>NC_081375.1:32573572-33773572 GCF_030684315.1 Stegostoma tigrinum
AGAGGAACTTGCAAGTGGAAGAGAAAGGATCTAGTCACTACCATGCATATAGGGAGCAATGACATAGACAGGTCAAAAACAAACAGTTTCTGCATTGGCAGTGTGAGGACCTTAATGCTTAACTATAAAGCAAAACCTTCAAGGTAATCTCTGAATCATTACCGACCCATGAGCAAATTGGTATAGGGTAAATAAAATTGGAGAAATGAATGCATGATGCAAAGACTGGTATGGCAGAAATGTGTTCTGGTTCATGAGGCACTGGTACCAGCTCTGTGGAAAGAGTGATCCATACAAGTAGGACAATCTACTCCTGAACTGACCTGGGCTTGATGTTAGAATAGAATCCTTACAGTGCAGGAAAAGGCCGGTTAGCCCATGGAGTCACTGGCCCTCTGAAGAGCTTCCTTTCTGGACCCATTACCTTATCCCTATAACCCTGCAATTCCCATGGCCAATCCAGCTAGGCCACACATCCCTAACATTACAGGGCAATGAAGCTAAGCCCCCTCACCTGCACATCTTTGGAGTGTGGGAGGAAGCCGCAGCACTGGAGGAAGTCCACACAGACACAGGGAGAACATGCAAATTCCACACAGACAGTCACCCAAGGCTGGAATTGAACCCAAGGTCCCTAGTGCTGAAGCTATCATGCCACCCTGACACTAGTGTTTTAGTGAGTGGGGTAACTAAGAAAGTAGAGAAAGTTTTAAACT
Source organism: Stegostoma tigrinum (assembly GCF_030684315.1). Lineage (NCBI taxonomy): Eukaryota > Metazoa > Chordata > Chondrichthyes > Orectolobiformes > Stegostomatidae > Stegostoma > Stegostoma tigrinum. Next base: position 32,574,289 of record NC_081375.1, read on the forward strand.
AGATAGCGAAGGCAAGGAAACAAGTTTTGAAAATGAAAGTTTGGATAGACAATCAGAAACAAAGAATAATATAGGAAATGATCAGTGATTGTGATCTCTCAGAATGAGGGTGACATCTGTTAGTCTGGATGACTCTTCAGATAACTGAGGTGCTTGATTTTGCATCTGTTAACATGGGACAAGATAAAATGGATGGTGGCAGGAAGAGATAGAAAATTCAACTTTGAGAATAAACCACAGAAGACCAACCAATTTCAGGCTGAAATGTTGCTTCAGCAATCTCAAAGATAAGAGATAATGGGAACTGCAGATGCTGGACAATCCGAGATAACAAAGTGTGGAGCTGGATGAACACAGCAGGCCAAGCAGCATCTCAGGAGCACAAAAGCTGACGTTTCGGGCCTAGGCTCCTAAGATGCTGCTTGGCCTGCTGTGTTCATCCAGCGCCACACTTCAGCAATCACAAAATCGGGTCCTGGAACCATATGAGGAATTTTCTGCTTTTTGAGTTCTCTGCCTGAAGATCTCCATGGTGGATAGGGCAAGGTAGCATGTCCTGAGGCAACACCAACAGAAACTGGAGTCAAGCCCAATGCTGTTGACAATAATCTGATCTAAACTGGTGGTCCAGTCATCTCAATGTAACAACCTTTCATGTAATCAACTTCCTGTGGCAACATAGACTTCCACCTACATGTTGTAGTCCTGGAACTGGGAATAGTAATGGTAGTGACTCCAATTACTCATTCATTACATGACTTACCAGGAACGTCTCCAGCTTTGACCATCGGCCACTGGACGAATTTAGAAGTTGATACTCAATCCACTGAACCATGCAATTTTTAGGCTGAGTGTAGGTTGCAACAGAATTTATTTTTTGGAGGACTCCTCGCCATAAGGGCTATCAGGTCTTTTTACTCTATCTTATCAAACTCATCTCATGAACTACCACCCCACTTCCAATTCTAACCTAATCTTACTGTACATCATTCACGGAACAACTTGTCGATGCTAGGATATCTCAGAATTAGTTAGCATCTTGTGCTCCCACATCTTTTTCAAAAGACTGTTGAGCACCTGGACATCACTGCCAGTCTACGTCTGCCCTTTCCTGATCTTTGCCCTGGACATGGTGGTCAGGGGGAAAGTGGCATCCCACTTTGTGGGCACACACCTGGAGGTCCTGTTGTTTGAGATGGTACAGAGGTGAGATTTCCTCTTACCTTAGGGCCACCAGGGCCACCAGTGGAGGTCATGACACCCACCCTGCCAGCCTGGTATGATGCTGCCAGCCAGGTTACAGCAGATTCAGCCAACTGGGGGAATGCACATCGCTGTAGAAAGGACAAGGTCCTTCTCCATTCTTCTAGAATAAGTTCCACCATCTTTTCTTTGATTCCTCACATTTATATTACTCTATCACCACTACTGTAACCATCTCCCATGTAGGACTGATGTTCTACCACTTTCACTATTACACAAATTATTTTCCCTCACTTGCTCTCATCCACTTCAATCCTCAACTCTAGCAATGCCGCATGTCCGGCATGCTGCTAACTCACTTTCTCAGGATACCTTTCCATCTGCATCAAAAATAACAACTGCGCCACACACCTTTATTGATCATTATCCCTGCCTCTCCCATTCTAGGAGGCAAACAGGTTTCAATTGGCACTGGGGAAATAAGATTGGAGAAATGAATGCATGACTTAAAGGCTAGTATGGCAGAAGTGAGTTCTGGTTCATGGGTCACTGGTCCCAGTACTAGGAAAACTGAGATCCATACGGTAGGACAATCTACTCCTGAGCTGCCCTGGGCTTGATGTTAGAATAGAATCCTAGAGACATTGATCTAGGAGTCATGTCAAATCTATAGGCAGTATTTTGAAATGTGAATGTGTAGCCTTGGAGATCATAGCCTTGCTGTGCTCTGCATTATAATTTTGGCAGGATTTTACAAAGAAAGTCCAAAATTTCAATAATGCTGGAACAGTCAAGTTGGGTGATGGGCTGCCTGCAATTCAGCTCATCACCCCTTATGTAGAGAGAATCCTAAAGCTTACTGCCCAGGATCATCCCACCTCCTTGACCTGTCCGTCCTCATCCCACCTCCTTGACCTGTCCGTCCTCATCCCACCTCCTTGACCTGTCCGTCTTCCCTGGACTGACCTATCCCCTCCCTACCTCCCCACCTACACCCTCTCCACCTATCTTCTTTGCTCTCCATCTTCGGTCCGCCTCCCCCTCTCTCCCTATTTATTCCAGTTCCCTCTTCCCATCCCCCTCTCTGATGAAGGGTCTAGGCCCGAAACGTCAGCTTTTGTGCTCCTGAGATGCTGCTTGGCCTGCTGTGTTCATCCAGCCTCACATTTTATCATCTTGGAATCTCCAGCATCTGCAGTTTCCATTATCTCTGCCCAGGATTGGTTGACCATGTCCAAGCCTCTGGGCTAATATTACAAAATGCCTGTGACTTACCAAGCTGGGAACTCTAACCAAAGGCTATACCCCTTGATTTGACTGAGGCCTGATGACAATCATGACAACTTTCCTTTTATTGAGTCCACGTGATGGGATGACAAAACCAAAATAATGAGAAAACTGTATCTTTGGCTGAGGGGGAACATATTCAAAGGCAAGGCAGCCCAGTGCAAGTTAGATAGGTAGGAGCATCCATGTAGGTTCAGAGTGAGAAAGTGCTGTGTTAGTAACAAAAAAAGGCCCGGAAATTTGGCCAGTCCATTGAATCAGGTGGGTGCATGTCTCTGAGCACAAATGTCCTTGCTGTCGTCACAGCCCACGTCACTCAGACCCCAGTATGATTCTGCATGATGTTTTTTGATCAATTAAGGAATGGAATTGGTCATAAACCCAAGGTTTCAGGCTCAGAGGTAGGGAGATTACACAAATGCCAGAAGGCCTTCCCTTTGAGAGCCCTTGAATTCAAAATTACTTCAATGAAAATAGCTGATTGTTCATTTTTATAATGGCAAATGGGAGCGTGTCTTAATTTTCCTTTCCTTTTCCATCTCGGTTGAAAGCAAACATTGATAATTCTGTTCACCGTAAAAATCTTGTTTTATAAAAATAACTGGCCTGAATATTCACATTAGATATATCCTGAGACAAATACCAAGGTTTTATTTCAACCTTTACTGCTGAGGCAAATTTAGCAGAAATTCCATTCAGTGTCTGGTGTCAATATCACTAGGAGCATATTTAGGGCACCCACCTTCCTTTTATAATTTTGTGGAATGTGGGCGTTGCTGGCTAGGCCGGCATTTATTGCCCATCCCTAGTTGCCCATTTGAAGGTGGTGGTGAGCTGCCTTCTTGCACCACTGTAGTTTGACCCACGATGCCCTCAGGGAGAGAATTCCAGGATTTTGACCCAGCGACAGTGAAGGAACAGAGAAAGTGGTGGTGTTCCCTGGACTGATCACAAATTTACATGCAGTTCTGCAATTAAAAATCACCTGCTGAAGTGATTAAAAATTCCAGTCAAATGCTGCTGTTCCCAGTGGGATATGCAGGCCTCTGCGATCTTCCATAGAGCAAAGTTACTTCCATGGTATCTTTTGCAGAAGGCAGAGGTAAATTTAAAAAAAAAGAATTATGGCCACAGTTCTTAATTTGGACCCCTAAGCAGGCTCCACCTCCTTATGAGACTCTATGGTTCACCTCAGTGCCTCTAATTGATGCCGGGCCAACTTACGCTAAGAACCTTCAACAGTTCTTTATGAACTCATAGATTCTAAACCGGCTTCCGATCTAGTTTTGGCTTTCTGCCAAAAATTATCATGCAGAGCACAGCAAAGCTATGATCTCCAAGGCCACACTTTTCAGAGCACTGCCTGTAGATTTGACATGACTTCTAGCTCAATGTCTCTATTTCTTTTGTGCTATTGGATCTGCTGCTCCTGCGTCGTATTCCTAGTGATCAGACTAACGCTTTTGAATTACATCTTGCATCTGTCATAAATTATGTCCAAATATTGGAAATTAGACACGTTTAAAACTGATTTTGTTTTCACATTGCTGACGCAGCATGAGACCTCATGTAATGTCTGCTACAGCAGTTACTTCCCTTCTGCAAATAGAAACAATTTCTTGCACAAGAATGAAAGACAGGTTAAAAGTAATGGGTACATTTACTACCAAGCCATTATGCCTCACGAGCCGAGTTGTTTTCTTTTACAAGAAACAGAACAGTTTGCTCCGAGGAAAATTGAAAACTGATCTTACAGCAAGGAGTGTGGAGGTGGGTGGGAGCAAGGGTTGTGGCTGTGGGGGTCACTGGTGTTTCTGATGTCATGCGAGGTTGTCCAGTGTTCATTAGCTAAAATGGATTCAGACAAGGGATTTACACAGCACAGATAGCCAGTCCCCAAAATAGGGCATAGCCACCTGAAAGAACTGCAGATACTGCAAATCAGGAACAAAAGCAGAAGTTGCTGGCAAAGCTTAACTGGTCTGAGCCCTGAGGAAGGGTCACCAGACCCAAAACGTTAATTCTGATTTCTTTTCTTCACAGATGCTGCCAGACCTGCTGAGCTTTCCCAAAATAAGGTATATAAAGTGGGGCTGAGGAAGAAGGGCCAATCCTTGCAGGTGACACTCCTCATCATGGATAACACAGTGAGGAACTGGAGGAAAACAGCAGGCCAGGCAGCAGAGGACCAGGAAAGTTGATGATTCAGATCGGGAGCTGATTTCCAAAGAAGGGTCTCGACCCGAAACGTCAGCTTTCCTGCCCTCTGATGCTGCCTGGCCTGCTGTGTTCTTCCAGTTCAACACTGTGTTAACTGTGACTCCAGCATCTGCAGTTCTTACTATCTCATCATGAAGCTGTCTTCTCCAAATGGATGACGGACTAAAAAAATTGAGAAGACCCTAGGAAACAGGTCTATAATAATTTGGGTGGAGAACATGATGCTGCCTTCATAACTGTAATGAAAGCACTATCTGTCTGTTCATCCACCGGTATCAGTGAACCACCCTCAATTATCATGGTAGTATTTTTGATTTTGTTCCAGTTAACTAATGTACCATATTTAAGCTGCTGCTTCTTAACTTGAATAAACTCTCTGAAAATTCCTTAAGAATGATCAAATGCTTTTACTAGTTAACAGTATTCAGGAACCCCTAAACTTTCACACAATTGATTGAGTAAATATTGGAATATGGGTCTTGTTGAACCCATATGGTCAGTCCAGTGTAGCGCAAGTTGTTTCTTACTCTCATCAAAGACAGGGCAACTTACCTTATCCCTATGTGTTCTCTTCCAAATTGGCACAAAGCCTGGTGACTTCTTTTTTTAAAAACAGCTGTTAAGATTAAATTTTCTTTCCAGTTTCTTTGCTCTTTTAGCTCGAGAGCATTTGAGCAAATCTAGTGTCTTTATAGATAACAGCGCAGCAAATCGGTTTTGTCGCTGTGATAAATAATGGAGTAGTGACAATTATCAATCCACAAGAAAAAGTGGCCTTCCCAGTTGCACAATTCCAAGGTGCTTTACAATGAGCCATATACAATAAATAAGTCATCAAACAGCAAGGGAAATTGCTTCTCACTTTCCATCCATTGAGGACATTAGAAATAATTATTATTGATTGTTAGACAGCTGGGAAAGAGCTTAGGTTGTCTTCAAAGACATTTGCTTGTTGTGACAAATTTGCCATTGCACTTGAGCTGCCCACACCAGATATAATTACATTTCTGCAGCTATTTGCCAAGTTGGGTTACATGATATTGACAAAGCTGAATGATCTTGTTACATTAATTTCTAAAATCTTATCAGTTTACAACACACAATGATGCAGTCTGGCCTACAGAAACTGTACTGAAGATATCCCAAGCTAATCCTTTCCCTCTACAATTTCCCTATAGTCCTGTAACTTTCCTCAATTCAAATACTGATCTAATTTCCCTTAAATGATGCAATGGTTTACATCTCAAATATTACCTCTCATAAAGTGTGTCATACTGAAGCAATTCTCCAAGTAGATATATTTTCTCTGACCAGTCTTCATCAAACCCTCAATGACAATGTTAAATTGGCCTTCCCTATTTCTTCCATTACTCATTTACGCTGGCTTTCAGTCTCTCAACATAACAATGTTCACTCCTAGATGGCGCTAGAGGGGATCACTTGAAGCTTTTGACAGTCAGTGGGTACTGAAGGGATTGGATTGCATTGTTGACAGAGGAGGAAATGTGATGATTTAATAATGACTTAGTTATGATTAGCTGCACCACCTTAAAAATTTTGTTTGAATGTTTTGTTTTTAAATTTGCTTGATGACATTTGAGCAACACACTCTCTCCTTTGTGAACACTTATAAAGAGTGGAGACACCATGGCAAGCTTAGTCAAAGATACAGTATGGAACAAGGATAAGGGTCAATTCCTAACTTTGTCATACACCACATTTCCCAAAATGTTTTATACTTCCAAGGCCATGATTTCTAACATAATAAAACTGTTTTATTTGTATATTTCACAAAAACATAACGAAACCTACTTGTAAACTACACATTTTGTGACTTTACATACTTCAGTTAAGGATTTGACTTGAAGGCCCCAAACTCTCTGCAGTGCACTAAAATGAATTAAGTGCACAACATTCTCCTTAAAAAAATCAAATCAAATATATAACAAAGTGTGGAGCTGGATGAATACAGAAGGCTAAGCAGCATCTTAGGAGCATAAAAGCTGACGTTTCAGGCCTAGACCCTTCATCAGAAAAGGGGGATGGGGAGAGGGTTCTGAAATAATTAGCGAGAGAGGAGGAGGTGAATTGAAGATGGATAGAGGAGAGGATAGGTGGAGAGGAGGCAGACAAGTGAAGGAGGCAGGGATGGAGCCAGTAGAGGTGAGTGTCGGTGGGAAAGTAGGGAGGGGATAGGTCAGTCCAGGGAGGATGGACAGGTCAAGTGGGTGGGATGAGGTTAGTAGGTAGGAGATGGGGGTCCGAAACGACAGCTTTTATGCTCCTAAGATGCTGCTTGGCCTGCTGTGTTCATTCAGCTCCACACTTTGTTATCTCAGATTCTCTAGCATCTGCAGTTCCCATTATCTCTGATGCAATCAAATCAACCTGTTTAGAGATGTTATTGTGCACTAGTAGATGAGACTTGAATCTGAGCCTCTTAGCTCTGAGGCAGGAACAGTACCACTGTGCCACAAGAGCTTACAAATGAAATTAAGCACATCAGATTAGGTAAAAAAAACCTTCTTGCAGTCGGGGAGAATATTACAGAGATAACAAAGCGTGGAGCTGCATGAACACAGCAGGCCAAGCAGCATCTTAGGAGCACAATATTACAGTCTGGGTTCTTTATATGATATTTTCTATCATGGTTCAAAAACAGTCAGATCTTGAAGGGGACCCTGAGCTTTCTATGACTGAAACAATGGGTGTGAATTCACAAGGCAATGGTGGCCCCGTGCACAGGTTAGTAAAGGAAAGTCTCATCTTTCTTGATTCTGGAAGTGCCAACTAGATTGTTGTCAAGGCATTTTTCCCCTTTAAGGCATGAGGTCCTAAGAGCTATCAGCCATTTTTTTTTATAGAATCCCTACAGTATGGAAATGGGCTATTCAGCCCAACACATCCACATCACCCCTCTGAAGAGCATCCCACCCAGACCCATTCTCCCACGTCTGTATTTCCCATTCCTAACACACACATCCCTGGGCACTATAGCATGGCCCATCCACCTACTCTGCACAGCTTTGGACTGTGGAAGGAAACCAGAGCACCCAGAGAAAACCCACACAGACACAGGAGAATGTGCAAACTCCACACTTGCCCAAGGCTGGAATTGAACCTGGGTCCCTGGTGCTGTGAGCCAGCAGTGCTAACCACTGAGCCACCGCGCCAGCCCTTCCATAAATGTAAAAGCAATTCCTATTTGCTCCAAATCCACCAAGAAAACTACTCTTTGCCTGATCAGCTTTAACCACTTACATATCTGAAGGTACTCAGTTTCTCATTTTCTGTCAAATCAATTGCACAGGTTCAATTTAAACTGATAGCCGTGCATTTCAACAAGTATCCATGGCACAATGTTAAAATTGATTCTGTTGGCAGCATGCCATTGGGAATCATGACGGCCTTTAATTTGCCACCATTTTACTTCCCAACTTTCATCCCGTCATCAGGAAGTTGGTGTTTCACATTCTGCACAATTTAGCAATCCCACCATTTTGTTTTCTAGTCAATGAGTTTCACTAGATTATGCCCAATATAGCGCTCACCTCAGAGTTAAAAGACTATGAAAATATACAACCACTTCTAGATTTAAGCACATAATCTAGTCCAACAGTCCATTATAGCAGAGGAGCTGTCTTCGAAGATAAAGTAAGTCAAGGCATTGTCTCAAGTAACTATCAATTTAAAAATGTAATTAAACCAGGAATGTTGACAAAACTATCTCAAATTAATTAAATAATTCACAGGGAATGGGTCATTCATTTAACAGATATTAATCTGGAATTCATAAGAGGTGGAGTGGGACCTAAGATTATCCCTGCCAGTCGGTACATGCATTCCTCAGCTCCCGCCCACATTCAGCCACTCTTGTAGAGATGAAGTTGGGCTAGCAGGACATCGCTGCCACAGGGTAGGTGTCCTACAGTTTGTTACGGGCTCAATTGAGCCCAGTTCAAGGAGATCCACAGAGATGCCTCTGAGTCCATTTAGTTCTGGTCTGTCATTAATAAGGGCCTGAGCACACACTATTGGAACAGTCAGGACCTCCCCAGCGCATACTTAGTCCTCCAGTTTTTGCTCTTCCTTGTGTATTTTTGGACTGTTGCCAAATCCAAGTGCATCAATAAAATCATCTCCTTCATCGTCGAAGACCAATTCATCTTTCTTCTTTGATGTGGCTACAGTCGAAACAGAAGCAGAACTGGAGGGCACATTCTCCTCTTTCATTATCTGTCCCTAGTTACCCTTGAGATGGTGGTGGTGAGCTGCCTTCTTGAATCACTGCGGTCCTCATACGTAGTTTAACCCACAGTGTTATTAGGGAGGAGCTTTCAGGATTGTAACCCAGTGGCAGTGAAGGAATGGGGATGTATTTCTAAGTCAGGATGGCGAGTGCCTTGGAGAGGAACTTGCAGCTGGTGTTCCCATGTATCTCCTGCCCTTGTCCTTTGTAATGGAAGTGGTCATGGGTTTGGAAAGTGCTGTCTAAGGATGTCTGGTGAATTTCTGCTCTGCATCTTGTAGGTAGTAGACACTGCTGCTACTGAGCATCAATGGTGGAGGGAGTGGATGCTTGCGGATGTGGTGCCAATCAAGCGGGCTGCCTCGTCCTGGATAGGGTCAAGCTTCATGAATGTTGTTGGAGCTGTACTACCCAGGCAAGTGAGGAGTATTCCGTCACACTCCTGATATGTGCCTTGTAGGCATTGGACAGATTTTGGGGAATCAGGAGGCGAGTTACTCAATGTATCATTCCTAGCTTATGACCTGATCTTGCAGCCTCTGTGCTTATGAAGTGCGTCCAGCTGATTTTTCTGGTCAATGGTAACCCCAAGGATATTGATAGTGGAGGTTTCAGTGATGTTAACATCTAACAGTGGTTAGATTGCCTCTTTAGTGGAAGGTCAGCAGCTCCCAGTCCCAGCATTGTCAACAGGAGCAACAGCCATTGCTAGGACTGCAACTAATCAGGACCAAACATGTCTTTCATCCATTGAGAGAATCCAGAGCTCAGGTACCTCACTGAAAATCTGAAGTAAGCCAGTTAAATCAAATCCATTTTGCGCAGCATTTTATCAGCTCCTATATAATGGGAATTCAGAAACGTCGGTCTGGTAAAATTGGAGGGAACAATGTTAGGACAGATCCGCAATGCAATCCCATTGCTGGGAGGATTTACCATGCTAGGATGCAATGCACATTGTCTCTCTGCCCCATGGAGGTAGGCAGCTACTTCCATTATTTAACACCACCGACATTTTCACACAATCACAAAAAACTGTTAAGAGTGCAGAAAGAGGCCACTTGACCAATTTGTCTGTGCAGTTCAAATGAGTCTCTCACTGAGTTGAATTCTCTGGTCTTCTCCCTATAACCTTACACATTGTACCTTTCTGAATACTTGTCTAATTCCCTTTCAAAAGCCTTGATTAAAAGTGCCTCCACCACATTCTCAGGCAGTGAAATCCAAAACCTAACATTTGCAGTGTTAAAAAAAATTCCTCGCATCATTTTTGTTTCTCTTACTATTTTTTTTCAATCTATGCCCTCTCATTCTCCATCTTTCATAAGTGGGAATATTTTCTCCCTATTTACTCAGTCCAGAGCTCTGACATTAAATTTTGAAAAATTCTATCAAATCTCCACTAAGCTTTTCCCTCTCCAAGGAAAACAGTCTCAACTTCCTCAATCTATCCACATAACTCATTCTTCATCATGGAGCCATTCTTGTTCAGTTGTGGATTGTAGCCACAATATATTTTAACATGGCAAGCTGAGCCTGCAGCTTCCTAATCTTATTCACTACACTCCATGTATTGAAACACATGCTCTGTATAGAATAGAACCAGAGAATCCCTGGAGTTTGGAATGAGGCCATTCAGCGTAGTGAGCCCCCGCACTGACCCTCAGAGAATCTCACTCAGACCCAGGCCCCTACTTATCCCCATAACCCTGCATTTCCCATGGCTAAATCTCTTGAGACTGCACATCCCAGGACACACAGGACAATTTAGCATGGCCAATCCACCTAACCTGCACATGTTTGGACTGTGTTAGGTAATTGGAGCACCCGGAGAAAACCCAAGCAGACACGGGGTAGAATGTGCAAACTCCACACAAACAAGTATCCAAGACTGGAAGAAAACCCAGGTCCCTGGCACTGTGAAGCAGCAGTGCTAATTAATGTGCGGTCATGCTCTGCTCATGTGCTCAGCTGCAGAGTAACCATACTTATAAGCGTGTTATCAGCGTGGGTCTCAGAGCGTTTCAATACAGTGCATTGACACCAGCTTTTGCTTAAACTCAAAGAAACCCAGAAACAATCCACTGTCACTGATGAAGCTTCCAGTACAACTGGTTATCCAGGTCACTGAAAGCACTGGGAATCCTCACATAGCACAGCAAGTGCGCTCTCAAGAATGGAGCAACCTAGTCAATCTGCTTCTGTTAACTAGTGATCTTGTTACCATTAGTAAAATTTACTCCAGCTGTTAAAATGTTATCAGTACCAGTAATGTTTTCCCAAAACCAATAATAATAAATACTAACAATAAAATTTAAAAATACCGATCATCTGATACAAAAACACAAGACAAGACTCAACCACTACTGACTATCTGAGGTCACAAAGTGATCTTGATCAATTGGTTCAATGGGCTGAGGAGTAGCAGATGGAGTTGTATTAAATAAATGCGAGGTGTTGCATTTTGCCAAGATGAACAATGGCGTGACTTACACTGTTAATGGTAGGGCCCTAGGTAATGTCATCAAACAGGGAGGCCTAGGGGTTCAGGTACATAATTCCTTGAAAGTTGTGTCACAGGTAGACAGGATGGTCAATAAGGTGTTTGGCGTTCTTGCCTTTAAGCATTGAGTACTGGATTTGAGACCTCATGTTGTGGCTGTACAGGACGTTGGTGAGGCCACTTTTGGAGGATTGTGTACAGTTCTGGCCATCCTACAATAGGATGGATATTATTAAATTGGACATAGTGCAGAAAAGATTTTCAAGAATGCTACTGGGACTGGAGGGTTTGAGTTCTGAGGAGAGGCTGGATAGGCTGGGACTTTTTTACTGCAGCGTTGGAGGTCGAGGGATGACCTTGTAGAGGTTTCTAAAATCATGAGGGGGACAGAGGAAGTGAAGAGCAAAGGTCTTTTTCCCTGTGGGTAAGGGAATTCAAAACCAGAAGGTGTATTTTTAAAGTGGGAAGGGAAAGGGTTAAAAGGGACCTGAGGGGCAACCTTTTCACACTGTCGGAGGTTTGTACATTGAATGAACTGCTAGAGGCAGAGTTAGATGCAAGTACAGTTACAACATTAAAAGATATTTGGACAAGAATATGGGCCAAATGCAGGCAAATGGAACAAGATCAGTTTGGAAAACCCGGTCAGCATGGACTGGTTGGACCAAAGAGCCTGTTTCCGAGCTATATGACTCTTTGACATGTTATTATCTTTTGTGCGTTTGTTTTCAAACTCCCAGTTATTTAGCATCAGCTCCTGCGCAGCGATACTCACCAAGCAATCATCTTCACATGTTAATTAACAATAGTATTAATCAATAAACATTCAAAAATCTATTAACCAATTTACGTGAAATAGGTTAATTATTTGCAATTAATAAACACTCTGCCTCCCAATAACCTCAATTGTTACTGCAAATAAGACTTACAACTTATAAAACATTATAATTCCTAATAATGTTCAAGAATTTTGAAGATTAATGTGTAAAATATTCAGCCACCAGTTGCTTAATTGTTTTCCTGTTAGGAGACACAGAAGTTTTAACAACACGGGTCAGTCCCCTACCGCATCATAGAGGTGGCCTTTCCCTTTAGAGACTGTAGTAACTCCACAGAGGCCAATATCCCATCACCAAGTCACACTTTATTTACACATGGAGATTCCTTGACGCTGATCCAGCTTCCTCAGACCCAGCTCTCAGAGTGAAAAGAGCCTCTAAAATTCCGTTCATTTATTAAAGCCCAAGAGAATTTAATACAATATGTAGAGAGGTATTCAGAATGTGGTATGATCTCACGTCTCATCCGTTCCCAGTCAGTTCATGCCTCCAAAGATCACATGAAGCTCAGTGAGTCAATAATTCCTGACTCATGAGCATTCTGCTCTATATCACCTTGATGCCCACTCCCCACCCCAGGTGCTGATGCGCTTCTTCCAGCCGTGAGTCCACTTGGTGGTCTTTAGTTGGTATTCGGTGCCAGGTTTCTTCATCCAGATCCATACTTGGCTCAAAGGGAAAAGCTGGGAGTTCAGGCCACCAGTCTCTGGCTGCCTCGCCAGTGGGCTCAGGGTCAGGAAACCATTGGGTCATGACAGGAGGGAGCTGCAGAACTTGCACAGACTGGAGCTCAATGGGACAAACAGGGGCCAAGCACTTTTCCAGCTCCCACCTGCAGCTCGGCAGCACTGCCCTCATAAATCTCATTCCTGCATTCTGACATTCTTGTTTGTATATGTCAGCCAGGGCTCAATGGATGGACCAGATTAACAGCCCCAGTCAGGGAACTCATATTCTGTGTGGTCCATCTCGCTGACCTTGTTAGAACCGCTACACTCTCCCCTTCCAAGTCTGAGGACTTAGGCTGGTTCTTTCTTTTTGTAGCTCCTTTTGGAGCATTTTAGCACTGAGTCAGGTTCCTCCAACTCTGCCTGAGATACAGGCAGAGTGTAATGCAGAGTAGCTCACCCCTTACACCTGAAGCATCTCAGAAGAAATTCACTCTCTTCTTCAGACAGCAAGGGCATCACTGTGTCCATTTCAGATTCTGGGGTATCTTCAATGCTTGAAGGACTGGAAGAGTCTGGAATAGTCAGAAATGAGGAGGCCTATGTTTTGCTCCTACACTGTTCGTGAGTTTGAGCTTTCATGTGGCCCAAGTGCTTGTTCATGACTATCAAACTTTATACATCACTGGACCTGACCTTGCATCAACAATGCCTCTTACCCATTGAGGGGCATTCCCATAGCTCCTACACCAAACTTTATCCTCTGCAGTAAACTGTCTCTCTTGTTTCACAGAGACCTGTGCCCAGCATTGGCATTTCTTATGCTGTTTCACGCTTCCTACACCCTCCAGGACTGGAAGATCAGGTTTAAGTTGGTACGGAGTCTTTTCCCCATTAGCAACTCTGCTAGAATTATCCATTGCACGAGGAGTTGTCCTATAATCAAGTAGGAGGCATGACAATTTTTTTACCTAGTGAAGCTGTAGGCTGTTTTTTTTAGGCCTGCCTTCAAAGTTTGGACTGTTCTTTCTGCCAGACCACTGGATGATGAATGATATGGAGTTGTCATTATATGTCACTCAACTTTAGGAAATACTCAAATTCCATGCTGGTAAATGATGGCCTTTTATCTGTGACCAACACTTCTGGGCATCTGTGTATTGCAAAAAGATGTGCGCAGGTTTTTTGTTGTCATGCCCATGTTTGATGAATGAATTCTATGCAAGTTCAGCCACTTTGAGTGGGTGTCCACAATGACAAAGAACATTGAGATCATGAAAGGACCAGCATAGTCAACATGTAGCTGAGTCCAGGGTGTACCTGGTCATTCCCGTGGATGTGTGGGAACTGCTAGCATCAATTTTTATCCTTGTTAGCACTCTGGGCACTGCCTCACCAACCCAGCTCTGTCTGCATCCAATCCTAGCCACCAGACACAACTTCTCATCAACATCTTCATTTTGGAAACCCCTGGATGACCCTCTGATTGGGCTGTAAACAGTCATTGATGCAAATTCAATTCAGAAATGTATCATAAAGATAGGCATTGACTGAGAAACTATCTATACCAAAGAATAATGAGATAATGCATGATCGTGTAATTAGGAGGTAAATAAAAGAGCCTATTATATATTAAACAGTGTGTTGCCATTCCCTATATATTGTCATTTGCATGAAGGAGCAAAAGGGCTCACAAGTTAATTTCTAATGGCTGGTTTTATTGACTTAACTCTATTCCCTTTCTAATTGCTCAACGGCAACTATAGTTGACTCTTAAGAATTCTTTTTGACATTAATTTTATTTGAGTACTGTAGTTCTTCTTCCTGTAGCTCTCCTGCTAAGTTATTTCAGCTATTTTTAGTACTAGGATATAATCTATCACTTCTGTTTTTAGTTGTTGTTTTGTACTACCTACAAAGTCAGGCCAAGTTCCAGGCAGATCAGCATATAGAGCCATGCTCTTCTCAGCACACTCATACTGACAACTACAGAAAGCTGGAGCACTCAGTTCCACATAATTTCTTTTTAAATTATCAACAATGCACTTAGCTCCAGCTGTCACAGCTTAAGTCTGTGTGACACCTTAAATGCATATTCCAGGTTTCAATCAGATCTTTAAAACTTAAAAACAGTGAACATTTATTTCATTTATATGCCAAGAAATGGCCGAGTATAATTTTTCAGCATATTCTGACACTACAATTCAA
The DNA here is from genome assembly GCF_030684315.1 of Stegostoma tigrinum. Lineage (NCBI taxonomy): Eukaryota > Metazoa > Chordata > Chondrichthyes > Orectolobiformes > Stegostomatidae > Stegostoma > Stegostoma tigrinum. The sequence goes on from NC_081375.1 coordinate 32,589,466, forward strand.
ATAATTGTCCATATTTCCACACTCATACTTGTCAAAGATTTCAGGTTGGACTTGGGCAGCCATCAAGTGCCCCCAAACATTAGGGGCAGCGTCAGTCTGGTGATATTGGGAATACATATTCTGTTACTCTGGGAAAGGCGTGTTGATCCATGCAGAAGTCATTTTTCACTGTGAAGAACCATAGAACATTTCTGTACGTTAAATATTGTTGCGAATATCTGTTGCATAGGCTGATCCATAGGCTAAACAATTGATTGCCACCTATTTATCAGTATACACTGTCAGCCTTAATGTACTAATTCCCTGTTGTTAACCTTGCTGGAGATAACAGGATTATGTTATTAAATTGAGGCAGTTGTCTACAACATTGGCAACTAAGTTCACCAAGTATCACACATTTGGCAGCATTTGTGAAGAAAAATTAGAGTTAACATTTCAGGTCCACTGTTCCTTCCTCAGAAGGTCACCGGACCCGAAACATTAACTCTGACTTTTTTTTAATAATGCTGTCAAACCTGCTGAGCTTTTTGAACAATTTCTGTCTTTATTCCCGATTTACAGCATCTGCAGTTCTTTTGGTTTTTATACCAAGTATCATGGTTGCTGTCCAAGATTATGTGAACAGGACAATTTCCAAAAGAGGCACATAACGGGCTGTCTCAGGAGGGAGAAGTGGTCGATATGGGTCTGCTCCGATATTGCCAGGTAGCTTTGCTGGTCATCTCACAACATGATCAACTCGTTCATAATCACCTGGGAGCTTGACTCTTGAGTGCGTCTATCATTCTTACATCCACCTAAATTCTAAAACATAGATTGATAACAAATGTTGACAAGGTCCAAAATTATGTCCATTCTGAGCAGTTAGCAGCTGAGATGAAAAGCTGGTAGGGAGCAACAGCGATGTTTTGGTTATAAATCTGTGCAGAATGAATCGTGGTTTTCAAACCAGCAGCAAACCACAGAGACCATAATAATTATAAAAGCAATAGTGCAGAAGAAGTAGTGAAAAATAATCTTCTTAAACCAGGTCAGACTGAGCTGTTAGAATGGACATGTTATTAAACAATATTTGCTTTAAAAAGAGAATCTGCACACCAAGAATACACCAATGGGAAAGGGAATTGAATGTGGTACATATTTAAATATATTTACATACATTTAACAACTATAATGAGGCCTACTTGCTCGTTTTAATGCAATACACACAAAAGAGCAAGGAGCAATTCCATGAGTTTGATATCATGGAATTAGCTTTTAATGATTATATTTACCATTAGTAACGTAGATTTTCCCAGTGCAGAATTAATTTAGATTATCATCAAAAGGTAAATGTAAATTAAACCACCATACCTTCTCTCTTTATTACAACCGTTTTCTATCTAATTCTATCAAGTAGTTGGTTTTCAACTGCTCCCACAAGCTATCAATGCAAGACATCTGGAACTGAAAGATCAAAGAACTGAATCCAACTGACTCCAGCAATACAAAGGTAAATCCTAGAATGAGACCTGCTTTTGTGTCGATAATTAGCAAAGAAGACAGGAGCTTCTCTGTACTCCTTAAGTTCCATTAATGTTGCTTTATTATTGTTTTGCAGGTCTGAATAGGAAACCCAGGTAGTGAAGGAATACAACGGCAAGCTGACAAAGAACAGATAAAACATTTGGCTGATGTAGTAGAAAGAAAAAAACTAACTAAAAAGTTTCCCTACAGAGATGGATAAGGTAGATTCTAGAAGGTTTGGTATGCCACCCTAATAAATTGTAAATGAGATGCACAATCAGAAGCTCATCAATTTCTTGTGATTTGCATTTCTAGTTAAGTTAATGCAGTCGGATTTAAACAACAATCCTCCAAGAAATAATGTGGCTAAGAGGAGTCAAAGGGTCTGACGTAGGGATGTGGGTGTAGCGACAGTGGCAAGGGAGTCAAAAAAAATTTCATGAAAAGTTTGATTCTAGGAAACTAAGAGATAAAGACAAAATATCAGGAATGATTCAGCTGCAGGTAAGCAAACAGAGGCAGAAAGATCAAACAATGCTGGAAGAACAAATGACTGCAGATGCTGGAATCCGTACTGAAAACAAAAAAAGTTGGAAATCACAGTAGGTCAGGCGGCATTGGTAGAGAGGCAGCAAGCTAAGGATTCAGAAGCAGTCGAGGACTCTGTCAACTACAGTGAGCCATAACTGTAGGTTCCCACCCACAGTGATTGACAGGGCCCTCAACCACATCCAAACTATCACCTGTGCTTCCGCCCTAGCCCCTTCCCACCACTCACAACAGCGTGATTGGGTCTCACATGTCCCCACCAGCCTCCGCATCCAAAAGATCATCATTTCGGACAACTCCAGCAATTCGCCACCACCAGATGCATTCACCCCACTTTTCTGTCTGTGTTTTGCAGGGACTATTCCCTCTGGGAGCCCCCCCTCCACCCCCGCCAGTCCATTGCTTAATGACCATCAATACCACCAATACTTCTTCTGAAGAAGCGTCCTGACCCGAAACGTCAACTTTCCTGCTCCTCTGATGCTGCCTGGCCTACTGTGTTCCTCCAGCTCCACACTGTGTCATCTCTCCTTCAGACGAGGCACTTTATAACTTTTTGGACTTAACACTGAGTTCAACACCTTTGTATTGTGAACTCACTCCCTCTTCTCTCCTATCTTTTTGGTTTATTCACTGCATTTTCCGTCACCATCGCACTATCATCACTTCTCTCCCCCAGCATTCCAATACCACCCCCCAAGCCATGATTACATAAATGCTACTTCCTCCACACTTCACATCAGTTCTGGTGATGAGTAATCTGGGCTCAAAACATTAACTTGCTCTCTCTCCATGGATGCTATCTGTCCCATTGTGATTGCCATCTTTATTTTTGTTACAATATTGGAATCTCGGTTCATTATAGGGAAAATAAGATTCTGCTCAAAGTATATTGCAAGAGATGAACATTTCATTAGGCTGCTCTCTCCGCTGGCCCTTTTCTATTCTCTTCGGGTTGTAACAATACTATGGCATTAAGAAGTGTACTTTGACGTTTTTTTTTAAAATGAAGAAAAGTGCTGAGTAGTCTGCTCCAATGTCAATAAACTAAACAGCTTGTGAGGTCATAGGGACTTTTTTTAAAAAGTTGGAATAAGAGAAGCAGCCTGAATAAGTCGGATCAAGGTTCCATGGAACCAGGAGTTTTAGTTTTAGGTTTTCAGTAGCAGTCACTGCTGGGGTCTTAAAGCTGGATGTAGAAGTTGTTTTTCTTCTCTCTGTTACAGCTAAAAGCTGGGGTTTCTCTTCCTCCTGCTATAATCACATGTGAGGCTATCTGTTTTACTGTATTTGCCTTTGCCAAGGATGTGTTTATGGGATGTTGCTATATTGGAACAGTTGCAGTTTAGTAGTTAAATAATCCATTGTTTTGTTAAGTTTTCCATTAGAGTTAAGTAATTCTTTCTTTTGTTGTATTTTAACTAAAGTGTTGGAATAAAGTATGTTTTGCTTCAAGACTGTTAGTCTGGCCAATCAAATTGCATCTGGAATGCAATGCCTGGCACTTGCCATTAAAATAAGAAAAAGTTAGGGTCCAGGCTATCCTCCCAATATTTTGTGAGGGGGCTTGGTCTGGTCCTCTCAGGGTGGTATAAATAAAGTTGGTCCAAAGCTGTGAGTCTATGTTATGCAGTTTTCTCAATGTATTATTTGGCAAAAGGGGTAAACTTTTTTTTTGTGTTACATTTGAGAAATTAAGGACTATAACAAATGTCTGGAGCTTCTTAAATTGTTATGCGTGTACTTAAACAATTTGAAAGACTTCTTGATGTTTGCATGTCATATTCAAGTATACAGTGAGTCAGCATGGTAGGCCATTGAAGAAATTGGCACGGAAGGTATATTTGGGGTGAATGGGGGAATTAAACCCTAACCCTAACTAAAAGGTTTCATGTTGGGCTGAAACCAAATAAAGTAGGAAATAAGGACAAAATGGATGTTTTTCTCACCTTGATTGGGCCAACTGCTTTGAGGTAGCGTCAAATCAATGTTGGCCTCAAGATCCCAATGTCTAAAATTGCCGAGATTGACATTAGGTAATGGCACCTAACTGCATTGACAGAGCCAGTGCAGGCAAGCTGGGCTGAATTTCCTACTTCCTCACCAGAATAGCTCTGTTATTCAGAGTTCAGAAATTCTGGTAAAAACACTATGGTAATGAGGAGGTGCATGAGTTTGAAGTTGTAAAGAGATTTGGTGCATTCACGTGAATATTGAAGATTGAACAGAGACTCCATCAGTACTATGTTGGTCATTTGCTTGAAAGAGGACATCTAGCAAAGGAAGAGCAGACAAAATCTCCTATAATTCAAAGCCTTCGCCCAACACATAGTGAAAGAGAGAAAGAAACTGAAAGTAGCAAAGATCCTGAAAGTTTTCTGGCATTGCAGAATCCAAAACTAATTAGGAAAAATCAATGTCACAGTCATAACCTTTAAATGGAGTTCAAGGTTCAGGCTTGACACATTCAGAGATATTGAGAGAGCAGAGTCGAGCTGACGGAAATGGAAGGACACATCCAAACAGAAAGAGAAAGAGGTCAGATAAGCTAATTGAAAGTGTATACATTGCAAGAATTAGGGCTTTGTAGTGCAGTGAGTAACATCCCTGCCTCTGAGTTAGCAGCTCCGGGTTCAAGCCCCATTCTAGAACTTGATGGATAAGGAACATGTACTCATGATGTGGCCAGACAGATTTGAGTATCTGCCTGCAATTCAATCCAACACATCAAAATGGCATGTAGTAAGAACAGAAGAGGTTCTTTCCTTCTCAGGAATTTGATGGGACAGATATTAGCATCTCTATTGTCGCTGTCTGGGCTTCATATTATAACATGCATGCTTGCATAGAAGTTCAGACTCCCTGGATTAACTGTAACATACTGCCAACAGGAAGGAAGATTAATGCGTTGCTCTTTTAACTATTTCTTTTCAAATGATGATATTTTGTAAAACATATTCTGCTGTGAAGTAAAATCATTTTAGCTTTTGCATGTAAATTATTCTCATAATTGTTTTTGAGTTTTCTGTCCAAATGCAGGTCACAGATTGTAACCTAGGTCAGTGTTGCATTAAGTGAAACAGGATTCTGTGCAATGTAGAAAACAGTTCAATGATTTTTGCCATTCTGCAAAGCCACCATCTTCTTTCAGCTGCATCACATTCATAGGGCCATCACTCACTCCAACTCTTCCACTGCACATGCTTCTCACTAAGACTGATGGAGCTTCCTACTAATGCATGCCACATGTCCACTCAATAATCTGAGCCACCTCAACCTCCCAAACCGCAAACTTGTCCTGCCCTCTGTCCCGCTGTGCTTCCTACTCATTCACTGGGAGCGCCTCATTACCTCCATTAACTATTCTTGCATCATCTTTCATTACATTCAATGCCTTCTTTTGCCTCATTGGATGAAAAACTAGCAAATCCCTCAGGCTGATGCCTCCAAGTAACTTGACTGACTTAACTGGAATCTTGAGACTGGTCGCACTTTACCTGCAGGGCTGACCATGTTCTAACCACTGCACTATAAGGGCTTCTATCCCTGGTATCTTCTGGTTGGACCAAGTGCCTAACTGACCGTGGTCAACCATCTGGATTAGACTAGGACAAGCCCATTGACTCACTGTGACATTAACATAATTCCCCTTCACCCCAATAATGCTGCTCCCTTCAACATTCACACATGACCATTTGTTTGAAATGCAGGCAAAGTTTTTGCCATGTCAATTCCTAGCACATACTGCAGGCATGAATTTGACTGAGCAGGGTGCCACACAGTGACATGTCCACCCCCTTGACTTTTGTGCTCTTCATCATGAAAAGCTGCCTGCTTCTCCCTCTGCACAGGCCCGCAATGTAAATCACAGAAGACAGCAGCATCTAACTGGGCACCACTGCGCTAAGAAAACATGAGACGTAGACAGAAGCTGGCAGCCTCCGAGCAGATGTTAAGTGAGTGAGCACTACTAGAGCAAGCTAAGAACCTTAAGATGCATCCTATGCAGGCGGATAATGCATAGGTATCTCTTCCTGCAGTGACCTAACAGAATCATGCATGCCATACATGCTCCTGAGCTCCAAGATAAAGTATTGAAGTGGAGTGTGAGTTAGTGAAGAGCAGGCATGATGATATGATGCAGTTGGTGGTGGTTTGTCAAAGGTGACTTGTGTAGGTGATGGGTCGAAAAGGATGGCAGCATGAAGAATGTAGTTTGTTTTTGTAGGATGGCCAAGACTGAAATTCAGTGACCTGCAGCTGCCAAGTAGTCAGCCTGTGACACATATAGAGTTCGCATTGTGTAGTTTCTTGGGAAAGGTGAAAATGGAAGTGACATGTAATCAAGGTGAGTCGGGACTTTAAATAGATTTAAATGATGAGTCATCTAGACTCAAAATGTTAGCGCACTCCCTCTGCATGGATGCTGCCTGGCCTGCTGCGATCTCCAGCATCTGTCGAATTTAGTACAGATTCCAGCATCTGCAGTAATTTGCTCCTAAATGCATGCAAGTAAGGTAGATACCACTTAATGGTGAGATTCTAAAGTCACCATTTAAGATTTGCTGGGAAAATTGAGAAAAAACCTCAACATTGGAGATTCTGATGTTTTCCTTCTCTCTGTATTTTTCCACCTGAACTGCCAATTGTCACCCCACACTAGGTGGGGGAAAATTCCACCCAATGAGTTTTTCTCAGTGCAGTTTTCAACATGAAGAAAGAGAAAGACAAAATGCCAGGAATGATTCAGATACAAGTTAACAAAATTATAAATGAACATCAGAAAACAGTATTTATTTATGTGAATTAGAGGAAACGAAGGATTCTATTGCAATGAATGAGAAGACACATCCTAAAGAAGCATTTAAAAGTTATTGAAAATAATGCTTCAACAGATAATAGATTTTAAATTTTAAAATTAAACAGTCTATAAAAACTGCAGGGAAAGCTATGGGTAACTGCATTATATCACAGTTTAAAACATAATTAAGATAAATAACTCTGTGCATGACCTGGTTTTCAGTTGTAAATGCTAAGTACAACGGTGTGCAGAGAAACATGCACTTATACATCCTTGAAAGTATACTGATCTTTTTTCAAGAAGGGATCAGCCTCAGACATGTCAAACAGATTTTCAAAATCTCTCAGTGATGTAATTTTTTTCCTAGGCCAATGATCAGGCTGATTTTCTGGAATTGGTGTAAAAATCAACAGGTCTAATTCACTGTAAACATTTCACTGCGATCAGATTAAGTCCACCCTCACATTTTACTCTGCCTTGGTGCATTGCCATGTGCTCTCTAGTCTAGTTTGTGCCTATTTCTGAGACCTCATGAAAGTTGCAGAAGCTGACAGGAAATAATACTGTAAGATTTGGTAAGCTGGGGAAATTTAAAGAAATGTACCTTTTTTGTTAAATAATTTCAGAAATTTAAATAAAGCAACTAAAACACTTAAAAGTTATGCCAAATTTCCAAGACAAGAAAAATTACATTTAGATATATGATTAATCACAATAAATTGAAACATATCTACCTAGCAACAAAGTTAAAGCAATTATTGGCCATACCACTAATTTTCCCAAATGCATGGGAAAGCAACAGTATTCTTTGAAGCACAGGCTGTATATACACTAACCATGGAAACAGCCTGATTACTTTGTAAGAATTATTATTGATAACAACAGGTACAAACACCGTGCAAAACTGAAGAAATCACACAAAGTATTTATTCAAGCATTTTTGCAGCAATTCATCAACTTCATGCTATGAAATAAAACAAAAGGTGCATTTATTTGTGCTTAATGTAAAACTTTGACCACATTAAAGCCTGATGTTAACTGCATCAGATTGCTCTAAACTCCAAGACACAGAATAGGCTGATCTGAGCTGGTAATAAAATGTGAGGCTGGATGAACACAGCAGGCCAAGCAGCATCTCAGGAGCTTTTGTGCTCCTGAGATGCTGCTTGGCCTGCTGTGTTCATCCAGCCTCACATTTTATTATCTTGGAATCTCCAGCATCTGCAGTTCCCATTATCTCTGATCTGAGCTGGTTGCAACTTTTCAGGTCCAGGCAACCAACAGCAAATATTCAAATTACCACACCCTGGCAATTTGGCATGCAGGCATGATAAAAGTAAAGCAGTGAGCAGATATTTATCCCAGCGGACTTTCACACTGCAGAACACATTGAAAGCCTAGGATTTGTTATTTACTCGATCATTCTTTCACATCCACCTGTTGTTCCAATCAAATTGTGCGCAGTGTAACAATGAGTGGATAATACTCTCACATTAAATGTAACAGAAAATCTTTGCCTCTATCTTAAAATGATGCTGCTGGGCCAAGAATAGTGCTTTTTTTTTGTATAGTTTGCTTGCACCTCCTATGCCGACATTATTGCTTTTATTTTCAGGAGGCAATTTGAAAACAACGCACATTGAATGTTCTGCACTTAACAGTTTCAACCCTTCCATGCAATCAGCTGTCGGAATTTTGTAATGTACAGTATACTACTTTCATATCCTGCATGAGCAATACTTTAGTATTTTCATGGTGAGATTGTAATTTCTATCATTGAACTTGCTGGTTATTATATTTTGATTAATGTTACCATTGCAAAGGAAATTAAAGAATATTTTCCAATGTCAGGTGACTACAATGTTTCAAATACAAAGTTTATAACATTGTTATGTTCTGGGACAACAATTTCCGGTAAAATAGAGGAATGAAAAGGCAACTCCTATAAATTCTACCCTCCAACAATCTTGGGTGGTTGATTTTAAAGGTTAAAGGGTGAACAGGAGGCTGACAAATGGGAAATATGTGACACCTGGTTTAAAACTTAGAGCCGCTAGCAGCTTGACTGTTAAACATAATGAATTACATGAATAATCTAATTAAGAAGTAGCAAGTCAGGGGAGAGAGTAAATTGGGGAGATGATGTAATTAAGGAACCAGCTTGTCAAATAAACATCCGGAATTACGTACATTGACTGCTTAAACATTGTATAGGAGCAAGAATGTCTTGCTACAGTTATACAGAACTTTGGTGAGGCCACACCTCAAGTAGTTTTGGTTTCCTTATGTGAGGAAGGATGTTCTTACTATGGAAGGAGTATAGCAAAGTTTTATCAGACTGATTCCTCAGACGGCAGGACTGGCATATGAGGAGATGTTGAATTGGTTAGGATTATATTTGCTGTAGTTCAGAAAAATAAAGGGGGGGGGAATCTCATGTAAACGATTAAACATCTAACAAGACTACACAGGGTAGATGCAAGTAGGTTGTTCCCAATTACAGCAGAGTCCAAAACCACAGGTCACAGTCTAAGCATATGATGTAAACTATTTAGGACTGAGATGAGGACCAATTTCTTCACCCAGAGTGATGAGCCGCAGAATTTATATAACTGAAAGCAGTAGAGGCCAAAACGTTGTATGATTTCAACAGGGAGTTGCATAAAGCACTCAGAGCTAAAGGAACAAAAGGATATGGGAGAAAAGTGGGGTAACAAAGTGTGAAGCTGGATGAACGCAGCAGTCCAAGCAGCATCTCAGGAGCACAAAAGCTGACGTTTCAGGCCCTTCATCAGTGAGGGGGATGGGAAGATGGTTCTGAAATAAATAGGGAGAGGGGGGGAGGCGGAGAAAAGTCTGGGAACAGGTTATTGAGTGATCAGTCATGATCATAATGAATAGCGAACCGGGCTCAAAAAGTAAAACAGCCTACTCCTGCTCCTATTTTCTCAGTACTGTAGAACCCCAATGATCATTTGAAAAATTGGACCTCTCCTTGTATTTGAATAAAAATTGTTCATTTTGATCAAGACAACTTACTCCTAAGGCATTACTTGGTATTGGGTGATCACTCACCCTTTTCAAAGGGATCACTGTTGTTTTACTGGGAAGAGATTCAGATTGTTCACACCTATGGTCAATGGCAAAAGTATCAGTGGCTCTGGGCTGGAATTTGTTCCCCAAATCCCAAAAAGAAACTAGCAAACTACAGTCAAGTTAGCCTAATGGCTGTCATTGTGAAAATGCTGGAGCGCATTATTAAGGAAGAAATGGCAGGGCATTGACGAAAGCTTAATGCAATAAAACATAATCAACAAGATTTTGTTACAGGGAAATCACGTTTGACAAATTTGCTGGAGTATGTCCAGGTTCTTTTAATTTTTTCAGAGATGGATAGCAGTAAATAGGTTAATGTAATGGCACTTGACATAAAGCTACATTTACCTTCAGATTTGCTACCTAATTGTCTAATGCCAAAAGGTGAGTCTCCCACTCTCTTGCCTGTAAGCTGTCCGCCAAAGGAGGTCATTATAAAACAGAGGGTGAAGAATCCAATTCCAGCCACAAATAACCTAGAATCAAGCAGAGAGCATATCAGACTAACGTACAAGTTTTTGCTTTATAGTTAGCTAGTATATGAGAATACTAGAAATATAATGTGTTCTATATTGTATACTTGATTACACGTATACTGTTGTCAATTTACAATTTTACTTTATTCACTTGTACACTTTGACTGTTTGCTTAAAAGTATGACCATACTTCATTCTAACTTAGTAACTCATAATTGGATTCAACAGCATGGTGGTACTATGTGACCTGCTGAACGGCATAATGTAGTAAGAACAATAGATGTACTTCTGCTGTCCATGCACATATACTAAATCTTAAAAATTGGCATAATGCTTCTGAGGTGGCAACTTATTTCTAACATATTTTAAGAAAACACATTTTATGTTTGATACTAAGCAATAAATGAACAGTACCATTTATTTAATCAATGTTTAGGCTTAGATTCATTCTAGGCTAGCCCTACATTTAATTGTTGGCTTTCAGGCAGGAGATGAAGTAGGTGAGCAATTTAAAAAATGAGAGGGATTGTGTAGCAGCACATCCCCAAATTATTTATTCTGACATATGTCTGCTTCTATGCCTACCCTAGAAGGACTCTGGTATAACGGTGATCCTATTACTTTTGTCACTGTACCACATGTTGACAATGAAATTAGATCAAGTCCAGCTCCTGAAGAATATGTAGGTATTAAGTACGTGAGGCTGAAAGTCATCAAAAGGTACAGGAACATTCTCTTATTTATGTATTTTGTTTCCCAGAAGTACTTTCCCTAAAAGCAGTGAATTCCTGCCTCTACAATTTTAAATTTCTGGCAATAATAATTAGGTCAACTTCTGCATTTTCTTTTAAATATGAAATACACATCTTTTTCTCTATCATTTGGATATTGTTAAACAGGTCCTCTTAAATTTCAGATCAACACACAGAAACAGAAATGTCTGTTCAACAATAACAATAACACTCTAGAGCATCCTTTTTGAATATGTTCCTAGCTGTATGCGGTGAATTTGCAACACAAGATTAATCAATTGCTTCACAAAGTTCATCAATTGAAGAAAGCATTCTTGTTTTGCCATGCAAATTACTGTAATTAATATCAATGTAATTACGACCAATATTTTAAAATGTACCCTTTCTGAAATTCAGTTTTAATGATTTTGCAAGATTATCAGTTTACATATTTACGTAACATTTCATACACTGATATTTTATAGATTTGTATTTTTAACTGTTACTGAACAAACGTCAAGCTCCATCCCCTCCCCCGGCCCTAGCTATATCCTTGAACATGTACTTAACACCATGACCCCATGGAAATAGCATGGAGAAACAAGATCAATCACACCAGGATGTATTCTGAAACACATGTGGCATCTCATAGTGGGAAGGTGAGTGATTTCAATGTGACTAGCCGTCTCCTGGTGCCCGCACCCATCAGCCACAACTCCACACCTTACCCTCTATGTTTTAAATGTAACTTTCCACGAATGAAAAACAGAGAATATGGTATTGTCTGCCTCTCATAGATTCATCTCAAACTCAATTGCTACATTGAATAGAAAGCATCATTTGAATTAGGGTGGTCCCAGAGCATTGCAAACGTAAATACTGTAAGTGTTGCCAGCATGGAAAGCTGTCTTTATACTGAAATGACAAACATTAACTGAGATTCATAACCATATAATCTAGACCAGCAGCAGTTACAATGAGATTAAAGTGTAAGTTTTGCTTGACACAAGCATTGATCACAAGTGTTCCACACAAGTCATATCAATCATCAATACTAAATTATTTTATATGTGTAATTGAAAACAAAACTTGAAGGTAAACTTACCTGAAAGGCCTTAAGGTTACAAGAAACCTTCTCACCATTATTTTACCATCTGAATTTGTAGAATTTTTTGAAAGCAAAAACATCTTTCTGTCAGTGAAACATAAATATTATCTAATATAAACTTGATTAATTTGAAGATATTTAATTAATCAATATTTAATATTGTCCTTAGAACCGAATTAATAGGCATCAGGTGATTTTTTTTCAGGTCAGACCAAATAAAATCCATTCACAACTTTTGATTTGCTGATTTAAAACAAATCTGCCAGGTTTCCTATCTCCAGAGTGAGTCCTTATTCAAGCTGAAGTGATGCTGCTCCTAGCTCTATGTTGACTTTTTCAGGAAGTAGTGATGAATACAAGATGCCGAAGATAATCCAAAATTAACAGTTAAACAAGAATCAAGGAGACTGCAGGTGAAAAAAAGCACATTAGTTGCTTGAAGATTTCCTCCTCTCATGATCAGAGCTTGCTGTTATTCACAGCCACATGACTATTGCATTGACACACTTAGGCAGGGCATCCTCATAGTCCCTCGGGTGAGATTCATACTGATTTTTGCTCAACCGCCAGATCTAGTACAAGCAGCCACCAACAACCTCGGCATTCAACCCCTTGGACAAGTGAATAGGGTTGGGGATAAAAGGCTGACTGACAGATCACAATCCAACCAGGATAGCTGGAATACATCAGCCTCTCTATCATAGCTGCTTTATTTCCTTTACAAAGCATGAGATGTTACATTATCCTGATGCAACAACAGTGCTAGAGCATCACCTAGTGTTCTGGGGATAGTTTGTTCCTACATTAATTACTTTGTATTTTAGCTGAATAGATTCTTACCTAAACAGGTGCTGTGTGTTTTCTACATTACGAGTAGTGCTAAGATTCTGTAAAAGACAAGAAAACAGGAAGCCATAAATGTTCACGGCAGCAATTTTAAGACAAGAAAAAATCTGAAATTGCCATTAATATTATCTTTTATATATTCATAATCTCAAATATAGTAATGATTCAGTCATAAATATCTTCTCATAATAGAAAACAAAGCAAATTTTTGAAATTTTTAAGGAATAATCCACCATACATGAATTTCATCTTATTTGGAATCATGTATCTTACTCACCCTCATGCTGTCTCAATGGTGATCTGGCTTGAAGTTAGGAAAGAGCAAATGATCCTTCAGATATTTGTTCACACTCCACAATAGCATAATCATGGGTCTACTGGTATGGTAGACTCGGTAGCTAGCCTATTGTATTTAGAATTATGTTGTCAATTGTCAATGATTCTGAGAAAACTGCAGGTGGCAGTAATGTTCAGCCGTTGAATTTCTGTGCTTGTGTAAATTTTGTCTTATATAGGCTGAATGAAGAAGCAGAAACAAACCTTTTTATCGTTGGTCCAATTTTAAAGGCATGCTTTTTGGTGAAATTATTGACCAATGTGATTTTGCATTTTATTGGTGGCAAAGTTTCAATTTTAATTCTCATTTATGTGAATCTCACATCAGGACTCATTAAAAGGATGCCAGTGAGTGAAACTTCATAGAATCCCTACAGGGTGGAAGCAGGCTATTCGGCCCAACTAGTCTACACTGGCTGTCCAAAGAGCATCCCATCCAGACGTATCCACTTAAACTGTCCCTGTATACCTTCATGTCCCATGACTATTCCATCTAACCTACACGTTCCTGAACACTATGGGCAATTTAGCATGGCCAATCCACCCACCGTACACACCTATAGACTGTGGGAGGAAACCAGAGCAACTGAAGGAAACCTACGCAGACACGAGGAGAATGTGCCAACTCCACACAGATAGTTGCCCAAGGCTGGAATTTTAGCCACATCCCTGGCAGTGTGAGCCACCATGCCACCCTTCATTGTTTGCTGAGAAGCATTTCAAACTTAGATGCTAAGAATTTTTTTAAACCAATTAAATCAGTTTGGTTGCTATTTCATAATATAATAATTTAGGTGGTAAGTCCCCAACTCCCCCACGATGTGAACACTGGCAAGACAGTTGGGAAAATATGGCAAGATCAGCAAAAATTAAATCCTCAACGTCAAGAAAAAGGAATCAGATTCTGCAATCAGGTTTTGAACAACATAAGAAGCATACTAGTGAGCAGCAACAGGTCACCTTGTATAACGATAATATGCTATCACACCTAATCTTACCTCATTGAAATGCAATTTCCTGTTCTCCTAAATGCCGAAAATAAATTAGACAGCGACAATTCCTGACATGAACTTTGAAACAGATATCTGGCAACCTCAATCACCTGCATGCTCCTCCAGGCCACCATCTTGGAATCAGTCATCTGCATCTCCGGGCGTGTTCCACGGGCATCGACACCACGTAGCCAATTCAAAGAGGTTGGCATCAGTCACATGCCAATCTCTTTGCATCCGCATGGCACATATCCAACTAACTTGCAATATGGTTCTGCACTCCAAATTTTTACTGTAACGCTGCTTGAAAAGCGCAGAGTCAGGCACCCATCTCATGAATTAAACCAGGGAACATCTCTGGGTTCCTTGCTTGCTTTCTTAAACCCCATTCACTCTGCATCTACTTAAAAGCTCACAGCATCATTGCTTGCCTTGTTTTCTTTTCACATTGCCCACTCATTCTGAACTTAAAGGCTGATGGTTTTTCTGCCTTGCCTTGCCATTTAGTGCAGGCACAACACCAGGTAGCTTGTCCTAGTTGTAAGAAGTGATGAGTCAAAAAGATAGACATGATCCTGTACAGCACCGTGTTATTTCAATGTCACACCCATAATATGATACAGCAGCTCACTAGGCAAACACACTGCATGTGCTTCAGCCAAATCACCATATCTGAAAGTCTAACAAGTGTAGACCTCAGTTCATTAAAGGGCGACAACAGTAGTTGGAGGTTACCAATATTGCAAGTCAACGAAAGTTGGGCTGTCAATTGTGGAGGTTGGATGCTGCTGGCTGGGATGCAAAGAGGACAATTATTGTGATGGGGGAGAATCTCAATATATAAGAAGTGCAGACGATAGTGCATTTGAGAATATGAGTTACTGTGGAAGAAGGGGTTGTCACTTCACTGCAGCTGCAGACACCATGCCTGCATCTAGATGTAGAGGAGTGAAAGGCACAAGACCTTACAAGGGCATATTAATAGCGTACATGATATTTATTATAAATGCATTATCATATTTGTAAATAGAGGCAGATAGAATGGAGACAGACCTTTCAGTCATCTGCGCCGATCAGACATCCCAATCTGACCTAATCCCATTTGCCAGCATTTGACCTATATCCCCTTAAACCCTTCCTATTCATGTACCCATCCAGATGCCTTTAAAGTGTTGATTACCTTTCATTATCAGCAGGGTGAGTCAATTGAGTTTTAGCAGCGACTGTAAGAATGAAGGCAGAGAAACTAGCCATCCTTAGCACCACAAGATGTTCAAGCTATCCTTAAAAGATAGCTGTCCTTTCCATAGCTACCACAATTCAGTGAGGGAGCATTGGATGTTGCGAAGGCTTCCATTCATTTGTAACCTTAACATCTATTAAATAGCATGAGTCACATCGAAGGATCAAAACTTTAAGCTGCGCTTACAGTCATGATTATACGTGGGATATTGGCCTCAGCAGCATAAATCATTTGCAGTCAGTGAAAGATGACTTTGCACAGCTCAATTTCATTGAATGGTATTCACAAACAATGTCCTGCCTACATTGATTTGGTCAATGCTTCTGTGCTGTATGATACTGCAGGCACGGTTCCATCTAAGGAACATCCTCATGTTCTCACTCGGCGCAATGCCTCAGCTTTCGTAGATCCCCATTGTCCATCCTATAGCCACAGTACACCCTCCAGTTATCCAAAGCAGAGATTCTGGTTCAAGTAGTATCTGCAATCTGGATGGTAAGGTGCCAACGCCACAGGCATGACTTGCAAGGACGTCTGACATGGAAAAACCATTCCATGAGCTTCAATGACCATGACTGGATACACTGGAGAGCACAACATGTAATTCTGATCTCCAGTTCTGGACAGAAATTTCTTTTTCTTGACTTTTTAATACTTATTTTCTAATTTGTCATATTTTCCCAACTGACTTGTCAATGTCCACATCGTTTGACAGAAGGAAAGTTTGGCCCTATGGTTTACAATGAAATTCATGGCGTATTAACCTATTTGAACCAACTGTAGCATTTGCAGTAAAATGCTGCAGTGGTACTATTGTACTTTTTAATTTAAAAGTTAAATGTTTTGAAATTCTAAAGTATGATCAATTTGCAATTGAAATGTTTTCTTCCTCCATTATGCATAAGGAAAAATTCCACCCACAGGACTCCTCCAGTATCAAGTTTCTGACAATAAACGTTTTTTATCATTGCTTCTAGGTATGCAGTTAAACAAGGCCTCAAAGATTATGTTTTCCCACTTACTATCAAGATGTTAAATAGTTTTTATCTATAAAAGATGCTGTTTTCAGGATACTAAGGAAAGCTGAGAAACATGCAATTGGAGTAGTTTTCTTATTTAAAAAAGTTTTTCAGCAAAACACAGAGTAAATTATTATGTTACCTTTGCAAAGCACCTTTAATGAAATATTAACATTTGAACTCACTGCATGTGAGCATGATTAAACATAATTTGACACTGTCACAAACAGATACTAGGGTAGGTAATCAAAAAAATTTGTCATTAATAAAGTATTAGGGAGCAACCTAAAAGGGAAGAATGTAGTGAGACACTAGGTTTAGAAGGGGAACACTGAAGATATGCCCCAAAAATGATGGAGCAAAGAAAATTTGGATTGCAGAATGGTCTACAATTAGAGGAGTTCAGAGAGCTTGATGTGGAATGTTTAGAGATATGGAGGGCTGAGTCTCCAAAATACTGGAAATGGGATTTTAAATTTGAGACATTAGCAGATTAAGATCAATCAGCAAGCAGCTGTGCAGAGAGTAAGAGAACTTCATATGGGAGGATGAACTTAGTGAATATAATGTGGGAGTTTGGCAAGAAGACTGTTAGAATAGTCAGGTTTCTGGATCACAAAAGCATGTACAAGTGTTTCAATAATAGAGCACCTGAATTTGATGGCAACTAAAGAAGTAGATTTGCTCTGAACTCTTGTAATGTAAACAACTTTCTACATTGGAGCTGTAGGTCTATGTATATTCAAGTATAAGCCTCCTAATGCCATGCATCTTATAAGGATGAGTTATTGAGTCACAGACATTGATGCACAAAGTTCAGTGCCTTGTATGGAAATCTATTGCTCTTAAAAACTGATATCCTACAATGTATGCATGTCTTATCAAGGACTACTCTGCATTTAAATATGTTTTCTGGACCCCAAGATTTGTCATTAATCTATAATTATTGAGACTTTCAGTTCACAGTTGCATAGTTGAACTTATTAAATGCAAAGCTGTGTAGCAGACAAAAGCTTTGTCACAAAACATCTCACAGTCCAATTCCACAGATTGTCTCAAATTGCATAAAAAAGCCAACATCTTGACTGGCAAAGGAAGGCAGAAGGCATAGACTGAATGGTTTGTCGTAAGGAAGAATGAAAAACAAGTGAGTCACAACAGATCACTGTCACTCTTATCCTAGCAACTAGTTTCAGACTCAGCAAACTTCATGCTCATAGCTGAATTGGGTCGAGGATATTTACGAAAGGGAGAACTGCATTCTACTTTAAAATTGGGAAACATGCTGAACCTCTTAAAAATAATTTTGTACATCACCTTTTTACAAAATAAGATTTGATTTGCAGCCTTGAGTTTAATCTAAAATGGTCTTTGAAATTCAACCCAAATCATTGTTAGTGTGATCAATTTTAACTAATTGAGCCGGAGTCTTATTCAACACCTAATAACAGTGACAAGGCAGTTTGACGTGAAAATCATTTGAAAACCAGAAGATCTTTCAAAACAGCTGGTTGGTTTTAGCAATGCTTTGTCTTTTCTATCTTTTAAAATGAAACTGAAATCCAAGGTTGGGTGAGGCATCATTTATCACTTGAAACTTATTTTATTTTTCCTTTATCAGTATAATTATGTCTGAAGTGCATGCCGTCTGCTGCTTCATGACATCACAGGGCTGGCAGATTTGGAGTGGATGCATTGAAGATTGATCACATGATACATGACCATGTGACATTATCACCTGACATCTGCCAATGTTACTGCATTTGCAATACTAAGCCAAAACAGTTGAGTATTTTTGTTCATGGTTTCATGCCAGCAGTTGTGGGAGATGTTCCAGGGAACAAGAGTCCAGCTGGGAACAGAAACGAAGGATAAGAAATAGAGAAAATGAAGGTGGGGAAAGTGTTCTATTAGAGGAGAAGTGGGAGGAGCTTTCATTTCACTAGTAACTGACAGTAACACACTGAAATTGAACCAACTACTGTAATACTACAAATACTCAGCTGCCTCGGCTCCATCTCTCTCTCGCTCTCTTTTCTTCCTTCTCTCCTGCCAACCCCAGATGCACAGCTGGTCCTGGCAGTGATAAAGTAGCATCACTGTGTTGAAAGCTATTTTTACAACAACAGCCAGTGGCATTATTGGCTTTGCTAGTTCTAGGAGTTACAGGTTGATACGTCTGCAGTAATAAATTTACAGTGAAGAGTTTTCTCCAAATGTTAGCAGCAGCTGGAAACACCAGGCCTCATTCTAGGAGACTGCAGGTTGCAACCATGTGACATCTGGACCCTCTGACTTCCCTTGTCTTCTTGTTCTCTTCAGAGTGATGATGTAGAGGTGCCAGTGTTGGATTGCAGTGAACAAGGTCAGAAATCTGAAGAGTGAGGCTCCAAAAGCTTGTGTTTTCAAATAAACCTGTTGGACGCTAACCTGTTGTCATGTGACTTCTAACTTTAAGGTGATGTGCAGCATTGGCTTGCAGCAGAACACAGCAAGATACACAGCAACAACTCTCAAATAATATCTTGCCTCCCAGGCCATCTCTCTACTGAGAATAAGATTGTGTAAATAAACTAGCACGTTGCTTCTGCAGGTAATGCTCTACCTAAGAAGAAATTGGAATTGCCCTGTGCAGGGCATTTTTCTAACTCAATGCTATTATATTCTTCATCTTCTGATGTATGCAAGAGTGCAATAAAAATGATTTGATATGCTCTGCATATTCCCTCTCTATGAAATTGCAGCAGAGAAATATTTCATGTATAAGTTGTATTGTTGGAATGACATTACACATGGAGAAAATTGAAGGTCTGAACAAGACAATGGTTTTTATTATACAAGTGTGCACATGTAGGAGACAGCCCTCAGTTCATTTCTCACATGACATACACCGCAATCATGTCAGTTATTTAGGCGTCCTTACAGTCACAAGCTATTCAGAACTATCACAGCACTTTGTATTTCTTTGTGAAGCTAGACAAGTTTCTGGTTAACATATTCTACAATGATCATGATCTTTGTAAAGCTAATAACTTCCTCCACATTACAACTTCCACAAAGATCATGTCTCTGTTTTAAGACAGTTTTTCCACCCTATTGATTTACAGCAATTATTTTCTTTGCAAAGATAGGGGTGCTTCTACTCTCCTTACAATACTGTGCACACATTTCCATTCTGTCTTTTTACTGTTTTTTTTAATACATATTAAGTTAAATGACTTTCCACTTTACATATACTGTAGTGGTCATGTTACCCACCCATTTTTAATTTTAAACAGGTCTTGGTTGTGAGTCAAATATGTCCTGGTATCTTTTGATGGGCTTACAGGTATGTGTCTCACCTTCTATATAGCTGGTTATTAATTTCTACATCTATATTATCATCCCATTGATGAAAAACAAACATGTTTGCAAACAGTTCTTGACAGCACTCTAGGTACTGAAATGCCACATCATAAAATTGCCTCCATCATTTAAGGGCAAGAACAGAAGTGGATGGATTTAAAAAATTCATGCTGCTGGGCAATGTACCAATATATGGACGCCATCCTACCATCGGTCAGTTTTCTGGAAGCAGGACCCACATGTCTCATTAACAAGCTACCCTGAATGTATGGGATAATTCACAAACATTCTAGACCCAGCTTATTACAAGCTGTTACAGAACAATTCAAATATCACAGAATTGACCTGCAGCCCTGCTGCCAGTGTCATCTCTAAAAGGCTACAGTCCACCTGGACAAGAAATGTCAGTCTGGAATGAAAACAGAAATTGCTTGAGAAACTCAGCAAGTCTGGCAGCATCTGTGGGGAGAAAACAGAGTTGATGTTTCATGTGCAATGACTCTTCTTCAGAACAGAGCTGCCTGACAGTTGCTCTGCTTTGCAGGCAGGGGCGTGCAGGTCCTACTTGATGGAGTGCAGGGGCAGGGCTTCACCTTCCCCTTGGAAAAAAGTAACAGCCATGATACCAGACCAGATACCTGACCATGCTCTCCTGCTGAGATGATGCCACCCAAGCTAAAGCAGCCCCAGTCAATGGAGGAAGGCACGGCACTGTGCAAAGAAGGTCAATGTCCTTCTCCAACCCGCAAAGGCAAGTTCCACCATCTTCTCTCTGATACCTCACACTCAGTCTATCTCAGCTACTGTACCTTACACCTGCCAAGACTGATCCTCTGCCACTCTCAGTATTCCTACAACATCTTCCTGCACTCAAATGCCTTCCATACTGCCTACCTACTCACTGAGGGTATCTTCCCTCCTGCACCAAGAGTAACAGCTGTGCCACCCATTTTCATCAACCTTAAGACTTGGCTGCCTTATTCTTGGAGGAAAACAGCTCATAACTGAAGAAGGGTCCAGACCCGAAACATCAGCTTTCCTGTTCCTCTGATGCTGCCGGGCTTGCTGTGTTCATCCAGCTTCACACCTTGCTATCTCACAACAGAAAGAGTCAAGACGGGTGGTAGGCTGCCTGACATTCAGCCCATGTGGAGAGCATCCTGACTCGAACCACCTTGAGCAGCTGGCTGACTATGCCTGAGCCCCCATACTGGTTTTCGGGGCTGCCCTTGGCTTATTGAATTAGAATCCCCTGATTAAGTAGGGGCTCTCTTGACTTCACTGAGGCCTGCTCACAGCCACGACAAACTGCCTGTCTTTCTGTCTGAATCAAAGAGCAAGCCTGTACAGCAGTACTGTGAGCCTCTTATAGAACATAGAACATAGAACATTACAGCACAGTACAGGCCCTTCGGCCCTCGATGTTGTGCCGACCTGTCATACCGATCTCAAGTCCATCTAACCTACACTATTCCACGTACATCCATATGCTTATCCAATGACGACTTAAATGTACCTAAAGTTGGTGAATCTACTACCGTAGCAGGCAAAGCGTTCCATTCCCTTACTACTCTCTGAATAAAGAAACTACCTCTGGCATCCGTCCTATATCTTTCACCCCTCAATTTAAAGCTATGCCCCCTCGTGCTCGCCGTCACCATCCGAGGAAAAAGGCTCTCCCTATCCACCCTATCTAACCCTCTGATTATTTTATTTGTCTCAATTAAGTCAACTCTCAACCTTCTTCTCTCTAACGAAAACAGCCTCAAGTCTCTCAGCCTTTCCTCGTAAGACCTTCCCTCTGTACCAGGCAACATCCTAGTAAATCTCCTCTGCACCCTTTCCAAAGCTTCCACATCCTTCTTATAATGCGGTGACCAGAACTGTACACAATACTCCAAGTGCGGCCACACCAGAGTTTTGTACAGCTGCAGCATAACCTCTTGGTTCCAGAACTCGATCCCTCGATTAATAAAAGCTAAAACACTGTATGCCTTCTTAACAGCCCTGTCAACCTGGGTGGCAACTTTCAAGGACCTGTGTACATGGACACCGAGATCTCTCTGCTCATCTACACTACTAAGAATCTTACCATTAACCCTGTACTTTGCCTTCCGGTTACTCCTACCAAAGTGCATCACCTCACACTTGTCTGCATTAAACTCCATTTGCCACCTCTCAGCCCAGCTCTGCAGCTTATCTATGTCTCTCTGCAACCTACAGCATCGTTCGTCACTATCCACAACTCCACCGACCTTAGTGTCGTCTGCAAGTTTACTAACCCATCCTTTTACGCCTTCATCCAGGTCATTTATAAAAATGACACGAACTGCAGTGGACCCAACACCGACCCTTGCGGTACACCACTAGTAACTGGTCTCCAGGAAGAACATTTCCCATCAACCACCACCCTCTGTCTCCTTTCAGCAAGCCAATTTCTGATCCAAACTGCTATATCTCCCACAATTCCATTCCTCCGCATTTTGTACAATAGCCTACTGTGGGGAACCTTATCGAGTGCCTTGCTGAAATCCATATATACCACATCAACCAGTTTACTCTCATCTACCTGTTTGGTCACCTTCTCAAGGAACTCAATAAGGTTTGTGAGGCATGACCTACCCTTCACAAAACCATGCTGACTATCCCTAATCAAATTATTCTTTTCTAGATGATTATAAATCCTATCTCGTATAACCTTTTCCAACACTTTACCAACAACTGAGATAAGTCACTGGTCTATAGTTACCCAGGTTGTCTCTACTCCCCTTCTTGAACAGGGGAACCACATTTGCTATCCTTCAGTCGTCTGGCACTATTCCTGTAGACAATGACGAGTTAAAGATCAATGCCAAAGGCTCGGCAATCTATTCCCTGGCTTCCTAGAGGATCCTAGGATAAATCCCATCTGGCCCAGGGGACTTATCTATCTTCACACTCTGTAGGATTTCTACTACCTCTTCCCTGTGAACCTCAATCCCACCTCGTCTAGTAGCCTGTATCTCAGTATTCTCCTCGACAACATTGTCGTTTTCTAGAGTGAATACTGTTGAAAAATATTCATTTAGTGCTTCCCCTATCTCCTCTGACTCCACACACAACTTACCACTACTCTCCTTGATTGGCCCTAATCTTACTTCCGTCATCTTTTATTCCTTCAATACCTATAGAAGGCCTTAGGGTTTACCCTGATCCTATCCGCCAACAACTTCTCATGTCCCCTCCTGGCTCTTCTGAGCTCTCTCTTTAGGTCTTTCCTGGCTACCTTGTAACCCTCAGGCGCCCTAAATGAGCCTTCACAACTCATCTTAACATAAGCCTTCTTCTTCCTCTTGACCAGAGATTCCACTTCCTTCGTAAACTACAGCTCCCGCTCTCTACAGCTTCCTCCCTACCTGACAGGCACATACTTATCTAGGACACACAGGAGCTTTTCCTTGAATAAGCTCCACATTTCTAATGTGCCCATCCCCTGCAGTTTCCTTCCCCATCCTAAGCTCCCTAAATCTTGCCTAATCTCATCATAATTGCCTTTCTCCCAGCTATAACTCTTGCCCAGTGGTATACACCTCTCCCTTTCCATCACTAAAGTAAACATAACAGAATTGTGATCGCTATCACCAAAGTGCTCACCTACTTCCAAATCTAACACCTGGCCAGGCTCATTACCCAGTACCAAATCTAATGTGGTTTTGCCCCTTGTTGGCCTATCTACATACTGTGTCAGTTCCTGCACACACTGGACAAAAACTGACCAACCTATAGTACTCGAACTATAGTGTTCCCAGTCAATATTTGGAAAGTTGAAGCCCCCCATGACAACTACCCTGTCTCTCTCACTCCTATTGAGAATCATCTTTGCTATCCTTTCCTCTACATATCTGGAACTATTCAGAGGCCTATTGAAAACTCCCAAAAGGGTGACCTCTCCTTTCCTGTTTCTAACCTCAGCCCATACTACCTCAGTTGATGCGTCCCTAAACATCCTTTCTGCAACTGTAATACTGTCCTTGACCAACAATGCCACACCTCCCACTCTTTTACCATCTTCTCTGTTCTTATCTTTCATTGAGGAGTCAAAACACAAAAAGGAAGCCAGGCAATGCAAGGCGTGGATGCTGTGAGCATCCAGGGACGATCAGCATGAGCGAGTATTATGAGAGTAGTTAACTGGCTGAAGGTGCAGCCTGGTCCAATCCATGAAGTGGGTGTAGGTCACTGAGCACACAGTGTCCTCACAACAACATTACAATAATCGTCACCTTTGCAGCCTATGGTGCAGCTTTGCAGTGCAGAAGCGAAGTATATGTGGTTTGGGGATGTACCAATGTGGGTTCTTCGAGGCTGGCACATATCAGACACTGATGTGTATGAGCGTGGGAGCATGTGGCCAATGCTCCTGGAGATATTGGTGGCCAGTGTACAACATGGAATTTTTTCAGATTAAGCAGGGAGCTGAAGATGAAAGGTTCCGCTCTAGCTTACATTTAAAGAATTCTCAATATCTTGCTCATTCAGCATGTTTGGATAAAATCACCACTTGTTAATCATTCCAGTAAGCTAACTCACTATGAACCCAACTCTTCATGGATTATGTTAGATGGTCTAACATATAGAAAACCAGAAACACATTATGCTGGCACAAATGATCACATAAGGAGGGATTAAACCCTGCTCTAATTTCTGACTAACTATAAAATACATCCCACAGCTCATGACTGAGCCTTTTCAATCATTGTTCCTGATATTCACCCCTTCCCAAACTTCTCACTGGCACTGATCAATACATCCCTAATCCACAAACACCTGGCTATTTTTTCCCTAACCTGAATTCAACCAATTCCCCACACTTCACCCTTCCCCCTGCAATGGAAACTTGACCAACTTCACTGCCTCAATGGGCATTAGCTGGGACCATCTACACAGGCACCCAACCAATCCACAGACCCACCACCAACCCCACCCCCTCCAGATACCCAGACTTTGCTCCAGGCCCCTCCTCTCACTGACAGAGGCGTGGCCATTCCGCATTACCTATCCAACTACACCCTTTCACTCATTATCTAACCTCAGTAGCCCTCAAGCTGTCTGCACCTCCATCCCACCTCCTCACTCACCTTCCACGTGAGGATGGAATAAGGTGTGTTGACGGGGATAGAAAAAATAGCATGGGATGGAGCCTTTCTGTGTATAAATGCTGACATACATCTGATAGGTTGAATGCGCTGTAAAGGCTATGGCCAAGAATTTTAAATGGCTCGGGGTGGAATCAGGGAAACATGATAATAACTAATGGCTCCAAACTCATGGGACTGATGCCTGGCAACTGTGACTTTTTCAAGTACGTATCCTTGTCCCATGCATTGTCCAGGCTCAGACTGACAGCTCCCAGCTCAGCAAGTGAGGTTATTGATCTCCCGGAGATAGTGGCCTCACATTAGCCCTCTACCATTGACAGACCACCTAGCAAATTTGATTTGCAAGCCCCCGCAAAGGCCTTAATTACCTGGGAGCATTAACGTTTAGACCAAATGTGCCTGATGAACGTCATGCAGGGTTAAGATCCAAAACTGGCCCCATTTCCAGTTCACAAGACCTGATAAAAAAATGTCAATCCTGAGTAACTCTTTGACTTGTAATTTGCTGATCTATTTCACTGTTGCAGAGTAGAATATTTTAATACAGTATATCCAGATTGACACTACATCATGAATTTATAATTGATTTTTATTTGTTAGAAATATTTGACAGATTCTAATGCAATAAATATTTTAAGAATCATCCTTCATATCTGTAAAAACAAAAAGCTGATCCAGATTTGAATGTAGTCTTAAGATCTGACTCACAATTCCAGTAATTCTGCACATTAATTTGATTTTAAGTACTTACAGCTGAGTCTTGTCATGTGCTCAGCAGTTTTGTCCTTGACCTAGATTAGTACAGCTTGATTAGAGCTGTACCAGGCCTTGTAAGAAGTTGAAATGTTTATGTACAATGCGACATGCAAAGTAGACATAGACAATGGAACATCATTATTCCATTCATTGTCATTGTTTAGTCAAAAATTATGTTGTGAACAATATCATGTAGTTTCCTATATTCTCTGGTCCACCACAAACATTTGCAAAATTTGCCCCTGAATCAGGTGACATCTAGATTCCTAGCATGAATACTCCATTTTACATATTACAAATTACTGATAATGCAATCTCATTCTATTGTCCTGTCATATCCATTTTTTAAAAAAAAAGATACAATATTCTACATATAGAGTTGTTTTTGTTCGATGAGCTTAAAGGGTGATTCCAGAAAAAATCGATAGTACAAGAATGAATGTTAGAGATTAACACAAAGAATAATAAACACCTTTGTTTTAGGTGACCAATGTTTCTGATATGAGTGGGCTACCAGGCCGAGAGAAGAAGTGGGATATTGTGATAACTTATAAGAAAGAATGGATATTTGGACAAGCGTGGACTAATAAGGAGAGTCAGCATGAATTTATTAAGGGTAAATTATGTTTGACTGACTTTTTTGATTTTTCTGGTGAAGTAAAGGGGAGGCTGGAAGAGGAAGATACCATTGATTACGTTTGTATTGACGTACAAAAAACATTTGACTAACAATCACAAAGTAGGCTTATTAGCAAAATTGAACCCCATGGAGTAAAAGATGAAAAAGCAGCATGAACATAGAGTTGGCTGAGTGATTGAAGTATTTGAAAAAAATGACCATTTTCTCAGAATTGCAGGAAGTATGTAGCGGTGTTCCTCAGGGTTCAACAAAAGGAACACCTACTGACTATGATGTGCGCATATATATATATATATATATATATACATATATATCAGAGAATTAGAACAGTGGGTATAAGTCACAGTTTAGAAATTTGTAGATGGTATGAAGTTTTAAAGTGGAGAAAACAGTGAGGAACACGGTGATAGACTCCAGGAGGACACAGACAAGCTGACTAAATGAGTGGACACATGATAAACGTAATTCAATGCCAAAAACTGAAAGGTGAAATATTTTTCTAGGAAGACTGTAGAGAGATGATGCTTGTTAAATGGCACAATTTTAAATGAGGTGCAAAAGAGAGAGGTTTGTTAATATTTCTCCACACATCGTTGAAGATACAAGCACAACTTAGCAAAGTAAGTAATAAAGTATCTGGGATCTTGTGCAGTATTATTGAGACAATGGGCCTGACTCCATGAGCCCAAAATGGATGTAAAATGGAGCCAGGACACCAAATGACTGTGAAGCGGAATGGCTGGAAATCCCACCTCTGTTTTAGCCTAACATATTTTAAGCAGTCGAGAAAAGGATGAATTATACATGCACCCGTTAATGAATATTAATAACACCCATTAATAACATCATTGTAGGCTCGGTAGAAGTCCAACCTGGTGAAGGGGAGACTTCTGCTCCTGCTTCTGTTTTGGCTACATCAGTATCATCACAAACACGTTTTGACATCCATACTCTGCCAATATTTGACATGCATGATACGCTGATCTGTTAGTCCTGAAAATGAAAGATTTAGAAGCAGAAATACCTTAGAAATTGTCTTGAAGAGTTCAAGTGAAGTGGCTGTGACTAGTTCGTTTGGTAGCTCTAACACTGTGGAGCTATCCCTGGCAATAAAGATTGTTGATGCAGTCGTGTAAACACATGATCATTGTAGTTTGTGCAGATGACAACCGCATGCTTTGTCATTGCTAAAGGGTACTCTGCTAATGCTGGCCAAACTGACCATGGCCTTTGTAACACTCCTGAAAGTGGCTATTTAGCTCTGTGGGAGTGGGTCAGCCCAGCCCTGCTGGAGCTGTGAGAGAGTACAATTGTGGCCAGTAATAAGGGTGAAGCCATGAGCAAAGTCTTCAGTGGTTCACCTTTAAATAGAAGCAGGAGGTGGGGGGTGTGGGGTGCGTACAGAAGTGATAAGAAATTGAAGGGTATATTTAACATTTTCATGTGGATTTCAAAATTTTGTCCAAGATCATTGCCAGTTTGGTCAGGTTCACTCTGAAGTTGGTGATCCACCCCGATCGGTGTTATGCGGTACCTGGAAGTGACCTTCTTGAGTGCCTTTTGTTCTCAGGGATGTAACTGTCTATGTGCAGGACAGTGACAGGGAGCTGGGCACATGCCTCACCAGCTCGGGCCAGGAGAAAGCTTTAGGCAGAATATTGCACATACGCATGATAGACATGCTGTCCAAAATGAGGTTTGGGCAAGGAATCCACAATTAGACAATTCCCACCAGACCATTCCCTATTTTATAGAACATGATCGGTCTGCTTTCTCCCTTGTTAGAAAGCCAAGACTTAATTTATTGGGCTGAAATCACCAAACTAGTAAAAAGACTGTACAGTGGCATTTTTAAAAATGATTTAAGCAGCAGCTTCAATGGTGGCCAAAGATTTGCATAACTCTACCCTCGAAGCTTCAAAGCATCAAAACAGTCAGACTGTCTAGAAGGATTAGAGACAATCACCTTAGATCCACTTGTCCATTCATAAAACATACATTTATCATGATCTAGAACAAGTAATTTGATACCAACACCATGCAATGATACTTATCTGAGAAGGAATGTCTTTCAATCATAATCTAATCTTGTATCAGTGATAATGGGAACTGCAGATGCTGGAGAATCCAAGATAACAAAGTGTGGAGCTGGATGAACACAGCAGGCCAAGCAGCATCTCAGGAGCACAAAAGCTGATGTTTCAGGCCTAGACCCTTCATCCACTCTGTTCATCCAGCTTCACACTTTGTTATCTATAATCTAATCTTGTCTAAACATGGATCTGG
Organism: Stegostoma tigrinum; assembly: GCF_030684315.1. NCBI lineage: Eukaryota > Metazoa > Chordata > Chondrichthyes > Orectolobiformes > Stegostomatidae > Stegostoma > Stegostoma tigrinum. The sequence continues at coordinate 32,618,334 of NC_081375.1, forward strand.
AATCATCTTGTTATGATCATGTTTGGCTAACTAGTCAGCTGGTGAGAGTACATCATGGAATCAGCAAATTAACCCTCTTCCTACTATCAGTAATAGATTACCTCCAGGCCAGTGAACAGGAAGACATGCAGGAGAAGAAGGATCCTGAGTGAGGACTCTGTATCTCTCTCTCTCTCTCTCTCTCCCTCCAGCCATCCTCCAAGCTTGAACCCTGCCTGTTATTCGATTAACCAGGCACCATGAACAGTGCCCAAGAAAAGCAATTCAGCAGCTGTTGACTCCATGTGAATAAATTTATATTGTCCATCACCATCTTTAAATAGTCCCACTGCAGAAATTGGAAGGACCACTGAGCCCAATCTGAAACCAATGAAGGCATCAATCTACCAGAGCTATATAAAACTGATTTTGGCTCTTAGCTAGTTAACCTCTACTCTCACTTTAATAAGTGAAAATTAAAGCATAGTTTTGTTATATTCATCTGGATTCAGTTGTAAATTCAATAAGTATTATGCTTTTCTTTGAAAACTTAGAAGAAAATCATGTTCTTGTGTCTCTTTTCGAGTCACAGCACTTGAATAGTTAGCCAATCACTGAATTGGTACGCATATTTTTCAAAGAATACCTGTTGCAGTCAAATGAGGAGTAAAAAGAGAGGGGAGTCAGTCTATCACTTCTCATGTGACTGTAACATGAATCTGGGGACTGCACTGAGATTCAGATCCATTGACAGCAATAAGTTGGAAATGGTAAAGTAAATTAATTCCTCGTAGTATTTTATAAATTCCATGAAGACTTCTTTGGTATAAGAATACTTAAGTGGCTTAATTTTAATACATCAAGACTGAAGCATTGGCAAATGTCTCCAGCTAAAAGTTCGAACTGTATAATTCCTCAGAATCATAGATGTTGGTCTTTAGGCAATTTGACTCACTGCACGTGATAGCAAGAAACTCCTGAAGGCAGTAAACACTGTGAAGTCTTTGGGCCCTGACAACATTATAACAACAGTACTGACGATCTGTGGGCTAGGATTAGTTCTGTCCTTAGCCAAGAATTACAGCAATGGTATCTACCCACTAATGTGGAAAATTGTCCACATATATCTTGGTCCACAGTAAAGCAGGACAAATCAAACCTAACCAATTACCTCCTTATCAACCTTGGAATCATCAGCAACGTGATGAAAGATATCACTGATTGTGCTTTTGAGCTGCACTTAACATTAACCAGTTCATTAGTGCTAAGCATGGGTTCTGCCAGGCCCACTTAGCATTTAACTTCATCGCAGCCTTGGTTCAAACAGGGACAAAACAAAAGGACACAAGGTGGGAAGTGAGGGATAACTTGACACAAAGCTGCATTTGTCTGGGTGTGGCATCAAGGAGCCCCAGCAAAACTGAAATCAATAGGAATCGGAGAAAAGCCCTCCACTGGTTGGAGCCCTAATGCAAAGGAAGATGATTGTGATTGCTTGAAGTCAATCATCTCAGAGATAGGGTCATCTTAGTAGCAGTTCCTCAGATTCAGTAATCTAGCCAAGCATCTTCAGCTGCTTCATCATAAGCATAACCAGAATCACATGATCAAAGAATTATTACAATGCAGAAGGAGGTAATTCATCTCAGCGTACCTGCACTGGTTCTACCTTCCATCATAAGGTCAAAAATTGGGAGGTTCATTGCGCAATGTCCAACATCAACTCCTCAGATATTGAAGCTGTCCACGTATAAATGTTTTAAAGCCTGGACAACATAAAGGCTTGTGCTGCTAAGTAGCAAGTATTCTCACCTTAAAAAGGGCCAAATTTCATTCTCTGTCTATTCTCACCACCTGCCTGTCAGTGGATTTCGATTTCATTTTCACTACTTTTATTAAAACCCACTCCCTCTGTGCATAGGCCCTGGCTTTTTACATTGCTATAATTGTAAACCAGAAGTAGGTTTCATTTTACACACTCGAAGATGTGGGGAAATGCTTCATAGCGCAGACATGCTTCCAAACATGGAAAGAGAGTTTGAATCAGAAAAGATTTGGTCATCATTCTGTGGCAAGTAATTCATCCCCCGCATCCTCAAAGTCTCTCCATCATCTAGAAGGTACAAATCAGGGGATAAGGGAATACTGTCCATTTGGCTGGATAAGTACAACTTCAACAACACCCAAGAAGCTCAACACCAGTATATATCAGCCCACCTTATCAGCATTCCATTTAACACTTTTAATTCCCACTCCCCCAGCATATACCATCTACACATTCTACTAAAACAACTTAACAAGGCTCCATTGACAGCACCTTCTAAACCCATGACCTCTGCCAACTAGAAAGACAAGGCCAATAGACTCATGGAAATACCATTATGGACAGCAAGTTTCCCTCCAAATCACACATCATTCTGACTTGGAAATATATTGCTGTTCCTTTATTGTCGCAGAGCCAAAATCTGAGAATGGGCCCTCTAACAGTATTGTGGATACAACAACACCAAATGGATTGCAGTTGCTGAAGATGGCAGCTCACCGCCCCATTTTTAAAGCCAGTTATTGATGGGCAATAAGTGAAGCCAGAGATGCTCACAAGCATGAAAGAGTAAGAAAATGGTTTACATTTGAGATTTATACCTTTTTAGAATAGAATGAAATATCTTGGGGACCTTAAAAATCCTTTCCACTGAAGAGTCACAGAGTGGTTTGAGACATTTAGAAATCATCTCAAACCAAATATTACCAAAATGTTTATTCTTGTTCACCAATGAAGAACACTTGGAAACTAATGGTTTCAAATTTTTAAGTGATCGTGCTCTGTGCAATAAACCATGTACTGTCCATATTACTACCACCGATCTTTCTTGTAAGCCCAGCAAAAGTTCTCAGCTGACAGTCTTAGTGAGGATGCTTTTGTTTCATTTCCCCTTGAAAGAAAAATCACAGTTGACCTTTCTTGAACACAGCAGTTGAGTGTCTGCACATCCTAAAATTCACATTTTGTAATTTGGTTCAACACTTACCAAATATTTTCTATAGCTTTCTCAAAAATGGGACTGGTAGGTATTTAATTCCTAGAACATAGTTGCGGACCATAAAATAAAAGAAACTTTACAGTTCAGGAATAGATCCCTTTGCCCGTCATATCTCCACTGGCTGGAAAACGAGTCACTCAGCCCAAATTCCAGTATTTGGCCCATAGCCCTTCAGATTACTGCTCTTGAAGTACAGGCCCAGACATCTTTTAAATGAGTTGAGAGTTTCTGTATCCATTTCCCTCCCAGGCAGTGAGTTCTGGACCCCTCCCACCTTTGATCATAAAAGGTTTCCTCAACTCCCCTTGAATCTTTCTACCAATCATTCAAAATCAAAATTCATAAATTATACATTTGGGGACTTACATATAAAACAGTTCTTGAGATAATACCCTCCCTCTTCATAAACTCTAGTAAACAAACTGTGGGAAAGAAAATAACATTTTTGTGTTTTGTCCATTTGGTAGTTTCTTTTTGCATGGCCCTTATTTTGCTGAGTTTGAATGTTTTCTTTACCTGCTATCGTATTCAAACCTCATTAATTCAGTTTCATTGGTTGTCCTATTTATTCCACCTTCTATTGTTATTTAATCATGTATCCTCATCCATTTAATATTGCTTAATTCAGTAATTCTTATTTGCCTTCAGCTTTGCTGCCAACTCTTTGTTTTCTTTGGAAAAATTTTCATAATATAATACACTTGCAATTGCCCAACATAAATCACAATACAGCTACTTTCGTTCTGGATATGTAAGATAACATATTTTAATAAACTGGAGCCAAGCAAAAAACCTCCAACTCTTTAGTCCATGACTTTGTTTTGTAGAAACATGTTAGATTTAGGTTCACTTTTCAGTTATTGTTGTCTCAGCCATTTTCAGTTACAGATGTCTCAGCCTACTTTTATTCAAAACAAAATATGCATTTTATTAACCCAACGTAGCAGGCAACTGATTCAAATATAAACAGAAAAGGCATCTTTATCAGTGATAAGTTACAATTTTATGACTGTATACATTCAGCACCTCTTATAATTTACATGCCTTGCATTCAGACAACCACATGTTGACAAAGAAATGGATTTGGTTAGCAATTCTATGGTAACTGATGATGAGATCATATATAATGAGGAACTCCATTGTAATGTTGAAACTTGTCTGTAATTCCCTAGCAGTTTTAAAACCACACTCAATGAAGTCATTTTGTAATGAAAGGAAGTACAACATCTAACCTGCATCAAAATAAAAACCCATACAAGGCAGAGCTAAATGATTGATCATTTTATGTGATGTTGTTTGACAGATAAACATTGGATTACACCATGTGGGATTTCCAGCACTATTTTCCAAATACTCTGATAGAATCTTTCTCATGCATGTCACTTGCACTCACAATCACTATTAATCTTACCTCCAGCACCCTAATGCCTCAGTTCAACATACCTACATTGCATTTAAATTAAGTTCCACCCATTCTTGTAACAGTCCATGACCAGCTATCAGGGATCTTTGAGTTTTTATGCCTAGCAGAGTACATCGACTCCACATTGGTAATCATCACCCTGTCATTTATGTTGCCTTGGTCAACCAGGAGGGACTCCTGCTGCCATTCCTCAGAAACTGGACATCTTACCAATCCTGTATGCCAGGAAGAGAAACTGTGGCCGGGTGTCACTGAACCAGGAGGCTAATCATTGTTTTGTCTGAAACATCACTCCTGAATAGCAATTTAGAAGATGAAGTTATCCAGAAAAGACCAGGTGATCTTACAAAAGTAGTATCAAGACTTCCATTCAGAAAACCAGAGTGACGCATATGATGCCTGGGCCCTCAATCCCATAAAGTAACCCACGATTCACATGCTCCTTGTGTACCGAAAAATAATTGGCTGACTGCTATTTAATAGCACATGGCCAGTTGTCCCATCCCAGAGTGAACATGTCACAAACTTCTGTCCCAACATTTGCAAACTTACTATTACTGGAAAATTCTGCCCTTCATTTAAAAGGTACACTAATGAGGTGAATTAAAAGAAGATAGGACAGTATTTTTAAAGTTAATTTAAAATAACATATACAAAATGGAGAAACTTGGATGTAAATGGAGATGACCAGCAAAGATAGCAGCACATGCAAATTTTGGCATATTTAGGTCATTGTTGGGAATCAGCACAGAAGGTCAAAAATAAATCTTCTAAAGGTTTATAATTATGTTCAATGTTAGCATTTCAATATTAATATTTTAAATGTAAGAAGTGAGAAGAAAGCTCATTTTTTAAAAAAATTAGTGGTACTTTATGAAAAATTATTATTTTTACCATTACTGTACCCTTCAGGATCCATTACAAATAAATAGCTATTTAACTTCTCCTCCTAACTAACCTAACACAGAGTTTGCTTTTGTTACCTCTGCTTCATCTCCAGGACTCTATTCTGAAGTGAAGCAGTGGGTTATGTTCCCTGCACAAATGTATGATGCAAGCACAAATGTAAAACCTTCCATGAACCTTAGCAATCAGTCAGCAAAATAAATTTGAATGGGACTTTTATTTTTCTTCCGAAGTTGTAATTGATATTTTAAAGATAGGTAGTTTGTTGTGGTTTTATTAATACAATTGGAAATGAGTTCATCAGAAAAGTAAGTACTTTTAATAAGAGTCAAGTCCAAATTTGTAATTTTAAATCACGGGATTTTTTTGAAGAGCAATAATGAAGCGTTTCAGTTTACACATTATACATTAGTCAGTTTCTCTGGTGTAAATTGATCAGCTTGTGACTAAATTAAGTGGGTTGTTTTTAATATGCACACACTTTTAAAATGTAATAGTAGAGTATTTTAACTCTCCAAACATAGACAAGGGTTGCCACAGTATCAAGGGGTTGGATGGAGGGGAGTTTTTCACAACAGCCAAAGATTGCAGGGACATAGTTTACATTTGGTACAAATTACAATGCATTTTGCACCATTTAGATTTGCATTCCTTGGGTACTGAGCATAACAATATTTCAAATACATTAGTTATCAACTGATTCATAAATTTATTGTAGGTGGGACATAGTGTAAATCTTGCCTTTGTGGAATGAAATCATTACAGGTAGACGTAGGGAACAGAAAGAATCTGAAAAAAAACTTGTGGGAATAGGCTTTATTTGTTCTTCAATAGTAGTTATACCATTGGACAAAGCATAAAACAATACATTACTGAAGTTTAAAGTAAATTCAATGTCATAATTGTGTGGCATTTTAAGCTTCGTTTAGGCTAAACCAAATAAATTGGCAAATGTGATCCAGAAGGAGAATTTATAGAATGCTTCAGTGACAGTTTCTTGGAGCCACATATTGTGGAACCAACTAGAGATAAAGCTATTTTATACCTAGAATTGTGCAATGAAGTATGGCCATCAGCAACGTCAAGCAAAAGATCCAATGGGAAATTACAATCAGAACACAATTGCAAATCAAATTAAGTTTGCTCAATCACGAACAATAAATTTGGCTTAAACAGAGCCAATTACATGGGTGTGAGGGGAGAGTTTACTAAGTTTGACTGACTAAGTAGACTAAAAGCTATTACAGTAGGTAAACAAGGCAAAACATTTATAGAAATAATTCAACATTTTCCAATGAAACACATTCTATCCAACAATAAAATCATTGAGCTAGATCCATTCCTGTCCTACTAAGGAGGATAAAGTTCACATTAGATTTTAAAAAACTTATATTGTTGCAGAGAATAGTACTGTATCTAAGGATTGGGAGTATGTTTCAAAACCAGCAAAGGATCATCATAACATTGATGAAAACAGGAAAAAAAAGGAAATTAGTCAGGAATATAAAAAACACGTTCAGAGCTTTTACAGGTATATGAAAAAGAAAAGATGGTGAAGTAAATATCAGTTCCTTCTAAACAAAGGGGGAAAAAGTTCCATGGGCATGAGGAAATGGCAGAAACTTGGAACAAATCATTTGAGACAACAAAGTGTGGGGCTGGATGAACACAGCAGGCTCAGCAGCATCTCAGGAGCACAAAAGCTGATGTTTCGGGCCTAGACCCTTCATCAGAGAGGGGCATGGGAAGAGGGAACTGGAATAAATAGGGAGAGAGGGGGAGGCGGACCGAAGATGGAGAGAAAAGAAGACAGGTGGAGAGGACAAGAGAGTTGCAGTGGGAGAGAGATTCTCTGAGGTTGGTCCGAATGGAGGAGGGTAACTTCTTCAGGTTAGGCATCCCTGGAAAAGGCTTCGCAGTGAGGTTAAAATTGTGATCAGAGATAATGGGAACTAGCGAGTTTTGAGAAGATTTGTAGCTCAGGTTGAGGTTCTGGAAGTGAGTTTGCTCGCTGAGGTGGAAGGTTCGTTTTCAGACGTTTCGTCACCTTTTTTTTTTATTTGAAAAAATGTACTTTATTCATAAGATGTACAAAAAATAAAACATATTTATACACCTACCCAGTCAGCTAGCCGCTCTGGGTTACCTAGGGGGTATGTACACCAACTAAAGAAAAAAAAACAAAGCAAAGAAGAAAAAAAAACAAAACAAAGAAAATACCCCAGCAGTCATCACCCCACACAGTCCCAGTTGGCCCCCTGACCAGTTGGGGAAGGCGCCAGCTGGGCCCAGTTACCAGATAGGGTTCTTTTTCCTATTCTGGACGAGGGGTTTCATACGATGGTCTTTCCCCACCGCGCCTTGGCGGCGGCTGCCCTAAGCTTTAGCGCGTCCCTCAGCACGTAGTCCTGGACCTTGGAGTGCGCCAGTCTGCAACTCTCGGTCGGGGTCAGTTCTTTCAGCTGGCAGACCAGCAAGTCGCGGGCAGACCAAAGAGCGTCTTTCACCACACTGATGGTCCTCCAGGCGCAGTTGATGTTGGTTTCGGTGTGCGTCCCGGGATACAGCCCGTAGAGCACGGAGTCCCGCGTCACGGAGCTGCTCGGGACGAACATCGACAAATACCACTGCATCCCCCTCCAGACCTGCTGCGCATAGGCACACTCCAGAAGGAGGTGATCGACAGTCTCGTCCCCCCCGCAGCCACCTCGAGGGCAGCGTGCGGTGGTGCAGAGATTCCGGGCATGCATAAAGGATCTCACTGGCAGATCCCCTCTCACCGCCAGCCAAGCAATGTCCTTGTGCTTGTTTGAAAGTTCTGGCGATGAGGCATTCTGACAAACAACTTTGGCAGTCTGCGTGGGGAACCACACGACGGGATCCACCCTCTCCTTTTCCCGAAGGGTCTCGAGGATACTACGTGCTGACCACTGCCTGACGGGCTTGTGGTCAAAGGTGTTTCCTTTCAAAAATTTCTCCACGAAGGACAGGTGGTACGGAATGGTCCAACTACTCGGAGCGTTCCGCGGCAACAAGGCCAGGCCCATCCTTCGCAACACGGGGGACAGGTAGAACCTCAGTAAGTAGTGACACTTGGCGTTTGCGTACTGAGGATCTATGCACAGCTTGATGCAGCCACACACAAAGGTAGCCGTCAGGGCGAGGGTGGCGATCGGTACGCCCTTTCCTCCATTTCCCAGGTCTTTGTACATGGTGTCCCTGCGGACCCGGTCCATCCTCGACCCCCAAATGAAGTGGAAGATGGCCCGGGTGACCGCAGCGGCGCAGGTCCAGGCAATAGGCCAGGCCTGCACCACATACAACAGTACCGAAAGCCCCTCGCACCTGACAACCAGGTTCTTACCCGTGATGGAGAGGGACTGGAGCGTCCACCTGCCCAGCTTCTGCTTCAATTTGGAGATACGCTCCTCCCAAGTCTTAGTGCATGCCCCAGCTCCACCGAAGCAAACACCCAGCACCTTCAGGTAGTCTGTCCTGACGGTGAAGGGGATGAAGGAGCGGTCGTCCCAGTTCCCGAAGAACATGACCTCGCTCTTACCCCTATTGACTTTGGCACCCAAGACCAGTTCAAACTGGCCGCAGATGTCCAACAGCCTACTCACCGACCAACGATCAGTGCAGAAGACGGCGACATCGTCCCTGAACAGGGAGGTCTTGACCTGAAGGCCTCCGCTGCCTGGGATAGTCATGCCCTTCAGGCTCACGTCCTTCCTGATGGATGCGGTGACGGGCTCCACACAGCACACGAACAAGGCAGGAGAGAGAGGGCAGCCCTGCCTGACTCCAGATCTGACGGGAAAACTGTCCGATTCCCACCCGTTGATGGAGACTGCGCTAACGATGTTGGCGTACAGCAGCCAGATCCAATTGCGGATGCCCTCCCCGAACCCCAATTTGGAGAGGACATCCCTCATGTAAGCATGAGACCCCCTGTCGAAGGCCTACTCCTGGTCCAGGCTGACGAGGCAGGTGTCTACCTGCCTGTCCTGTACGTAGGTGATCGTATCCCTGATGAGTGCGAGGCTCTCAGCGATCTTCCTGCCCGGCACAGCACAGCTTTGGTCAGGGTGAATCACTGACTCCAGGACAGACCTGACCCGGTTGGCTATGACCTTGGCCAGGATTTTGTAGTCCACGTTCAATAGTGAAATGGGACGCCAATTCTTAATTTCTTCCCTCTCCCCCTTCCTCTTGTAAATGAGGGTGAAGATGCCCTTCCTCATGGACTTGCACATTTTCCCTGCCCGAAGCGCACTATCGTACACTTCCAGCAGGTCCTGGCCGATCAGGTCCCACAGAGCGGAATACAGCTCGACCAGTAAGCCGTCGCTCCCGGGAATCCTATTCCTCTCCAAGGACTTGAGGGCTCTGGTCAGCTCGTCCAGGGATATCAGCCGGTCCAGCCCCTCCCTCGTGCCGTCATCTAAGACCTCCGTGATAGACGACAGGAACAACTCGAAGGCCGTGCTGTCCGTGGGCTTCGTGTCGTACAGTCCGGCATAGAAGGATCTGCTGATCCTCAAAATGTCGGGCCGAGACGACGTCACCGAGCCGTTGTCCTCCTTCAGCCGGCTAAGCACAGAGCTCTCTTTGTGCACCTTCTGAAAGAAGAAACCCGAGCACGTCTCGTCCTGCTCCACGGAGCAGACCCTGGACCGGAAGATTATCCTGGAGGCCTCCGCGGCGAAGAGCGAGGCTTGCTGGCCCCTCACCTCGCGGAGGTCCTCCGTGACATCGACCCCCATCAACTGCGGAAGGAGCAGGTTCTGCACCCTTTTCTGGAGTTGCGACAGCTTTCCCTGCCTCTCTCTCGCCTTCTGAACACCCTTGAGGACAAAGAACCTCTTGATGTTCTCCTTCACCGTCTCCCACCAGTCGCCCGTAGACTCAAAGAGGGGTTTCACGGTTCTCCAACCAGCATACTCCCTCTTAAGCTCCTTGACATTCTCTGGGGTCAACAGAGTCGTGTTGAGCTTCCACGTCCCCTTGCCGGCCGGCTGGTCGTCCTGTAAGTGACAGTCGGCCAGCAGGAGGCAGTGGCCAGAGAAGAACACCGGCTTGACGCCAGTGGACCTGACTGAGAACGCCTGTGACACAAACAGGAAGCCTATCCTTGAGCGGACAGACCCGTCTGGCCGCGACCAGGTGTACCTCCGCTGCACTCCATCTGCAGGGGTGCTGAAGACGTCGAGCAGCTTGGCGTCCTTCACCGTGCCCATCAGGAATCTGGACGTGATGTCCAGTTGACTCCCCCCATCCGCTGTCCCCACGCCCGATCTTCCATCTGCATCGATGATGCAGTTGAAGTCTCCACCTAGGATGACCGGCCTGGACGTAGCCAGCAGGGGTGGAAGCCGCTGCAGGACGGCCAACCGCTCACTCCGTACCGCTGGGGCGTACACGTTGATCAGCCTCAGGGGAGCGTTCCTGTAGGTGACGTCAGCCACTAGGAGGCGTCCCCCCCATCACCTCCTGAACTTGAGAGATGGTGAAGTCGCGCCCCCGCAGCAGAATAGCCAGGCCCGAGGAGCGACAGTCGTTACCCCCCGACCAGATCGAAGGCCCACAGGACCAGGCGCACATTAATGCTCGCAACTCGTACCCCCATTGTGGGCAGTGACCGCAGTACCCTCCCCAAGTCCAAGGTCCAGCCCCTCCATCTGTCCCTTCATGCCCATTGCCCGGGCTAACTGCTGGACGGTCTCTGGGCTCAGGAAACCGTCCGTGCTGCCTTCCGGGTGGCATCCCCCCGTCAGGGGTGCGGAGGCAGGAGGGTCCGGCTCTGGGTCAGGCTGGGGATGCGCTGTTTCCTCCTTCCCGCTTGGAACTTCCGGGGGGCCCTCCAGTGCCCCAGCGGCACGTGACTGGGTGTCGGAGGGAGCCTCAGGACGCCTCCCGTCACCTGGAAGCGGGGTGCTGCTTTCCTTCTCCCTCGAAATCTTTAACTTCTGCTTCGGACGGGCCCTCTCCGAATCCCCCTCGTCAGAGGAGCTCTTATAGCCCCCCTGTAGGCGCCTCTTCCCACCTGATGGTTGCGGTTCCTGGGCCCGTCGATGCACCTTCCTCCTCGCTTTCTGGACCGTCGTCCACTCTCCTGGGTCGCCTGTCGCTGCCTCCATCAACTCCGGGTTGTCGGGGGGGAGCGGAGCCTGCAGGGGCGCTTTGCTGGCCTCGGGCCCATCCTGCGGGGCTGGACCCTCCTGCATGACCTGGCCCTCCTGCACATTAGTGGGGTCCTTGCTGGGCCCTGGTGCCTTCCTCTCCTCCGGGGGGGCTGGGCCCGCATTGCCCCTGCCGGCGACCTGGGCGTAGGTGGTCCCCCGCTGCGGGCATGGTCTATAGAGGTGGCCTGCTTCCCCGCAAAGGTTGCAGCTTTTCTCTCGTGGGCAATCCTTTGCAAGGTGTCCCTCCTCCCTGCAGTTCCTGCAGATGGTGGCTTTGCAGTCGGCCACCACGTGACCTGACCTACCACAGGCATGGCAGACTTTAGGTTGCCCTGCATAGGTCAGGTAGCCCTTGCTCCCGCCAATCGCGAAGCTGGACGGTGGGTGTATGACATTCCCGTCCGCGCCCATCCTCAGCATCACCTTGACCTACCTCTTACTGCTCCAGATGCCAAAGGGGTCCACGATGTCAGTTAGGTCCCCTTCCACCTTCACGTACCTTCTGAGGAAGGTCAGGACATCAACTGCTGGCACATGCGGGTTGTACATGTGTACAGTCACCATACGGCTCCTCTGCGCTGGCATCACAAACAGTGGGGCAGCGGTCAATACAGAGAGGGGGCCCTCACCTCCTTTCTCCTTGAAAACCTCCAGGAAGCACTCGCAAAGCTTGGCATTCCTGAAGGTCACATCGTAAAAACCTCCTCCGGGGAAATCCTGCAGGCAGTAAATGTCCGCAGCAGCGAACCCGCAACAATCCAACAGGACCCTCTTCACGAAGAAGGTGCGATCCACAGATGCACCTTCATCCACCTTCTTTACGGAAACACGGATGGTGTTCCGGACCCCCTGACCTGGGGCACGAGCACTTGCCGCAGCCATCGTTGCAGGTTGGCTGCTCCCCTGAACCAGCGTTAGGCCGAAGCCAGCATTAAGATCCACTGGTTGCAAGTGTGCGCAGCCAACCCGACGTCCTCCTTTCACCTCCAAGACAGCACTCTCCTCCTCTCGGTCCACAAGAGACTGGGTCTTTATTTTGTTCCAGATGTAAGCTGGTTCACTGAGCTTGAAGGTTTGTTCCCAGATGTTTTGTCACCATACTAGGTAACATCATCAGTGAGCCTCCAACGAAGCGCTGGTGTTATGTCCCGCTTTCTATTTATCTGGTTAGGTTTCCTTGGGTTGGTGATGTCATTTCCTGTGTTGGTGATGTCACTTCCTGTTCTTTTTCTCAGGGGATGGTAGATTGGCTCCAAATCATTGTGTTTGTTGATGGAGTTCCGGTTGGAATGCCATGCTTCTAGGAATTCTCGTGCGTGTCTCTGTTTGGCTTGTCCTAGCATGGATGTGTTGTCCCAATCAAAGTGGTGTCCTTCCTCATCTGTATGTAAGGATACGAGTGATAGTGGGTCATGTCGTTTTGTGGCTAGTTGATGTTCATAATGAAACCAGATGGATCCAACACACCACGCTTCTGCGGACTACCAAAAATTCACAAACCAGGAGCCCTCCTCAGGCCCATAGTGTCGCTACCTGGAACACCAACCTACAGATTAGCCAAGGAACTACACCAAAGACTAAAACACCTAGTAGAAGACTCCCATCACTCCATTCGCTCCACCCAAGAATTCCTCAACACCATCAAAGACACCAAGATAGAAGAGGATGAAATAATGGTCTCCTTTGACGTAACAGCCCTGTTCACATCCATCAACATCAACCTGGCCAAAGAAACACTGACTATATTATTAGAAGAACCAAAGACACATACACCAGACACCACCAACCTCATCAGCAAGGACAACATCATCAAGCTAGTGGACCTATGCCTCACCATCCACTTCACTTTCAATAACAAAACCTACAGACAAACCAACGGTACACCCATGGGACCTCCGATATCAGGGTTCTTAGCAGAGGCAGTAATGTAGAGACTCGAACAAACAGCTCTGCCAATCATCCAACCCAAACTTTGGGTCCGCTATGTGGATGATACCTTTGTCATCACTAAACAAAACAAATTAGAGGAAACATTCAAGACCATCAATAATACCCTTTACTGGCATAACATTTACAAAAGAGGAGGAAAACAACAACAAAATGCCATTCCTAGATGTCACAGTAGAGCGAACAGCCAATGGGGAACTTCAAACCAGCATCTACAGGAAAACAACACATACGGACCAAATACTGAACTACAGTAGCAACCATCCCAACACCCACAAACGAAGCTGCATTAGAACATGATTCCAACGAGCCACCACACACTGCAGCACAGAGGAACTATGCAGAGCAGAGGAAAATCACCGAAACAGCGTATTCAAAAAGAATGTGTACCCTATGAACACAGTCCGCCGATTCCTCAGCAATAAACCCAAACAAACAGACAAAATGGGCTCAGAAACCATAACCACTCTCCCCTACATCAAAGACATTTCTGAAATGACCGCCAGACTACTCGAACTTCTTGGCATCAGGGTAGCCCGCAAACCCACCGATACACTAAAACAGCAACTAATGAACTTAAAAGACCCTATACAGACAACAAATAAAACGAACGTCATCTACAAAATACCTTGCAAGAACTGTGACAAACACTACATTGGACAAACTGGGAGAAAGATAGCCAACACGATACATGAACATCAGCTAGCCACAAAAAGACATGACCCACTATCACTCGTATCCTTACATACAGATAAGGAAGGACACCACGTTGATTGGGACAACACATCCATCCTAGGACAAGCCAAACAGAGGCACGCACGAGAATTCCTAGAAGCATGGCATTCCAACCGGAACTCCATCAACAAACACATTGATTTGGAGCCAATCTACCATCCCCTGAGAAAAAGAACAAGAAATGACATCACCAACACAGGAAATGACATCACCAACCCAAGGAAACCTAACCAGATAAATAGAAAGCGGGTCATAACACCAGCGCTTTGTTGGAGGCTCGCTGATGATGTTAGCTAGTATGGTGACGAAACGTCTGAAAACGAACCTTCCAGCTCAGCGAGCAAACTCACATCCATAATGGGAACTTCAGATGCTGGAGAATCCAAGGCAACAAAGTGTGGAGCTGGATGAACACAGCAGGCCAAGCAGCATCTGCAGTTCCCATTATCTCTGATCACAATTTTAATCTCACTGCGAAGCCTCTGCCAGGGATGCCTAACCTGAAGAAGTTTCCCTCCTCTGTCCGGACCAACCTCAGGGAATCTCTCTCCAACAGCAAATCTCTTGTCCTCTCCACCTATCTTCTTTTCTCTCCATCTTCAGTCCGCCTCTCCCTCTCTCCCTGTTTATTCCAGAACCCTCTCCCCATCCCCGTCTCTGATGAAGAGTCTAGGCCCGAAACATCAGCTTTTGTGCTCCTGAGATGCTGCTTGGCCTGCTGTATTCATCCAACAAATCATTTGATGTCAGTCTTCACAGGAAAATCACCAGATAAATGCCAAAAACAGAGTTTAGAGAAGGAATTTGGAAATTAAGGTAACTACTATCAACAGAGAATTCTAGAGCTCAACAAGAGAAAGTTGCAGAGACAGTAGATGTACTGTTCAAATTTCCTGTCTTTTGAAATGACCACAGAAGATTGGAAACGTTCTTAAAGTTCTTTAATGAGATGTCGTTGTCACTCAAAGTCAGCACTCTGTGTTCTGAGGAAGGGTCACCTGGCCCAAAACATTAACTCTGTTTTTTTCTTCACAAATGCTGCCTGACCTGCTGAGCTTTTCCAGCAACTTCAGCTTTTATTCCTGATTTACGGCATCCACAGTTCTTTTGGTTTTGATTTAAAAAAAGACAATATCTACATGACAATTGAAAATAATTTCTTGTTCTGGAGGTGGGAGGCCAGTTTATTTAGATGGAGTTTGTCGTCCCAGATCCCTGACACATTCCCATGTCTACCTCTGCTAAGCTCTGGGCAGGAAAAGCCAAATTCCACCTTCATCCCTCCATCAACTGAGGTTATTAAATGGTCCATTAATCACCAACTAAAGAATTATTTCAACATGGAATTCAATTATCTCACCTCCAAGTTGGACAAAACAAAATTCCTACAACTGGCTAACCAGTGTAGGCAGGCTCTCAGTGAGCTAGATCCCTCTATTTGCATTAATTTGTGTTTGATTGCTGGACTATGATAAGGGAAGGAGCTAGGTCACAATGAGGCATCCCTTTGTCCTTACTTCTAAACCTCCTTACTCCCCTTCATATGACCCCACTCTCAACAAAAAACAGGAGGCTGGTGAGGGGCCGGTGGGCGGTAAGAGCAGGGCTGGTGAGGGGGCAGTGGGTCATGAGAGTGGGGCTGGTGAGGAGGCAGTGGGTCATGAGAGTGTGGCCGGTGAGGTGGTAGTGGGTGGTGAGAGTGGGGCCGGTGAGGGAGCAGTGGGCAGTGAGAGGGGGGACAGTGAGGGGACAGTGCGTGGTGCGAGTGGGGCCAGTGAGGGGGCAGTGGGCGGTGAGACCAGGGCTGATGAGGGGACAGTGGGTGGTGCGAGTGGGGCCAGTGAGAGGGCAGTGGGTGGAGAGAGTGGAGCCAGTGAGAGGTCAGTGGGTAGTGCGAGTGGGGCCAGTGAGGGGACAGTGGGTGGAGAGAGTGGGGCCAGTGAGGGGACACTGGGTGGTGAGTGTGGGGCCGGTGAGGGGGCAGTGGGTGGTGAGTGTGGGGCCAGTGAGAGGACAGTGGGTGGTGAGAGTGGGGCCAGTGAGGGGACAGTGGGTGGAGAGAGTGGGGCCAGTGAGGGGACAGTGGGTGGAGAGAGTGGGGCCAGTGAGGGGGCAGTGGGTGGAGAGAGTGGGGCCAGTGAGAGGACAGTGGGTGGAGAGAGTGGGGCCAGTGAGGGGGCAGTGGGTGGAGAGAGTGGGGCCAGTGAGGGGACAGTGGGTGGAGAGAGTGGGGCCAGTGAGAGGTCAGTGGGTGGAGAGAGTGGAGCCAGTGAGGGGGCAGTGGGTGGTGCAAGTGGGGCCAGTGAGGGGACAGTGGGTGGTGAGGGTGGGGCCAGTGAGGGGGCAGTGGGTGGTGAGAGTGGAGCCAGTGAGGGGGCAGTGGGTGGTGCAAGTCGAGCCAGTGAGGGGGCAGTGGGTGGTGCAAGTGGGGCCAGTGAGGGGACAGTGGGCGGTGCGAGTGGGGCCAGTGAGGGGGCAGTGGGTGGAGAGAGTGGAGCCAGTGAGGGGGCAGTGAGTGGTGCAAGTGGGGCCAGTGAGGGGACAGTGGGTGGTGCGAGTGGGGCCAGTGAGGGGGCAGTGGGTGGAGAGAGTGGGGCCAGTGAGAGGTCAGTGGGTAGTGCGAGTGGGGCCAGTGAGGGGACACTGGGTGGTGAGTGTGGGGCCGGTGAGGTGGCAGTGGGTGGTGAGTGTGGGGCCAGTGAGGGGACAGTGGGTGGAGAGAGTGGGGCCAGTGAGGGGGCAGTGGGTGGAGAGAGTGGGGCCAGTGAGAGGACAGTGGGTGGAGAGAGTGGGGCCAGTGAGGGGACAGTGGGTGGAGAGAGTGGGGCCAGTGAGGGGGCAGTGGGTGGTGCAAGTGGGGCCAGTGAGGGGGCAGTGGGTGGTGAGAGTGGAGACAGTGAGGGGGCAGTGGGTGGTGCAAGTGGAGCCAGTGAGGGGGCAGTGGGTGGTGCAAGTGGGGCCAGTGAGGGGACAGTGGGCGGTGCGAGTGGGGCCAGTGAGGGGGCAGTGGGTGGAGAGAGTGGAGCCAGTGAGGGGGCAGTGAGTGGTGCAAGTGGAGCCAGTGAGGGGGCAGTGGGTGGTGCAAGTGGGGCCAGTGAGGGGGCAGTGGGTGGTGCGAGTGGGGCCAGTGAGGGGACACTGGGTGGTGAGTGTGGGGCCGGTGAGGGGGCAGTGGGTGGTCAGTGTGGGGCCAGTGAGGGGACAGTGGGTGGAGAGAGTGGGGCCAGTGAGGGGGCAGTGGGTGGAGAGAGTGGGGCCAGTGAGAGGACAGTGGGTGGAGAGAGTGGGGCCAGTGAGGGGACAGTGGGTGGAGAGAGTGGGGCCAGTGAGGGGGCAGTGGGTGGAGAGAGTGGGGCCAGTGAGAGGACAGTGGGTGGAGAGAGTGGGGCCAGTGAGAGGTCAGTGGGTGGAGAGAGTGGAGCCAGTGAGGGGGCAGTGGGTGGTGAGGGTGGGGCCAGTGAGGGGGCAGTGGGTGGTGAGAGTGGGGCCAGTGAGGGGACAGTGGGTGGTGAGTGTGGGGCCAGCAGTGGGGGGTGAGAGTGGGCCTTTCACATGGTGGTGCTGACGGCAGCCTCCTGGTTGTCCTAGCGATTAGAGCAATGCCTATGCCATTGTGGAGATGGGGCTTGGAGCCCCAAGATCTGCAGTTTTCTTTTTTCTTGCTTACCTTTAGCTCTGTCAAATCTTTTAATTCTGGTTTTTGTAACCAAGTGGGCATCAGTGAATGGTGACTTTGCCCACTTTTTGCTGTCCTTATGTATTTCTATAATAAGTACATGTGACAATTAAATAAATTTAAATCAAAAATAAATGCGCTTATATGACAATTCTTTTCAATAGCATCAAGCCAACTCGGTGATACTGCTGTTGCTGTGCAGAACGTCCATTCTTGGAGACCTGACATCTCAGAAAGGCACACTTCTGCCCTCCAAGCTGCTTAATGGAAGGATGGTAAACATAGCAAAAGACATTGATAGTAGGAGCAAAAGTAAGCCCTTCCACCCTTCATGCCCGCTATGCCAGGCCAATTTTATCTAAAAAACCAAGTCTGGTGTCTTGCCACCTTTTGAGCAGAGGTATCACATGAAAACAGAAGATCTCATCAGTGTAACTATTAAAGATATTATCTTTCATGCCCAGATGTATTGAACCTAAAGTCCATCATCTATGATAATGGGATTGGAAACCAAATATCCAGATTATTAATTCCTAATTTATTAGTTTAGTAACATTGCAGTACACCATTTCCCCAGGAAAGGTAACATAGCTATTTTAAGAATAAAGAGAGCTGACACCAGTCTTTGAAGTCTTAACAATGCACTGAAAAAGCATGGTGTGATTAGCACAAGCCAACATAGTTTCCCAAAAGAGAAGACCTCTTTGACAAATTTGATTGTAACTTTGAGTACAAAACAAGTAGAAAATATAAACTGGGACTGTTGGATATGAGACTCATAGTTTTCCAAGAGTAGTCAACAAGGTGCCCAAAAAAGGTCAGTACACAAGATAAAAACACATGTTATTTTAGCATAGAAGAAGAGGATTGGTTTACTGGTGGGAAGCAGAGAGTAAGGTTAAATTTTGGGCAGTTTAGTGATTCACTGGTTATCACTGCTGCCTAACAGTGCCAGGAATCCAGGTTTGATTCCACCCTTGGACGACTGTCTGTGTGGAGTTTGCACATTTTGCTTGTGTCTGCGTGGGTTTCCATCGGGTCCTC
This sequence comes from Stegostoma tigrinum, assembly GCF_030684315.1. Taxonomy (NCBI): domain Eukaryota; kingdom Metazoa; phylum Chordata; class Chondrichthyes; order Orectolobiformes; family Stegostomatidae; genus Stegostoma; species Stegostoma tigrinum. The sequence goes on from NC_081375.1 coordinate 32,637,270, forward strand.
CAGTTTCATCCCACAGTCCAAAGATGTCCAGGTTTAGGTGAATTGGCCATGCTAAATTGCTGATAGTGTCCACGGATTTGCAGGCTAGGTGGATTAGCCATGGCAAATGCAGGGTTACAGGGATGGGATAGGTCTGGGTTGATGGTTTTCGGAGCGTCAGTGTGTACTAAATGGATTGAATGGCCTGCTTCCACAATGTAAGGATTCAATGATTGTATGAAATGAAGCATTTGCCAAATTGTAGAATGTGACTAGTAGAGCATTACAATGTTCAGTGCTGGGGCCACAGCTATTTACATTGTACACTAATGACTCAAACAAAAACGTGGAGAATAATGTACCTAATTTGCTGACAGTGCAAAGCCAAGCCATAATGATAGCAGTCAGTAGGACACAATGAGAATGCAAAGACATATAGGTAGGATAAGTGAGTGGGTAACAAAATGGGGAAATTGCATAATGTGGAGAATTGTGAGGTTACACATCATAAGGATATAAAAGAGAAATACTTTTTAAATGGCATGACACTTTTATAATTATTGATGTTTGGAGAGGCCTGGGTATATTCAAATAAATAGCACAGAAAGTTGGCATAAAAACAGCAAGCGCTGGAGAAACAAACACAGAAAATACTGGAGAAATTCAGCAGGCCTGGCAGCATCTGTGGAATTCCAAAGAAAAGTCATACTGGACTCAAACGTGACTCTGTTTCAAATTGCCAGCATTCACAGTATTTTGCTGCTATTCAAGCGTTGGAGAAACTCAGCAGGTCTGACAGAACTGGCGGAGACAGATTTAAAGTTAATGTTTCGAGTCTGATATGACTTTTCTTCAAAGCTGAGGGGGTTGGAAGAAGTAGTGTCTTATGCTGTTGATGGTGGGTAGTGGTGGGGAGCAAGTGCAGGTGGAAGTAGAACAGGTTGTGAGGGTGCTCAGAGCAAAAGACAAAGAGGTTGCTAATGATTTCGAAGAAGAGATAGGGATAGAAAATGGGTCTAAATAGAGATGTGAAAAGGAGAAAATGAGTCTGCTCTGTTGAGAGCAAAGTTAACAAGCCATAAACAAGACACGGCTGGAGTTGTGAGAATAATAAAGGACAGAAATGTCATGCTCTGAAGTTGTGTAATTCATTACTGGGTTCTAGAGGCTGGGAAGTGCAAAAGGGACATTGTTCCTCCAGAGATAGCAAGAACTGCAGAGCCAGAGTCAGGGATAGCGAAGTGTGGAGCTGGAAAACAGCAGGGCAGGCAGCATCAGAGGAACAGGAAAGCCGTTTCGGGGTCCCTTTGTTATGACTTTGTTATCATTGTTCCTGCAGCTTGTGTTTTGTTAGATCACTGTAGAAAAACTAGGATGGAAATATTTGCAGAGGATCATGGTGGTTTATTGAAAGGCAAGAAACTAGAAGATTAGACTCATTCTTATTGACAAAGCTGAGGTTTTAACAAAGCCATTGCCCAGCCCATGTTTGGTCTCAACAACCTGAAGGAGGCCACATTGAAAGCAGTGAATACAGTAGAAATAAAATGCTGTTTCATCTCAGAGACATGTTTGGGGCCTTGGAAAGTGAGAAGGAACAAGATGAATGAGAAAGTGTTATATCTTCTCCAAATACATGGGAAGGTGTCATGGGGGATGAAGGAAGTATTATGAATGATGGAGGAGTTGATTGTGATGTCATAGAGGGATGGCCCCACATAATGTTGACAGTGGAGGGGAGGGGTAGATGTGTTTGGTGATGGTATCTGGCTGGAGGTGGCAGAAATGGCAGAGGAAGATCCTTTGAATGCAGAGACTGGTGGGGCAAGAGATGAGCTAATGGAGAAGTTGTTTAAAGTGAGAATGAGCTCAGCTAGGCAGAGGACAGTAGTGGATGGGGACTATTCAAATCTCTTTTAAAGGATGAATGGAGAGCCTTCAGGCTACTCTGATGGAGAATGGATACATAGAGGTATTGCACATTCAATGTGAAGAGGAGGTCAATTGGGACAGGGAGCTGGAAATTATGGAAAAAATATAACGCATCAAATGAATCTCAAATGTAAGTGGGAACAAAATAGGAGACAAGGGATATTGAACAGAGTCAAGATAGAAAGAAGTAAGTTGGCTGAAACAATTTTGGGAAGAGGTATTAGAAGGTGGATGACAAGAAGAGATGGAGTCATAGGAAAGAGGAGAGCAGGATGAATCCAGAGGGGCAACTGTACCTGGGAGTTTTGGATCTTGTGTTCCTCATACTCCCTCACCACACACAACCTATTCCAACCTCTTTCCAAAATCCACACACAGGACTCCTCTGGCAGAAGCATAGTTTCAGGCTAATGCAGAACGCAACAAGGAAGACACTGAGACGCTGTTTGGTTTTGTATCATTTCAGGATAATGCTGCAATCATTTAGGACTGAAATGACAATAAATTCTTTCTTCTAAGCGATTGTGAAACTTTGGTATTCTTTATCCCAGAGGGTTGTGGATGCATTGGCATTTCATATATTTAAGATTGAAATTAGGGATTCCGGGAGCAGTTACGATAAATGTGGTGAATGATCCATCACCCCCTACTCTGGAGATCATCAGCATCTCAGAAGCCAGCATCCTGCAAATTTGATTCAAGGAACAACTGGTGTCATTGGATTCTGCAAAGGCTCTGAATCCTAACATACTCCAGCGATGTGCTCTTGAATTTGCTATGCCTATAGCCAAACTGCTCCAGCACAGCTACAACACTGGCATCAAACCTGACAATTACCCAGGTGTGTACCATACACAATAAGCAGGACAAACCCAACCAGCCAATTACTACAGAATAAAATGTGAGGCTGGATGAACACAGCAGGCCAAGCACCATCTCAGGAGCACAAAAGCTGACGTTTCGGGCCTAGACGCTTCATCAGAGCGGGGGATGGGGTGAGGGTTCTGAAATAAATAGGGAGAGAGGGGGAGGCGGACCGGAGATGGAAAGAAAAGAAGATAGGCGGGGAGAGTATAGGTGGGGAGGTAGGGAGGGGATAGGTCAGTCCAGGGAAGACGGACAGGTCAAGGAAGTGGGATGAGGTTAGTAGGTAGGAGATGGGGGTGTGGCTTGGGGTGGGAGGAGGGGATGGGTGAGAGGAAGAACAGGTTAGGGAGGCAGAGACAGGTTGGACTGGTTTTGGGATGCAGTGGGTGGAGGGGAAGAGCTGGGCTGGTTGTGTGGTGCAGTGGGGGGAGGGGGCGAACTGGGCTGGTTTAGGGATGCGGTGGGGGAAGGGGAGATTTTGAAGCTCGAGAAGTCCACATTGATAGCATTAGGCTGCAGGGTTCCCAAGCGGAATATGAGCTGCTGTTCCTGCAACCTACGGGTGGCATCATTGTGGCACTGCAGGAGGCCCATGATGGACATGTCATCTAAAGAATGGGAGGGGGAGCGGAAATGGTTTGCAACTGGGAGGTGCAGTTGTTTGTTGCGAACCGAGCGGAGGTGTTCTGTAAAGCGGTCTCCAAGCCTCCGCTTGGTTTCCCCAATGTAGAGGAAGCCACACCGGGTACAGAGGATGCTGTCGACCACATTGGCAGATGTGCAGGTGAACCTCTGCTTAATGTGGAATGTCATCTTGGGGCCTGGGATAGGGGTGAGGGAGGAGGTGTGGGGGCAAGTGTAGCATTTCCTGCGGTTGCAGGGGAAGGTGCCGGGTGTGGTGGAGTTGGAGGGCAGTGTGGAGCGAACAAGGGAGTCACGGAGAGAGTGGTCTCTCCGGAAGGCAGACAGGGGTGGGGATGGAAAAATGTCTTGGGTGGTGGGGTCGGATTGTAAATGGCGGAAGTGTCGGAGGATGATGCATTGTATCCGGAGGTTGGTAGGGTGGTGTGTGAGAACGAGGGGGATCCTCTTTGGGCGGTTGTGGCGGGGGCGGGGTGTGAGGGATGTGCTGCGGGAAATGCGGGAGGCGCGGTAAAGGGCCTTCTCGATCACTGTGGGGGGAAAGTTGCGGTCCTTAAATAACTTGGACATCTGGGATGTGCGGGAGTGGAACGTCTTATCGTGGGAGCAGATGCGGCGGAGGCGGAGGAATTGGGAATAGGGGATGGAATTTTTGCAGGAGGGTGGGTGGGAGAAGGTGTATTCTAGGTCGCTGTGGGAGTTGGTGGGCTTGAAATGGACATCAGTTACAAGCTGGTTGCCTGAGATGGAGACTGAGAGATCCAGGAAGGTAAGGGATGTGCTGGAGATGGCCCAGGTGAACTGAAGGTTGGGGTGGAAGGTGTTGGTGAAGTGGATGAACTGTTCGAGCTCCTCTGGGGAGCAAGAGGCGGCGCCAATACAGTCATCAATGTAACGGAGGAAGAGGTGGGGCTTGGGGCCTGTGTAGGTGCGGAAGAGGGACTGTTCCACGTAACCTACAAAGAGGCAGGCATAGCTGGGGCCCATGCGGGTGCCCATGGCCACCCCCTTAGACTGTAGGAAGTGGGAGGAGTCGAAAGAGAAGTTGTTGAGGGTGAGGACGAGTTCGGCTAGGCGGATGAGGGTGTTGGTGGAGGGGGACTGGTCGGGCCTGCGGGACAGGAAGAAGCGGAGGGCCTTGAGGCCATCTGCATGCGGAATGCAGGCGTATAGGGATTGGACATGCGTAGTAAAAAATGAGGTGTAGGTCGGGAGTTTCTGGACCATAGGGGAGAAAATGGAGTCCAGATAGGTGGAGATGAGTTCGGTGGGGCAGGAGCAGGCTGAGACGATGGGTCGACCAGGGCAGGCAGGTTTGTGGATTTTGGGAAGGAGCGAGAAACAGGCCGTGCGCGGTTTGGGAAGGAGATAGAAACGGGCCGTGCCTACCTATGCCCGTGACACCACCCACACCCTCCACCTCCTCCAGGACTCCCTACCTACGTCCGTGACACCACCCACGCCCTCCACCTCCTCCAGGACTACAAATTCCCTGGCCCCCAACACCTCATTTTCACCATGACGTTCACCCGCATGGGCCCCAGCTATGCCTGCCTCTTTGTAGGTTACGTGGAACAGTCCCTCTTCCGCACCTACACAGGCCCCAAACCCCACGTCTTCCTCCGTTACATTGATGACTGTATCGGCGCCGCCTCTTGCTCCCCAGAGGAGCTCGAACAGTTCATCCACTTCACCAACACCTTCCACCCCAACCTTCAGTTCACCTGGGCCATCTCCAGCACATCCCTCACCTTCCTGGATCTCTCAGTCTCCATCTCAGGCAACCAGCTTGTAACTGATGTCCATTTCAAGCCCGCCGACTCCCACAGCGACCTAGAATACACCTCCTCCCACCCACCCTCCTGCAAAAATTCCATCCCCTATTCCCAATTCCTCCGCCTCCGCCGCATCTGCTCCCACGATAAGACATTCCACTCCCACACATCCCAGAAGTCCAAGTTCTTCAAGGACCGCAACTTTGCCCCCACAGTGATCGAGGACGCCCTTGACCGCGTCTCCCGCATTTCCCGCAACACATCCCTCACACCCCGCCCCCGCCACAACCGCCCAAAGAGGATCCCCCTCGTTATCACACACCACCCTACCAACCTCCGGATACAATGCATCATCCTCCAACACTTCCGCCAACTACAATCCGACCCCACCACCCAAGACATTTTTCCATCCCCACCCCTGTCTGCTTTCCGGAGAGACCACTCTCTCCGTGACTCCCTTGTTCGCTCCACACTGCCCTCCAACCCCACCACACCCGGCACCTTCCCCTGCAACCGCAGGAAATGCTACACTCGCCCCCACACCTCCTCCCTCACCCCTATCCCAGGCCCCAAGATGACATTCCACATTAAGCAGAGGTTCACCTGCACATCTGCCAATGTGGTATACTGCATCCTCTGTACCCGGTGTGGCTTTCCCTACATTGGGGAAACCAAGCGGAGGCTTGGGGACCGCTTTGCAGAACGCCTCCGCTCGGTTCGCAACAAACAACTGCAACTCCCAGTCGCAAACCATTTCCACTCCCCCTCCCATTCTTTAGATGACATGTCCATCATGGGCCTCCTGCAGTGCCACAATGATGCCACCCGAAGGTTGCAGGAACAGCAACTCATATTCCGCTTGGGAACCCTGCAGCCTAATGCTTTCAATGTGGACTTCTCGAGCTTCAAAATCTCCCCTTCCCCCACCGCATCCCTAAACCAGCCCAGTTCGCCCCCTCCCCCCACTGCACCACACAACCAGCCCAGCTCTTCCCCTCCACCCACTGCATCCCAAAACCAGTCCAACCTGTCTCTGCCTCCCTAACCTGTTCTTCCTCTCACCCATCCCTTCCTCCCACCCCAAGCCGCACCCCCATCTCCTACCTACTAACCCCATCCCACCTCCTTGACCTGTCCGTCTTCCCTGGACTGACCTATCCCCTCCCTACCTCCCCACCTATACTCTCTCCACCTATCTTCTTTTCTCTCCATCTCCGGTCCGCCTCCCCCTCTCTCCCTATTTATTCCAGAACCCTCACCCCATCCCCCTCTCTGATGTAGCGTCTAGGCCCGAAACGTCAGCTTTTGTGCTCCTGAGATGGTGCTTGGCCTGCTGTGTTCATCCAGCCTCACATTTTATTATCTTGGATTCTCCAGCATCTGCAGTTCCCATTATCTCAGCCAATTACTACTATCTCAGTCTACTCTCAAACATCAGTAAAAATGATACAATGTATTATCAACAATGTTATCAAGCAGGACCTGTTTAGCAATTTCCTGCTCACTGCTCACTTAGATTGAATTCCAACTAGACTGTGGTCTCATTACAGCCTTCATTGAAACATGGACAAAAGAGTTGATTTCCAGAACGGAAGTGAGAATCAGTGCTCTTGATGTCAAGGCCACATTTGATAGAGTGTGGCATCATGAAGCCTTTGTAAAATTTGAGTCAACAGGAATAAAGTGGGGATGTCTTCTGGTTGGTGTCATATCTAGCACAGAGGAAGATAGTTGAAATCATTGGAGGTTGGTCATGTCAGCTCCAGGTCATCACTGCAGGAGTTCTTTGGGGTAGTGTCCAAGGCCCAACCATCTTCAGCTGCTTCATCGGTAATCTTCCCTCCACATGAGGTCAGAACTGAGAATGTTCACTGATGATTGTGCAATGTTTAGAATCATTCACTACTTCTCCGATACTGAAGCAGTCTATGTCAGACATAACAAGACCTGAAAAATATCCAGGTTTGTGCTTAAAAGTGGAAAGTGGCAATATTTATGCCGCACAATTGCCAGATAATTTCCATTTCCAACAAAAGTGAATTTAACCATTTTCCCTTGACATTCAATGGCATCACCATCACTGAATGGCCCACTTCCAATATCCTGGTATTATTATTGACCCAAAACTGAATTGAACTGGTCATATAAATACTGGGGCTGCAAGATAGGTACTCTGCACTGGAGAAATTCACTAAGAACATTCAACACCTTCCAAATACTTGACTGCTGCCATCTAGAAGGACAAGGATGCCAAATGCAGTGAAACCTGTAAATTCTCCTCCAGCCCACGTGCCACCCTTGACTTGGAAACTTATCACTGTTCCTTCAACGTTGCTGAGTCAGAATCCTAGAACTCTTGCATTAACAACATTGACTACACCAAAATAAATTGCAGCTGTTCAAGTGGTAGCTCACACCACTTTCTCAAGGGCAACAAGAATAGGGCAGTAAATGCTGATGTAGGCAGCCAAGCTCACATCCCATGATAAAATTAAAAATAAACCCAATATCAGCCATGATTATATCGAATGATGGAACAGGGTTTAGTGTTGCAAGGATTTTTGTTTTAATTTCTTCTGCTTTTATTGCAAATTCTAGTTTTCACGACTTTGTTTAAAAACCTCACATAATTCTTTCCATCACTGGCATATCAGTTATGTGTTACTCTCAGCATTTATTTTACGCATTTAAATTTAATTAAAGAATCACAATTATGACTAAAATATTAATCTGAGAGCTGACTGAGAACTTCAAATAAATATGATCAATTTTGTGCTGCAGCTTGTTTCATTATTATTTCAACAATTTAGCATCAACAACAGGAACATTAAAAAAAAGTTCTCACTTAAAATGATTGGTGTTTTAAAAGGCATTACTGTCTTCAGGGAAAACTTGGCAGCCAATTTAATCTACATAGATAATTGGAATACAATTTCTGCTTGGAACAGGAGCTTTTTATGCAAGTGCTATACTTGGAAAATGAGAATCTTGCTTATTGAATTTGGGCAGGAAACATATGTGATGTGAACTGTGCTGTGTATGGTGTTGGGTAGCCGCCAAAAGTGAAGGACATTTAAGAAAATGTTTGGAAGAGTAAACTCCAAGTAGATGAGGTTTTAAAAAGCAATTATAAAATCGATTAATATAAATAGAATGGCAATGAGCTATAACTGAGACAGTTTGAGAAATCCAAATTGAGATTTTGTCCTTTAAATTTCTGTTAAAAAAATTCCACTCTAATTTCTGAACAGATGGAAAATTTACAGCAGGTGTAGTAGTACTTTTTGATCATGCCCACACTGATGGGAATGATCTACTTTCTCTCTTTTGGCAATAGTAAGGCAATTGGTTGAATTCAGTAGAATTTGAAAGGTTTGGGGAGCAGTGTTCTTTCTAGGCTGCAAATCATTCAGTTGCCCAGTTGTTTGCAAGTGGACACATTGGACTGCAGAGGTCCATATGGAGTCAGGATAAACTACAGGAAAAGTAGTTGATGAGAAAGTATGAAGAGGGATAACAAAACATGTACATTTTCACCACAAAACTACTTATAGACTTACATAAGAAAAGCAATTGGAGAATATTTCAACAGTACTCTCTTCTTTGCCGTTGCCCTACACTTTTATTAGTTTGTCATTTTTTCCTGCATTTTCCATTGAAGCTAGTCACTTTGCCTGGCATTATTGTGCCTATACACTGTAAGTGGAACATTTTGCATTCTCAGCGGGAATATAACACCTAAAGTGGAAAGTCGTTCCAGTTGCAAATTACTTTCAATTCACGTAATTCTTTCCTGTGATGCCTGCAAATTTCTGGCTTGTGTTGTGAAAAAATTTTGATCAACAACATATGTATGTAGTGTGTTTCGCATTGAGAAAATATTGAAGTTTTTTTCATGTATGCACTGAAGAAAATGGCCTGACTGTGTTAACTGCGGTCTTCCTTACAGCGATGACTATACTTCAAAAGCACTTAATTGGCTGTAAAGAAGTTATGGAGGTTGCATGATTGTGAAAAGTGAAGTGTAAACACACATCTTTCTTCTCTTATTCTCTTTGTCTCCCAGGCAGGCAGATTCAAATTGTCTTTTGAGTCACTGTGTGATACAATTCAGCTGACTGTTTTGCTCATAAAATGGGTAAGATTAATTTCTTTGTAGAACAAAATAAAATTACAGAGCAAAGCAATTTAGAGGGGATGGAAATATATGTGTGTGAGCAAGAGACAGATTTTGAGAAGTGCATTTTCAGACTACGAACTATTGACATATGAATATGTCTTTTTATCTTTCAGAACTTGCTACGGAATCTGGTTAGCAAATGGGAACTTAAGCTGCATATGAATAGCACACAAAATTGCTCCGCAATTACACTAACAACTTGTATTCATGTAGTATACTTTCAGATTTGTAAAACATCCCAAAGTGTTTCATACTGTGATAGAGTAATAGAGCCATACAGCATGGAAACAGAGCGTTCGGCCCAACTGGTCCATGCTGGACAGGTTTCCTAAACTGAATTAGTCCCATTCATCTGCATCAGACCCACTTCCCTGTAAACATTGTCTATTCATGTTCCTGAAAAATTTCTTTTAAATGTAAACGTAAATTTAAATGGAATGTTACCTGCCTATACCACTTCCTCTGGCAGTTCATCTCATATAGGCCCTGGATAAGGAGTGACACAATGGAATTTAAGATACATGCAATCAAGGAGTGAACATGTGCAAGTTTCTGGAAGCTGGAATACAGGAATCTGATCAAGACAGCATTGTCATAGCCATGCATAGAGGTTACCAAAGCCTGTTTGAGCATTTCGGCAGCAGATTACCAGAACTAAGGATAAAGTGACTGACATCATATTGGTGAACATAGACAGGGTTGGTGGCAATGCAGTTAGATCATTGTAGATTCATTTTGGAGTCCAGGCTATGATCAGTCTCTTTCAGCCTCACATGAATGGCCGCAAAGGACATTTGACTCAAATCTACTCAAGCTTATTTAACAATTACCAATTAGAAAGTTTTCCAAAGACCAGCAACATTTCAGAGTGTTTTTTTTCAAGAACTAGGGAATGTATTCCCTCCCACCTACCCACACCTCCCTCCTCACTGACAAACCACCATCCCAACTCCCTACCTAAACTCACCTTTACTGGCTCCATCCCTGCTTCCTTGACCTTTCTGTCTTCTCTCCACCTATCTGCTCCTTTATCCATCTTCTACCATTACCTCCCTCTCTCTCTATTTATTTCAGAGCCCTCTTCCCCTCCCCTATTTCTGAAGAAGGGTCTAGACACGAAACATCAGCTTTCCTGCTCCTCTGATGCTGCTTGACCTGCTGTGTTCATTCAGCTCCACACCTTGTTGTCTCAGACTCCAGCATCAGCAGTTCCTACTGCCTCTGAATGTGTACCTGAAGTATTTAGGAGTGATTCAAGTAATACCATTGAAAACGGAATAACACAAAAAAATGTCTAGCACGACCTTCAGGCTGAAAAGTCAACAGGCTAAAGTTTTCCCATTTGTGGTTGAAGAATGACAGCCAGTGAGTCTTTGCTCTCTTGTTTTCTGGAGTGAATTTTCTCATGCAATCTTGTGCTTTTCACCTCACCAATTGTGCAACCAAACTGTTGGGCGTGTTTCTCAGAGAATGATGTGGCGAGAAGATGGAAATGCTAACTAATGGCAAGACCTTAGAACATAGAACATAGAACAGTACAGCACAGGACAGGGCCTTTGGCCCACAATGTTGTGCTGGCCTATTATCCTACTCTAAGGTCAAACTATGAACTGACCTACATAGTCTTGGTGTCATATCTATAGCCCAGCTGTGCACCCGAACCCAAACACTGCAAGGTTGAACCATGTCTCACTCTGTGGTCTTTGAGCCTATTCACCAAGCTGATGTCCCAGCAGAAAGTGAAGCTCACTCCTCACCTCTGGGGCAGGGATCTATTGCTGTTGGTGGACATGGTAGACGAGAGGAGGTTGGTCTTTTACCTTGCAATGATGGCGATGACCAACGACTAAGATGCTTGACTCACCTCCACAAAAAAATGATATGAATAGCTGTGCTCATGAAAAAGTACAAATAATGCTATCCCTGACACTTTTACTGCTCAATAACTAGGGAGTGCCACACATGTCCCGAGTTGCTCGCTGATGTCAGACACTGTCATAAAAATTCAGGGCAGCTGTGACCTTGACAGTCACCTTAATAGGATGGCCGCAATCTAATCACAGGTCATCCTCCAGCAAATTACATAGTTCTGCAGTGATGGAATACGACATCCTGTCTTCACCATTCACTCCTAAAAATAAATGCTGTCTTCCACATCACCCCTTGCATATATATGTTTAAATATGAGAATATGACAGCTGCAAAGTTTTATCTTTCAGAACTTGCTACGGAATCTGGTTAGCAAATGGGAACTTAAGTTTTGGAAGAGAGAATTTTGCAACTGCCATATTCTCATACCAACCGTGCCACAATCCCCAGGCTGCAAAGGGGGCCAAGCCTCTGTACTAAAATTAAACTAGCCTCTTGACTGTGACAGTATCCTAATTGTCAGAACTCCCCCTTCACTCTGCTAAGTCATAAGTGTCTGTCAATTCCAAAATGTTGCAGGCCTGACTTGGTGTTTGTGTGGGTATGAGAATAGGCATGATTTTGTGGTGAGGTTGGTGATTTGCTGACGCAATGTTATATGGATGAAAAGTTGAGGTGGAAGTTGCCGCGGAGCAAGCAGAGACAATGTGTAAAAGAAGAAGTGGCAAGATGGGCTGCTCAAGCGTTCAGCAAGCTGCAGTCACCTGGTACCCCATTTGGTTTTACTTGTTGGCGTTCTGTGCCAAATCTCAGTGAAGGAGAGCTGAATTTGACATTAGATGCAAAGACGATGAATTTGGGTATTAATGATATGCGATTTCATGGAAATAAAGCAGAGCCACTCACAAGCAAAATTATGAAGTCATCACTTCAAATTTAAGGGGAAAACTGAGAACATCTTTCTTGATTTTGAGAATTTGATTTTTTTATGTTTTCACCCTATTTTGTCAACATTACTCATGCTATACCAGAGAGGTGAAAATTCTGCCTAAGAAACATAATTGGTGTTCAGCTTTCAGTTTCTTATGGTATTTTTTAACATATACATTTTTTGAAGCATGCATTTGTGTCTGTAAGAGCTTCCTTCAAAGACCTGAAAGTGGTATAATTAGCAGAACTTCACCAAGGTGAATAATTTACTTGGTGGGCATGGCTAGTGTTTTGAGCAGAGCCACCATCCAGGATGGTGTTTTTAAACCAATAGATTGTAGAAATTATTTTTGTCCTAAATATAACTCCATTGGAAGTTCCTTGATGTTGGGGGGATGGGGGATGGGGGATGGGGTGTGGGGGTGGTTGAGTCTGTTATTGCTAAATTGTGTTGACCAACTTAAAAACTCTAGGACAGTTTTCTTTTTCAAAGATATTTTCAGGGTCAGCTGAGATACTAGGAAATGTTGGTATTGCTGAACATTGTCTTAGACAATGTTCTGAATGCAATCAATGTTATGCATTTTACATGTATTATGGATATTTCTGAGACATATTTCTTCATAATGCTAGTCCAAATATAGATGTTAATGCTTGTGGAATGTTGATTTGTATGTGGGATGCAATTGCATTATACAAAGAGAAAATTCAGTTGGATGGATTTAGTTTTGTTCTTCACTAAATTGCAAAAATATCTGTTTTAAAATTGTCAGATTTTCTGAAGGCCATGTTAGCATTTACTTGAAGCTGCTGGCAAGCCTTTGTTATTTTTCAAACTTGCAAGTATGCACCCAGAACAAAAATTATTCTTCTGGTTCAATGAAGTGTAATGATGAAGGAATTTTTAAATTCTGCACTAATAGTTTTCCTTAGGGCATTTCTTCTACATTGCTGTAGGGGCTGACATTCTACATAGGGGCTTGATGAAAATATTCTTTGTTTATTGTGTCCTGTATTGCTCAGTCAGACACAAAGTATAACAAATACGTGGGATAACAAGGTGTAGAGCTGGATGAACACAGCAAGCCAAGCAGCATCAGATGAGCAGGAAAGCTGACGTTTCAGGTCTAGACCCTTCTTCAGACATCTTCAAATTTCTGAAGAAGGGTTTAGAACTGAAACATCAACTTTCCTGCTCCTCTGATGCTGCTTGGCCTGCTGTGTTCATCCAGCTCTACACCTTGCTCTCTCAGGTTCTCCATCATCAGTAGTTCCTACTATCTCTGAACAAATATGTAGGATGCTGGTTGTGGGAAACCCATCAGTGGGTAAAGGTTTTCTTGCAGTGTGCTGTGCCATTACTAACTTCAGTAACAATTGTGATTTCAGTAAGGGAAAGAAGAATTAAACATATATTAAGTTATGTGATTCAAAGATAGAGAGTTGGAACTGAAAGGAAACAGGCTCAAAGGAAGCAATGTCCTAAACCTGTCTGATATTCCTATGAAAGTGAGCAAATAAATGAATGAAGTATTTCCGTCTCAAACCAATAAAACTCACAGACAAAAACAAAGGTCTACAATTTAATTAATTGAAAACATTAGAGAATGTATTTCACAGGGTTCCTTGGTCCTTCTGTCCAACCCTTACCCAACTAAAAGGTCAAGTCATGGAAAGTGGCCCATCAATAAATGAATACTGAAACTAGTTGTGTTGTTTGACATAAGGTGAGACTTTTGCTGCTGCCTCAGGAAGATGTTTATTGTCAGAAAGCTGCCAGGTGGTAGCAGTAACCATGTCCGAGGCTAAAGATAGTCCAAGAGAAGAGATACTGGTGGTCCAGAATTGCAGGCTTCTGCTCTGGGGACATGTGTTTGAATCCCACCATGGCCAATGAAGAAATTTGGAAACTAAAAACCCGGAAAGAAAATCTGTCCTAATGGTGACAGTGTAATCTCTGTCAGTTAGATTTTAAAAACCAACATGGTTCACCAATGCCCTTTGGGGATGGATATGTCCATCCTTACCTGGTCTGGCTTACATGTGACACCTGACCCAATACAACGTGGTTGAAGCTTAATTACTATCTCGGCAATTACAGTTTAGGAATAAATCCTGACCTAGTCAGCAAAGCTCACATTCCAAACATAGTTTACAAATAAGATAAACCCAAGGTGAGCAAGGTATCACTGAGAGCAGGTAGCAGGCCCAGATACAGATCCATGCAGTTAATAGCTTCTTGACAAGAGATTCAATTTATTATGGGTAAAATAACAACAGGGCGATGAGTCTCTTAAGTGACTACTAACTGGCAACATTAGGGCGTCAAGTTGCTCTAGAGTTGTCAGACAGCTTGTGTCTCCACCACTATCATAACATTTGATAACAAGTGGGAATGGGCACGTAGGTGATGGGCAGGTCATGCGCTAAATTTTAAGAGCACCCAAAACCTTTCATCCTATTACTAGAAGAATGTAAAATACATCCTTAATCTTTATGAGGGCAAAACAAAATGAGTTACATTCTAAACCAGCTTTACCAAATTGTATTATAAATAGTCTACCTTGAGTTTCTAACATTGTTGATGCCTGATATTCATATCAATTATGCGATATAATACTTTGAAAGGTTTTGTTGTAACATAAAGATTGACAAATTAAGTTTGCCTCAAGGCAAATGGGACTAGATTTATTTGCAATATCTGGTTGGCATGGATGAGTTGGACTGAAGGCTGTTTCCCTGCTGTATATTTCTATGATTCTATGATAAATGACATAGGTCAGAAATTAAACTCTACAGATCTGAGATGACTTCAATGAATAGTTTCTCGCAGTATTGGGTGCAATGGGGAAATAGAAGCGAGATGGTGGGAAATGTGGCATACTGTAGAGAAGGAAGCTGAAAATCATCTCAGCTGTTTGGAATTTATGACCTCAGCTGAATTTTACCAATTAATTCTACCTTCTACATTTTGCATGTCCAAATAACTCGGTGGGTGTGATGGACACTTAGAGACCCTAATTTCTTTAAATTGGAAGGGACAGTCAAATGGAGGTGCTCAGAATCAATGGTGAACATAGAGCAGTGTAAACACTATGATTCAATTATCTTTTCTGGAATTACTTACAGGTGCAAATAGGAGTAAGAGAGGCATAGATTTCCCGTAACAGAATAAAGAACACTGCAGTTCTCAGCAAGATACGTGTATGGCAGTAGCTGTGCTGGAGGAGCAGGACCACTATACCCAGGGTTTGGATGCAAAATATAAGACAGCTTACTGATCTGTTCAGGTAATTCAGGTACATTTGCTGTTCCTACTACTTCCTGTTCTTTTAGCTTCCACCATGATAGGCCTCGCTAGTCACACCTATTTAATTTTCAGCAGCTCTCAGCCTTCACTTCCTACACATTTTATTATCGTTCATTTATTCATCCACCACACTCACCCCAATTCTTAAACAATTACATATTTATGTCTCAAGGTCACCCTCACTGAATGCCCTGTGTCCATTACTAAATATATATCATTCACTGGAACTGTTTCTCTGGCCCCATAAAGGAAGAGCACAAAAACCAGGGAGAGGGATAGAACTAGAAGTGGGTCATTGTAAATAATCCAGCTGACAAACACACACAGGAGGTTGCCGTGGAGATAAGTGGCACATTTGCATTTCTTTCTCACAAAGCTGGAGAAACAGGAAACTCACCAAAAGCTGTGACGGTATTGCAAATATCTCTGACAAACATTGCATAACTTTAGTTTGTCAATGACTGAGTATGTGCTTGTCATGGTGGTGGCTTTATCACAGCCAAATGCTTTTCTTTTGACTTGTAGAGTTTTCTTACATATGACAAGTGGCATAGGGCATTCATAAGGACAATTCCTCAGAGAAACTCATACTTTCTAAGGACAGAGAGAGAGAGAGAGAGAGAGAGAGAGAGAGAGGGAGATAATAAACTGTAGAGCTGGATGAACACAGCAGGCCAAGCAGCATCAGAGCAGCAGGAAAGCTGATGTTTTGGGCTTAGACCCAAGGGTGGCCTGCTGAGCTCATCCGGCTCTACACCTTGTTGTCTCAGATTCTCCAGCATCTGCCGTTCCTACTATCTCTTTCTAAGGAGATATTGTTTGCTGGATCAACAGTAAGGCGACAGAGCAGATACATACCTAGATGGCTCCAATTAAATGGCAGAGGCATTTTCAGTTGGTGATTTATATCTCACAACCACACGTGAGCCACTTTGTGGCAAGGAGAACAGTGAAATATCTTTCAAGAGATGCAATTCTCTCTAAGCTCTGTTCAGACAGTGATGCTGAACCCCTGAGTCTGTTACTGACAAGAGTGCTGAATATCCTTATGTACACGCTGTACTCAGAATGGATGGCCAAGTCCAACTCAATTGAGTAGAGTAGATTGAGTAAATTCCCTACAATGTGGTAACAGACACCTTGGCCCAACAAGTCCACACCGCCCCTTGGAGCATCCCACCCAGGCCCATCCCCCTATAACCCACACAACACCCTGAACACGATGGGCAATTTAGCATGGCCGATCCAACTACCCTGCACGTCTTGGGACTGTGGGAGGAAACCGGAGCACTCGGAGGAAACCCACGCAGACACGGGGAGAACGTGCAAACTCCACACAGGCATTTACCCGAGGCTGGAATTGAACCTGGGTCCCTGGTCCTGTGAGGCTGCAGTGCTAACCACTGAGCCACTGTGCCACTGAAAGTGTTAGTGTAGTAGTGGAACAGTTCATCATGAAAATGTCTGCCATGGAAAAAATGGAACCAGAACAAAGCTAGCTGGAAAATATCAACAGGCCTGGCAGCATCGTGGAGAGAAAGCAGTGATTTTCAGATCCACTGGCCCTTCTTCAGGACTGTAGTTCTGAACCCAAACTTTGCTTTCTGCCAGATCTGCTGAGTTTTCTAGCTTTTTTTCTGTTACTGACTGTCTGCAGTTCTTTCTTTGTCTGACGGGAAAAATGGAAGTGGGGTGCCATTCAAATTATCTCCAATTCACAGCAATTTCTCCCCAAACTCCCCTTATTAGTGCCCCCTGGCCTTAACCAATGCATAGGTAGGGATGAGCCAGTTTCTGTCAGGGGTCCTCGAAGGCCCCAAGGCCCAAGGAGCTGCAACAAAAAATAAAGCTCATCAGTTAGAGCAAGAAGGTGAGAAAACTCTCTTCATCTTCTGATGCCGCACCAGATGCATCACAGTGAAGATGTAGGAGTTAGAAGTTGAAGAAATCACGCTTCATTAAGAAGGTTCACTGGTATTTGATAAATATGATCTGTTAAGAGTCCTTTTCTACATAATGTCACATAATATGTAATAATTTGCAGGACACCCACATCTTGCCCATTATTGCATCCTGAGTATAAACTCAGCATTTATGGTTCAAGATTAATATGAGGTAAAAGCCATGGGCATGATGAATGGATGTATGGTTAAGGACAGTTTAATATAAAGAGAAGGGCTTGGAACAGTGTGTTGCTATTGCTGGTGGGAGTGGAGAGCAAGATTTCATTTGCAGTAGGTAGAACTTTTTGATATTAACGCATTTCTGGGCTAGTCTGTCAGTAGCTTTCCTACCTTCATCCACATTCTCCTGTCTTTCCTTCATGCTGTCCATCTGAAGGTAGTGATAATCTCCGTTGACTTTGTAATTCTCTCTGCTGTGCAATTTTGAGCCAAATATAACTCACAATTATCTTTCTGGACACCTTTAGCGATGATTACTGTAATACACCTCCAGGCCTATCTTGACATCCACAGCAAATTTACAACTTGCTACGGCTTACTCAGAGACACAACTGGTGATCATATGACTTTTATTGAGGTCTCTGGCAGCTCTTTGCCGTGATTCCTCACAGATATTATGAGTTAACGTTGAAATGCATATGCCTGCCTTTTACACAGCTTTTACATTACAAGAAGTTCTGCCAGATAGTGTGATGGAGCCAGATCTAATTGTAATTTTCCAAGGGGACTTTGTTAATTATCTGAAAAGAAGGACATTTACAGGGCCTCAAGAAAAGATGGAAAAGTTGGATAGCTGAGTTGCTACTAAAATTAAGTATCGCTATTATATTAGAGACCTACTATGAACACAATGGGCTACATGATGGTTTATCTATGCTGCAGCTATTCTTTGCTTGTTTGTCTGCTTCCTGAAATGAAAACATTGCTGCAGTATGAAAGCATCTTCCAGCAAACCCAGTGCAGAACTGCAACAAGCTTTTCTTCTAGTTATGAATCAGTAATTATTGGTGGAGAAGTTTTCCTGTCAGTTGACAAGAAGTTCTGGTTTCTGTGGTGCTGCTTGATTTACATTACATATGGAATTGATACAATCTGTTTCCTGGGTGAGTCTAACCAGAAAAGTGAATCGTATACTTTTCTGATTCTGATCATTATCAACATAGGGCAAGTTTAAATTGATCGAGACAATCAAAATGTCAATGACTTGCTTCAGATATTTATGCGCAGCTGAATAGGTGACGCTGATGGGGGCACTATCTGGACCTACAAGCAAAGAAGTTGACAGTGGTGGTCACTTCCAAAGCCACTGGTAATGGATGGCCATGAGTTCCAGCAAAATATAATCTTTGCTGTGGGAGGTTAAAGGTGTCTGTCATCATTTGATAACACAGTGTGGAGCTGGAGGAACACAGCCAGCCAGGCAACATCTTTCCCTGAAAACAGCCTCAGCAATGGAAGTTGCAGTAATAGCCAGCATTCTTTCATTCATAGGGTCAGAACATACAGACTAACTTCTCCGTACCTATGCCTACCACCAAACACAGTCCACATCCACCCTCAAGTCCTCAACCCTACCTAGGACCTCCCTCACAATGTGCAAGCCCCACTTTTGAAGAAGGATCCCGACATGAAACATCAACTTTCCTGTTTCTCTGGAGCTGCCTGGCCTGCTGTCTCCATCCAGCTCCACACTGTTGTCTCTGACTCCAGCATCGGCAGTTCTTACTATCTCTCTCATCATTTGACATGATAACCTCAGACTGGAAGCACTAGTCTACCAAGAGATCAAGTAGGCTGAGTTTCTATCTATAACCCCTGATTTTGGATAATATGCCCTGAAACTTTGGCTCCTCTACTGTATAATTCCTTCCTGTGCATCTCTCTGCTGTGAATGTGCAGATTCTGCCATGATACGTCCTCACATGTGGAAGATCTTCCTTTGTTCATGTGCTGTCAAACATACCCAACACATCTCCCAGCTTGACCTTGTCATGCTTTAATCCTCAAAAATTGCAAAAAAAAACAAAATTCACATGAGATGTCACTGCCAAACAGTCGCTGAAGGGAACTGAGGCAGCAGCTGCAATAATTGAACTTTTATTCAGACGGGATGATAATAAGTTTAAATATCCATCTTAAAAGCTGTGCACACATCCTGCCACTTCTCTGAACAGTTTGGTGATCCCTGATGAGCCCACAATGCTGATGTCAGGTGTAAAAAAATTTAAAAATACATCAGTAATGTCTCTAAAGCCTGTTAATTGTCTCAGTAAATACCCTCTCACATTCAGCTCTGAAATCCCAAATTTCAAACTTATCTCAAAGCATCTGCCCATTAAGCCAAAGGGGTCACATTGCAGCTCAGTTGTTTTCCAGCCACAATAATCAAAATTGTCTTTTCCTTCACCTGCTCCCAAGTTACTTCCCCAGTCAAACATACACATCTATAAACAAATCTGGTATTGTTAAAGACTGTCCTTAAAATTTATTAATTTCATTTTGTCACATTAATGTAAAATAATCCTGATGGACAGGAGCCATTACCATAGATTATGGCAACACTTCACCATCGATCTACACAATGCAGTAACTCAGTAAATTTCTGGCCTTGGCAATGCCATTGGAATGAAGTCAAGGAGATTTTAGTCTTCCCAAAAGAATGCGAACATATACGACAACAGAACAGAATTAATAGATGTCTTACAGCAGGTTGCACACTTGTGCTTTTTGCCCTGAACTGTCTAAGATTTTGTAAATAATTTTTATTGGAAAAAAGGATAAAGTCCAAAGAAGTCATACAATGCAGTTTGTTGACCACAGTGTTCTGACTGCACTGAGGAAAATACATGGAATCTACGTGGAATTTGTTGTAACTAGTGCTATCTAACTGATTTCAGTCTTTGGGGTGTTTTCTGATGACATTTTAATCCTCCAAAAATGTCCAAAGTGTATGTATTTGTGTATATGTAACTAGTTAATGTTGCTCAAGTTAATTATAAAAAAAATCACTGGCAATTTAGAATGTAATTATTGCTGCTTATTTCTATTCAAGAAAGTGAGAAAAGTAATAGAATGACAAGAGCAGCACTTATGTTCACATCTTGCCCTTAACATAATGGAAATTCCCCAGGGCCTTCACTGGAGAACTGTAAAACAAGGAAAAGGCACCAACCTCATGAGGAGATATTTAGGTCAGATGATTGAAACGTTGGTCAAAGAGGCATGAATCACAGGGCACAATCCCTCTTCCCAAACCTATAACCCCTCCCCTACCATCCCTCCACCTCCACATCCATCGCCACAGTAGTGTGTGGAACTGCAAGAAAGAAATATATTTGGGCGATTTGACCATGAAGCAATATTCACCCTTTTCTTATCAATTCAGCAGTTAATTGTTGGGGAAGAGGTCCATGGCCAGATGGCCATATAAAGGCCACTGCTCACCACCAGCACGATTACGTACCTTCCCAGTAAGCACAAGAAGGAGCTGATTTCCTGACTGACTTGTGGGACACATCTCCATTTATCCAAATATGGGGGTCACAGATGCCAGGCAAAGTGTCTTTCTAACTGTCATTCCTTTGCCCTAGCCTCTGACCTCACTCGATACTACTAACCCTATGAACCCAACTACATGAGACCTGAAAGAAAAAGATTTACTCATTGGATTCCCTGAGCTCTGGTCTTCCTGCAACGTTCTGGTGGGTTCTGATTGGCCAATGGGTTCTTGAGGTTGAGAATTAATATTAAACCCTGTGATTCACTCAGAAGCTTGACTCTCACCTCTGAACAATTTGATTGGAGCTTGATCAAATGAGCTTTTCCGTTGGTGGGTTGGGTGATTTAGTCACCACTGAATATGCCTCGCCTCCACACTCTAACCTCTGAAATGGCCAAACTTTGCTTAACAGTATAAGCAGTAAGTGATGGACAGTTCTAAGGGATTCCACAACCAATGGACCAGGTCTAAACTCTGCAATTATAACACATCAAGTCATGAATGGTGATGGACAATTAAACAACTCACTGGAAGAGGAGGCTCCACAAATTTAGTAAACCCTCTGTATCTGCGAGTCTATGACTTGCAAATTCATTGATCCTCATCGAAAAGTAAGTAGCAACAAAATTCAATGTCTGCAGGCATACCTGCATATTTATGATTTTAACGAGCTCCTCAGTAGCCAATTTCATTCTTCGCAGGGACTCTCAGAAACGGAACCCTCATGCATATGGAGGAATGACTGTTTCCCCATCCTCATGATGGAAAGCCCAACACAATATGTGAAAGACAAGGCTGAAGCATTTTGCAACAATCTTTGGCCAGAAGTGTCGAGTGGATGGCTCAAGTCGGCTTCCTCCAGAGTTTCCCAGCATCACAGATGCCAGATGCAGACAATCTAATTTGTTCCACGTGATATCAAGAAGTGGCTGGAGCATGGGATATTTGAAAGTCTAAGGAGCCTGGCAGCATTCCAGCAATAGGACTGCAGTTCCACCCAAGCCGTTCCAATACTGGCATCCACTTGGCCAATTTGGAAATTTTCCCAGGTATATCCAGTAGACAAAAAAAGGACAGCAGATCAAACGAGGACAACTTGCACCCCATCATCTGTAAAGTGATGGAGATTATCATCGACAGTGCTACCAAGCAGTACCTGCTCAGCAATAACCTTTTCACTGATGCTCAGCGAACTGAAGTTGCCCATCTCTGGTGCCATGACATGGCGAGGCTGATACATGCCAGGTTTCAAGATCTCCAGATGCTGGTTCATGCAGTCGCTGCCGGTGGAGTGTGCTCGTGCCTGGTGTCCAGGTTGGAGATTTGGAGAACCATGTGGTGAGCTGGAATCAATGGAATACCATCAGACTTCAATCTGTCTGGAATTGTCACCATCTAGTTTCTATTTAGCAAGTGGGACAATGGGAAAGTGCATATCATCGAGGCAATGCTTAATAATGCAATGCTGATGCATGCAAATAAGCTTCTCGTCATTTGCTACTGAGAATCTCAATTTGCTATTCAAAACTTAGTTGGAAAATGGAACCTTTTGCTCTCAACATTGAGAAACATCTTGCTGGCCGTTTCATACAGTTTTCCCAACTTTCTCACCAAAGATTACATGTTCAGGGTCTGGGAAGTTTCCACCAAGTCTGTTCACAACTTCAGCATCACAGTTACCTTGAAATGAGCTTCCAGCATCAAATCCCTGCTGTCATTAAAACTATTTTTACCTCTGTAAGATCACTCAACTTCATCTGTTGCAGCTCATGTGCTGCTGAACCCATTGCCCATGCCTGTTTTACCACTGAACTAAGCCAGTGCACTCCAGGCTTGTCTGCCATATCCACCTTCTGCCAAATTTATGTTACCTTGAACTCTACTGTTTGTGTCCTAACTCATATTAAGTTCTGTTCATTTTCAGCCCTGAGTTTGCTGATATATTTTGGCTCTTTTTTTATTAAAATTCTCATCCCTGTTTTCAAACCTGTCTTTGGTCTTACGCCTTCCTATCTCAGTAATCTCTTACGCTGCCACAACTTTCTGAGAAATCTGCATTCCTCTAATTCTGGTTTCTTGGGCTTCCTTAATGTTCAACTTCATCTGGAGTATTGTGAAGGAGCTTTTTAACTGTAAGTGGTATCTTTTTATCTCCTACTACTTCCATTTTTCTTATAGGATTGTATTTGTATTGGTGCAAATGTAAAATTTCACTTCCTATCTGCTTAGTGCAAAGTGTGATGCATAATGGGTAGAATCTTACAATACTGCAAAGCATTCATTTCTATTGTTCCTTTTCCATTGGCACAATGTACATGAACAGTTCTGCAAGTGCAGATAAACAAACCAGGCAATGTCAAAAATGTAAATCTTTAGTCTGATTTCTGAGGGAAAAAAAATGTCAGTTCTTAGTTGGATCATAATTCATAATGGGGTAGGACTCAAAATTAATCTGAGCCATGAGAGAATAGGTACATAAATTGCTAGGAACTATTTTCCTGATGGAACATGAGGCAAGCTTCACACACCAGTAAAACATGTAGGATGTTTTTATTCACACAGGAAAATATGTTGATTTCGCCTGTTTCTGATGATATGTGGCAACATCTCATTGTGCTCAGTGTCGCCAAGTACTGTACGTCCCCTACTGATTTCTCTGCAAGCAGCTTTGAATATAAACATTTCTATGCCAGATAGTATTTTGTAAACTTATTTGTCTTTTCTCCTTTTGAAAATAGTTCTTTGTCAGCATTCAATGTATTTGTAACAAACTTTGGGATTGAATGTAACATCAAATCACACAGACCCCAACTCTATACCCTACCTGTTATGGCAAATTATATGGTGGGGAGAGCATTTAATCAAGCAGGAGGGTAGTGGATGGGGGTCCTGCCTCTTTCCTATGTCCAACTCTGGATAACTATGGTGGGAGGAAGGCTGCCTTTGTACCTGAAAACTAACTGAAACCATTAAGCAGACATTAAATGCCCACATAAAGGCTCTTGCTGCCTCTGCTGGTATTAAAACAATAGTTTAGAGGGTGAGTTCAGCATACAGGGAGCATGACAAACAAGCCTGTGCAGGGTTCATTGTGGATTCCTGGATGGGTTTCTCATTCTAACCATTTGGTTCCGATAGAGGGCCCCAGAATCAGGAATGGTGGGCAGGTTCAGCTATACTTGCTGCCATCACCTCTTGCCCACAACTATCAGCCTGTAAGCCCGCGTCTCACTAACAGTAAGACCGTAAGACATAGGAGTGGAAGTAAGGCCATTTGGCCCATCGAGTCCACTTCGCCATTTAATCATGGCTGATGGGGATTTCAACTCCACTTCACTGCACTGTTCCTGTAGCCCTTGATTCCTTGTGAGTTCAAGAATTTATCGATCTCTGCCTTGAAGACATTTAACGTCCCGGCCTCGACTGCGCTCCGTGGCAATGAATTCCACAGGCCCACCACTCTCTGGCTGAAGAAATGTCTCCTCATTTCTGTTTTAAATTTACCCCCTCTAATTCTAAGGCTGTGCCCATGGGTCCTCGTCTCCCCGCCTAACGGAAACAACTTCCTAGTGTCCACCCTTTCTAAGCCATACATTATCTTGTAAGTTTCTATTAGATCTCCCCTCAACCTTCTAAACTCTAATGAATACAATCCCAGGATCCTTAGCCATTCATCATATGTTAAACTTACCATTCCAGGGATCATCCGTGTGAATCTCCGCTGGACACGCTCCAGCGCCAGCATGTCCTTCCTGAGGTGTGGGGCCCAAAATTGGACACAGTATTCTAAATGGGGCCTAACTAGAGCTTTATAATGTCTCAGAAGCACATGACTGCTTTTATATTCCAACCCTCTTGAGATAAACGACAACATTACATTCGCTCTCTTAATCACAGACTCGACCTGCAAGTTAACATTTGGAGAATCCTGGACCAACACTCCCAGATCCCTTTGTACTTCTGCTTTATGAATTTTCTCACCGTTTAGAAAATAGTCCAAGCCTGTATTCTGTTTTCCCAAGTGCAAAACCTCTTATTTGCTCACGTTGAATTTCATCAGCCATTTCCTGGGCCATTCTCCTAAACTATCCAAATCTTTCTGCAGCCTCCCCACCTCCTCAGTACTACCTGCCTGTCCACCTATCTTTGTATCATCGGCAAACTTCGCCAGAATGCCCCAGTCCCTTCATCCAGATCATTAATATAGAAAGTGAACAGCTGCGGCCCCAACACTGAACCCTGCAGGGCACCACTTGTCACTGGTTGCCATTCCGAAAAAGAGCCTTTTATCCCAACTCTCTGCCTTCTGTCAGACAGCCAATCTTCAATCCAAGCCAGTAGCTCACCTCGAATACTATGGGCCCTCACCTTACTCAGTAACCTCCCATGAGGCACCTTATCAAAGGCCTTTTGGCAGTCTAGATAGATAACATCCACTGGATTTCCCTGGTCTAACCTACTTGTTACCTCTTCAAAGAATTCTAAAAGGTTTGTCAGGCATGACTTCCCCTTACTAAATCCATGCTGCCTTGTCCTAACCCGACCCTGCACTTTCAAGCATTTAGAAATCTCATCCTTAACAATAGATTCTAGAATGTTACCAACAACTGAGGTTTTGCTAATCGGCCGATAATTTTCCATCTTTTGTCTTGATCCTTTCTTAAACAAGGGGGTTACAACAGCAATTTTCCAATCATCTGGGACTTTCCCAGACTCCAGTGACTTTTGAAAGATCACAACCAAAACCTTCGCTATTTCTTCAGCCACCTCCCTCAGAACTCTGGGATGTAGCCCATCGGGGCCAGAAGATTTATCAATTTTAAGACCTTTTCGCTTTTCTAGCACTTTCTCTTTTGTAATGCCAACCATGCTCAACTCTGCCCCCGACTGTCCTTAATTGTCTTCCACTGTGAAGACTGATGCAAAGTGCTTATTCAGTTCTTCAGCTACTTCCTTGATTCCAGTAATAAGAAAAATAAATTAAAACCTAGTCCCTCAAAACTATGTCAGGATGTGTCTTCTGGAATGTTCCATGCCTTTTCCATTATTCTTCAGTCAGGAGTTCTTTCTTTGTCAAATCCTTGTGTCAGGAGTATTAGCTAAGAGTGCCGCAGTACATTCTAGATGGTACCTTCGTAAATGGAGAGCTTAAATATGTCTGCGAGAGCAAAAGTTTTACTTTTCCAATGACAGTTCATCTTCACTCTGATTTTCAAAAGCCCTTTTCTTATATAGCCTTGATGACCTGTCAGTTTTCTTATAATGGGATTGATCCTAGCTTGTCAATGCCATCAGGTTTAAATTTAATTAGGTTTTATTATGTATGATCTGGTTTAAATTAATTGGATCATATTCAAGCTGGTTGCCTTTACATCAAAACAAGCCTAGAGTGACACCCACACAGCCAATCGATACATATGTTTTCATTTTAGAACTGTCTGTGCATCTGTAGCTGCTTGTAGGCATGTTTTATCTCCAAGCTTAGAAAAGCACATCACCTCTTAAAGGGACCATACAGTCTTCCCCCTATCATTTTACAAACAAATTCTAACATCCCGCCTTCTAATTTAAAAGTACTCTACCCAACTTTGCAACAATAGTTGTGACTGATCATTCAAGTGGAAATTAAGGAGTGTTCATTTTACGTTCTGTTTCCTACTTCCTACTCTCTTTAGATTACAACTCACCAGTCCTATTTACTTCCTGAAAGCTGTGAAATGTTCTCATATATTCAGATGCATCTACCCAATTTTCAATATCAGACCAAAAATTGCATAAACATAGGGATTCTGTATATCCAAGGTATTTCTTCTGCAATACCTGCAGGCAATGAACTTTAGGGTGAGTTATTCATTACTTGATAACTATTTGAGAATTCATGGCTTTATCTATTTAAGTTATTGTAATCCACTTTGATGTAATCAGATGACTGTGTCTTTGTCCTGGATACAATCCATTCATTACTTTACAAATTCCAGTTTATGCTATATTATTTTGCAACTAACATTTTTTTTCTTTCTTAATCATTGGATGCACTTTTGATGCCCTGAGGCACTGAAAGTCAGTACATAAATTCAATTGTTTCTTTCTTGATTGATTTATTGATTTATTGTCACAAGTACCAAAGTACAGTGGAAAGCTTTGTTTAGGAACCGTACAGATAGATCATAGTAAGGAAGGATGTACAGATCAAAAAGACTTAGGCAGAGACATACAGGTTACATTGCACAGGGTGTGCGCAAGGTGAGATCAAGATTGAAGTTAGCAATATCAGCACTATTTGAGGCTAGAGAGTTCATTCATCCATCTGATAATGGCCAGCAAGAAGCTATTCCTGAACCTGATCATGCAAGCACTCAAGCTTCTGTATCTTCTGCCTGAAGGAAGAGGTTGTAGAAGATCATTACCCGTCGCAATGGGTCTTTTATGATGTTTTATATTATCTCCTTTCCTCTGTTGAAAATGCTGGTCTTTGTTCAGTTGGATTCATGATTCTTCAAGTCAAGTGGCCATTTTCAATGGTCCAGCATATGCTATTGTAGATCAAATAATGCATTACCCAATAGCTGCAAGCCATTACTCAACAGGAAGAATTATTTTACTGAATAGTGTAAACAATATATCTCTTACAGGCATCAGTGGATCTTTACTCTGCAGCATTAATTATGTTATCACAAATATTTTGGTTCTGCAACTGGTTTTAAAATGTAATGCTTTGTTCCTCTACAGATCGTAGGAACTGCAGATGCTTGAGAATCTGAGATAACAAGGTATAGAGCTGGATGAACACAGTAGGCCAAGGAGGAGCTGAGGAGCAGGAAAGCTGACGTTTCTGGCTTTGTACTAAAGACAGTCAAATGTTGTTGCTCATTTTGAGGGATCAACAACAATTTCAGAAGAAAAGCACCAGTAACGTTTAGAAACTATCACTCATCAGACATTTACCATTTGTAAAACATTGCTCACCAGCTTTAATGACAGTAAATACAACAGTGGAAGTTAGCCTGATAATTTCCCCAGTTTGATGAAATAAGTTGCTTTCAGCCACAATGTCACTAAGAATCTCTCGTGATGTGATCAGGTTCATCACTCCGGATCATTACGTGGTACTGAATACCATCAATAAATAGGAAAAGGAATTGCTTATGATTCCTCTTGTGGTTGAATTACCTGCAATATGACTTTTTTTGCAGTAAACCTTTACCCAGGTATTTATTTTTATTCAACCAGACAATGTAGGCATCACTGACTAGGCCAGCATTCATTATCAGTTCCTAATTGGCCTTGAGAAGAAGGTGATGAGCAGCCTTTTTGACTGCTGCATTCCATTGGTGGAAGAGGACTTATAGTACTTTTAAGGAGGGAATTCCAGGATTTTGATCTAGTCACAGTACAAGATTGTTGACATATTTCTAGATCAGGATAGTTGTGACTTGGAGGAGAACTTGCAGGTGGTGGTATTCCCATGTATCTGTTACTTTTCTCCTTCTAGACGACAGCAGTCACAGGTTTGGAAGGTGCTGCTGAAGGAGCCTTGGTAATTTGTTGCTATGTCTCTTGTAGATTACGTTGGTGTTACTAACCATTGATGGTAGAAGGAAGCAAAGTTTAAGGTTACGGTTAATGTAACAATTAAATGCTGATGGTGCTAAACAGTGTCAAGATTCTTAAATGGTGTTGAAGCTGTACTCATCCAAGCAAGTGAAAAATATTCCATGACTCTCTAATTTTGTTGTTTGTTTGTAGCGGACAGCCTTTTGAGTCATTACAGAATTCCCAACGTCTGAGTTGGTCTTGTAGCCACGGAATTTATACTGCTGATTTAGTTCAGTTTCTAGTTAAAGGTAACCTGCAGGATGATGGTGGTGCATGTTCAGCCAACGTAATGCTGTTGAATGTCAAGACAATTTAGTTAGATTCTCTGTTATTGGAAATGACCACTGCCTTGCACTTACATGGTCTAAATGTTATTTGCTACTTATCAGCTCAAGCCTGAATGAGGATCAGATCTTGAAATCTATGGGACAGGAGCTGCTTCAGGAAGTAAATATTTTAGAACAGAGACTAAAGGTTTTGTTAAGTGAATGGGTTTTCTCCCCAGGGAACATTGAGTAGTACTTTCTGGACAGTGATCATATTTTGTTCCCTTGCAATGAGCAATATATTTTGCGAGGACATTGTGCAATGTTTTTTGAACCATTTTTATTTTGCCTAGCCTGTGAATAATTTGTTTTGGCCAGGCAGTGAGCAGTGGCTGCACATGCAACAAATATGATCGAAATAAATGCAGTGAGTATTATTTGCTATCTAAGCAGCCAGTAGCAATTTTGCCCAGGCAGTGAGTAATATCTGTTCACCAAGAAGTGAAGAATATGTTTCACCTGGACAGTGAGTATTATTTTCTACCCAGGCAATAAGAAATTGCATTTGCCCAGGCAAATTTGTTAGCATTTGCTGCTTCAATAATACTTTAGTCCAGGCAGTGAGTAATATTGTTTCCCAACAAATGAGCAATATTTGTGATGTAGGCAGTGAGTATTCACAGGTAGTAAGTATTATTTATTCTGCATACAGTGAGTAAAACTTATCTCCTGGTACTTATATCTGAGGTGGTGAGTATTATTATTCTCAAGTCAGTTAGCAATATTAATTGTCCTGGCAGTGAGTATTATATATTCCCCAGGAAGTGAGTATTAATTATTGCCAGCCGGTATTATTTATGGCCCTGGCAGTGAGTGATTATTTATTGTCCAGGCAGTGAGTATTGTTATTGCACGGTCAGAATAATATGTTTTCCAAGCAGTGAGTATTGTTTATTCCCCAGGCAGTATTATCTATTGCCCAGTCAGAGTAATGTCTGTTTTCCAGGCTGTGAGTATTATTTATTCCCCAGGAAGTGAGTATTATTTATTGCCCTGTCAATGTCATATTTGTTTCAAGGGAAGTGAGTATTATTTATTGACTGGTCAGTGCAATATCTATTTTCCAGGCAGTGAGTATTATTTATTGACCGGTCAGTGTAACATCTGTTTCGCAGGCAGTGAGTATTATTTATTGACTGGTCAGTGTAATATCTGTTTCCCAGGCCATGAGTATTATATATTGACTGGTCGGAGTAATATCTGTTTCCCAGGCAGTGAGTATTATTTATTGACCGGACAGAGTAATATCTGTTTCCCAGGCAGTGAGTATTATTTATTGACCGGTCACTGTAATATTTGTTTCCCAGGCAGTGAGTATTATTTATTGACCGGTCAGAGTAATATCTGTTTCCCAGGCAGTGAGTATTATTTATTGACCGGTCACTGTAATATTTGTTTCCCAGGCAGTGAGTATTATTTACTGACCGGTCAGAGTAATATCTGTTTCCCAGGCAGTGAGTATTATTTATTGACCGGTCACTGTAATATTTGTTTCCCAGGCAGTGAGTATTATTTATTGACCGGTCAGAGTAATATCCGTTTCCCAGGCAGTGAGTATTATTTATTGACCGGTCACTGTAATATCTGTTTCCCAGGCAGTGAGTATTATTTATTGAGCGGTCACTGTAATATCTGTTTCCCAGGCAGTGAGTATTATTTATTGACCGGTCAGAGTAATATTTGTTTCCCAGACAGTGAGTATTATTTATTGACCGGTCACTGTAATATCTGTTTCCCAGGCAGTGAGTATTATTTATTGACCGGTCACTGTCATATTTGTTTCCCAGGCAGTGAGTATTATTTATTGACCGGTCAGAGTAATATCTGTTTCCCAGGCAGTGAGTATTATTTATTGACCGGTCACTGTCATATTTGTTTCCCAGGCAGTGAATAACATCTGTTCCCAACAGCAAGCAAAGCCTGTGTTGAGCTTTGCTCCATCTCTGGCCCTAGCTCTGACGTGGTGCCTCTCTGAACGTCACACACCGGCTTGAGGGGGCGGCGCGCAGGCGCAGTGAGCTCGGCCTTGCCGGGGCCGGGGGCGGAGCTGGAGCTGGAGCTGAAGCCGGAGGTGTCAGTCAGTCCGTCCGTCCGTCCGCGGGCAGGCACGGAAACTTGTGGGAGTTGGCGGATCAGAAGCGGTGGAAGTTCTCGGGTCGGGGAAGTTGAAGATCTAGTGTCGAGGCCTCGGTGTCTCTGCCTCCCGGTGTCCGGCTGTTAAAGTGAAGGGCGGCGGGGTAGTGGAGGAGAGGCTGCTGTTTACCCAGGGCCGGGGAGCTGGGGTATCTGGAACAGCAGCCTCGCCGAATCAAGTGAGAGCGGCTCCCAGTTCACCGAGGAGGCGGCTGTGACCTCCTTCGGCCCTGGGCCTGTGAGGTGCCTGAGTTTCTGACAACTTTGGAGTGGACACAGGTAAAAGAATTAATTTCCTCTTCGGTCTCCCAGGCGCTGAACTTGTCATGGTCTGACTGCAACTCCTAGCATTTCGAACCGTGCGAGCGCAGATTTGTTTTTGTTTTGATCGGCAGCACAGGAAACAAGCCCTTGCAATTTCTTAACCAGATGTCTCTCTTACTCCTCCCATCTCCTGTTTATTTTAGGTGCCTTTCATGCAAACGCAGTCATGGTGCAGAAATACCAGTCACCCGTCAGGGTTTACAAGCATCCCTTTGAACTTGTTATGACAGTAAGTGGATTGTGTTTATTTTTGGATCACACTTCAGTCTTTTTAAAAACTCGAACATAGAGTGTAATTATACCCCCGCACGTTTTAAGTGTCAGATAAAATTGATCCCATACAATTATGTCTCATCAGGAAATAACAATAAAACATACCCTAAAGAACTTCAGATTGAAGAGTTTAAATTTAAAACAAAACACAGTGTTAAAAATGCATGCAACCATATACTTGAATGTAAAATTCCTGTAACGAATATACATTTGGGTTGACATTCTGTGAAACAGTCAAGGAACTGTGCTTCTTACTTGTACATAAATGCCTTGATTGTATTGCTAACAAAATGTTAATACATTTTATTGGAAAGTAATGTAGAGCTGAAGTTTCTTTATGGGGCCTTAATATTGTGACTTTAACATTTAATATAGTTTAATCACCACTTTGAGTCTGGACATACCTGGATGTGAATTGGTCTTATTTAGAGACTACTGGAGGAATCATGCAGAATTGCCCTGGTTATACTGACTATTTGATGACAAAACTGAAAAAATAATATAGCAGTTGTTAAAGATTAGATATTTGAAATCCTATTGATAGCATATTTCCATTATTTTTACAAATTGTATAATTTCTGAGCTGTGTATAATCACTAGTTCTATGTCCTCTGATTTTAGGTTATAATCTGACTGTATTTACTAAAATATGCTTTTTGGCCAATATGTGGTTTGAACTATCTAAAATGACAATCTAAATAAACCAACAACCATTTATTTTAATAAAGGTTCTAGGGTGGAAGTTACAAATTCCAAGTTATAATTTATCACAATAAATACTCTTCTTAAAATTAGAACATGTGCATTAATGTAAGACCCAATTTCCAAGTGTGAAAACCTAATAAAGCTACTTAGTTGACAGCTTAAATTTATAAAGCTGCTTTAAGATAGAAAATGTGCCAAGGAATTTCACAGATGGTGTTCAGGAATGAATGCTGATTAAGAGGAAGAATCTTAAATGGAATGGACAGCTTTGTTGTCTTCAAAATGTTTGAATTGTTCAAATTTTAATGCTGGGCAGAAAAATGACCCATTTTTCATAGAACAAATCCACATCGATTAAAACAAAGTAATAGGTGGGGTGATTGATTACAACTAATATTTATCTATGTAAATTATACATGGTTAAAGAGTAACTAACAAAAGGATTAATATTTCAGTTTTATGGAGGTCATGTGTTATTTGCAGTTGATTGATATTTCTTAACCAATTAGGGAGTTAGAATCCAAGAGGACAGATATGTTCTATTAGATCTTTGATGCTTTGGAATTTATTTCACATCACATGGCAACAAGGAAGTGTTAGTTTAACTGTGTTCTAATTTTAGCTGCCTGAAGTAACAAGATTCTAGTTCTACACTGAATAATCATTATCTTTCAGTGCAGCTGTCTTAAGCCCCTAAGGACCACATACTTAGTCATTTTAGATTTTAAATGAATTTCTTCAGATAGTGCATTTTATTTTACTGTTTGCAGTATTGTTCAATTGATCAGTAATTGCCTCAGGTTTTATAAAGTTCAGTGAACCAATGTTGTGTTCACAAAGTCAGTAGACTTGTGTTAAATAACAGCTTTATATTTTATGTTGTCTTGTACGGGACTATATTGATATCTTCTGTGGAGAATTGAGACAAAATACAATTTAACACTTAAGAATGGTTCAGTATGCTTTGCTTCAGAATATAACTTTATATGTGACTTTTCTTGATAATGAATTTTGTTTCCTTTGAAGATTAGTTGCCTGATTAATCTTGAATACATAGTGACCAAGATTGCATAGGGTGCAATTTTGACTGTAGTGTTTCTACTGATAATAACACAATGAGATTATTCTTAATATAACACATACTTCCTCTTGCAAAACAGTAGTGATAAATGTTATATATAATGGCAGCCAGATATATTACTTGCTGCTCATGAAACTGGCTGAGAGGCACTGTTCTGTTGCTTTTGAAGTGCATTTCAATGGTTACTGAATATACTTTTGGGACTTGTGTGTCTTTTTATGTGGTTGGCTTGAATGGCATTTTTTCTTCAAAAAACTTTCATTTATTCTCTGATCTACATATGCACTAAGAGTTCATAAACAGTAGGCTTCACTGTTTGTTTGGTCGTTTATTTGTTACGCATCGATCATGGTAATGTCAATGCGGTAATGCATATATGCCAGATGTAAAGCAAGACTTTAGTCTTTTCTGGAGCAAGAAGGTACACAAAAATATATTCTGTATCTCCACTGTCTCGACAGTGCTCCCATTTCCAAGTCGTTAGTCCACTAAACGTGATTACATGTTTGTTTTGCGACATCGTGGCTGTGACAACACTTTAAAGGTAATTCACTGCCTCTAAACCCAGTGGGACATCTTGAGATGTGAAAGGTGTGACATAAATGCAGTACTTTTTTGTTTGCTGGATACATGTAAATTATCTTAAAATCAAGGAAAAATAATGTCTTCCACAAAGTGTGCTGTTTGAATAATCTATGTGAGAGCCATATATTCAGGATTCTGTGGTTAGTATGTTGCCAGGAGAAATTATTCCTGGGAGCTTTTGTGTTTTCTGTGAAATGGCTTTTGTTTTGTGGGGGGTTCTTTTGAATCAATTTGGATCTGTGCCTTTTGTAATTCTGACGAGGACAGTAAAACATTTTTACAACAAAAAAGCTGCCATTCGCTACAAGCGCAGAAGTTGTCTGCATTGACATCTTACAGCTGCAAAACTCCCTGGCATGGGAAGTGGAACCATTTCCAACTGACCCTGAGGTTGAAGGGTTACTCACAATGCCTCCAAAACAGCTAAGTGTCACCTTCCCCTAGAGATGCATTCCAATAGAAGGGCCACAGTCACTTTGGGCCATAATGTCCTCATATAGGTTTAACCGATTTTGACGCTAATAGCATCAGAATCTACTTGTCATGAAGTTCAAGCCTTGGCAATTTAAAAGTGTATTTTAAGGTTGAGTTTTTTTTAATCTTAAGAGTACATTAAATTTTCACAACTGAGATGTTAGCATGCCATGAGCAGATCATGTGTAACATTGCTTTGGGGAATGTTAGGAGAGATACATTGGCATGAAGTGGAAGTGTAGAGAGTACGAACAAGAAGATTCAGTGATCATTATGGCTCATCTTTGAAAATTCATCAATGGGGTAGATGATTGGGCAACGTACAGTTACTGGCATCTTTTGCTAAAAGGACAATGAATTCTGGTTCTGCCTCCTGGTTAGTAATGCTGCAGTTATGCAGAAGCCAGACTTCTGATACAGAGATGAATACATGCACTGAGCATTTTAATTTTAGCTTGAAGAGCATAAGTTATTTGTAGCAGTATTGTTGTTTTGAATAATTTGAATTTACAGCAAGTATAACAAGAGCCATATAAGAAATTAAGTAAAGATTTGCTCAAAATATTGTGAAAACGCAATTTGTGTAGAGTTGAATACCTTAGAGTTGTGATCAGTGTTGAAGAATAGAAATGGCCAAAATGGCAGTAGTTACAACATTTCTTTATGAATTATGTATTGCCAAATGGCAGTAGTTTGAAGAAAGTTGGATATATAGTTCTTTTTGAGGTTTTATTTAATCATATGTTGAACTGTAGGGTTTTATGTTCAAATATGAAACAAATAGCCATTCAATTTGTCGGTGACTATTATAGTTTGTTCTGAATTTGCAACATCCGTGTTAAAGGCAAAAACAGTTTATAGCAAACCTGATGCCCATTGAAATTAAGATAAGAGTGTAGAGCTGGATGAACACTGCAGGCCAAGCAGCATCTTAGGAGCACAAAAGCTGATGTTTCAAGCCTAGACCCTTCATCAGAAATGGGGAGGGGGAGAGGGTTCTGAAATAAATAGGGAGACGGGGAGGCCGATCAAAGATGGATAGAGGAGAAAATAGGTGGAGAGGAGGCAGACAAGTTAAAGAGGTGGGGATGGAACCAGTAGAGGTGAGTGTGGGTAGGGAGGGGATAGGTCAGTCTGGGGAGGATGGACAGGTCAAGTGGGCGGGATGCGGTTAGTAGTAGGAAGGAAATGGGTGTGCGGCTTGAGGTGGGAGGAGAGGATAGGTGAGAGGAAGAACAGGTTAGGGAGGCGGGGACGAGCTGGGCTGGTTTTGGGATGCAGTAGGGGGAGGGGAGATTTTGAAGCTTGTGAAATCCACATTGATACCATTGGGCTGCAGGGTACCCAAGTGGAATATGAGTTGCTGTTCCTTCAACCTTCGAGTGGCATCGTTGTGGCACTGCAGGAGACCCAGGATGGACATGTAGTTTAAGGAATGGAAGGGGGTGTTGAAATGGTTCAGGACTGGGAGGTGCAGTTGTTTATTGCAAACTGAGCGTAGGTATTCTGCAAAGCGGTCCCCAAGCCTCCGCTTGGTTTCCCTGATTTACAGGAGGCTAAAACAGTTACAGCAGATGCAGTATACCACATTGGCAGATGTGCAGGTGAACATCTGCTTGATATGGAAAGCCTTCTTGGGCCTGGGATAGGGGTGAGGGAGGAGGTATGGGGGCAGGTATAGCATTTCCTGCGGTTGCAGGGGAAAGTGCCGGGTGTGGTGGCGTTGTCAGCTAATTGTAACTCCCATCTGCTACTTTTGTGCAGTATTCTCATTATGCCGGAAGGGATCACCTTCTGTTGAGGTATAATTCATTTGGATACTGTCCTTTCTTCTGAATGTGTATATATAGCATATTATATGATCACTACGGTTATTACTTGGTGTCATTGCAGTTATGATCTTGTTGATTTGGGTGCATATTTCAGAAGGGTTTGCAGATCAGCTGACATAATATAACGAAGAATGAGAATTGATCCTGGAATCTTCTAACTTTCTGCCACCTCTGCACCTCCAGTTCCACTGCTCAATGATCATGAAAAACTGAGTTGTTTTACGTGAGTAGCTTTAATGTGAAGTGACAGGATAGGTTTTTAAATTGGCCTGTTTCCTGTCAAGCACAGGACTACCATCAGCTCCTTTTGATTGCTTATTTGTTAAACTTGTTGGAAGAGCTATTGCAGTAATGGGACATGCTTAAACCTGATGCCATTTATGTAGAAATAGCTTATTGCTAATTAATGTTGAGGCTAATTGGAACAACTTAGAACTCATGGAATTGTATCAAAGAAGATGCCTCATGCTACAGGATAGAAAAGAAATGCTGCAAATCAATATAAATGTGATGGGGGAAGGTGTAGAATTCTCTTAAATGATGGGAGTATCCTAATAATATTTTATGACACTATTCTGTCAGGGATGGTTCATTATTCAGCAGAAGATATCAACAGATTTTAATTTTGTAAGCATGCCTAATTGAGTTTCAGAACAATTAACCCCATCTTTTCATACATGATTCCATGAAGATAGCATTTTATGAGACATTTTAATTTTTAAAAAGTTCTGGTATGGTTTCAGGCTTCTCAGTAAACAGCTTCTTCAGAAATCAGAGATAATGGGAACTGCAGATGCTGGAGAATCCAAGATAATAAAATGTGAGGCTGGATGAACACAGCAGGCCGAGCAGCATGTCAGGAGCACAAAAGCTGACATTTCGGGCCTAGACCCTTCATCAGAGAGGGGGATGGGGTGAGGATTCTGGAATAAATAGGGAGAGAGGGGGAGGCGGACCGAAGATGGAGAGAAAAGAAGATAGGTGGAGAGAGTATAGGTGGGGAGGTAGGGAGGGGATAGGTCAGTCCAGGGAAGATGGACAGGTCAAGGAGGTGGGATGAGGTTCGTAGGTAGATGGGGATGCGGCTTGGGGTGGGAGGAAGGGATGGGTGAGAGGAAGAACAGGTTAGGGAGGCAGAGACAGGTTGGACTGGTTTTGGGATGCAGTGGGTGGAGGGGAAGAGCTGGGCTGGTTGTGTGGTGCAGTGGAGGGAGGGGACGAACTAGGCTGGTTTAGGGATGCAGTTGGGGAAGGGGAGATTTTGAAACTGGTGAAGTCCACATTGATAGCATTAGGCTGCAGGGTTCCCAAGCGGAATATGAGTTGCTGTTCCTGCAACCTACGGGTGGCATCATTGTGGCACTGCAGGAGGCCCATGTTGGACATGTCATCTAAAGAATGGGAGGGGGAGTGGAAATGGTTTGCGACTGGGACATGCAGTTGTTTGTTGCGAACTGAGTGGAGGTGTTCTGCAAAGCGGTCTCCAAGCCTCCGCTTGGTTTCCCCAATGTAGATGAAGCCACACCGGGTACTTTGGGTGCAGTATACCACATTGGCAGACGTGCAGGTGAACCTCTGCTTAATGTGGAATGTCATCTTGGGGCCTGGGATAGGGGTGAGGGAGGAGGTGTGGGGACAAGTGTAGCATTTCCTGCGGTTGCAGGGGAAGGTGCCGGGTGTGGTGGGGTTGGAGGGCAGTGTGGAGCGAACAAGGGAATCACGGAGAGAGTGGTCTCTCCGGAAAGCAGACAGGGGTGGGGATGGAAAAATGTCTTGGGTGGTGGGGTCGGATTGTAGATGGCGGAAGTGTCGGAGGATGATGCGTTGTATCCGGCGGTTGGTGGGGTGGTGTGTAAGAACGAGGGGGATCCTCTTTGGGCGGTTGTAGCGGGGGCGGGGTGTGAGGGATGTGTTGCGGGAAATGCGGGAGCCGCAGTCAAGGATGTTCTCGATCACTGTGGGGGGAAAGTTGCGGTCCTTGAAGAACTTGGATATCTGGGATGTGCGGGAGTGGGATGTCTTATCATGGGAGCAGATGCGGCGGAGGCGGAGGAATTGGGAATAGGGGATGGAATTTTTGCAGGAGGGTGGGTGGGAGGGGGTGTATTCTGGTTAGCTGTGGGAGTCGGTGGGCTTGAAATGGACATCAGTTACAAGCTGGTTGCCTGAGATGGAGACTGAGAGATCCAGGAAGGTGAGGGATGTGCTGGAGATGGCCCAGGTGAACTGAAGGTTGGGGTGGAAGGTGTTAGTGAAGTGGATGAACTGGTCGAGCTCCTCTGGGGAGCAAGAGGCGGCACCGATACAGTCATCAATGTACCAGAGGAAGAGGTGGGGTTTGGGGCCTGTGTAGGTGCGGAAGAGGGACTGTTCCACGTAACCTACAAAGAGGCAGGCATAGCTGGGGCCCATGCGGGTGCCCATGGCCACCCCCTTAGTCTGTAGGAAGTGGGAGGAGTCAAAAGAGAAGTTCGTTGAGGGTGAGGACGAGTTCGGCTAGGCGGATGAGGGTGTCGGTGGAGGGGGACTGGTCGGGCCTGCGGGACGGGAAGAAGCGGAGGGCCTTGAGGCCATCTGCATGCGGAATGCAGGTGTATAGGGACTGGACGTCCATGGTGAAGATGAGGTGTTGGGGGCCAGGGAATTGGAAGTCCTGGAGGAGGTGGAGGGCGTGGGTGGTGTCACGGACGTAGGTGGGGAGTTCCTGGACCAAAGGGGAGAAAACGGAGTCCAGATAGGTGGAGATGAGTTCGGTGGGGCAGGAGCAGGCTGAGACAATGGGTCGACCAGGGCAGGCAGGTTTGTGGATTTTGGGAAGGAGATAGAAACAGGCCGTGCGGGGTTGGGGAACAATGATTATTCCAGAACCCTCACCCCATCCCCCTCTCTGATGAAGGGTCTAGGCCCGAAACGTCGGTTTTTCTGCTCCTGAGATGCTGCTCGGCCTGCTGTGTTCATCCAGCCTCACATTTTATTAGCTTCTTCAGAAATGTTTGTTTGTCAAGTTAAACCTGTGTCATGTGATTAAAATCCAACTCTGCTTGTATAGGATTGCTTTGCTTCTTGCAAGTCTGAGTTGCTTTATTCTAAAAAGTTAAATTGTTTCATTCTGTTGACTTGTTGAAAATGAATTCAGCAAAATCTAATTAGCTTTGAAACTCCCCTAATTTTTTTCAGTGTTATTGACGGTTTATTTTTATCACTATGCACATGACTGCACTGTCAGCAGACAAATAGCTACATATTGTCTGACAGCTGTTTACAATATTCAGCCTTATTATGCTGCATGATGGGATTGCTGATTGCAGCATACGTGCTTTATCACGCTCATCAGCTTTTGTAAGCTGAAAGCAAGTTTTGTAAATACTGTAACAAGAAAGGCAATTCAGCAGCCCCGGTAGCTTGTCTCTTCCAGTAATTGTGTTTGCTGACTTACAGTTTGTAAATCGCTCCTTTGTTACAGAAACAGTTGAAGTAAAATGACGTGGCAGGGAAAAAAAGATCGTTAAGTGAATGCAGAGCTGGTTTAATTTTTCCTACAGTAAGACTATAACGTTAACAGAA
The DNA here is from genome assembly GCF_030684315.1 of Stegostoma tigrinum. Lineage (NCBI taxonomy): Eukaryota > Metazoa > Chordata > Chondrichthyes > Orectolobiformes > Stegostomatidae > Stegostoma > Stegostoma tigrinum. The sequence continues at coordinate 32,677,110 of NC_081375.1, forward strand.
TTCTGTGAAATAATCTTTTAACTTGAATTCTTGAAAAAAAACTTGTGGACTTTTTGCAAATTTTTTTGTGTTTGCATTATTCAGACTCCAGAAAGATGTTTCAACCTTTTACGAGGGCTACCTCATAGATGTAACATTTGCAGCCTCTTAATGGACCTAATGGACAGATGCCTCCTTGCTTTTGGAATGGTATTATAGGAATCCTGGTCAAGTAGAATTTACTGAGGAGAAGCGCTGCAAACATGAGAGGTGAATTTTGCCAACTTGAATCCTGTTTGGGCTGGCCCTGTTTGATGCATTGACTTATTTCCCTGCATAATTTGAAAAAAAGCACTTCACAAATCATTTATTTTTATCTGTTTTGATACTGAAAAGTTTCAAAAGAAACAAAAGTTCGATTAATTTATTCTTTGCTCGGAACCATTATTACACTTTTTTTTCCCCACACAAACATTCTAAATTTTAGAAGTCTCTGACTGGTTATGTTGCGTCATCCCTGCTAACAGTGTGCCTCATCACATCTGCTGTATAATCACATGATACCAAGGAAATGAGGTCAGAAGCTCACGGCTGCAATTTCTGAAACTGTTAACAAACTGAAAGGTCAGAGTATTCTGGAGTGGCTGCACATACTTTGTTTTTGTATTCAAAGCTATAGAACAGAACTAAGCCATCCAGCTGGAGTAAGTCCCAGGGCAGTTTAGGTTGCTGTTGTTCTACCAGCAGATTCTAAAGGCATATTGAAGAAATCATATTCTTAAAGTTGCCCAAAGGAAGATATCAAAGCAGTGAAATGGCATAGTGAATTGGTGTCAGTTATACAGTACAGGAAAGGTTAGGCTGGATATTTAATATGCATCTGATTCTGTCGTGCCAATTTGCCCCTCCAGTCTGAAATTAGGTGTTGAAATTCAAGTTTATTTCAGTATCCTTCTTGCCAATTACTGCAATTTGGTCATACTTCTTTCCAGATATTAAAATGGACTTAAAACGCTCTTTAATAGAAGTGGTTAGAGGTAACAAAACTGAATTTGTCTGGATGCTACATGCTTTTTATAGTAGCCTGTCTTTGTTGCTGTTTATTATGCTGCACAGCTAAATGATGGTCCAATTCTATTAAATGTCTGTTGATGACATATGTTATCTATACAGCTGTTTTGGAATTCAAGTGAGAGTTGTTACTTAATTATGTCTTCACTCTGCAAAATCTTGTATGTGGAGATGAATCTCTAAGGGAAACGTTTCAAAGGGCAACTTCATTGTACTTCATGTTTGAATGGACAGTCTTCATTTTCTCGATCCTGTCTCCTCTTCATGTGATGACTTCTGTGATGTCTCTTTTTAAATATCTGCATTCTGAATTTTAAGCTGAATTACAAGCATCATCAGTGAAATGATGGAAGGTGTCATCAATAGTGTTATCCAGCAAGATCTGCTCAGCAATAACTTGCTCAGTGACAGCCAGTTTGGCTTCTGCCGGGGCCATTTAGCTGCTGACCTCATTTCTGCTTTGGTTCAAACATGGACAGAAGAGCTGAATTCCAAAGATGAAATGAGAGTGACAGCTCTTGACATTGAGACTGCGTTTAATTGAATGTGGCATCAAGGAGCCCTAGCAAAACTGGAGCTAATAGGTATCAGGGAGAAAACTGTCTGCTAGTTGGAGTCATACTTTGCTGGAGGTCAGTAATCTTGGCTCCAGAACACCTCCGCAGGAGTTCCTCAGAGTAGTGTCCTGCGCCCAACCAGCTTCAGCTGTTTCATCAATGACCTTCCCTCTGTCATAAGGTCAGAAGTGGGTTTGTTTGCTGCTGATTGCACAACATTCAACACCCTTTTCGACTCCTCAGATACCGAAGCAGTCCCTGCCCAAATGCAACAAGAGCTGGATAATGTACAAGTTTGGGCTGGCAAGTGGCGAATAATATTTGTGGCACACAAATGCCATGCTCTGACCATCACTAGTAAGACCATCTAATCACCACTCCTTGACATTTAGTGGTGTTACCAACACTTAATCCAACACTATACCAAAATCCTAGGGGTTACCATTGACCTGAAACTCAACTGGATTCACAACATAAGCACTAACTACAAGAGTATGTCAGAGTCCAGGAATACTGCGGCGAGTAACTCACCTCCTGACTCCCCAAAGCCTGTGCAACATCTACAACTCACAAATCAGAAATGTGATGGAATACTCCCCACTTGTCTGGATGGCTGCAGCTTCACCAACACTCAAGAAGCTTGACACCATGCAGGATAATATAGCCTGTTTCTTTTGCACCACAACCACAAGATAGATACATGGGAGCACCACCTGCAAGTTCCCCTCTAAGCCATTCACCATCCTGGCTTTGAAGGAATGGCAACAAATTTCTATGTTGCTCAGTCAAAATCTTAGAATTCCCTCCATAAGAGCATTGTAGGTCAACCCACAGCATGTAAACTGCATCAGTTCAAAAAGTCAGCTCACCAACGCCTTCCCAACAGCAGCCAGGGATGGACAATAAATACTGCCCAGTCTGTGATGTCTACATTCACAAATGAATAAAAAACAATTATGTAGTGGTAGTGAGTGTAGAGTTAGCTTGCTTCCAGCTTTTGTTTGCCTTTTTGCTTTTTATTTCTGCTTTCCATCACTAACAGCAATGTGAAAAAGAGAACCAGATATTGTAGGTCTTTGCCTGTGAATACACAGCCTCTCCCTTGACAAGTCTTTGGCTGTGCCTGTTCATGCCAAGCCTTCAGAAAAACATGAAGGAGATTCAGACTGTAGGCATGCAGTGGATAGACTCACCAATGAATGGACACCCACTAGAACTCAGCTAGAGGTAAATAGCTGCACTTGAAGGCTATGGGAGTAAACCCTGACAAAGTGACAGTGGGAGGCCAAAGAAGAACTGATGGCTAGATAAGTCATCTTTCCAACAACTCTGCAACCAAGCAGGTATCAAACTTCTTACTTTGCTGTATACTCCTACACTGAACTAAGGAAATATTAGAATTAGGTTTATTGTCACATATACTCAAATGAGTGAAGTGGAAAGTTGACAAAGTCAACTGTTATGACGCCATCTTAGGTACAAGATACCGGGTACAAAATTTTAAGAATAAGTTAGAAAATAGAGACAAAAAGTTCAGCATTATAGTCCTTCAAACAGACCGTGCCTGCCTTGCCTCAGGTCTGTGCCAAGCACTATTTGGGGCTGCCTGCTGTCCTCGCCACTTCAGGCTGCCTGTTCTCAGCACTGCCGCAGATTCCAGGAGACGTCACTCTGTGCCATGTTGGGCTTACTTGTGCTGCATTGGTTCGACGACTCTGCACTGAAAATTTCTCTCCTCCACAGAAGGTCAGTACATTAAAATCTTTTTAAAAAATTGAAAGAAGAAAAAGTATAAGTAGAGTGGAGAATCTTGATATTTATGCAGTCCGTGGTAAACTGAAATTATGGCAGACTTCAATTTTAAATATATATTGCGTCAACTTAATTGGATGATAGCCCCTAGGAGCAAGAATGACACATGATAATGGCAAGAGCATGCTTGTGGAGTTTTTGAATATTGAGAGGCTGTTGCACCCCTGGTTCTGCCTAACCAGAAACAAACCATCTGTTAGTACCTATCATAGGATTTGGAGATTGATAATCTAAAATTATCTCATCTTCTGTGCACAATTTAAATGTGACATTCTAATTGAACCTTCAGGAAAGAGTAACACAGTGAAGGAATTTTACATCAAAAATGAAAGTGATGTCATTCCGTCCAAAATTTGCTTCCAAAATTTAATCTGAATGAAGGAAATGACCGAAGTATGAGGGACAGGTTTGACTGTAGTAGTTTAGGAGACTACATTTAAAAGAACAGTGATAGTTGACAACAACTAACATTTAGAAAATTAATACTTGGTTTACAATGACTCACATTGTTTTGAGAGACAAACCTAGGTTTAAAAGTGGTCCAACTACAGCTAATAAGAAAAGTTAATAATTGTGTTAGATCAAATGAAGGAAGAAGCTTATGAAGCTGTTTTAAAAAATAAACTTGAGGATTTGGATCAATTTATAATTCAGAAAAGGAGAATTAAAGTAGAATATGTGAGCAAGCAAGAAAGAAAACAAGCTTGTAAAAACTTGTTTGGCATGTTAAAAAGAAGAAAAGATTAGCACAGACAAATGTTGGTCCATTACAGACAGACAGGAAAATGTTAATGGGATCTAAGGAAATGTCTTACATTCTTCCTCAGGTAGGAAGATATAGAAAGCCCACTGGAAACATTAGCAAACCAAGAGACTAGTCAGAATGAGGAACTGAAAGTAATTATTATTCATGTGAAAAGTAGTACTGGAGGAAGTAATGAGGCTAAAAATTGATGCATCCTGAATCTGATGATCTACACATTTAAGCGACTGCTGGACGTTCACATGGACAGCAGTGAATTGAGGGGAATGTAGGTTAGGTTATTTTATTTTTGGATTAGGATTATTCCACGGCACAACATCGTGGGCCGAAGGGCCTGTACTGTGCTGTACTTTTCTGTGTTCTACTCCAAAGTGTAGGAAGAGTTGGCTGTGGAGATATCTGACATATTGGTCAACTTTCCAAAACTTCATAGATTCTAGAACAGCTCCTACAAGTTTGCAACTGTAAGCTACACTATTTGAGAAAGCGGGAAACTATTTACTTGTTTGCCTGACATCAGTAGTAGGGAAAATGCTAGAATCTATTAAAATGGATGTGATCACTGAAATTTTAGAAAATTCTGCTCAAATTGGGCAGTCAGAATGGATTTATTAAGAGACAAATCATGTTTTATAAATTCACTCAACATTTTGAGCGCAGAATGTATAAGGTAGAACCAGGTGGGTGCAATGTATTTGAATTTTTGGATGTCTTTGATAGGATCCCAAAGAGAAAAGGGTGACTGGATCTCACATGGCATGGGTTAAAAATTTGTTAATGACAAAAAAGAGAAAGTAGGAATAAACGGGTTATTTTCCAGCTGGCAGGCTGTGCCTTACGGGCTACTGCAAGGATTAATGCTTGGGCCTAAGCTATTGATGATTTCCATATCACTGGTTTTGATGTGGGACCAAAATAAGATTTTGTAATTTATTGATTTGCAGAAAGCTGAATGGGAATTGACTTGAGAAGTTGAAAAGAGCCTCTAGGGGATTTCGACAAGGGCAAGTACATGGTTTAATGGAATATAACGTGCAAAATTTTGATGTTCCTTACTTTCATAGGAAAAACAAGAAATATCTCTTAAGAGATTGAAAGTGTTGATGTGTAAAGGAACCTTGATGTCCTTGCTCCTCAGTCACTGAAAGCTAGCATGCAGTTGCAGCCAGCAGTTGTGAAGGAACATGGTATGCTCTTTTTGTTGCAAGAGGATATTTATATAGGAGTAAACAAATTTTGCTGCAATTGTATGGAACCTGGATGGGATTCAGCTAGTGTATTGTGTCCAGTTTTAGTCTGCTAATGTAAAGAAGGTTCTGTTCAAACGAAAGGCCATTGGACTTGAACCAGTAACTCTACTTCCTGTCTGCAGATGCAGCCTGATTTGTTGAATTTCTCCAGCAGTTTCTGCTTCTATTTCAGATGTTCAGAATCTGCAGTTCTTTGCTTTATTGTATCTAAGAAAGATTAGACTTGCCATGCAGGGATTGCAACAAAGGTTCATGAGACAATAAGAGGGTAAGCCTTTTAAGATGCGGAGAATGGTTTTCATTGAGGGTGCTGCATCAGTGGAATTCCCTACCACAGAGACCTGAGGAAGGGTCACCGGACTCGAAACGTTAACTCTGTTTTCTCCTCCGCAGATGCTGCCAGACCTGCTGAGCTTTTCCAGCAACTTTGTTTTTGTACCTGATTTACAGCATCTGCAGTTCTTTTGGCTTTTATTTAAGGTTAGTTATTCTGTGTTTCTAAGACAATGAATGGATTTATAGATGCTAAAGATATCAAAGGAAATAGAGTATGCAGGAAAATTGTATTCAGGTAGGAGCTCAATCATGAACTAGTTGAATGGTGGCGTAGTCTTGATAGGCAGAATGGTCTGCTCCTGTTTTTTATGTTCCTAGATACTACAGTTTCACAGCAGAGCATTAACACAATGAGAGACAGCTGTTTAAATGATAAACACAACTCAGTTGATGTAGAGAAGACATGCTTTGGGAAGGACCATCATTTCCCACTGGTCAGCTTAGAACACTTATGAGGAAGGGTCACTGGACCCAAAACTCTGACTTTTTTTCACAGATGTTGCCAGACCTGCTGAGCTTTTCCGGCAACTTCTGTGTTAAATAATATGGGAAAAATGCAAAATATTTTGCATTCTCCATGATGTGGGATTTCAAGACTAGGGGACACATTTTTTAAATGAGAATAAAGAGATTTAAAAAAGGCATGAGGCATATTTTTTTACACAGAGGGCAGTTCGTGTGTGGAATAAACTTCCAGAGGAAGTGATAGATGGGGTACAATTACAGTGTTTAAAAGACATTTGGGTAGATACATGTATAGGAAAAGTTTGTAGGGATATGGCCAGGAGCAGGCAGGTAGGACTAGTTTAATTTGGGATTATGTTTGGCATGGATTGGTTGGACCGAAAGGTCTGTTCCCATGCTGTATGACTTTGACTACAACTATGTGAGGTTTTATTATAAACTATTAATGCCAGTTAAGTGGTCTGTTTACAATGCACCCTACCTCAAATAAGTACTAATTTCTTAATATCGCGTAATAGAAAGGCAGTTCAGACAACCAAGTCTTGATTAAATGCCTTGTATTTATTTGGTTGGCATTGATAAATGTTGCATTTGCTTTAAGTTGTGTGAAAGTCCCTTGAAAATGAGAATAATTGGATTCACAGCTGCTGTGGAAAAATACTTCAGTACAATCATGAAGTTGGAAAACAGGCAGCAATCAGTGTCTTAGAACTGGCTAAACATATGGCAAAACTGTATTGGGGGCACTTAGGGAGCAATTTGCTCAGATCTTCAATAAAACCCGAAAGAACTGCAGATGCTGTGAATTAGGAACAAAAACAGAAGTTGCTGGAAAAGCAGGTCTGGCAGCATCTGTGAAGACAAAATCAGAGTTAACGTTTTAGGTCCTGAGGAAGAGTCACACGACCCAAAATGTTAATTCTGATTTTGTCTTTCACAGATGCTATCAAATCTGCTGAGTTTCTCTGGCAACTTTTGTTTTTGTTGCCCTGATCTAATATGTTGGTGAAAAATGTAGTGTTTCTTCCACAAATTTTGGCAAATTAATATATCATAGAAAAGTACAAATCGGGTCTTTTAGCACAGTGGCTTTTCCCACAGATTTGAAGAATTATTTTAATGAAAATTTTAATTTTTCTAACTTCATGAAGGTTCTAGGCCCGAAACGTCAGCTTTTGTGCTCCTAAGATGCTGCTTGGCCTGCTGTGTTCATCCAGCTTCACACTTTATTATCTTGGATTCTCCAGCATCTGCAGTTCCCATTATCTCTATTCTCTGGACATTCAGTTTTGCTCCCCATCCCAACACGTTAAATTTTAAATTTTTCATCCTTGTGCCTAGCTCAACAAATCCTCTCCTCCTATCTCTATTTCTGTATCCCTGTCTGAGAATGATGTTGTAAAGGCACAATGAACTCTCAATTCCTTTGACTTCAGCCGAATGTGTATTTTCGTAATGTTTTATATCAAAATTGGCAGCTAAGGTTTTAGCCTTCTATGCTGAATATTCTAATTGCAATGATCAGCTCTCCACCTCTTTTATTTTCCTCTTTGTTTTAAGATTGATAGTGAAACTCACCTATTTGTCCAAACCTCTACTTACACTACTTAACGTCTTTCTGCTTTTAGCTCGGCATTCATTTTTATTTTGGGGTTTATTTATGAACTCAATGCTGTATCATTCATTTTGCAGTAAATGAGTCAAATAAACTTGTCTAATCTGTGTATCTTAGTATGACTGATTAAGTTATGTTAGGAACACATTTATCCTCTCACTTTGGCCGAAGTAGTAAGTGAGTAACAGCAGGATGTTTAAATTGTCTCCTGCACAGTTTAACCAAAAAACGAGTTAGATGTTACAAAAGTCTTTTTTAAGTGCATTTCTGATGTGAATTCCAAGAAATTCAACAGAATGTACAGAAAACTAAGTACTGGGTGCTTGAAGCATTACTAAAATTCAGCTAGATCAACAAAATCCTAGTATAGTCAAACTGATACTAATTTTCGTGCCATTGCTTCCAGTATGATTTCCTTTAGCTCAGACTGTTCCCTGTGTCATGGCTGACAGGCCTGTTAACTCTGTCTCATTTCCTGCTTTTGCTCTTACTTCCTGTGTCTCTCCCAGAAACAAAATAGGGCTCTTTTTTGGCCTCATTTTCCAATCCCATGATCCACAGTATTCAAAATATTATGTCTGTCATTTCCATCACTTTCAGTGTAATGCCCCCCCCCCCCACCAAATATTTTCTTCCCAAACTCTCGTTTGAGTATTTTGAAGGGACTATTCTCATCCATTCATCAATCACTGTCTCTGCGTTCACACAAACACCAATAATGCAAGCCCTGTATATTTACCCTACTCCCTTCCTGTTATCCACAACTCCAAGCCCTCCTTCCAAGTATTACAGAGATGTATTTTTATTTAGTATAATGTCATCACCGTTTACAATGGGGTGTCTTTAATAGTGGAGAAGTCAAATATAAATTGGTGTTGTGCTGTACGACAGTCGCCCAATTAGTCCATGTGTGATCCTGAAAGATTGGTTTTCTGTTGTTATAATTAACTCCTGATTCCCATTTAACTGGTCTCATTTTTATATTGTTCAATAGAAACATGATGGAACCCAGTCAACAGCACCTAATTCCTCAGTTTTTTACTTTAGAGCACAACTTGACTATGATCTGAAATTGTTAAATTCAACAACCTGACGTTTTCAGAGATTTGCTGTTGATATTGATTCTGAAATTGCCATTTGCACCATTCTTAGACCGATCTTTTGATTGTTTCTGTATTACCATCCCCTGTTGCCCTCCACCAGAAACCTTTCATCCCTTTCATGCCAGAATTTCTGATGATAGTTGCGACAGATCTGTCTGACAATAATCATTGTTTTAAAAAAAATCTCATTTATTGTTGTATGTATTTTGCTGTAAGCCAGGAAGGTGGGTAGTGCAACAAATAAGTGGGTGAGGAAATCTAGGGCAATTTAGGTTAGAGGGAGTTGTGGATTCTTTAGGATGGCAAACTTAACATGTAGTACAAAATAGCAGGTATAGGCCACTTAGCCCCTGAAGCCTGCTTTTCCATTCATTTAGGTCATAGCCAATCTTCCACTCGAACACCATTTCCTGCCCTACCCTTGTATACCAAGCTGAGGGGAAGGTGTTGGTAGAGGTAGGTCAGGTTGAGAGGGAGGAGTTTGGGGAGATAGATGCCCCAGTTTCAGAGAGGTGTTCACAAGATAGGTCAAGGGTGTTGGTCTAAGAGGTGGGAAATATCAAGTCTAAATGGTGTGGGTGAGTTGCAAGGGTCTGCTTAACAGTTATCCATGAGTTAGAGCGGATTTTAAGTTGTCAAACTTTTCCTGCTTAGCAATTAAGCCAGATGTGTCTGAATCATCTGAACTCTGTAGCTCTAACGTGGCAATGGAACTTTTTTGGAAGGTTGTAGATGCTGGGTAATTGCCCATTAGAGGCTTCAACTTCCTTTGCAATTGCTGCAGAATCAGCTTCAAGACGACTTTCACATGGTCTTGCTGTGCACCTCTTGCATATGTTACTACAATAACCAGAAGATCTGGGCCTTTACCTTACCTGTTTTCCACCCTGTTTCAGACCTTTCTTTTTGTTTCTTTTCCTTAACCCTTTTTCAGTTTCTGCATTTATTCTAAACCTGTTAAAATTTTTATTTCTGGTTATGATGAAAGGTCAACACCATGAAATATAAACTCTGTTGTTCCCCGTAAATACTGCCTGACCATCTGAGCTTTTCTAGCGTTCTGGTTTTGATCTATTTCAGATTTCCAGCATCAGTAGCATTTATTTTGGTTTGTTTTTCTCACGTTGCACACATCAGAACTGAAGAAAAATTCTTCTGAAGAAGGGATGCTGGATCCGAAGCATTTATTCTGATTTCTCTCCGCAAATGCTGCCAGACTTGCTGAGTTTTTCCAGCAATTTCTATATTTGTTTCTGATTTCCAATATCCACAGTCTTGTTTTTTGTACGTATGAGTTCCTGTCTGTGCTATCAGACTAGATGCAGGGAGGATATTTTTCCAGGTTGAGTGGCCTAGAACCAGAGGTTATAGCCTCAGGATACAGGTTACATCATTTAGGACTGAGATTAGGAAATATTCTTTCTATAAAGAGTAATGAATCTGTGAAATTCTCTATCACAGAACGCAATGGAAGTCAAGTTATTGAACATATTCAGGAATTTTTTTTAAGATATTGAGGGCATCAAGGGATATGAGGAGAAAGTCAGAATATATAATTCAGATAGAGGATCAGCCATGATTATATTGGATGGTGGAGCATACTCAAAAGGCTGAATGGCATACTCCTCCTAGTTTCTATATTTCTAATATGTAGCATTCCAGGATATTTGCTGTTTAGTCAACATTATGGAAACTTTTTGTTTTATATCTCATGGTCAGTATCCCTTTAAGAGACATCTCACGGTATCATTACTGTATCGTAGCATGTGACTGAGGATGTAAAGTTCTTGGACTCCGTCTTGCCTTGGATCACTTGAAACATTACACTACTGGAGAATGGTATAACATAATAGACATGAGAGTGCCTGGGCTATTAAGCTAAAGCATGTAAGGCATGTACATAATGGTTGTAGTGAATGTCTGTTGGATTTTTCAATATTGTGCTATCCATAACCAGATGCAAATGTTACAGGAGATAACTTGAGCATTGCCACACCAGGTAAAACATCATGTTGGAGACTAACTCATACTAAAAATGTATTTAAAATGATCAGATTTTCAATTAATCCTCTCAGTTGTTTGAAAACACCTAATGAAAGCAATTGTCCCTGCTCCTGACCATGGGTAACGCAATCCTAACAGAATATTTAAATTGCAGTGCTGAGTTCACAATTACCATAATTTGGACTAATTCTACAGGAACCCATTTCTACAGATGTAGAAAATGTGTATGACTGTAAAGATAATTTTAAAAAGGCTGCATTGGCTTTCTGTCATGCTGTTGATGCAACAGTAACAGAATGAATAAACATTTGTACACCTGTCTGAGTAAGAAGCCTTACTGAGTCAGACATTTTTTTGCTGACAGTATAGTAGTTCTGTGAAAAATTAATTTTGAGGCTTATTTCTTGGTAACAGTTGAACAAGAATACTTTTCTTTGTTGATTTTTGAATTCATTGTTTGATGGAATGTTGATGAATCATTTCAGAAGTGATGCAGTATTGATAATTGTCAGGCAGTGGGACCAGAATGAGCTAAATGAAAGCGATTGTTCAAAATCACATTATTCCAGCATATATCAGGGTTTGTTGAGGTTATATTGAATAATCTAATTCAGGAAAACTTTAATTACTAGAAAAGGGACATAGGTGAGAGTACAGTGCTTCAATTAAATTGTGCCTTTTAGATCTCTAATGTAGGTTATTAATTTGCAATTAATGTAATTGGACAAAAGTATTCTGACAGGTTTCACCAATGATTTTAGTTAAATAAGCTGATAACTGAAATCTACATTGTACACATCACTGCCTTATGCCTATAATGTTTGCAAAGAATTTTGTGTAGACAGGTGTCAATAAGTATAGAATATCCTTCAAAATTACTGGAAATCCATGATTAATGGAGAGTGACTAAAGGATTACGCCCTCAACTTCCAAGATCTGTCAACAATTGTGCCTTGTCACAAGATCTCTTCATCTGTGAAATTGTATCCCACATTGAACCTCACTTTTAAAACAAAATAAATATCTGGTGTTTTGCAGTCATATCAAGTTAATCTGCCTTAAATTTCAGGGCTTGTATAAAGTAAAGCACAAATAACAAGATGGATCAGCCAATGTCAAAGGTTCTCCAGGAATTCCGAAACCCCCAACTGCTCAAAAGCATGCAGAGCGAAGATTTACTACTACAGTCAATAACAATCATGCCAACTAATGCAGTCAATTTTTCTCATGATCTTCCCCTGTGGAAATTCCACCATTAGTATCAGAATGCATGTCAGATAGGGTTTAGATGAATACTGGTATCTAATTTAAATACTGTAATGTCTTTCATGGTTTTGTTCTTCACCTATACCCAGTCATTCACATTGGGACACACCCTAGTGCTTTTGATCATCTAGTTTTGTACCCAAATAATCCTCTTTTATGAGTGTGGACCGTGCCGATTCTACAGTTTGTGAAAAGAGTCAGGTCTCAGAACTCCAGCTTACATCAGAAGCTGTTCTGAGATTCTGACATAATTACATTATCGTTTTGGTGAATTTGTGCAAAGCACTTACACCACAAGTTTTATTTTTATTGTTTCTGAGATAGTAGCCTTTACATTACATCAAACAGTCCTTGGATAAGCATATGGATAATGATGGGATGGTGTAGGGGGAGGGGCTTAGATTAGTTCACAGGTTGGCGCAACATCGAGGGGCAAATGGCCTGTTCTGCGCTGTATTGTTCTATGTTCTATTTTTGTTCTATAACCTTAGGGTGCTCTCCAAGAGAGAGATGACTGGTGGTAGTTTAACCTGAGGGTCAGCACATTTCAGGAGAGGACCGAGTGTTTTATGTTAACCTCAGCTGGCGAAGGAATTGCCTCTGCACTGTTGGCGTCACACTGCGTCGCTAATCAGCTGTCTAGCCAACCGAGTTAAATGAATTCCAACACCACTGAGGTTAGCATGAAATACTCGCCTCAATTTCCCCCTTCGCCTGAGATGTGGTGGCCTTCAGGTTAAAACACCCACCATATGTCTGTCTCTAATGAGACAGCATTTCTGTGATCTCTAAGACTTTACCTTTTATACCCCTACTGCATTTTAATATGTGTATGTATAAAGCAGTTATTGTAATCAGGAAGAAACATTTCTGATAGTTATTGGACATTGTTGCACTTCTAATTGAAGAAATGATAGGTTATCTTTAATGCATCAATACATAGTCTTTACACAACATGATGTAACACATGCATTGCCTTCCCCAAATTAATTTTTGAAGTTGTCTGTCCTCTAAGAGGGTTCTTCACTGGGTTTATGAATACCTAGTATGATTAGCATCAGTTTCTGAAGATAACAGATAATTTAACAAATACAAATATAACAGGTATATAACAGTATATCTGGCTTTGGGATTATGGAAATAGTTTAAACTTTGTTTTAATAAACCATGAGGAGCTTTATTCCTTAAATTTTCAAAATGCTTGTTGCAATAGTTAAGTAATTGCTCTTGATTTGTCTTCATGTGACAACTGTATGAATGAAGATATTTAATTTCAGCTTTGGCTGGAAGTTGTCAAAAACCACTGGTGATGCCCTGAATCGTGGTCCTATTAAAACACATTTCATAAAGTTTTGAATACAGTTGGTTGCATTATAAGTTATTATATGGGTTATGGCCTGGACCCTGACGCAAAAAAATTATTGTTCTACTCCAGGGGACTCAGTTGTGACATATTAATTTTGAGCCATGGGTATGGTATTTGTAACGCTTTCTTGGTTTGCCATTGTAGGAAATGTTCCCAACTTTTAACGTTAAGAGCTATCCACAATTAATGTCTTTCACAATGACCTGTGTTTGCTCTTCCAAAATGGTGATTGAAGAACATTTTAATTTTAGAAGTAAAAGTGATGTATTGACACTGCCTCAAAAACTTTGTACTTTTGAGGAAACGAGGAGAGCTGTCATTAATCCTTGATGTTCTATGTAAAGAACAATGGATATGAGAGTTCTTTATTTGCAACTGAATCTATGGTAAAACTTCTGTAGCAAAAGAGATTTTGCTGTTACAGATTCAAATATATTTTGGGTATGGTAACATAACTAGATTGATAATCCGGGGTTTAGACTAATGATTCTGAAACTTCAACTCAGATCTTACCAGGTAACTGAGAATTTAAATGGAGCTGAGCACTCAGACGGACCTGGTTAGACATGTGGATGTAGCCTCCCTAGTGGTGCACCTATATGATGGTAGTCTGGCAGCTGTAGCCATTTTTTAAATTTGCAGTTTATAAACTTGATGACACAATGCTACAGGATGGATCGGGACCTCTGTTTACCTGTCACATCAAGATCCTGGCCAAATTATGCTCAAGCCTTTCTTTCAGCCTAACAGGAGATCTAATAGTGGCATGCAAGTTGTTCGAAAGTTTCTGAAGTCATACCAGACTTAAAACAGACCTGTTGAGCTTCTTCAGCTTTCTCTGAGTGCTTCAAATTTCCAGCGTCCACAGTATTTTGCTTTTATCCAAATTATTCATTTAGTAAAAGAATTCAATTTATGAATATTTCAAAAGACTGTCTGATGAGAGCAGAACTTATATGTCACAGAGAACTGATAATATGGTCCTTGCCCTGTCAGGTTATGTGAGACAGCAATAATAATTATGGGGTGAGTGGAATACTCTGATTTCCAAATAGACATTTCACAGCATAATGCTGTTCTGAGACTTTCAGGCCAATAAAAGACACCATTTTATAATTTTGAATAGAGTACAAAGATTACTTTGGAAATTGTACATAGACAAATCTCAAACGTGGCAGAACAAGTTGAATAGGCTGTTAAAATAGCATGTAGAATTTATAACTCAAAGTTGCATACAAGGCAAAGAAGATCTGCTAAGAGACCAGTAACAAGGCCAACATTTACAGAGATCCCAATAAAAATGCAGGTGACATGAGAACATTCGTTTATGTATCAAATTATTGTGATCTACAATGTGCTGCCTGAAAGGATTGTGTTAACTGATTGTAATATTCAGAAGGAATCAGACAAATATTTTTTTAAAAAATGGGATTAACATGCCTGAGCAGGGATGGGGGATTAATTGGATGGTTATGGAAAAGACCAAGCACAGGCATGATGGATCAAATGGCCTGGTTTCTGTGCAGTACCATTCGATTATTTCTTTAATTACTGGTATTTACCATAGTCTCAGTGAACCACTAATGCAGCCATTCCCTTTCTTTTCAGCTAGAAAAAAAATTGTATATACTAATTTGTAAAATTTGAGTTATTATTTACCTTTTAATGGGACTTTAAGCCTTGGCCGTTACGCGAGGCATCACCAAGAGGAGTGTAAGATAATGTAAATCAGCAAATACTGATTAGGTAATTTACAAGTTCTTGAATTCTAAATGTGGCTACGTTCCATATTTCAATCCAGTTTCTTTGAGTTTGCAAGAACATTACTTATTTTAGTTCCCTGCTGAAGGACAGGAAGAATTCATGTTCCTTGCAGATGTACTTGCTTAAGCTTGCAGGGAACTTGTGTGATATAAATATTTCAATAGGTATAATTTTATATAATTGCCTTGCCTCTAGGCTTATGAAAGGCGATTCCCAACATGCCCGTTAATCCCAATGTTTGTTGGAAGTGACATTACCAGCGAATACAAGAGTGAAGATGGGGCTATTCACATTTTAGAAAGGCGGTGCAAACTGGATGTAGATGCCCCAAGATTACTGAAAAAGGTATGGCTAAAACGATCGATCAATTGAGTAAGTTCAAAAATGTAAATGTGCAATAAGAAACGTTCAATAAGTAATTCTGGAAAGAGAAGTTATTATGTAGAGAAATCTGCATTAAAAAGGTATCTTAAAATGTTGAACTATGATCTGTAACCTAGTTTATTCATTATTGATGCCCTACAGAATATTTTTGTGTTTTTTTTACTTCTTTGCGCTAAATTACAAAGATGTCGCTGCTGTGAACATTATACCACTCTTATTCTTATTTGATGCATTACAATGCTTCTAATTTTCTCCAACTTTTGTTATTAATTAAGTAAAACCATTTTTTTTTCTAAACCTCCTTTCTCGAGCAGAATCAATGTTCGCTGACAAAGGGTTGGCACAAATTGCTATTTGAAAGCATCGCCATCTGCTGGCAGAAAGTAGTGTTACAGTTTTGAGTTAATCTCGAGTGCCTTGGCTAGGCATTGTAGAGCAGTAAGTTGTCCAGTTGCTTCAGACATTTGGAATGCTTGAGCCATACTCCAATTAATTGATACATCCTGGATATTTTGTACTGTTCCCTCTTCTTTGTACAGGGAACATTCATCCATTGCTGTTGGGAGAAAAGGAGTATCATAGACTTTCTCATTCAGAAATCAGTGTTATCTTGCAATAGGTTATTTTACAGGCTTTGAAGAGGAAAACTATAAATATACAAAATTAGAAAAAGGTAGGGCAGAGGAAAAGCAATCACCTGTTTTCAGCATTTGAGGGCTCAAGACAAAGTCCCAGTAAAAAATGCAAAAGGTTTGGATGGGACTCTTTCTTTGCCCAGAGTAGACTTCATTTTGAATTAATAAATGCTGCATCAACCATGTCAGCATTCAAGGTTAGATAGGGCAGCCTGTCGAGGAATAATGAAAATAATTCAAAGGTAAAAGAAATTAAACCTTTATAGAGTAATTGCTGAAGTATTCTGTTTGGATCAAATGAACTGTTTTTGTAACTTTGACAATTTCTGTGTATCTGTTGTATTGATCCATTTGTTGTTAAAGTCAAAATAGATCATAGAATTTATCAGAACTTGAAAGTGATATTCTGTCATTAAATATTGGATTTGTTCTAACAACTGAAGTTTACATGATTACTAATGAGAAATGTTGCATTAAACTTGTACTACACGAACGCCGTATCATTGATTTTTTTTTAATAACATTTCCACTCAGTCAGTCATATTTACAGGTTGGTGCTTGCTGGTAGTGTTTTTAACATTTTCTGCAGCTATTCTTGATGTTGATTGCTTTGGGGATTATTGATGTTTTATTTGTATGTTTGAAATTTCTGGAGGAGAGCATAAATAACATGCACAACTGCTTTCATTGCAACAGAGATAATGGGAACTGCAGATGCTGGAGAATCCGAGATAACAAAGTGTGGAGCTGGATGAACACAGCAGGCCAAGCAGCCTTTTTCTGATGAAGGGACTAGGCCCGAAACATCAGCTTTTGTGCTCCTGAGATGCTGCTTGGCCTGCTGTGCTCATCCAGCTCCACACTTTGTTGTGTCTGCTTTCATTGCAAATTTAGTTATCCAAGTTAATTTTGTTCATAAGCTCTGTGATTTATGAAATATTGATTGCCATCACCATGAGGTATTTGATATTGTAATTATATTTAACAATTATACAGATGTATCTGACAAAGCTGTTTGATATATCCAGATTGCAGGTGTTGATTACATCTACTTCATTCAGAAGAACTCCTTGAATAAGCAGGAAAGGACATTGAAGATAGAAGCTCACAATGAAACATTTGCTAATAGAGTGGTCATCAATGAATTCTGCTGTTACACGGTATGTTATCAGTTGCAAAAATTTTGAGTGTAATTAATGTAAGAAAAATCTGGGCTCCCAGAAACTTTATCTCTTAAAATGAGGGAAACTAAAGCGTAATTGAAGAAATGAGGAGGAGAGCTAAAATTTCATAGCATGAGTACATGGAGTGCCATGTAAAAGTGCCTTTGTGTATTTTGTCAATTTGTGTATAAATCTATCAGTTCCATTATCCTTGAGGTTCAGGCTGGCTGTTGGTGTTCAAGTTCAGATTATAGTTATCTTCATGCTCTGTAGCAAATATGTTCATGCTTTATAAGTCTTGCAGAGCACTTCCACCTACAATACTGATGCATAATGTATAAATCACAAACAAATTCTCTGCACCAGTGCTGTGGCTGCTCATCCAGTATCTATTCCAAAGTGCACAGCAAATGTCGGAATACAGCCAGATACTGTTGCCCCCATTGCAACACAGTTTACACTGTGGCTAAGGAAACCAACAGACTGTAAGGGTAGAAAGATGAAAATGTACAAATCTGAAATATGGAAAAGGAATGAAAAGCATCTTCCAGATTTTAATCCTTTCACTGATTTCGCCAATGATGACTAATAGCACAGTAGCTATACAAATTAGGTTTTTTGAATACCCTAACCTTTAATATTGCATTTTAATCTCATTTATAAGTAGGTTGTATTTTGCATGCTTCTTTAATGTATAGTGTTGCAAAGTAGTGAAATTACGAAAATTTTGAACTATATTTAACCCTTTGGCTGCTGATAGCCTGAGAGAAATGAAACCTAGTTCCTCCAGACAATTTTAACTTTTAATTTCAGGCTGAGATTGAAATAGTATTAACATCACAGATATATAACAAGGAAATGTTTGTATTGTGATGTTAATGTACACATTTCTAAAGTAAACACTTTTATATGGATTGATTTTAACAATGCCAAAGCTTAACATTTGTCTTATTGCTGAATCATAATTCTACTGTACGAAATACCCTTTGGTCCATCGAATCTGCACCAACATAAAGAAAACTCTAAATCAACTCAAGTTTTACTTTCCAGCACTTGACACATGACCTTGAGTATTCAAATCTGCATACAAATGCTTACTAAAGGTTGAGTTTCATGCCTCAGGTCTATCCTCCCAAGCAGTGCATTCCAGATTTCTTCTGGGTGGAATCACTTCTTATCACCTCTTAAACTACCTGGCTTTCATTGTTATTGACCTTCAACGAAGGGAATTACTGCTTTCTATCCATGAACCCCATGCCCTTATAATGTTATACACCTCAGTCAAGTCCTCTATCAACCCTCACTGCTCCTAAAGAAAACAAACTGATCTTATCCAGCCTGTCTTCATGGCTAAACTGCTCTATCGTAGGCAACATCCTGGCAAATCTCCTTGATTCCTGTTCCAGTGCAGTCTCATCCTTCTGATAGCATGGTGACCAGAACTGCACATAGTACTCCAGTTGTGGCATATCCAAAGTCCTGTAAAACTCCAACATAACCTCCCTGCTCTTATAACCTGTGCCACAGTTGATAAGAACAAGTGCCGATATGCTTGCTTTAACTACCGTAGTAACCTGTCCTGCCAGCTTCAAGGATATCTGAACAAGCACCTCAAAATGCCTGTGTCCCTGTAAGCTTCCTAATATTCTGCCATTTATTGAGTACTTCCTTGTTCTGTTATTTCTTCCAAAATACATCATCTTGTGCTTATCAGGTTGAAATTCCATCTTCCACTGATCTGCTCATCTGACTAATCTGTCTATTTCCTCTTGTGACCGAAGACCTCCTTCCTAACTGCCAACCACATGGCCAATGTTTGTGTCACCCACAAACTTACTTATCCCCCTCACCTTTCCACCACCACCGCAGCATTATTCGTATTCTTCATATAGATTATGAATACCAGTGGACCTAGGTTATGAGTTTCGTGCCTCAAAACTATCCTCCCAGGCAGACCATTCCAGATAGCCTCTGGGTGGGAAAATATAATTTTCTATGATATCTGTGGCATTGCCACTGGACACTAGCTTCTACTCCCACTTCTGTCTCTGTCACTAAGCTAGTGTTAGATCCAACTTGTCAAATTACCAGAGATCCCTTTATCAGTCTCCTATGTGGGGCTTGGCAAAGGTTCTACTGGAATCCATGTAAACTGCACTATCCTCATCTACATTTCTGGTGACTGCCTTGAAAAGTTCAATCAAATTTGCCAGGCTTGATCTTCTTCCTGACAAAAGCCATGCTGACTATCCCTAATCAAACTTTGCCTGTCCAAGTGGGGATTAATTCTTAAGAGTTTTTAAAATAGTTCTCCTACCACTGATGAAACTCACTGGTCTGTACTTACCTGGTTTATCTCAGGGACACCCTTTTTGAAAAGTTGAACCAGGCTAGCTGCCCTCCAGTCCTCTGTTATTTCCCGTGTGCCAGAGAAGTATTAAAAATTTGAGTCAGAGCCTCTGTAAATTTCCTCCTTGATCTCTTTCAACAACCTGGGATACAACTCATCTGGACCCAAGGGTTTATCCACTTATAAGCTGACCAAAACCTCCAATATCTCCTTAATCTATATGATAAAATTGTTCAAGAACCTCACAGTTCCTCCTCCAGAGTTCTGTACCTTACTCCTCCTCCAAAGTATTTGTTTAACATTCTACCAATATCCCCCAGCTCCACTCACAAATTGGTCTCTAATTGGCCCTGCTCTTCTCCTGGTTACGCTCTCCCCTTTGGTATACTTATGGCATATCTTAGGATTCTCCCAAAACATGGCCACCAGTTTTTTTTCATGCTTCCTCTTTGCTCTCTCAGTTGCATTTTTTAAGTTCACCCCCTGCACATTTCTTTACTTGCTAATTTTCCTCCTTAGCCAGTCCTGAATATTCCTAGATATCTATTTTTCTCTGGACTTGTTGCTTATACTTGGCACCCTAAAGAGAACATGTGGGCGCTGGCCTGTCACCATTTTCATTTTGAATGTTCTACCGTTGATTTACCAGAAGTAGCTGTTCCCAGTCTAAATTGGCTAGATGCTGCCTTATTTTAATAAAATCTGCCTTCCACCAATCCCAAGCTCTTTTTGTAGGCCATCCTCTTCATTTTTCACAACAAGCTTAAAATATATGCGGTGGTGATCATCATCTCTAACGTGCTCTGCCACAGCCACATCGAACACCAATCTGGCTTCATTGCCCAGAATTGTGTCAACATTACACTGTCTGTTGTGGACCTTCTATATTTTGAGATGAAAAGAACTGTTAAAATTCCTCATTGTTCCTGATGTGTCTTATTTTATGTGCTCATTGTCAGGTTCACCAAGAAAATGAAGATTGGACCTGCTTTGAGCAGTCAGCAAATCTTGATATCAAATCGTTTTTTGGATTTGAAAGCACTGTTGAAAAAATAGCAATGAAACAGTATGCCAGCAGCATCAAAAAGGTATGTTAATAAATGGTATTTTGGTATTTCAAGTAGACCCTTCAGACAGATTCTCCTTTGTCTTTCTGGCTGTAGTGATGTTTGCATTGACTAGAAGTACTGTATCAATATTCACAGGAGGTACCTGGTTGAGAAGAAAGTACGTAAAAGCAAGAATGTTAATTGTATAAAGATTATTTAGCCTTATGGTAATTTTCAATAAGGTTCAGTGTCTGTGTAATAGAGTCAAAGTCATAGAGATGTACAGCTTGGAAACAGACCTTTCCATCCAACTTGTCCATGCCCAGCAGATATCTGACATAAATCTCGCTCCATTTGCCAGCACTTGGCTCATATCCACCTTAACACTTCCTATTCATATACATAGCTAGATGCCTTTTAAATTTGTAATCAAACCCGCATCAACCACTTCCTCTGGCAGCTGATACCATACACACACCAGCCTCTGTGTGATAAAGATGCCCTTTAGGTTCCTTTTGTATCATTCTCCTCTCAACTTAAACCTATGTCCTCTAGTTTTGGATCACCCATCCCAGAGAATAGACCATGCCCCTCATGACTTGTAAGCCACTAACAAGCCTCAATATTCCAATGAAGATTGTCCCAGCTTGCAGCATCTCCCTGTACCTCAGACTCTCCAACCCTAGCAACATCTGCAAAACTCTTTTCTTGACTTTTTCTAGTTTCACAGCATACTTCATCTAAGAGGGATACCAGAATTGAACGCAATTCTCCAAAATCAATGCCATATAAAGCCGTAACATAACCTCCCAACTACTAAACTCAATGTACTGACCAATAAAGGCAAGCATACCAAACGCCGCCTTCACTATCCTATTTACATGCAACTCCATATTTAAGGAACTATGAACCTGTACTCCAAGTTCTCTTAGTTCAGCAACGCTCCCTCAGAATTTGATACTAAGTGTTTAAGTCCTGCCCTGATTTTTCTTTACAAAATGCAGCACCTCATTTGTCTAAATTAAACTCCATCTGCCGTTTCTTGGCCCATTGGCCCATCTGATCATGATTACATTGTACTCCAAATTAACCTTCTTCACTGTCCACTACATCTCCAATTTTATTGTCATCTACAAACTTAGTATCCATACCTCCTATGTTCATGTCCAAGTTGTGTAAATAGCTGATAAAAAGCAATGGACCAGCATCGATCTTTGTGGTACACAGCTGGTCACAGCACTCAGTCTTAAAAGCAACCTGCCACCACCACCCTTCAGTGATATGAAGCCCAGACATACGCCTGACCAATTACTCATTCAAATAGCGACGAATTGCTATCCTTTATAAATGAGATTTGAATGAGATTTCACAATCCACAGGGTCACTAGTGTCTGGGAGTGTTGCTAAGACATCTATGGAATCTATCTTCACCTCATTTAGTATTTGATGAGTTCTGTGCGTGTAATCGATCACAATCTTGCTGTTAACTTTGAAAAAATAATAGAATTATATATTCTAACGTGATGATTGCAAATAGTGACTTAATTTAAATAATTAACTTTAATGCATGGCTCATGTACAGTTGATGATTTATAATTGCTGTTGGCAATCCTTATTCTAATTTAATTTTAAACTTGATGTTCTTTGTAAGAACCGTATTTTGGAAATGTGAGACTGTTCTGTTGCAGTCACTTTAAGATGCATATTGGTAATCCACTCTTCACAATTACACTGCTCATCTGTAGCAACTTGTGTCACCAGAGTTCCTTGAATTGCCACAAATAGGTGGAAAGAATAGCCTGCTCCTGATATTCTTGGCTCATAGCTCCTACTGAGAGATTTTCCAGAATTGTACTGTCAAGTGACTGACATGTTCCTGTGAATGATTTTTCTTTACGATCATGTATTACTCAATTGGTAAGCTGTCTTAAAGGACAGGAAAACAAAATACAACTTTGACCATTATGATAGCCTTGGACAACAAGATCACCTTTGACAAAACTGCTGACATTTTTTTTGCTGTAACCAGTAGGTTGAATAAGAAGGAGCCAGTGACTTGTGTATTCAGATTTTCAAAAGAGATTAACACAAAATTAGGTATCATGGGATTAAGCGTAATGTATTATGATTGATTGAGAACAGAAAATAGGAGTTTGAATAAATGGTACAATCTCGGGTTGGCCTCAACAAACAGGATTCAACAAGGATCAATACTTAGATTTCAGTGTTTGTAATCAATATTAATGATTTAAATAAAGACATGGAATGTAATGTATCCAGGTTTGCAGCTGATGTATGGCTAGGGGGAAGGTCAGCAATGGGAAATGCAAGAAGGTTTGTACTCAACTGCCTTCTGGGATGAGGAGCTTGACAAAGTGCATAGAATCTAGCACACGGGATTACGGTGTCAGAGTGAGGCATTGACTAGTTACGATGGAGATGAGACAATCATTTCCTCAGAGTCGTGAATCTTTGGAATACCCTGAACCACAATGTGTGTGTGTATTCATTCATTAAGTATATTCAAGACAGATGCTTATAGAAGTATTATACTAAAGAAACTTAAGGATATTGGGAAGAGGAAGTTTAGGCAGAAAATCAACCTTGATCTGGATGTATGACATACAAAGAACCCTAAGAAACAGGAGCCTTCGGTTTTTAAGATCTCAAGATGATTCTGTCTCTGAAATACTTACCCAGAAAGGCCTTCTCAAAGGACTGAATCTCGAATTTTCCTTAAATCAATGAAATAGTGGAGAAAAATTTTGGTGTCAATAACTGATGATACAGTCTTCGTATACCTTCTATCATTGCAGATTCGCAAAGTTCTACTCAAACTGACTTAGATTCCACAATGCCAAAACATTTAACTGTTGTATGGGATATTTTAATATTTCGACTGCTATGAATTATATTTTTTTTAAAGGGGAAAGAGATAATTGAATACTACCTAAAACAGCTAGAGGAAGAAGGAATAACTTATGTACCACGGTGGACACCAACAGTAAATACTAATGTGGAAAAGACAGTTTCTGTTCAGAAATTGACTTCCTCTCCAGCTGTGGCTATACCTGGCCGAGGTGATGCAGTTGTAAAGGAAGATCATGTTAACAAAGACTTGATTGCCAGTTCCAATAATTCACCTGATTCTCTCTCAGGAACACCTGAAGGTAAATAATTTAAGATCTCAGTGTGTTAATTGTAAAATTGTACCTTTATTGATGTTTATGGAATTGTTGCATAGTCTGAAACTATATTTTAATCTAATTTTATTGCATATGGGTTCTTCAGAAAACATGGTTCCTTTTTCTATGAAAATTTAAGGCTAAGTTGAGAAATATGCATTTTTTTTGTAATGCCCTTAGGTGTTCTCGTTAGCCTGGATATTAAAAAAAACTGTTGTAAATTATTCAGAAAGTAACATTGTCTTTCCATCAATCTCAAATAGATTTTTGGTAGTTAACTGTGTAATGGACTTCCAAATGAATAAAAATAATAAATGGATATATCCTTTCACACTTTTTTATTATGCTTATAGATAAACTAGATGCTGATTATATTGAGCGTTATTTGGGTGACTTAACACCACTGCAGGAAAGCTGTCTCATTAGACTTCGAACGCGACTTCAGGAAGCACATAAAGGCAAGGTAAGAATATGGTAGATGTAATGATCTGCTGAAATAGCAAGGGCACAAATTACTTTGCCTCAGTTTGCTCATTACTTGATAGATATTGGCCAAGGCACTGGAGATAACTCCTACTTTCCCTTCAAAATAGTGCCACGGAATCTTTTACTTAGATCTAAGAAGCCTGACTGAGCGTTGATTTAATGTTCCATTTGAAAAAGAAACATATCTGAGAATGCAGCACACCCTCAATACCGCATAGAAGTATGAGCTTTGATCCTTGTGCTCAAATCCTTGTATGATACTTGAAACCACTGTCTTCTGACTCAGGTGAACGACCAACAGGTCATGGCTGAACACAGCGAAGGGATTAGAAGTGCAGAAATGGCCCATGTGAATCATTCCCGAGTTGAGGAACTTGTGTTCAATGTTGGGGAAGTTGGGACTCTTCCTTGGTCAGGGAAAGTTGAGAGGAATTTGACAGAAGTTTAAAATCACAAGGGAATCATGACTATTTAGATAGGCAAAGCTTCCATTGGTGGAAGGATTAAGAAAGACAGTTTAGAAGATCAAGATAATTGGTGAAAGAAGCAATGGTGACATGCAAAAAAATCTTCTCATGTATCAAGTAGTTAGGATCTAGCATGCATTGTCTGGTGTGGTGGAAACAGATTCAATCAAGGCATTCATGAGGGAGGTGGATTATTATTTGAGAAAGAATGTGCAAGGGATTGGCAAAAAGGCAGGGAAATGTAATTAGACTTACTGCTTTTCTGGAGAGCCAGTGCAGATGTGACTAGCTGAATATTATCCTCCTCTGGTGTAACCTTTCTATAGTTCTGTTTGTTATCAGGGGACTTTATCTTTTCAGTGCGGAGTAGGTCAAATGTTTTAGTTGTTTTTGTGTTAGGGTAAATGTAAAATTATTCTGTGCAGATAACATGATAAAATATAAACTTGGGTTTTATATATCAAAATGGTAGATTTTTGAAATCTTTTAGGAAATTTATTTGATTACTGATTTAATTTTTAAAGAGAGAGTAAATGTAACCAGGTTTTCTTGTCAAATATTGATAATGCACACCGATTGACAGCTGATTTTTGCTTATCCTGAATTGAGCCTGTCAAAAAACGTGACTACTTCTCAAAAGTAACCAATAATAGGATCCTTATGGAAATACTTGAAACAGAGGAAATATCATAAAAACACACGTACTTTTTCTCCTTCCAATAATTATTATAATTTTTTTAATACACAAGCTTGTCCCTTTCAGAGAGATTTAGTTTACATTCGTGGAGCTTGGATCTTTGAACTGGACCTTGGATCAAAGTTCTTTGTGTATAATGAGTTGAAATGCTAGACTGCTGAATGCTACTGGATGCTTTATATGATCTCATTAGCACAATCTGTCACGACTACGATATTTCCCAGCTTCTGTATGGAAAAACTTCAATTATTTTTCTAAATTTTCCACCTGTAAATGCAGGAGAAAAATCCAAAACAATCGGAATAAGTCAAAAATTCAGAAGGCTAGAAGAATGGAGTGGGTGGCGCAATATAAGGAGGCCCCTTTGAGGAATAATTTGCAGAACAAAATGTGTTGCATGTGAAGTAGCAGTGGCTCCCCTTGACTTCTCACCTCCTCAATGGTGTTCCTGTCCCTTTGCCCTGAAACTTTTTAAAAAAGTTTTGTTTTGTGAATACTGCAATGTGACAATTCATTATTTTACTTGCACTGATAAATGTGACTTTTTAATAATCGTGTTGCATTTGGAACCATTTTAAAATTTTTAGTTGTAGTTTATGAAATTCAATATTTATAATGCAATTAGGAGACTCCAATTTTAACTGTGAGATTTGGTTATGGAGCTGTGGTACTTGGATAAAAGTCTGATCAAGGAAACATCGATGAAGGAGGTGTTGATTACATTCAGACAAACAAAAAATTGCTTCCTGCTTTCATTTGAGTAAATTGAGTTATCATGTTGACAGATTCCCAAAGATGAGCACATCCTACGGTTCTTAAGAGCACGTGACTTCAATATGGATAAAGCAAGGGAGCTTCTGTGCCAGTCTTTGACATGGCGCAAACAACACAAAGTAGACTACCTCTTGGAAACTTGGACACCACCTCAAGTGCTACATGATTATTACACAGGAGGCTGGCATCACCACGACAAAGGTATGCCAGATTTACCGTATATACAATGTGATACGTTCAGCAACAGTGTGATAGTATTTTATAAATTTTATTTCCCTAAACAGAACTAGACTATATTCAGCATCTAGAAACTTACTGATAGCATTATGTTTCTTAATCAGATGTGAAAGTAAGTGTTTGTAGTTGAAGTGTTACAAGTGGCTAATTTCAGCCTTGAATCATTATTGAAGCTTTCTAATGATTGGAATACAATTTAAAGTGAGGTGTGTGTGTGTGTGTGTGTGTGTGTGTGTGTGTGTGTGTGTGTGTGTGTGTGTGTACTTTGTTAATATTTACTTTCAGTATATCCTCTGTATGCGCAAGTTCACGACTTGCGAATTCATCTAACTGCACGAACAAGTAAGTAGCAGCAAAATTCATCATCTGCAGCTAAACTAGTATATCCATGACTTTTAGCCTGTATTTTCAATGGGTTCCACACTCTCAAATTTCATCATTCACGGGTTCTCGGAAATGGAACCCTCATGTATACAGAGGAATGACTGTAACTTGCATATTTTGATACAAAGTTATTTTTTTCAGTTTTTTAGGAAATCATAATATGCTTGTGCAAGAACTAGTTAGTTTCTGGGCTAAGTTTAGGCATTGACCTTTCTGCTTGTCCAACTCAGCTTCCATGTTTCTTCTGTCACAGTTGAGGGAGTACAGTGTAGTTGGTTATGTTGATATTTTGAGTTATTGTGGACTATTTTCCACTGAGGTCATGGGGACTAAGCTGAGCTCACTGCTGGAAATGCGTGTTTGTCATACTCAACATTTAAATGGGGATGCGAGTAGTGGGTGTTCAGCACTTCTCCCACCTTGAAGTGATTTGGAATGCTCACTTCCAGCATTGGCTGGAAAATTGGAAAAAGTGGTCTAACTTGAGCATTATAAAATATTGACACTGAGTCACATAGGTGATATTAGAGCAGATGGTCAAAGAGAGGTTTGTAAGAATGGCTTAAAGAAGGAAATAGGATAGACGGGCACTGAAATTCGAGGAGAGAATTCTCTAAGAAAGTTGGCAGCTGAAGGCACAGTCACCATGGAGCAATTAAAATCGGGAATGCTCGAGAGTAGAGATTAGTAGAGTGCAGAGATCTTGGATGTTTTGGGTTGCAGGGGATTAGAGATTGAGAGATCAAAATTGTGGAGGATCTTGAAAGTTTCATTGAGTGCAGAGTGTCTCAACTGGATACCCTTAGGACTAGAATCCTGAAACCTCTTCAAGAAGATTAATTTGTAATTTGGTATTTTGTACATTATAGTTGAGACTGGAAAAATATTTTAATGTTGTTTTGTTTTTACAGATGGAAGACCCTTGTATATCTTAAGGCTTGGGCAGATGGATACCAAAGGACTTGTCAGAGCACTTGGAGAGGAAGCACTGCTGCGGCATGTGAGTGTACTTTAATCATTTTACTTTCTTGATTAAATTGACTTAATGTGTATTTCTAGTGTTCTCTCTGCTGAATTAATGAAACTCTACAATAAAAATACCATTTCTAGTTTCTAGCTAATTAATACTATATTTAAGGTGATTACTTTATACAGCATATAAAATTACATTGGCACATAACCAAAATGTGAAAACATTGTGAAGGGGATTGAGAATGATCAAACTCCTGTCCGATGAAAGCGTAGAGAGGAATGATGTTTTTATTCCTTTACTCAGGTTTAGAATCAAACTTGGATGCCAGTGGTGCAAATTGTCTACAAATCCAAATTGGATTCAATCTTTACAAATTTTATTCTCGTATTTTCATTATAGGAGCATTAAATACATGAAATGTTAATTGGCACAGCAGTTTTATGATGGACTGTTTAGAAAACTTCACATAGTTGAGTGAATGATCTTTAAGCCATTACAGAATGTTCATGCATATATGGTCACAGCAGGCTTTTTCCTTTCCCCAATTCTGCTAAAAACTGAGTATACCAGAGCGTTATCTGTATTGCCAATGTAATGACAAACTTGGCAGAGTTCATTTAAAATTTCACCTACTTAATTGAAAGACTGCAATAAATGCAGACTTGTGTGCAACAGGGTGATGGAATTTTTAAACTGTAAATGAAGTGTTGCACATAGTGATTTCAGTGCTTTTCTACTAGCAACACAGTAGTGCATTAATTACTTTATCCCAGTATTCTAGATTGGGCTTCATTTGTGCCAGTTGTTTGGCTTCGGATAATGGTGTTGACTGAATTTCTGAAAGATAGATGCTCACCAGAGATCTTTAACTGCCACAATTCTACGACATTATTCCCATGAAATAAAACTGAAAATAATTGGAAAATATAACATACAACTATTAGTAGAGTGTTTTATTTGTCAATTTTGGTAGAGTTTCATTATGCAATTTATAGTTTCCTGAGATTATACTTGAAAACTTCTGTAGCAGACTGAAATTTCTCAAAAGTTTCTGGTATTGTCAAAGAGTACGTTACATAAGCCGTTGAAGTAATCTTCTTAGGTTTATAGCCTAGTTACCTTAACAGTTTAATCAGTTTAGAACAGTATTTTGGATTATTTCGATGTGTATAGGCCTGAATCACTAGATTTTCTGTTGCAAATTATGGATAAACAGTTGATGGCTTTTGATGATATTATTATGGAATTTATGATGCCAAACTGCAGTATAGGAAGTTGTCTACCAGACATTGTGGCTAGACTGCCAGAAAGTAATGATCATTCAAAATGTAGTTGTGACCTTACGTTTTACCTTGAGTTCTTTATCTTTCTCCATGCCCCATGCTATTTCATTTGGGGCAATTATTCTACCTTTAACTAATTTCTGCAGCTGTTCTGTCCCCAACTGCCATTTTGAAGAATGTCAAAGATGACATTTCCTGTGCCCAAAGAAGCATTTTTTTTCCTGTGTTTAGAGAAATTTTCTTCATAAAATAACAACTAAACTTGCACTTAAATTAATCTTCATAGCATAAAATTTGTGAATCCAAGTATTATGCAGGTTAGGGAATTTATATCAGAAAATCAGCATCAGTTGTAAGGAATTCATTAGTGCTGGTCAGCGGGAGCCAGTGATAATTTGTAAACATAGAACATGGAACAGTACAGGCCCTTCAGCCCACAATGTTGTGCTGAACTTTTACCCTAAACCTAAGGTCTATCTAACCTCTATCCCTACCTTATACTATCATCCATATGCTTATCTCAAAACTGCTTAAATGCCCCTAGTGAGGCTGACTGCACTACATCTGTCCTATATCTACCTCTGCTCACTTTAAAACTATGACCCCTTGTAATTAGATTAGATTAAATTCCCTACAGTGTGGAACCAGGCCCTCTGGCCCAACAAATCCACACCGCACCTTGAAGCATCTCACCCAGACCCATTCTCCTATAACCCACACACCCCTGAACACGACGGGCAATTTAGCATGGCTGATCCACCTAGCTTGCACACCTTTGGGCTGTGGGAGGAAACCAGAGCACCCGGAGGAAACTCACGCAGAGAATGTGCAAACTCCACATACAGTTACCCGAGGATGGAATTGAACCCGGGTCCCTGGCGCTGTGAGGCTGCAGTGCTAACCACTGAGCCACCGGGCCGCCCTGAATAGCTACCTCTACCCTTGGAAAAAGTCTCTGGCTGTCCACTCGATCTATACTTCTAATTGTTTTGTGCACCTCTATCAAGTCACCTCTCATCCTTCATCGTTCTAAAGAGAAAAGCCCTAGCTCTCTCAAGCTTTCCTCGTTAGATCTTCCTTCCATTCCAGGCAACATCCTGGTAAATCTCCTCTGCACCTTTTCTAATGCTTCCACATCTTTTCTGTAATGAGGGAACCAGAACTGGACACAATACTCCAGAGGTTGCCGAACCAGGCTTTTGTATAGCTGGAGCATAACTTCACGGCTCTTGAACTCGGTCTCTCTATTAATAAAAGCAAACACACCATATGCCTTTTTAACAACTCTAACCAGCTGGGTGGCAGCTTTCAGGGAACTGTGGACATGAGCCCCAAGATCCCTCTGCTCCTCCACACTGTCAAGAATATTCCTATTAACCCTGTATTCTGCTTTCAAATTTGTCCTTCCAAAATGAATCACCTCACACTTTTCAGGGTTAAACTCCATGTGCCACTTCTCAGCCCAGCTCTGCATCCTACCAATGTCCCTCTGTAACCTAGAACAGCCCTGCACACTATCCACAACTCGACCCATCTTAGTATCGTAAAGGCTAAATAATGTCTAACACACATGGTTGAATTCTTTTGAAATGATTGGTATGCACTCAAATTGTCAGGGATATTGGTGCCTCACAAGCATTTGTATTTGTGCCCCTGTTCACAATGTATACGGGACTAAATGAAGGATTGGAGAATACAGTATCTGTTTTCACTAAAGATATCAAGCTATGTAGCACAATAAATTCTGTAGATGGGAGCAGAAATTTGCCATGTGGCGTTGTTAGAATGAGAACAGACTGGCAGGTGGACTTCATTGTGGGGAAATTGTGATCTCATGCACAGTGGATCAGAACAAGATCAGTTAAACTCTTTACTAAATGATGGGGTGCTTGGAACTGTGTGGGAGCAGTGAGGTTCTGGACTCCAAATGGAGAAACCTGTAAAAGGCTAATAAAGTGTTGGCTTTTATCTCAGGAGTGCTGCATATACCGCAGTCGTGGCATACGTATGAATGATCCCTTTAATTAAACACCCAAAGAAGTATATGGAACAAAATTTGACACTGGACTACATAAGCATTAGATCAGATGATTAAAAGTTTGATTAAAAACAGGTGGTTTAAAGGGGTGTCTCAAACAAGAGAAAAATAGCGGAGACAGCTTGGAGAATTACCGAATTTAGGGTCTCGGCAGCTGAAAACACAACACCATTTCTAGATGTGCGAGGCAGGTTTTTCACACAAAGGGTGGTGAGTGCCTGGAATGCGCTGCCAGAGGAGGTGGTGGAAGCAGACACAGTAGCAGCATTCAAGGAGCATCTGGATGAATACATAAATAAAAAGGGAAGAGGGGGATATGGATCCTGTGAGTGAAGACAGTTTTAGCATGGAATGGCGAAATGTGTTGGCGCAGGCTTGGAGGTCCAAAGGTTCCTGTGCTGTGTTGTTCTTTGTTCACGTGCCTGAATGGAATTTTGGAATACATGAAGCCAGCATTAGAGAATTCAACCTAGACATCAGACTGTATTGTAGAGCTAGAGGTGGTTATAAAAGTAGGGAGGAATTTGAAAATGACGGTGGAAATTATTATTTCAAGATTATGGTTGACCTGAAGCCAGTACAGATCAGAAAGCAGAATGAGCAATATGCAGGTGAGGGCACAAGACGTAGAGTTTTGAAAGACCTCAGATTTGCATTTCGTGGAATGAAGGGCCAGCCAGGAGTGCGTTGGAATGATCATTTCCAGAGATCACAAAGAAACTGACCCTGCTTCAGCTGATAGAGTCACATGATATTACGGACGTGGAAATAGAATTTCCTGATGAGTATTTGGATGATTGTACTGGTGACAAATATGTCACAAGTTTTGCAAGCAGTGTGGTTCAGCCTCCAAGGAGAAGAGGAGTTGGTGACAAAGGAAATGTTTGTGTTGTAGTTAAAGGAACAGTATACATTTGGAAAGCAAAAACATGCTTAGGAATTTTGCACATAAAGAGAAATGATGTGTCATTTACCAAAGACCGAAGGCTCAGGATCAATTTTATTTGATGAGAGGGCTAACAATAATTATCAGTTAACATGGGAGCCAGGAAAGAAAATTGAATGGCCACTAATTTATTAAATTAAGTTCGAGAGAGCAAGAGGTAGATGTAATGAAGAAATAATTAAAGGGCTTGTTTTGAAGTAGCAGCCAAAGCACCAGTGGACAGAAGTAAGATGATCAAACCTACATAGTTGGCCTGAGTGCACATTCAGCCAAGGTACTAAAAAGCTTTGAAATACATGCAGGATAGAGACCATCAAGCATGTCGTGGGTGGGGAAATATTTAATGTCAAAGTTGTATGAAGTTGTAGGAAATGGACAACAAATAGAAGACCAGGTACTGAGAGAGAAACGATACATGAATTTTCAAAAGTTTTAAATACTTTCTGCATCTGTTACGTTTCTGTTGCTGGAGCCAGGACTCCTGTAGCTGCCTGTGGATAACACACTTGGGAGTTGATACCAGTAACTCTTGACAGTTCAATTGTCAAAACAGTGTATCAAAGCTTGCCTTTAGCTCAGAGGTTGCGACTCTAAAAAAGGCTAGCCAGAGATTGACAGATTTCTTAAACAACTGTCTCTGGTGTCTTGTCTAAACAGTCAGAACGAAAACAGCTTTCTTGCAATTGTTCTGAACTGTGGGACAGATATGTATCCTTACCTATGTCAATATTGCTTCTTTTTCAACTTGAGGTGATTAATAGTCAGCAATGTTTAAATCCAAAGAACAAATTCATCCTACAAGTAGAATTACTAGTGATCAATCCCACTGGACAATCCTGTGCCCAGTCATGACAGATCTCAGATTTTCTATTAAATAAAGCCACAGTTCAGCAGAAGAGACTGAGGGTACTGTGCCTATGTGATGATAGCTGAGGAGCACAAGTATAGATCAATGTTATGGTGACCATATTCAATCAATTTCTGCCAGAACGATGGAAGTAACATTACAACAGTACGGAGGTCTGTTTAGATACCATTTGTGAGACTGCATTCATTCAAAGATACATACAGGTGGATATATTAACTTTGGAAGTATATACTTTGCAGATTCATCAGAATGACATGAACACTAAAAGCATCAAAATGTGAGAACAGATTGCAAAACGTTTTAGTCGCTAAATATAGAAGATTCAGATCTGCATCTAATTTTTAAAGTAATCATAAGAGTTAATGGAGTATTTTCTCTGGTGGGGCAATCTAGAGCAAGGGAACATAACCTTAAAATTAAAGCTACACCTTCCATGGATGATTTCAGAAAACATTTTCTCACTCAAAAAAGTTGAAATCTGCAGCTCCCTTCCCCCATAAAACTGGTGAGACTGGGTTAGTAGAAAATTTCAGAACTCACTCAGCTTTTATTTGGCAAAGGTATTAAGAATTACAAGACCAAGGTGGAAAGGAGAAATTACCTTCAGGTAGGGTCTAATTAAATGATGCTTAATGTGTGAATGGCTACAAAAGGAAATAGTTTTTCTTAAAAAGAAACTCATATGAGGGTATTTACAATTAAAACAGTAATTTAGAAAATAAGCTGAAGCTTTAAATGGGGTTACACAAACTTACTTTGATGCTTTTGCTCTGAATCAGGTTCTTTCTATTAATGAAGAAGGATTAAGACGATGTGAGGAAAATACCAATGTGTTTGGAAGACCAATCAGGTAATCGCAAGTTAAATCTTGGTGCCATTATCAACTAGTGAGAGAGGCAACAGACTGGTGGTATTCTCGCTAGACCAATCCAGGGACCCAGGCAACATTCTGGGCACCTGAGTTCAAATCCCACCATAGCAGATGATGGAATTTAAATTTGGTAAAAATATGAAATTAACAGTCTAATGATGATCATGAAACCACTGTTCGTTGTCAGAAAAACCTGTCTGGTTCACTAGTGTCCTTTAGGAAAGGGAATGGCTATCCTTACCTGGTCTGGACTACATGTGACTCCAGACCCACACAAATATGTTTGACTTTTAACTGCTCTTAAGGCAGTTAGGGGTGGGTAATAAATGTTGCTGTAGCCAGTGATGCTCACATCCTATTAATGAATAAAAGAAAACATGCACAGTAATCAGAAAGGACATTACCTGAAGAGACTATTTCATCTTTGTATATTGCGCATCTATTATATAGTATATATGTATTATCTTTAACTTCATCAGTGTCTCAAATTGTTCTGATCTTAGTTATTCATTTTTGTTAAATAGCTCATGGACGTGCTTAGTGGATTTAGAAGGCTTAAATATGAGACATCTGTGGCGACCTGGTGTTAAGGCACTGTTGAGAATCATTGAAGTTGTTGAAGCTAACTATCCAGAAACACTGGGTCGATTATTGATCCTTAGAGCACCTAGAGTGTTTCCAGTACTTTGGACTTTGGTAAGTTTTGTTACAGCATCTGAGAAATAAATCATGAATTGTTTCATGTTTAAATTATTGTACATTGTAATTTGTGATATACTGCCCTTTTTGATTCCAGGTCAGTCCTTTCATTGATGACAATACAAGAAAAAAATTCCTCATTTATGCAGGCAATGACTATCAGGGGCCTGGAGGTCTGGTTGATTACATAGATAAAGAAGTGATCCCTGATTTCCTTGGAGGAGAATGTGTGGTAAGCATTCACAACGCAATCAGCTTTGATACTTGGGATGCTGTGTCATAGTTTATTGAAATTAAGAACAAAGAAGCTCTGTGGGGTCTAAAGTGAGAATCTTGCAAGTTGAAGTGGATGTCACATTGCATTTCTATATAAGCAATTGTTTTTTGAGCTACTAATACCAGCAATTGAATATGACAAAAAAAGTTGCAGTCTTTTCAAATGGGAATCATCTTGAAATGTTGATGCTCCACAGATACTGTCTGACTTGTTGAGTTTTTTTCCAGGTTTTTCTGTTCTTAATTTAGTGCTTTACTGAAAAGAAAATTGAATGGAGTTCTTGACTAAACTAAATGAAACTATTTCAAAAAAGGAATTTTGATTTGTTGTTATCTTTTCAAACTGAGAAGACCTCTGTAAGGCTGTTTGACTTGGAGTTTTTTGATTCAAAATAACGGAAGGTGGTTTGGATGGTATTTCCTCCAAGACAAATCTGTAGGGACATGTTAATTTTCATTGTTGTACATTTTCTTTGAACTAACAGGATTACAGCCTGAATGGCAAAACAAAGAAGTGTTAACCAGATATTCCTGTCTACATTCATTATACTTAAAAACTTCACATTATTGCTGAAGGTTATTACTGGGGGTGGCACAGTGGCTCAGTGGTTAGCACTGCTGCTTTACAGTGTCAGGTACCCGGGTTCAATACCACCCTCGGGCGAATGTCTGTGTGGAGTTTGCACGTTCTCCCTGTGTCTCCGTGGGTTTCCTCTGGGTGCTCCAGTTTCCTCCCATAATCCAAAGATGTGCAAACGAGGTGGATTGGTCATGCTAAATTGCCTGTAGTGTTCAGGGATGTGTGAATTAGGTAGGTTATAAGGGGATGGGGCTGAGTGGGATGCTCTGACGGTTGGTGTGGACTTGTTGGGCCAAAGGGACTGTTTCCACACAGTAGGAATTCTATGATCTACGATCAAACATACAGTAAATTTTATAGCCCTGTAATCCCTTAGTCACTGTTCTGCAAAGGAAAGGAAGGTAGCTATTTAGGTACTAACTGAACTAAGATTAAAAGCTCAATGTGTGGGAAATTATGACCCTTTGTCTATAATCTACCATTTGGCAAAGTGCATTTTTACTCTAATATTTTTACAAAGACAGTGTTTATAAGGAGTTAAAAAACAAAGCATTCTGACCAGAGATCCCAGTTATCCACTTTTTAGATTTTTGGTTTCAGGAATATCTTTTTGAGTGATGTATGATTTAACAAATCTTATTTAATAACTTAACTTTTTAGTGTGAAGTTCCCGAGGGTGGTTTAATTCCCAAATCGATGTATAGAACAGCAGAAGAACTGGACAATGATGATATCAGACTATTGACTGAAACTATTTATCAGTCAGCAAGTGTGTTCAAAGGATCACCTCATGAGGTAATATTTGTGCTGTCTCTTTAGGTGTTCACATTTCTGTTCCTTAATGTTTGTATTGTAGTATTTTAACTTTAAACATCATACCCTGATGATGATGAAATAGGGCATTTTATTTGCATATTAATTACATCATGTTTCGTTTTATTTGCATCCAGCTATTAATTGAAATAGTGGAAGCATCTTCTGTAATAACCTGGGATTTTGATGTTGTGAAAGGAGATATTGCCTTCAACATCTACCATTCAAAACGAGCACCCCAGCTTCCAAAAAAGGATACCCTTGGAGCACATGGGATAACAGGCCCTGGAGGAAATAACGTGCAGCTTATAGATAAATCGTGGCAACTGGGCAAGGACTATAGTATGGTGGAGCCACCACTCATCTGTAAAGAAGGCGAAAGTGTGCAGGTCAGTTTCATAATATCAGAGAGCAATATTGTGAGGCCAGCATAACCTCGTCTAACATTAATTGTGGTGTACCAGTCAAATCAATCCAGTGTGAAGCACTCTAAAAGTTCTTCTTTGCTGTAATGTTTTATTTACGTGGTTTTTGCACATTTTTTGAAACATTTTTTAAAAATTAATTTGTTACAAAGTTATAAGCAATTCTGTTTGCTCTTACAGGGTTCACATGTCACAAGATGGCCTGGCTTTTATATCCTACAGTGGAAATTTCACAGTATGCCTTCCTGTGCTACAACTAACCTGCCTCGTGTAGATGATGTGCTGGCAACATTGCAGGTCCCTTCCCACAAGTGTAAAGTTATGTATTACACTGAGGTCATAGGATCAGATGATTTCAGGTACAACATATAAAGACACTATTAAGAATTCAATTTGTCTCCGTCCAAATATGCTCAGATGTATATTAGATACAATTAGTCTTTACTGAATATGGATGAATTTATTCATTCATCTATCTTCCTTGGAAATGCTGCCTTGATTTTGGATCAGGTTAGGAATTATTCCAGCACTTCTCTAAGATTGAGAAGAGTTGCACATTTGAACTACAGATGATCTTCCTGAAATTCCTCAGTCTTGGACAGATCTTATAACCATCTACCTACAATGCCATTATAATCACTATCACTATCTACTTTGCCTCAGTAGGATGCAAAATTTAATTATTGGGAATTGAGTCAAAATCCATGTTTTGTTATGCATGTTTTAGTGGGGTGATTGAAAATAAATTAACAATGTTTATTATAGACTTAATGCTTAAAACTGGTGGTAACCTGTTTTACTTGGGTTACTGAAAAAGTTATAATTTTCCATGGTCACACTTTGAATTGCTTGTTTTTGGTTTGTTCCAACAAAGGAAAGGAAAGAGCTCGAGTTTCAATTTGCAAGTTACATATTGGATAATAGTTGAGTTGTACTTTACCGCAGTGCTAGTGTTAAGTGAAGACCTTTCAAGTCTCTTGTTAGATCATAAGGGTATAAGACATGGGAACAAAAGTTTAGGCCATTCAGCCCTTGGAGTCTTCTCCGCCATTCAGTCATGATTGATGGGTTTCTCAACCCCATACTCCTGCTT
The DNA here is from genome assembly GCF_030684315.1 of Stegostoma tigrinum. Classification (NCBI taxonomy): domain Eukaryota; kingdom Metazoa; phylum Chordata; class Chondrichthyes; order Orectolobiformes; family Stegostomatidae; genus Stegostoma; species Stegostoma tigrinum. The sequence goes on from NC_081375.1 coordinate 32,715,137, forward strand.
TCTCCCTGTAATCCTTGATCCCCTTGACAATCAAGAACCTATCTATCTTCATCTTAAATATACGCTATGACCTGGCTTCTCCAGACTTCTATGGCAATGAATTCCATAGATTCACCACTCTCATGTTGTCATGAGTTCTCTTGTATTGTCAAATGTTTTTTTTTAAAGACCAGTAAAAGTGTGTTGCATTAAATAAACAAGTCTGTTTTAACATAGTTTATCATCTGCCATGTGGTTAGGAAAACTTGCAGCCTGCACACATGAATTTCTGATGCCCCTCTGAATGAATGAGAAAGTTACCCTTTTGACTCTGTTTTTGTATTAGGTTGGAAGAGCATCAATCAAATTGCTGGGACATTTGCAAAACCATGGATAAAGTTTGCTAGATTACTGTGATCAGTTTTGAAATATCTATAATTTGGACTAAGCTTTACTTTTTAAGGTTTTATTTGCTTTTAGTTCTATGAAATCAGTCCAAGTGATGGTGATACTTAGGGCACAAACTGAGGCACTAAAACAGTTTCATCTGCTGCAATGTGTTTGGATGAGCTTTACATTTGAAAAAAAATTGAAAAGTGAGGTCAAAATCAAAATAATTACACCCACTGACTGGGTGTTATTTAAAATCTGTTTGATATTTAACCAGCAGCTTTTAAATATTGATGGACTAGTGACTGGGAGTTTCTAACCCCCTTTAAAAGATTAGGTCTGATTCAGAAGTGAAGGGCCTGTTCTGTGCTGTACTGTTCTATGTTCTATGTTCTATTTGCAGTTGATATCAAAACTATTCTTGGAAAACAAATCTACTTGTGTGAGTTAGAAAAATACAAATTGAAAATTGTCAACAGAAGAGCAAAGTAGAGAGTTTTTTTAAAACCACAGGATTTTAATAACGTGAATGTTCCACGAGAAATCATAATTTGAGTATGGGCAAAGTGCAGGGTTATGATTAAATGGACAATGCTAACAGGAGCCTGTATAATTTCAGTGGGAAGTTGATGCTGCTTTGGTATTGTAAAATTCCATGTAAAAATACAGTTACAGTATTGTTTTGGATGCTGAATAAAAGATTCCCAATAGCAATGTCCAAATGAATGTGGAAGTTACTTTATGTAACTGAATGTTCGTATTGCATTGAAACCCTAATTTTTTTTTTAATTTCAGGGGATCCATGACTAGTCTTGAATCTAGTCACAGTGGATTTTCACAACTCAGTGCTGCCACAACATCATCTAGCCAATCACACTCCAGTTCTATGATCTCCAGGTAGTGATTCAGAATGCCTGCAATTAAAAAAAAGTGCAAAACAGGACTATTTTTTTGGTGGCAGCTGATTCGAATGATGGTGCAGCAACAAAAATGAGTATTTGACTTTAATAATGCAAGCAGTACAATCAGTTCAATTTCTTTGTATCCTCCGATTTCTCCTTACTTTATATATTTGAGTGCATCTGTTGTTTGCAATCAAGATTTTTAAAATGTACTATTTCATGTTTTAGTCAGATGTCATGAAGGTGTGAATGTTTACAGAACTGCATTTTCTAACAGACTGTAATATGTTTTAAAGATAGATCTGAACTTTAATTCCTACCTGTTTTGGAAATGTCACCATCTTTCCTGATTTCTTGAGATTGTTGTTACAATGCATTGGAAAAAAAGCACAAGGTCAAAGAAGCAAATATCTTACTCGGAATTTGACACTTAAAAGAAAAGAAAGTTGTGTAATTGAAAAAAAATGTAATTACAAGCACATGCGAGAGATAAAAAAGTGTTTCTTTTGCACTTGAACTGGATAAATTGCTCAGAAGCATGAGTCACACTTTGAAACCATTGTTGCAACCTACTTGAACCTATCAGTTATAGCCAAACATTTCATCTTTGTTAAAGAGTTGCTGTTTAACTGTATAAGACATCTGTAATTTAATTATCTGCATTAATGTCCTGAAGTCAGTAATGTTCCCATCACATGAAATCATTGTGTTAACATTCCTGTTGTGTCTACCAGTACTTTGTACATTGCATATCAATCTTTGTTTATGGAGCAATACATGTTACCACTGGATTGGTAATAAATCATTCAAATATCCTTTGAGCAGCCTCTTTTTAAATAATAAACTTCTAAACTGAAATACTAATGTCTGTCTTATTTTGCATTGGTTCTATGTAATCACAAATTTTCATCAGCTGCTTCTATACGGTTTCCATGAATTAACTGTTAGTGTGCATTTAGCAAGAAATGGATTTAACAGTGATAGTGTGATTTTGTGCTTGGGAAGTCGTGCCTCACTAATTTGATCAAGCTTTTTGAGACGGCTATGAAGATGATTGATGAGAGAAAAGCATTGATATTGTCTACTTGTACCTCAGTAAAACCTTTGACAAGGTCCCTCATGGCAGACTGATACAAAAGATGGAGTCGCATGATATTAGGGGTGATCTGGCAAGATGCATAGAGACCTGACTCGTCATGGGAGACAGAGGGTAGCGATGGAAGGATGCTTTTCAAAATGGATGATTATTCCACAGGGATCAACTCTAGGATCGCTGCTGTTTGTGGTCTATATAAATTATTTGCAGGGAAAAGTAGCTAGAATAGAATAGAATTGCCTTTATTGTCACATTTCCAGTAGAAGAATACAGTGAAAAGTTTTTACTGTGGTCACCTTTAATGAGGCTAGATTAGGTATAAGTACCTAGGTACAAATCTTGGATACAACAGATAAATAAAGGGCAAATAGTACCATTACTTAGTATCTAAGAAATAAGGTAGCTATAACATAGTTAGAGAATTGACCGTACAGTCCAGTAAAGAATTTCAAATAGCAGCAGCTCAGCATGTGGTCTGACAGCCTGCACCAGGCCCCAGTCCAGCGACTGTCCCGTTTTTCTCCACACCTCCAGTCCACTCTGCACCAGTGTCCAGCTGTGCCAAGGTAAGTTGTACTGCTTCAGGACTCACTCAAGCTTGCACTGCTCCAGCACGCACTTCCCCTTGCACTCCTGTGCGACCTGAATCTTCCCTCTTGCTGTGCTTGGATTCTGGGTCTCCCCTCGCTCGTCTAATTAGTAAGTTTGCAGACGATACAAAGATTGGTGGTGGAGTTGCAGATGGTGAGGAAAATTGTCAGGGGATGCAACAGGATATAGGTTAGGCGGAAGCATAGGCAAAAAAATGGTGAAGTTTAACCTGGATAAATGTGGGGTGATAAAGTGTAGAGCTGGATGAACACAGCAGGCCAAGCAGCATCTTAGGAGCAGAAAAGCTGATGTTTTGGGCCTAGATCCTCCTTCAGAATTTTCTGCTCCCAAGATGCTGCTTGGCCTGCTGTGTTCATCCCGTTCTCTCTGGGTTTGAAACGTCAGCTTTTGTGCTCCTGAGATGCTGCTTGGTCTGCTGTGTTCATCCAGCTCCACACTTTGTTATCTCGGTTTTTCCAGCATCTGCAGTTCCTACTCTCTCTGATACAAATGTGAGGTGATATAGTTTGGAAGGTCAAGTACATGTGGACATTATACAGTTAACTCTTAGTATTGATGTACAGAGGGATCTGGTTGTGCAGGCCCACACTGCTGAAGGTGGCAGTGCAGGTTGGTAAGGCAGTCAAAAAGGCCTGTGGTGTGCTTGCCTTCATTGGGAGGGGCATTGAGTGTAAGGATTGACAAGTTCTGCTGCAGCTTTATAGTTTAGTTGGCCATATTTCGAATATTGCATACAGTTCTGGTCACTGCACTACCAGAAGGATCTAGATGCTTTGGAGAGGGGACAGAAAATGTTTACTAGGATGGGGGAATTTAGCTATGAAGAAAGGCTAGATAGATTGGGTTTGTTTTTACTAGAACACAGAGGGTTGAGGGGTGATCTGTTAAAAGTCTATAAAATTGTAAATGCCACGGCTGGAGTGGAAGGTATGAGGCTTTTTCCCAGGCTGTAATGGTCACTTATTAGGAGAGACAGGTTCAAGGTGTGAGGTAGTTTGGGTGGGGGGGTGGGTGGGTACATGGGTGTAGTTTAACATAGATGTGCAAGACATGTTTTTCACACACAGGGTGGTGAGTGCCTGGAACATGTTGCAAGGATGTGTTGAAAGCAGACACAATAGCAGCATTCAAGAAACACCTGGATGAATGCATGAATAGGAAGGGAACAGAGGGATATGATCCTGTAAGTGAAGACTGTTAGTACAGCAGGGTAAAATTTGTTGGCGCAGGCTTGGAGGGCTGAAGGTCTTGTTCCTGTGCTGTATTGTTCTTTGACTTTTCTTTGTATTTTTCCTTTAATATTACAAAGAATGCCAAGCTGTTTCTTAGAAGCATTATTAAATGCAATATGAAATTGAACCATGATCAGTTTTTTTTCAGAAAAGTTTAAAGGACTGTGATTTTTTAAAAAATTCATTCATGGGATGTGGGTGTTGCTGTCTAGGCCAGCATTCATTGCACACCCATAATTGCTGAGAGGGCAGTTCAAAGTCAGCCAAATCGGTGAGAGTCTGGAATCAAATGTAGAGCAGACCCAGGTAAGGATAACAGATTTCCTTCCCAATAGGATGTTAGTGAACAAGATGAGTTTTTCCAAGAATGGCTTCATGGCCATTATTAGACCGTCAATTCCAGATTCTTTATTGAATTCAAATTCCACCATCTGCTGTCATATGGTTGAACCCAGGTCCACAGAACATGAGTTCAGCTTCTGGATTAATAGTCAGCTGATAAACCACCTATAGGCAAGTGAGGTGTGGGGAAAACGTTTGAGCTGCCCTTGGTTAAGCTACTAAACTTGGATGCACCAGGAGCCAGTATTAGAAGACACCAGATGAGAGTTTCAGGGCTGAAGGAGATTGCACAGTTAAGAGTTCTAGTGGGACAATGGAAGGATGGGAGAGCAATAAGAAAAACGTCTTAAGTATTGAAACAAAAACAAGTTGCCGGAGAAACTCAGCTGGGTTGGCAGCATCATCTGTGGAGAGAAAGCAGTTAAGGTTTCAGTCCTTTGACCTTGCAGAACCTGAAGTCGGGTCACTGGAGTTAAAACATTAACTCTGTTTTCTGTCTGCAGACGATGCAGCGATTTATTTCTTTGTCGCGCATTTCCATGTCCACAGTTCTTTTATGATGTCAAGGGACATTGACAAGTTGAAGTAAGGCGTTTGGAGGACTAAATATCCGAGAACAGGGAAATTAAATGAGACGTGCCAAGAATGTCTATGAAGAATAAAAAGCAAAACAGAGCAGCAGTGGAAATAGATTTTTAGGATTGGCTGCAGAGTGACAGCCAGAGAGCCCACACGAATCAACGCACAAGAGCTCAAGTTAGTGAAGAGCTAAATTGACCAGGGCAGCAGAGGATTTCTCATTCCAATATTTCCTAACGTTACCTGTGTAAAGTGATATTTGGTAACGTAGAGAACAGGTTGTCAGTTCTTTCATTTTTTATTGTCTTGTTAAAAACAAACCTGCCTAAGGCAGACCTTAAACTTTTTTCAATGCAATTTAATGTGATATTTGACATAATTCAGTTGTAATTGTCAATATAATAATTGTCAAGAATAAATCCAAGAAGAGATTCTTTCAAAAACTCTACTGGTGAGGGGATAACGGTTTTTTTGCAGTAAGCTGAAGTGGACAGAGGTGTAAAGCCATTTTAAAAAATACCTTCTCGTCAACCTGTCACATTTCTTTGTGATGTCAAATAATGACCAGCAGATGGTGCTAAGTGTCTTCAAATAAGCCTTTAATAGAGAAACTTAAGGAAATAGATTTGTCAACCAAGAATGCTGAAATTTGGTCCGCAAATCGTAATTCACGTGTGGGAGCTGGCAAAATTAGGTAGGCGTTAGAGGAAAGTAAAATTTGTCTAGTGACACGGTTATTTTCATGCGCCACAAATACTGGGATGAGGTTCAGTTTTTATTCAGATTTCCAAATTTGAAAGTTGTGTGCTCATGATAGAAGGCATGGATGGACTGAGTTCACATATGTCGCAGGTTTTGCAGCTTCGAGCTTGCAATACTTGCCGGGTTACCTTCATTTCTGGCCAGAAAAGATGTCAATCAAATGTCTATTTGAGGCTAATCTGTTCAGCAAATATTGCCTGGAGTTTGAAGTCTAGTAGGTAGTATCCCCTTTGACATGCAAAAGAAAATGCCTGAAACCTGAAAGTCACTGAACATGCAATTCTGTTCTCCAGTTTTACAGGGTAGCTTTCTTTGTTTCTTTTTGCATGAGAAATGGCTGTTCTGACAATGCAGTATTATAACCAGTTCTGCAGAGTAGAACAGCTTCCTGAAACATCAGCCTCTGTGCTCCTCAGGTGTTGCTTGGTCTACCAGCTCCAGCTGGTAGTGTTCTTCCAGCTCCACACTCTGTTATTCCTCTTTCCCACTCCACATTTAATCACAACAGTTTTTTTTTAAGAAAGCACCTTGCCACAGCTTTGTGAGTGATGAGACGTTTACATGCTGCAATTGTAAGAAATCCTTGTTAAAACAAAGAAATGAGAAAAAAAATGCTTCAAATTTCACACAAACATCCAGGCTTCACAGATGCACATGCATATAGAAGTTACAAAGTGGGAAGACAGGGCAGGTCTCGTTTTATTTTCAAGTCAGAATTCAATGGTGCACAGCTCTTAAAGATGATTCTGGTTTCGACTGGGGATTTGATGTTCTCTAGGTCCAGTGACAAGTGCTTTCAAAATGTTGATTGATATATTTTCTTATGGAAACAGTAGCTGATTTTTAAAATACTGCTTGTAGCATGGAATTGACGACCAAAATACAGCTCGAGCTTGCAGGGTGGGTGGAGAGAACGCGTCCTCTTAGATGTCCTGCTTCTGCAGTGTCTCCTTCCACTGTTTGGAGGGTTTAGTTGGCACATCACATGACCCATTCATCCACTAACCAGTTGTCCAAATATAATCACAGCAAAGAGATAATGGGAACTGCAGATGCTGGAGAATCTAAGATAACAAAGCGTAGAGCTGGATGAACACAGCAGGCCAAGCAGCAGCTTATGAGCACAAAAGCTGACGTTTCGGGCCTAGACCCTTCTTCAGAAATTGGGGAGGGGGAGAGGGGGAGGCAGATCAAACATGGATAAAGGAGAAGATAGGTGGAGAGGAGACAAACAAGTTAAAGGGGCGGGGATGGAGCTGGTAGAGGTGAGTGTAGGTGGGGAGGTAGGGAGGGGATAGGTCAGTCCGGGGAGGACGGACAGGTCAAGGGGGTGGGATGAGGTTAGTAGGTCGGAAATGGAGGTGCGGCTTGGGGTGGGAGGACGAACAGGTTAGGGAGGCGGAGACGAGCTGGGTTGGTTTTGGGATGTGGTGGGGGGAGGGAGAGATTTTGAAGCTTGTGAAGTCCACATTGGTACCATTGGAGTCCAGGGTTCCCAAGCGGAATATGAGTTGCTGTTCCTGCAACCTTCGGGTGGCATCATTGTGGCACTGCAGGAGGCCCATGATGGACATGTCGTCTAAGGAATGGGAGGGCGAGTTGAAATGGTTCGCGACTGGGAGGTGCAGTTGTTTGTTGCGAACCGAGCGGAGGTGTTCTGCAAAGTGGTCCCCAAGCCTCTGCTTGGTTTCCCCAATGTAGAGGAAGCCACATCGGGTACAATGGATACAATATACCACATTGGCAGGTGTGCAGGTGAACATCTGCTTGATATGGAAAGTCATCTTGGGGCCTGGGATCGGGTTGAGGGAGGAGGTGTGGGGGCAAGTGTAGCACTTCCTGCAGTTGCAGGGGAAGGTGCCGGGTGTGGTGTGGTTGGAGGGGACTGTGGAGCGGACAAGGGAGTCACAGGGAGAGTGGTCCCTTCGGAAAGCAGATAAGGGCGGGGAGGATAAAAAGCCTTTGGTGGTGGGGTTGGACTGCAGATGGCGGAAGTGTCGGAGGATGATGCGTTGTATCCGGAGGTTGGTGGGGTGGTATGTGAGGACGAGGAGGAATCTCTTTTGGTGGTTATTGCAGGAACGGAGTGTGAGGGATGAGGTGCGGGAAATGTGGGAGACACAGTTGAGGGAATTCTTGACCATTGCGGTCCTTGAAGAACGAGGACGTCTGGGATGTGCGGGAGTGGAATGCCTCATCTTGGGAGCAGATGCAGTGGAGGCTAAGGAATTGGGACTAGAGGTTGGCATTTTTGCAGAAGGTGGGTGGGAGGACGTGTATTCGAGGTAGCTGTGGGAGTCGGTGGGCTTGTAATGGATATCGGTTTCTAGCTCGTTGCCCGAAATGGAGACAGAGAGGTCCAGGAAAGTGAGGGAGGTGTTAGAGATAGTCCAGGTGAACTTGAGGTTGGGGTGGAAGGTGTTGGTGAAGTGGATGAACTGTTCGAGTTCCTCTTGGGAGCAAGAGGCAGCGCTGATATAGTCTTCAATGTAACGGAGGAAGAGGTGGGGTTTGGGACCTGTGTGGGTGCGGAAGAGGGATTGTTCCATATAACCTACAAAGAGGCAGGCATAGCTGGGGCCCATGCGGGTGCCCATGGCCACCCCCTTTGTCTGTAGGAAGTGAGAGGAATTGAAAGACAAATTGTTGAGGGTGAGGATGAATTCGGCTAAGCAGATGAGGGTGTCACTGGAGGGCGACTGGTCAGGCTTGTGGGACAGGAAGAAGCGGAGGGCCTATAGGCCATCTGCATGGGGAATGCAGGTGTATAGGGACTGGATGTCCGTAGTAAAAAATGAGGTGTTGGGGACTGGGGAATTGGAAGTTCTGGAGGAGATGGAGGGCTTGGGTGGCGTCACGGATGTCGGTAGGGAGTTCCTGGACCAAGGGGGAGAGAATGGATTCCAGATAGGTGGAGATAAGTTTGGTGGGGCAGGAACAGGCGGAGACAATGGGCAGGCAGGTTTGTGGATTTTGAGAAGGAGATAGAAGCGGGCGGTGTGGGGTTGGGGAAAAATCAGGTTGGAGGCTGTTAGTGGGAGGTCACCTGAGGTGATGAGGTTGATGGTTTGGTGCTCAGGGGTGGGGTCATGATCCAAGGGGTGGTAGGAGGAGGGTTGGAGAGTTGGCGTCTGCCTCGGCGATGTAGAGGTCAGTGCACTATCCTACCACTGCGCCTCCCTTGGCTGTGGGTTTAATGGTGAGGTTGGGTTTGGAGCGGAGGGAGCGGAGGTAGCGGAGGGCTGCCCGTTCTGCAGGGGAGAGGTTGGAGTGGGTGAGAGGGGTGGAGAGGCTGAGGCGATTGATGTCTCAACGGCAGTTGGGGATGAAGAGATCGATGGAGGGTAGGAGGCCTGGGGGTGGTGTCCAGCAGGAGGGGTTGTGTTGGAGGCGGGAGAAGGGATCAGTAGAGGGACGGTTGGGTTCACAGTTAAAGAAGTAAGCGCGGAGGCCGAGGCAGCAGTAAAGCTGCTCAATGTCCGAACATGATGGGTATTCGTTGATGTGTGGGTGGAGGGGAACAAAGGTGAGCCCCTTACTGAGGACTGACCATTCGTCATCAGTAAAAGGGAGGTCTGGGGTGGTGGTGAAGATTCGGCAGGGCTCAGCGTTGCCGTCTCCTCTGCAGCTGCTGGCTGTGGAGGCTGTAGGCGGAGCGATGTCGGCGTTGGCTGTGGGCCGGGTTGCATCGGCGGTGGTGGGTGGAGTTTGCGCCGGCGTTGGTTGTAGACAGAGTTCCGTCGGCGTCAGCAGTGGGCGGAGCTGCATCAGCCTCAGCGGTGGGCGGAGTTGTATCAGCATCAGCGGTGGGCGGAGTTGTATCAGCATCAGCGGTGGGCGGAGCTGCATCAGCCTCAGCGGTGGACGGAGTTGCATCAGCATCAGCCGTGTCCGGAGTTGCATCAGCGGTGGGCGGAGTTGCATCAGCGTATGTGGTGGACGGAGTTGCATCAGCATCAGCCGTGGGCGGAGTTGCATCAGTGTCAGTGGTGGGCGGAGCTGCATCAGCCTCAGCGGTGGGTGGAGTTGCATCAGCATCAGCCGTGAGCGGAGTTGCATCAGCGTCAGCCGTGGGCGGAGTTGCATCAGCATCAGCCGTGGGCGGCGTTGCATCAGCATCAGCGGTAGGTGGAGTTGCATCAGCATCAGCCGTGGGCGGAGTTGCATCAGCGGTGGGCGGAGTTGCATCAGCGGTGGGCGGAGTTGCATCAGCATCAGCCGTGGGTGGAGTTGCATCAGCGGTGGGCGGAGTTGCATCAGCGGTGGGCGGAGTTGCATCAGCATCAGCCGTGGGCGGAGTTGCATCAGCGGTGGGCGGAGTTGCATCAGCGGTGGGCGGAGTTGCATCAGCATCAGCCGTGGGTGGAGTTGCATCAGCGGTGGACGGAGTTGCATCAGCATCAGCGGTAGGTGGAGTTGCATCAGCATCAGCCGTGGGCGGAGTTGCATCAGCGTGAGCGGTGGACGGAGTTGCATCAGCCTCAGCGGTAGGCGGAGTTGCATCAGCGGTGGGCGGCATTGCATCAGCCTCAGCGGTGGGCGGAGTTGCATCAGCGTCAGCGGTGGGTGGAGTTGCATCAGCGTCAGCGGTGGGCGGAGTTGCATCAGACACAGCGGTGGGCGAAGTTGCATCAGCCTCAGTGGTGGGCGGAGTTGCATCAGCATCTGCGGTGGGCGGAGTTGCATCAGCGTCAGCAGTAGGCGGAGTGGCATCAGCATCAGCGGTGGGCGGAGTTGCATCAGCGTCAGCGGTGGGCGGAGTTGCATCAGCATCTGCGGTGGGCGGAGTTGCATCAGCGTCAGCAGTAGGCGGAGTGGCATCAGCATCAGCGGTGGGCGGAGTTGCATCAGCCTCAGCGGTGGGAGGAGTTGCATCAGTGGTGGGCGGAGTTGCATCAGCCTCAGCGGTGGGCGGAGTTGCATCAGCGGTGGGCAGAGTTGCATTAGCCTCAGCGGTGGGCGGAGTTGCATCAGCCTCAGCGATGGGCGGAGTTGCATCAGCGGTGGGCAGAGTTGCATCAGCCTCAGCGGTGGGCAGGGTTGCATCAGCGTCAGCGGTGGGCGGAGTTGCATCAGCCTCAGCGGTGGGCGGAGTCGCATCAGCCTCAGCGGTGGGCGGAGTTGCATCAGCGGTGGGCAGAGTTGCATCAGCCTCAGCGGTGGGCGGAGTTGCATCAGCCTCAGCGGTGGGCGGAGTTGCATCAGCGGTGGGCAGAGTTGCATCAGCCTCAGCGGTAGGCAGAGTTGCATCAGCATCAGCGGTGGGCGGAGTTGCATCAGCCTCAGCGGTGGGCGGAGTCGCACCAGCCTCAGCAGTGGGTGGAGTTGCGTCCGTGCCCTTGATGGGTGGAGCGGTGTTGGCTGTGGGCGGAGTGGGGTAAGCAGCGGCAGTAGCAGTGACGTTACTGTCTGTGGTGTTGGTTTTGGAAATGGAGGCGGTGGCTACAGCAGTGATGACGTTCGCTGCCCCGGCAGTGGTGTACCCGGCGGTCGCGGATGTGACGTCATCTGTGGGTTCTCTGACAGTGACCTCATGGCCAATGGCGGCGGGTACTGATTCATACTTCAGGTGTAATTTGTTTGTAACACAGATTTTGATCTCGCTGCCAGAGTCTGATTGTAAAATATAATTGCACTTAATGCTTGCCCTCCACCCAGTTAAAAACACAGTTGATCATCTGGACATTGATAATTTTTGGACTCAGCACCGACATTCATTTCCCGCATTACACCGGCACGGACATTCATTTACCGCATTACACCGGCACAGACATTCATTTAACGCATTACACCGGCACCGACATTCATTTACCACATTACACCAGCACCAACATTCATTTACCGCATTACACCAGCACCGACATTCATTTACCACATTACACCGGCACCGACATTCATTTACCGCATTACACCAGCACCGACATTCATTTACCGCATTACACCGGCACCAACATTCATTTACCGCATTACACCAGCACCGACATTCGTTTACCGCATTACACCGGCACGGACATTCGTTTACCGCATTACACCAGCACCGACATTCGTTTACCGCATTACACCGGCACGGACATTCGTTTACCGCATTACACCGGCACGGACATCCATTTACCGCATTACACCGGCACCAACATTCGTTTACCGCATTACACCAGCACGGACATTCGTTTACCGCATTACACCAGCACTGACATTCGTTTACCACATTACACCAGCACGGACATCCATTTACCGCATTACACCGGCACCGACATTCATTTACCGCATTACACCGGCACGGACATTCGTTTACCCCATTACACCGGCACCGACATTCGTTTACCGCATTACACCGGCACCGACATTCATTTAACGCATTACACCGGCACAGACATTCATTTCCCGCATTACACCGGCACGGACATTCATTTACCGCATTACACCGGCACTGACGTTCATTTCCCACATTACACCAGCACCGACACTCATTTACCGCATTACTCATCTATGTAATGGGCAGATTTTCTCATTGGTTTGACAGCAGTGTCTAGTTAGTAATCCATTTTTCTACTGCAGCGTAGAAGCATGAAACAGCTAACTTCACCTGTTACTCAGAATACTTGACATACTTAACCCCTCTAGGTTAATCTGAGGCAATCTGGGCACTTTCCCGGCCCAAAAGTGACATCATTAAGTCTATTCATCAATTTGTGATGTACCGTGCGAAATGATCGGTTTGGGATTGCCATTATCCCACAGGATAGCTTTGATATGCCATATTTCTTCATCAAAAATTCGCAGTGACCAAACAGCTCACGCCCTATTTATGAGGTTGCTTAAATTGCCAATGTTACACTGTAGAAATCTCTGTGAATATTGAGGTAGACACTAGTAGTCAACGCCCCAGTCAATTTTGTAACTGAGACATCAAGGAAAGGGAACTCATTTGCTCTATTTCAAGGTGAATTTCCCCTTCCCTTGGCATCTCCAGTGAATTTTCCTGACAAGTGCAAGATGAAAAGCTTCAAAAAATGTCTTTGTGTCAGTGATATTTTACTGAGACATGCTTTTACACGATAAACACACACAATTAAAATGGCAGTATTGAACAGCAGGACTTGTCAGCTTCTAAAAAAGGAAGATTTGAGTTTAACTAGATATGATTTCCATTAATAAAGAAAATGACAAAGAAATCAGTTTTATTGACTGAGCTCCTGCTTTTACATAAGAAATAAGAGCTTGAGTAGTCCATTCAGTCCCTCAGTCTGGTTATTGTATTTAAAGAGATCATGCTTGATTTTGTATATCAATACCATTTACCTGAACTATTCCCATGTTTCATATGTCTTTAATATGTAGAAATCTATCAATTTCAGTCATGAACAAAGTCAGCGACTTCCTTTACAGCCCTTTGGGCCAAAGAACTCTAAAGATTTACTACTCTCAGTGAAGAAATCCCCCCTCATCTCAGTCTTAAATGGCAAGTTTTAATTTATCTTCAGAGAATAATTTAGGGTAGCCCGGTTGCTCAGTGGTTAGCACTGCTGCTTCACAGTGCCAGGGACTTAGATTTGATCCCAGCCTTAGGTGATTGTGTAGAGTTTGTACATTCACCCCATATCTGTGTGGGTTTCCTCCAGTTTCTTCCTACAATCCAAAGATATGGTGGTTAGACGAATTGGCCATGCTTAATTGTCCATTGTGTCCAGGATGTGTAGGCTAGGTGGATTAGCCAAGAGAAATGCATTATTACAGGGATGGGGTGGATCTAGGTGGGATGCTCTTTGGAGGATTGGTATGGACTTGATGGGCCGAATGGTCTGCTTCCACACTGTAGGGATGTTATGATTGTAATAAATATACAGGGCAATCAGCCTTGACTTTGTTCAAAGTAGTGTGGACCATAGAGAGTTATATAGTGTGCAAAGGAATAGAAAATAGGTTGGTCAGACAATGACAATGCACTGAATGATCTAAAAACTGAGATGATGGGAAAAATGAGAAAATTTAATTTAGTTTGTGTTGTATTTAATTATCTTTGTAACCTAATCGATTGTGGTACAATAATAAGTCTTGAAGTGTCACATAGCTGAGCAATGTCGCATGGCAGGTTTTCATTCAGATGCAGATCATTATGACCTTCCAATTTGGTCACATTTACCTGAGCACAATAAATTTACATCTCATTGTGTTTAAAGTATATCATCCGTTTGGGACTCCTTAATTTAATTGCTAAAATCACAGTTCATCAGCGTCAAATTAATCTGTTGAATCATTAAGTTTCTAATTATACCACTCCAGACTGAATTTCATTTATTTCGAAACTGTCATTGAAATGGTTCTGAGTCTACTTCCATTGTCTTATTAAAAACACAAATTAAGGACTCCAAAATATATGAAATGACAGTAGTTATTTAGATGAGATTAATGAGAATTCTTGAAGAAATGACACAATTAACAGAAATTGAAATTTTCCATGGCTTTCCTGTGGCTAATTTTATTAAATGCTGGGTTTTTTTTATAGTTTCTGGTACAAAATTAACCTACTTTAGGTTGAGATTTCCTTCATCATCTTTCTTGCTTATTGGCTTATTTGCATTGCTGATGACACCATCTAAAGCTCATGCACAAGTATATAACTATTGACTCTATGTCACACGAATGCTCTGTCAATTTACTATACAAATACTTATTTCCATTTTCATAAAAGTAAATTTAATCTGATAAGTCAACCTTTTTGATGATTCTAGAAGTATACTGCAGGACTACTTTCCCCTTTAATTTCCTCTTCTTAACTCATTGATTAATGAAAACGGAAAGAACTGTGGATGCTGGAAATCAGAAAAAAATATAGGAACTGCTGGAAATTTCAGCAGGTCTGGCAGCATCTGTGGAGAGAAATCAGAGTCAGTATTTTGGGTCTAGTGACACTTCCTCATTGAGTAATGCTTGGTTTCAGTTCTGAATGTTGCTGGCATTATCTGATACATTTCTCAAAATTACATTATATTGTGTTGGAATCTATGTTCTACTCATCAAAAAGACTTGTGCTTCCAATATTTACAAGTGCCAGCCCCATTTCCAGTGCAGCTACCTGAAGACCTTAAGACCCAATGGTCTCTAATGGTCTCCATTGTAGTTACCCATTGTCTACCATTCACAAAGTTGATCATATTCAAATCTCTGCTGCACATACCTTGTCCTGTGGTAAGTCTCACATGCCCGTGATGATCCATGCCAGCTATCCCTTCTTTCTTATTTGCCTGACCAGGGTCAGTAATAAGATACACAGATTCCCAATGGAGGAGTTACCTGTGCAAACCTCCAGAGCAGGAATCTTCCCAGCTGAAACTATACATCCCAGACGAGGAATTCAGACAGCTAGCAGTGGGGTGGCTCAATTTTGAAACCATTCCCTTTCTTGTGATATATGTAGTATGTAGTTTCAGAGATAGTAGGAACTGCAGATGCTAGAGAATCTGAGATAACATGGTATAGAGCTGGGTGAACACAGCAGACCAAGCAGCATCAGAGGAGCAGGAAAGCTGACGTTTCGGGCCTAAGCCTTTCTTCAGAAAAATGGAATGCTGCGAGTGAGATGGCAAGAAACCTTTCTGTTCACAATCCGTGTAGATTTTGAGAAGGACCTAACACAATCAGAAGTGAGAATCCGGATTTGATCCATCTGCAGTCTAACTGTTGTCTGTGCCATTGTGCTCCATTACGTCTCCTCCACTGCTGGCTAATTGGATGAGATAACATTCACCTTGTTCCACCCAACTTATTGTAAACAGAGCATCACTTTCATTGTGTCTGATTTCTTCACAGCTTGCCCCTCTCATCCCCAAGGATTTAGCTATGATCTAAGTGAATTTACCGAGAAAAGAAAATGGCAGCAGAAACACAATCCCTTAACTTTGGGCCTGAATGGCTTCATGCATTGTTAGGTGGTGGGAATATTAGTTCCCCACCCCTCTCGCCAGCATTGCCAAAGTATAAGTTAGCAGATTACCATTATGGAAGAGAAGAAATGCTAGCACTTTATGTAAAGGATCTCAAGATTCCCATGGATCTAACTGATAAGGAGATTCTTCCTATTTTACAAGAGGAGCCCCTACCACCTTTCACACTTGTACTTTTTTCAGAAGAAGAAGAGAGAAATTTTTCTATGTCTGTAAATAGCACAGCAGTACTAAGATTAAGTGGTTGGGGCATCAAGAGATAGAAGTTCCTCAAGAGATAGACGTCAAGGGCAAGGTAAAAGTGGTCTTACCAAAGAAGTTTTGATGAAGTTGAAGGGGGTTTTGGCCAAGGAGTTCGAGAAATGCACAGATCACAGAGTTGGGAGGAAAGGGGAGAGCGACGGTTTGAAAAACCAGGGTGAAAAGACCAAGGTTCAAGTCATCCTATGGACCAACACTCCAACTTGGGGCTCCAAATGATTTCCTGTCATCCTCTGAGTTCCTTTTAAAATCAGGGAGATCATCTTTTGAAGAAATGGGATCATCAAGAAGGAAGCACCCGTTCAAAGAGTGAGAACTGGCGAGTCAGGAGAGATGAGCAGAATGGTGAGGATGACGACGGAGGTTGGCGTTTAGCAAGTCCTTGCCAAGAAGGAGGCAGATAGCCGCCTCATAGTCCAGGTTGGAGAGAGAGCACAGAACGCAGAAGATGGTTTGATTTTGAGTACCGAGATAAAGATAATGGATGCGGTTACCGACGAGTGCGTTCCGGTAGTGGTAGTATGGTTGATGAAAAGGATAGCCTGCCTGATTGGTGTCTGGAAGATGCAGAGGAGGAGACGGGAACATTTGATTCTTCTGGAGCATTTTTCTCTTTAAAGAAAGCTCTTAAACAATCCATTCCAGAGGAACAGGAAGTAGATTTTAAACAGATGAAGGATGGCGAAGAGAGATCAAATTCAGAGGACAGTGAGGAGGGAGAAGCTAAGGAGCCTGATAAGAGAACCAAGGAGGCGGCTGATGAAGAAGCAAATAAAACTGATGAGACCAAGGCTGTTTCCTGTACAAATTCGTTGCCATTTCTTTTGGAGTCTCAGATAGCAATAGTTGCCAGCCCACCCGAAAGGGAAGAAAAGATGCAAGAAAAAACTGACAAAACTGAAGATGCACAACAAAGATCTGCCAAGGAAGTTAACAAAGTGTGAAGCTGGATGAACACAGCAGGTCAAGCAGCATCTCAGGAGCACAAAAGCTTATGTTTTGGGCCTAGAACCTTCATCTCAGAGATGAAGAGATGAAGGGTCTAGGCCTGAAACATCAGCTTTTGTGGTCCTGAGATGCTGCTTGGCCTACTGTGTTCATTCAGCTACACACTTTGTTACCTTGGATTCTCTAGCATCTGCAGTTCCCATTATCTCTGCCAAGGAAGTGATGGATACTTCAGCCCCATATCAAAAACTTTACTTCAAGCTGCTAATAGCACTCCTACTACAGCTGCTACGACTACAACTACAGTATTTTCACCTACGATCACAACAGTTGCAAACCAGAACATACCTCAGGATAATGAATATCTCTGAAACAATTTTAACCCCACTGCAAAGCCTATGTCTCTGAAACAACTTTAACCCCTTTCTTGTGACACGAGGTACCATGTTCCAAGTTTTAAATATCCTAAAGTCATGTTTCCAGTTGTTGAGAGAACGTGTGATAAAGGGAAAGGGGAATAGGTTAACAGGTTCTTGAGGAGGTAGCATGGCAAGTGCGTCAAGGGCAGGGTGCCAGGTTGGTGAGGCGTTGGGTGTCAGATGTTCTTTG
Source organism: Stegostoma tigrinum (assembly GCF_030684315.1). Taxonomy (NCBI): domain Eukaryota; kingdom Metazoa; phylum Chordata; class Chondrichthyes; order Orectolobiformes; family Stegostomatidae; genus Stegostoma; species Stegostoma tigrinum. Next base: position 32,732,790 of record NC_081375.1, read on the forward strand.
ATGAATTATCACCACAGCTTTCTGTGCGGTAATGTCCAATGATGGATTTGTTATGGGCCATTCCATTTTTTGGTTGAGATCTACAGGACCTGCTTGATTTAACGAAGTAGAGTCATTAAATGAGAACATGTTCTTGTCTGGTACCAGATGTAATTTACTGCACGATTGCAACTCTGTCCAAGTTATGCTGGTGTAATAAACATTGTTACTCAGTCAATGAGGGACACTTCAATTTCAGGTCTTATTGCTTTGAAATCCAAGTCATTTCCCCATTCCAATTCATTTCGAAAAGGGCGTGTATAATACATTCCTGAACAATAGTGCATTTCTTTCATTTTGAAGTATGTTTTAGTTCTCTACAATCCACCACATTTTGTGCAGCAGAGTTCCTAATACCATAACTCTAACCTTACCTGTTCTCCCTTCTGGACCATGTAGAGGTACTACTGTGGCTGTCAACATTATTTCCTTAGCTATGGTACAATATTTGATAATATCAAACCCTTGTCTAGTCCTAAGCAATCAGTCTTTCTTTGACCATCAGTCCTGCCATACCAGGAATCAGTTTAGCAAACCTTCATTGTACATCCTTCCTCAGATAAGGAGACCAAAACTGCACAGAATTCTCCAGATCTGGTCTTACCAATGCCGTATACAATTGTAGCAAGACATTCTTGCTCCTGTACTTGAAACCTCTTGACATGAAATCCAACATACCACTTACTTTCTTCACCACCTACTGCAACTGAATGCTTGCTTTCAGCAACTAGTATACAAGGACATCCAAGTCTGAATGCATTTTCCCCTTGCCCAATCGATCATCCTTCAGATAATAATCCGCCTCCCTCATTTTGCTGCCAATGTGGATAATCATGCTGACTGTGTCCAAACCTGTCACTGTTTTCCAAGTGCACTGCTATTAAATCTTTTGTAATGGACCCTAACATTTTCCCTACTGATATCAAGTTAATCGGGCTATAATTTCCTGTTTTCTCTGTATCTCTTTTTTTAAATAGTGGGGTTAGCTACACTTCAATGCTTAGTAACTGTTTCATTGTATTTGGATCTTGAAGAGTGACACCAATACATCCACTATTTCTGATGCCATTTCCTGAAATACACTGGGGTGTAAATTATTAGCCTCTGGGGATTTATTGCCCTTTAATCTCATCAATACCATTGACACTGTTACCAATATAACTTCTTTCGGTTCCTCCCTTTCACCACACCCTGTGTTGAGATGTTACTTGTGTCCTCTTTCGTAAATACAGAACTATAGTATGTAGTTTCAGAGATAGTAGGAACTGCAGATGCTGGAGAATCTGAGATAACAAGGTGTAGAGCTGGATGAACACAGCAGACCTGCTCCTAAGATGCTGCTTGGCCTGCTGTGTTCATCCAGCTCCACACTGTGTTATCTCCATAGTATGTAGTTACTTTGTTTCTCATCTCTGTTTCCCATTGTAACTTCTCCTATTTCTGACTATACAGGACCTACATTTGTCACCACTAATCTTTTTCTCTATATTTCTTCTCTTACTCAATCCTGTTGTGCTCCTTTGCTAGAATCTACACTGCTCCCAATCCCAGGTCTGCTTCCATATTCGTTTTTGGCCAATATGCATGCTCCTTTCTTGGATCTAATACTATGTCTAATTTCACTTGTTAACATTTTTCCCTTTTTTTTGTGCCAGACAGAAATGAACTGTTTTTGCAGTTCATCCCTGAACCCTTTATATGCTTGCCATTGCCTATTGACCATCAACTCAATGAGAAACATTTACCAATTTATCACAGCCAGCTCAGACTTCATACCATCATTCTTTATTTAGATTGAGGGTGCTAGTCTCAGAATAAAATATGTCACTCTCCACCTTAATGAAGAATTGTATTATATTATAGTCAGTCTTTAAGGGGCCATGTACAACTAGATTGCTAATTATTCCTTTCTCAAGTCAAGGATCATGATCAACATGACATGATTAACTGTACTAAAAAGAACAAAGAACAAAGAAAATTACAGCACAGGAACAGGCCCTTCGGCCCTCCAAGCCTGCGCTGATCGAGATCCTCTGTCTAAAATTGTCATCTACTTTCTAAGGGTCTGCATCCCTTTGTTCCCTGCCCATCCATGTACCTGTCCAGACACATCTTAAAAGACACTATCATGTCTGCGTCTACCACCTCCACTGGCAACGCGACCCAGGCACCCACCACCCTCTGTGTAAAGAACTTTCCACGCATATCTCCCTTAAGCTTTCCACCTCTCACTTTGAACTCATGACCCCTAGTAATTGAGTCCCCCACTCTGGAAAAAAGCTTCTTGCTATCCACCTTGTCTATACCCCTCATGATTTTGTAGACCTCAATCAGCTCCCCCCTCAATCTCCGTCTTTCCAATGAAAATAATCCTAATCTACTCAACCTTTCTTCATAGTTAGCACCCTCCATACCAGGCAACACCCTGGTGAGCCTCCTCTGCACTGTCTCCAAAGCATCCTTTTGGTAATGTGGTGACCAGATCTGTATACAGTACTCTAAATGTGGCCAAACCAAAGTCTTATACAACTGTAACACGACCTGTCAACTATTGTACTCAATACCCTGTCCGATGAAGGAAAGCATGCCATATGCCTTTTTGACCTAGCTATTGACCTGCGTTACCACCTTCAGGGAGAAATGGACCGGAACACTCAGATCTCTCTGTACATCGATTTTCTCCAGGACTTTTTCATTTACTGTAGAGATCGCTCTTGAATTAGATCTTCCAAAATGCATCACCTCTCATTTGCCCGGATTGAGCTCCATCTGCCATTTATCTGCCCAACTCTCCAGTCTATCTATATTCTGCTGTAATCTCTGGCAGTCCCCTTCACTGTCTGCTACTCCAACAATCTTAGTGTCATCTGCAAACTTGCTGATCAGACCACCTACAATTTCTTCCAAATCATTTACGTATATCACAAACAATAGTGGTCCTAGCACATATCCCTGTGGAACACCACTGGTCCCAGGTCTCCAATTTGAGAAATGCCCTTCTACTACTACTCTCTGTCTCCTGTTGCCCAGCCAGTTTTTTATCCATCTAGCTAGCACACCCTGGACCCCATGTGACTTCACTTTCTCCATCAGCCTGCCATGGGAATCCTTATCAAACGCCTTACTGAAGTCCATGTGTATGACATCTACAGCCTTTCCCTCATCAATCAACTTTGTCATGTCTCAAAGAATTCTGTTAGGTTGGTAAGACCTGACCTTCCCTGCACAAAACCATGTTGCCTATCACTGATGAGCCCATTTTCTTCCAAATGGGAATAGATCCTATCCCTCAGTATCTTCTCAAGCAGTTACCCTACCACTGACGTCAGGCTCACCGGTTGATAATTACCTAGATTATCCCTGCCACCCTACTTAAGCAAGTGCACAACATTAGCAATTCTCCAGTCCTCTGGGACCTCACCCGTGTTTAAGGATGCTGCAAAGATATCTGTTCAGGCCCCCGCTAATTCCTCTCTCGCTTCCCTCAAAAACCTGGGATAGATCCCATCGGACCTGGGGACTTGTCCACCCTAATGCCTTTTAGGATACCCAACACTTGTTTCATCCTTATGCTGACTTGACCTAGAGTAAGCACACATCTATCCCTAACCTCAACAGCTGTCATGCACCTCTCCTTAGTGAATACTGATGCGAAGTACATGTTAAGAATGTCACCCATTTTCTCTGACTCAATGCATAACTTTCTTTCTTTGCCCTTAAGTGGGCCAATCCTTTCTCTAGATACCCTCTTGCACTTTATATGTGAATAAAAGGCTTTGGGATTTTCCTTAACCATGCCTGCTCCCACAGTGTGTTGTGGAGCAGCATAAACTTAGCCGAGAGCAATGGGAGGAGAGAATCCAGGTTTGGCATGAAGAGCACCGTGGGATGCACAAGTAAGTTTGATACTCACCCAGTTGGCCACTGGATAGCACTTTTATTGAAGAAGTGCAGAAAGAATTGTCAACCTCTTTTCATAATTTGAACAATTTGAATTTGATTAGTGGAAGTATTGGGTGTTTTGGAGACTGGGCTTGTACTCAGCTCCTGGAGCCAAGGATTCAGACTAATGAGATCCTGGCAGGCAAAATGTATAAGCCCAGTGACATAGCAAAGCAAAGCACCTTGGGGCTTTAGCCATCATTTAGCCAATCCCCAAAGAAATGGTTGCAAGGATCACAATGTAAGAATGCTCCATCACATCACTTCCTTTGCAGATGGAAGATCACAAAATCACTATTCTTTTTCTTTCAGTGTATGGTTTTTGAGTGTTTCCTTCAACCAAATCAAGCTCTGAAGCATGCACATCAGACGTGTAAACAAAAGCCATTTTCAATCTCTAAGGTCATCTCTTTCATCCAAAACCAAATGCTGTGTATCTGCATTTTGCAACTTTTGCTTTTCACTCTTCTTACTAAGCTATCCTAATTGAAGTGGTGGCTGAAATATTAACGTCTACATGGTGCTTTTGCAATAGCCATAGGAGAGCTATTCATAGGGTTTCAATCCAGTGATAACAAGATGTAGAGCTGGATGAACACAGTAGGCCTAGCGGCATCAGAGGAGCAGGAAAGCTGACGTTTCGGGCCTAGACCCTTCTTCCCCTGCCTCATTTGTGAAGGGGGTTCTGAAATAAATAGGGAGAGAGGGGGAGGTGGATAGAAGATGGATAAAGGAGAAGATAGGTGGAGAGGAGACAGACAGATCAAAGAGACGGGGATGGAGCCTGTAAAGATGAGTGTAGGTAGGGAGGAGATAGGTCAGTCCAGGGAAGATAGACAGGTCAAGGGGGCAGGATGACGTTAGTAGGTCAGAGGTGGGGGTGGGGCTTGAGGTAGGAGGAGGGGATAGCTGGGAGGAAGGACAGGTTAGGGAGGCGGGGATGAGCTGGACTGGTTTTGGGATGCCATTGGGGAGGGGAGATTTTGATTCTTGTCAAGTCAACATTGATACCATTGGGCTGTAGGGTTTCCAAGCAGACTGAGTTGCTGTTCCTGCAACCTTCAGATAGCATCGTTGTGGCTTGCAGGAGGTCCAGAATGGACATCTTGTCTCAGGAATAAGAGGGGGACTTGAAATGGTTCGCTGAAAGAAGACAGAGGGTGGTGGTTGATGGGAAATGTTCATCCTGGAGACCGGTTGCTGGTGGTGTGCCGCGGTGGTCGGTGTTGGGTCCACTGCTGCTTGTCATTTTTGTGGATGACCTGGATGAGGGCGTAGAGGGAAGGGTTGGTGAATTTGCAGACGGCACTGGGGTCGGTGGAGTTGTGGATGGTGACGGGGGATGCTGTTGGTTGCAGAGAAGCATGGATGGGCTGCAGAGCTGGGCTGGCGGGTGGCGGGTGGAGTTTGGTGCGGACAGGTGTGGGGTGGTGCACTTTGGTAGGAGTGGCCGGAATGCAAGGTACTGGGCTGGTGGTGGGATTCTTGGTGGTGTGGATGGGCGGAGAGATCTCGGTGTCCACGTGCACAGATCCTTGAGGGTTGCCACCCAGGTTGACAGGGTTGTTGGGAAGGCATGCAGTGTTTTGGCATTTATTGATAGAGGGATCGAGTTCCGGAACCAAGAGGTTATGGTAAAGCTGTACAAAACTCTGGTGCAGCCGCATTTGGAGTATTGTGTACAGTTCTGGTCACCGCATTATAAGAAGGATGTGGAAGCTTTGGAAAGGGTGCAGAGGAGATTTACTAGGATGTTGCCTGGTATGGAGGGAAGGTCTTACGAGGAAAGGCTGAGGGACTTGAGGCTGTTTTCATTAGAGAGAAGAAGGTTGAGAGGTGACTTAATTGAAACTTATAAAATAATCAGAGGGTTAGATAGGGTAGATAGGGAGAGCCTTTTTCCTAGGATGGTGACGGCAAGCACGAGGCGACATAGCTTTAAATTGAGGGGTGAAAGATATAGGACAGATGTCAGAGGTAGTTTCTTTACTCAGAGAGTAGTAAGGGAATGGAACGCTTTGCCTGCAACTGTAGTAGATTCGCCAACTTTAGGTACATTTAAGTTGTCATTGGATAAGCGTAAGGACGTACATGGAATAGTGTAGGTTAGATGGGCTTGAGATCGATATGACAGGTCGGCACAACATCGAGGGCCGAAGGGCCAGTACTGTGCTGTAATGTTCTATGTTCTATGTCTGCTAACAGTATCTCATGTACTGCTAATTATATTTAGAAGTGTATTAATTTGTTTGGGTTCTAATCAGTATTTAGTTTGGAAACAATTCTATGTCTTCAGAGCATGCAACTTTATGAGACAGGAACAGGAGTAAGTAATATCAAGTAATCTCAAGACTACTGCTCAAGGTTGCTTAATAAGATCATGGCTGATCTAATTGGAATCTTGGTGCCCTATTCCAACTTATCCCTAACAATCTTTCAATCTGTTGTACACCAAGACCTATCCATCTCTGCCTTGAAAATGTTCAAAGACCCTGCTTCTATCACCTTTTGAAGGATCCTCTGAAAGAAAATGTTGCCCTCATTTCTGCCTCAAGGGGTGATCTCTTAAATAGACAACAACAGGAGGACTCAGTACACCCTAACGCATTAGCCACACTGCCCTACATCAAGAACATATTGGAACTGACACCAAGACTCCTACGACCACTAGGAATTATGGTGGCCCATAAGCCCACAGCCATGCTATGACAAACACTTACAAAGATTAATGACCCCATACCCACAATATGCAGAACCAACGTGGTTTACAAAATGCCATACAATGACTGCCACAAACATTACATTGGACAGACAGGAAGGAAACTAGCCATCAGAATGCACGAACATCAGCTAGCAGCAAAATGACATGACGAACTTTCCCTAACATTGGTACTCCCAAACAATGAAGGCCACCAGTTTAACTGAGACAATGTAGCCATTGTAGCCCAGGCCAAACATAGGCATGCATGGGAATTCCTAGAGGCACGGTTCTCAACCCATAATGCAATTGAATTGGATCCCATGTTCAAACCCATGAAGGACAGAACTGGAATTGACACACTCATTATAACAGACCAGACAGTACAGATTCCAACTGGAATGGAACACCATCACTTCATTGGAGATCTCATTAATGATGTTACCTAGCACGGTGACTAAACGTCTGAATGAAAACAAGCCAACTCAGTGAGCAAGTCAACAACCTCATCCACAACCCGAGCTACAGATCTTTGCAAAAACCTTAAGGATGACCTCTTACTTTTAAAAAAAACCTCTCATCCTTGATTCTCCAACAAAAGGGAAGCTCTATTCCACATCCGTGTTGTCAAGTCCCCTCAGGCTCTTACATGTTTTAATCACCTTTTATTCTTCTCAACCCTGGCAGGATACAGAAACGAATTATTGCAACACAGAATAAGGCCATTCAGCCCATTGTGCCCAGTTCTATTACCTGGTGACAATCTCTTGCTTTTCCTCTGTTTCACCATACAGACGTTCTGTCTAACTAATCGTCCAATATTCTCCTGAATGCTTCAATTGAAACTGTCTCCACCTCATTTCCAGGCAGTGTGCTACTATACCTAATTAAAAACATAATTAATAAAACTTTGTTAAAAAAATTTCAAAAGTAACCCAGTCTGTTCCACTTTTCCTCTAAATGTAATCCTCCTACTCTAAATATTAACCTAGCAATTAAACGAGCCTACATATTCAATTGTGTGTTCTATTTGGCAAACCTTTGAATTTAAAACTTCCTGGCAATATTATTCTTCATGTCATTTGTTCCAAATGTGATTAATTATTTAACTTTTCTTAAAGAGATTCTAACTCTGCAATGTCACTATGGCATGTTGCTGTACTAGAGACATTTCCTATTGCTTTGTGGAAATATCTGAATCCTGCCTTTTTCATGTAAAGTGGAAGATTTCTACCTTCTCCAAGAAAAATGGATGATTCTCAACTTTTATGAGTAAAATGGATTATTTGTGTCTTTTTATGTGTCTTCTCTAGGTGAATTCCATTCTCATAACTAATTTCTCTGGATGATTCCCATTGTCTACAGCACTAAAAATAATCCTTATGGTTGTACAGTATTTTCATGGTCGAGTAGCTTGAGTAAATGTTTCCTACCTTTACTATGGTTTAAATAATGAATCATCTGCCATTTTTGCAGCCTCAATAATCTTTCTTCTTCCATTACACCTTGTCTGTTTAGACTTTTAATTTGCCCTGTTATTGCTTTAATACTAGCTTTGCAATGTGTGACTTTGTTTTAACTGGATCTTGTTGTTCTTGATTTCCCTCACTATAACCATGGCCCTTGATGCTCATTTACTATGGCAGCAATGTTTGTTTTGAGCTGTTAGAACTTAGCTTACTTCCACCCTTCTCAACCCCTGTCTGGCTATTTCTTGACTCAGGACTGTTCCTACAGAACCATTAGCCCCCATTGCCATCTATAACTGTTCAAGCATTCCAGCTCCATGGAGTTTGTAACTCACACTCACTGCTGCACAATCCTTACCAGGCCTGCAGTGTGTTTTGCCATCCAATGTCAAATCATATTACGTGTTTTTTTGTTGGATTCTCAAATGTTCAACTCTCCCACATGAGTGAGCAGCCATCTTAAAGCTGTATCTGAAAATCTTCACAGCTTTCAACTTTTTACAAGCTGCCACTAAATTGAGCTCCCAACAAGTTTTCAACACATTGTAAGATGGATCCTATTCACATTTCATCAAGGTGTAAGATCCATCTGGTAGATTTTCTGCCACCATTATCTTATTTGGTCGGGATCTACAGGCCCCACTTGGTCTATTGTGGCTGAGGAAAGTCACCTAGACTAATGAGGATGCATTAACTTTAAACAAGAAGTAGTTGACTGTATGATAGCAACTAGGTACCAAGTTACTTTGGTGTAGTGGAAACATGATATAGTGTCAGGTGAAATGGAGTTTGGGTCTTGGCGTCCATGGGGTGTCAGGGAATACAGATCAGTGGTGAGTCAAGGGAAATCAGTTCATAGTTACTCAGCAGTTGGACCACTTTTTAATCGCTCTAACTTTTCCTGGTTATGCCAATCAGAGTGTCACTGAATCTGACTCAGAATTGAGAACCTTCTTCAGATGCTTCCAGATATCAGATAATTTCCCATTGGAAGTTTTAACTTCCAGGGCAATTCCTATGGATTCAGTTCCATTGACGTTCTGTACAATTCCTTCATGTGACCTCTGTCTACACTGTTGCATAGAAAATCTTCTGGGTAGATTCGGGCCACTAAGCACTGCACTAATTCTTGCTTTCCTCACTTGTCTTTATTGATCCTATAGTCTTTCCCCATCCTGTTCTCTCTTTCTCTTCCTGCTGTCTCTCTCCCTCCCTTTCTTTCTTTGTCACCTACTTTATCTCTCTTTCTTTCTTTGTTTCTTTATTTCAAAACACTATATTTTATATGTCTCTATCAATTGGATTCTTCTGGGCAGTGGGGCGTTAAAACTCCTCTGAACATGTGCTGAAATCTTATACTTATCCTTCATCCACACACATTCATTCTACATCCAGCCATTTTTAATTTCTGTTAACTGCTATATGCTCAGTTCTTAGTATCTGAAAGTCCTCCATCCTGTCATGTTTTTAAGCTTTCCTCAGAATTCCATTTTCAAGTCTATTGATAATGCTGTCAAACTTTTGCACGTTGGAAAAAAGAATACAGGCATGGACTATTTTCCAAATGGTGAGAAAATTCATAAAGCAGAAGTACAAAGGGATCTGGGAGTGTTGGTCCAGGATTCTCTAAAAGTTAACGTGCAGGTAGAGTCCGTGATTAAGAAAGCGAATGTAATGTTGTCGTTTATCTCAAGAGGGTTGGAATATAAAAGCAGTGATGTGCTTCTGGGACTTTATAAAGCTCTAGTTAGGCCCCATTTAGAATACTGTGTCCAATTTTGGGCCTCACACCTCAGGAAGGACATACTGGCCCTGGAGCGTGTTCAGTGGAGATTCACACAGATGATCCCTGGAATGGTAGGTTTAATGTATAGTGAACAGCTGAGGATCCTGGGATTGTATTCATTAGAGTTTAGAAGGTTAAGGGGAGATCTAATAGAAACTTAGAAGATAATGTATGGTTTAGAAAGGGTAGACACTGGGAATTGTTTCCATTAGGCGGGGAGACTTGGACCCGTTGGTACAGCCTTAAAATTAGAGGGGGTAAATTTAAAACTGAAATGAGGAGACATTTCTTCAGCCAGAGAGTGGTGGGCTTGTGGAATTCATTGCCACAGAGTGCAGTGGAGACCGGGACGTTGGATGCCTTCAAGGCAGAGATCAATAAATTCTTGATCTCACAAGGAGTTAAGGGCTACGGGAAGAGTGCAGTGAAGTGGAGTTGAAATGCCCATCAGCCATGATTACATGGCGGAATGGACTCGATGGGCCAAATGGCCTTACTTCCACTCCTATGTCTTATGGTCTTATGCTCTTAAACTTGACAGATTGAATGGTGAAGTGATCAATGTAGCAAGATTTTCTTCCTGTCGTGTGCAGTAATGTTTAAACAGTTCAACACACCAGCAAAGTGGTGTAAATGACAGAAATCTGAAATGGAGGCAATAAAAGTAAAATGCTACTTCCAGCATTTTCTGTTTTAAATTTTAAATACTCGAAACTCAAGAAGCCAAGTTTAGTGTAGGGGCTGTTGTACACAGTGGTTGAAGTTCACTGATTTGCAGAGCACACAGAAGTTTTTACATCTTAAGAAGTTACAAGGAAGTGGATGCTTCTTGTTAGAAATTTCTTGTTAGAAATTAATTCATTACACAACTTCATTACCATTCCATTTGATCCATCAAACTACCCAATAACATGAAAAGCTTTCATTATTACCTCAGAATGATGGGCTGCAGTGCCAGCGGTTTGCTAAGTAACATTGCAAAACCTGTCTGTTGTGTGTTTTACATATCTGAGAATGATCAGAAATTACATTAGTTTCTAAATGTGCAACAGGTTTTTTGCAAGAGTCTTAAAATACCTCTTCAATCTCTTCCTCTCAGCACTTCCTCTACAGCTATAACACTGTATTCTGCAGAGATAATGGGAACTGCAGATGCTGGAGAATCCGAGATAACGAAGTGTGGAGCTGGATGAAGCCAAGCAGCTTCTTAGGAGCACAAAAGCTGATGTTTCGGGCCTAGATCCTTCATCAGAAAAGGGGGATAGGGAGAGGGTTCTGAAATAAATAGGGAGTGGGGGAAGGCGGATCGAAGGTGGATAGAGGAGAAGATAGTTGGAGAGGAGATAGACAAGTTAAAAGGGCGGGGATGGAGCCTGTAGATGTAAGTATAGGTGGGGAGGTAAAGAGGGGATAGGTCAGTCCAGACGGACAGGTCAAGGGGCCGGGAAGAGGTTAGGAGGTAGGAAATGGAGGTGCAGTTTGAGGTGGGAGGATTGGATAGGTGAAAGGAAAAACAGGTTAGGGAGGCGGGGACAAGCTGGGCTGGTTTTGGGATGCAATGGGGGGGAGCAGAGATTATGAAGCTTGTGAAATCCACATTGATACCATTGAGCTGCACAGTTCCTAAGCAGAATATGAGTTGCTGTTCCTGAAACCTTTGGGTAGCATTGTTGTGGCACTGCAGGAGGCCCAGGATGGACATGTCATCAAAGGAATGCGAGGGGGAGTTGAAATGGTTCACGACTGGGAGGTGCAGTTTGTTGCAAACCGAGCGTGGGTGTTTTCTGCACTCTGTTTTGCTACCCTGATGCACTTTGTATGGTATGATGTTTGTATTGCATACAAAACAACGCTTTTCACTGTATCTCATTACATGTGCCAATAATAAATGAAATCAGATCAAATCAATGACAAAATCTCTGCACTCATGCATATCAACTTTCTGTGATGTCTGCGCTCACACTCAGGCTTAACCAAATTAAACATCGGGAGTTAATCAAACTCAGAGCAATTGAATACAATATTGTCAAATAGTCTGAAACATGTGAATTGTTAGCACTGAACAGATTTTCACCATGCTTATTACTGCCAAATCTTATTATTTTTCTTAGCATTTAGTATGTGAGGTAATAAAAGGGGGGAACCATCTATATTCCACAAGAGAGGATCTGTGAGTCTGCACTAAATACAATTTTGCCCAAGTTACATTAAATATTAGATTGGCACCATTAATCGACCTGGAGCTGCCTATAGGCCGCAAACTGTCAACATCAGCTTTTAAAATTGAAGGGTAATGGAAAATCTAGCTTACAAATGCAATAACTCTATGAACTGTTTTAAACAATGTTCGCCTAAAACAAATATTGTTTTTTAAAATAATTGTTTGTTAAATGATTTTTTTATTTATGTTAATTTTACAAATAAAATGATGTAATATTTGACATTTATTGGCTCAGTAGCAGAGCCAGATTTTTTAAAAATGAGACTTTGTACAATTGAGCTTTTTTTTTTAAGTTTTGATGTGCCCTGTGTGTTCTGCGTTGTATTTTGTGATTAGTGAATAAATGTTTCATGAACACCTGAATTTACTTGGTTATATGATCCATTCATTTATAAGATTGAAGCTCATCTCTCAACAACCAACAGCAACTCACAATGTGAGCATCACATTCATTAATCCACCTGTACTCATAGCACTGTGCATCATTGCATAAGCATTTGGAGATTAAGTTTAATTCACTTCCCTTTAACAGCACTTATAAATACATTTGCCGTCATTCTCCTGGGATACCATGCTTTAATTTTGCTGAAGTTGATAAAATAAAGGAGCATGTATTGGAATGTTTGATAGCTCCCATGATAGTAAGGCAAGTCAGTGGAGCTTTTCCCTCTCTGCCTGGGTCATCTTTATAAATGAAGTGATCTTTTAATGAGTCCCCAGTGATTTCCAGTGCAGAAGTTTTAAATTTGTGTCATTCACATAACTTCCATGCGAGTTCATTAGATTGGCTCTGTGCAGGTAGCAGTTTTTGCAATACTATGTTTTATATTGTTGGAACTGTTGTCTCTTTGACACACTAAATTTTATGTTTGAAGAAAAATGTAAAACAATTACTAGCTGTAAAAACTGTGATGTATAAAGAACTGAAGAGTTTTTGATATTGGTATTCATAAGCAACAAAAAATCAGTAACAACATTTCACTATTTATCAAAATGCTGAAAATATATGCTGTGCAATACTCCATTGTTAGTCAATACAGCATCAAATGGCAGAAGACTGAGCCATTTATGCAGCAATGCTTAGCATCTTATTCTGTGTTGTGTCAATTGACGTACTGCCAAGCATTTTTAAGGACAGTTATTTGTGTTACTGCCACAAACGAGGGAATGATAAATTAGCTGTAGTTCCTGGTCCTAAATGCTGTTGGGTTATGCCAATTGGAAATTACAAATAGGAAAATATCAAAAATGACTAATTGAATAGGCAACTAACACTGTTGCAATGTAATTGAAACTGAATACAAGAAAGGCCACACATTATTTTAGGAGGGAGATAATGGAAAATAGACAAAAATGTTGTATTGTCAATGATATTATTAAGGGTTTTAATGATTTCATAACATTTGACTGTTACTGTTAATAAAATATAGAAGAATTCATAATTAACTATTGAAAATTAATGAAAGATCTCCACATTCAGAGTTTCATCAGAGTGTTTCTCAAAACTCGAATTGTGCAAATATCAGCATGCCTTCTTATTTCTGACCTCATGAAGGAGGGAAGCTCGTTAAAATTAAGCAATTGAAAATTATTGGAACTAGTGCAGTACCCGGAAGAACCCCTGCAGTGACGTCCTGCAGTTCCATCAATCACAATCATCTTACTTTGCGCTAGATGTGACTCTAAGCATTGGCATCTTTCCTGCCAATTCCCAGAGCCTTCAGTTTTGCAAGGTGTCCTTAATGCCATGCTTGGTGAAATACTGGCTTGATGTTAAGCACAGTTGGGCTTGCCTCACGTCTGGAATTTCTTTAGAAGGGGCCAGACCCGAAACATCAGCTCTCCTCCTCCTCTGATGCTGCTTGGCCTGCTGTGTTCATCCAGCTCCACAGCTTGTTATCTGGAATTCAACAATTTTTTGTCCGTGTTTGAACCAAAGCTGAGCAGTCCTAGCAGAACTTGAAGGTGCGCACAGATTACTGTGCAAGTGCTATCACCACCAACAATTTTTTCCATAATTTTTCTGATGATTGGACATAGACTGCTGAGGTAGTCATGACATGGATTGGATTTGTACTGCTTCCTGTGGATATTACAGACCTGGAACAATTTTCCACTTTGCCAGATAGATAACAGCATTCTGACAGTATTGAAACGGCTTGGCTTGGGACATATCAGAGCACAACTCTAGAGCACACGCCTTGAATACTTTCTGGTGGAATGTTATCAGGTTCCATTGCATTTGCTGTGTCCAGTGCCTTCAGCCATTTCTTAATCTTTAATCGAAATTGTTGAAGATGGCATGTGTTATGCTGTGCAGGTGTTGAAACACAGTGCGAGAAACAGAGTGGGAGAAAAAGAATGCGAGAGACACAGAACTAGAAGCAGTGTGCCAGAAACAGAAGGGCTGAAACAGAGAGCGAGAACCAGAGTATGAGAAACAGAGTGCAAGAAAAAGAGGCACTAAAACAGAGTGCAAGAAGCATCCCAAGGGAGAAGAAAAATACCAAGGGAAGGATGAGGCAACCGTGGATGATGAAGGAGATCAGGGACAGCAAAATAGCTAAAGAGAAAGCATACAATGCGGTGAATATCAGTGGGGAGCCAAAGGATTGCGAAGCCTTTTTCCTAGGGTGGGGAAGTCCAAAACAAGATGTCATAAGGGGAGAGGAGGAAGATTTAAAAGAGATCTGGGGGGAAACGTTTTCACAGAGGATGGTGTGTGTATGGAATGAGTTGCCAGAGGAAGTGAAGGTGGGTACAATTACAACATTTAAAAGGCATGAAAAGGAGGGGTAAAGAGGAATAGGGGCCGAATTCTGGCAAATCGGAGTAGGTGGGGATCTTCCAGAAAGCGCTGGGGCCAGGGAGGGCTCCAAAGGACTGGAAAATTGCTCATGTAATACCCCGATTAAGAAGGGAGGGGGTCAGAAGACGGGAAATTATAGGCAGTTAACATGTCCTCTGTCATTGGCTAGATTTTTGAGATTCCTAAATAAGATAAGAGCCCATAGTTTTACGGGCTTGGTAATGACAGAGGATTGGCTGATTTGTATAAGGCAGATATTGGGGATAAAGGGGCTTTTTCAGGATTACAGCTCATGATTAGTGAAGTTGGGACCATAACTATTCAAGGTATACATTAACAGTCTGAAGAAACTGAGGGCATTGTTGCTAAGTTTGCATATGATGCAGCGATAGGTGAAATGATGTCAGTATTGAAGAAGTGAGGTGGCTGCAGAAGGACTTTGACAGGCTAGGGGGGCGGGCAAAGAAGTGACAGAATGGAATGTTAGAAAGCATGAGTTTGTGAACTTTGGTAGGAAGAATAGAATCACAGACTATTTTCTGAATGGGGAAAAGATTTGGAAATCTGAAGCACAAAGGGACTTAGGAATCCTAGTTTGGGATTGTCTTCAGATTAGCATTAGGTTCAGGTGGCAGGTGGGAAGGCAGTTGCAATGTTAGCATTCATTTCAAGAGGGGCTAGAATACAAGAGCAGTAATGTACGGCTGAGGCTGTATAAGGCTGAGGTCAAAGCACATTTGGAATATTGTTTGCAGTTTTGGTCTCCATATATGAGGAAGGATGTGTTGGTGTTGGAGGGGGGTTGAGAGGAGGCTTACAAGAATGATTCTGGGATAAAAGACTTGTCGTATGAGGAGCAGTTGTGGACTCCAGCTCAGTGTTCAATGGAGTTTAGAAGATGAGGGGGGATATCATTGAAACTTACAAAATACTCAGAGGTCTGGACATAGAGGAGATGTTTCTACTATTAGGAGATACTAGGACCTGAGAGGGCGCAGCCTCAGAGTGAAGGAATGACTCTTTAGAACTGAGATGAGGTGGAATTTCTTTAGCCAGAGAATGATGAATCTGTGGTACTCATTGCCACAGAAAGCTGTGGAGGCCAAGTCATTGAGTGTATTTAATACAAAGATAGATAGGTTTTTGATAAGTAAGTGGATCAAAGGGTATGGGGAGAAGGCAGGAGAATGGGGTTGATAAACATATCAGTCATGATCAAATGGTGGAGCAGAGTCGATGGGCTGAATGGCCTAATTCTGCTCCGGTACTTTATGGTCTTATGGAGTCATTCTTTTATGTACCCTCTCTAAAGTCCTCAACCCCTTCCTAAAGCACAGTGTCCAGAGTTGGAGAGAGGATTCCAGTTGAGGCCAAAGCAGAATTTTCTCAATGTTCATCATGGAGTACTTGCATTCATGCTCTCTGCCTTTCTTTATGTTGTTCAGGGTCCCTACGCCTTATTAACCACTTTCTCAACCTAGTGCCATCTTCAATGTTTTATGCACATTTCTCTTTAGCTTTGTCCATTCCTGCACCCTTGTTAATTTAGAATATCTAGAATAGTGCCCTTTATTATCTATTAGGCTGTACCCACCTTTCTTACTGAATTGTATCACTTCACACTCCTGTGTATTAAGTTACATCTGCCATGTGTCTGACAATTCCATCATCCTCTTAAAGTCTCTCACTATCTTCCTCATAATTCAGCATACTCCAAAATTTTAGCTCACCTTCAAACTTTTAAATTGCCCTGTATATCTAGGTTTGGGTCATTACTATATATCCAAAAAACACAGTGCACCTAGCACTGATTCCTGACGTACCCAATTTGAATATTATACATACAATTGAGAAAGCCATTGTTCTAGGACTAAAGTTGTAACATAAGATTAGGTGAGTCATCACTATTATTCCGGAGGGGCTGAAATTCACCTTTTCTCATGCCCCACTCTCAGAATTACCTGGTCGTAGGCTACCAAATCCATCCTCAAAAGTAGTATAAAAGGAGCCAGAGAATTTTGAGTGAAATTTTATTTTAAATGTTGGGAAATCTTGGTCTAGGTTCAGCACACAAAATTTCTTCTCCTCATAAATCTGGTACACCTTTAGAATTGGCTTTGATATCTGAAATACTCAACTTGGTTACCTATTTCAGGGTAAAGATATAGATAGATCTTTAAGAAAATAACAGTCTGTTGTGGCACTTTTCAATAATATATTTTACAGCTTCATTTTCGAACTATGACCTCATTTTTAGCTTTCAAACAAATAGGAATAAGACTAGTCCACTTGAAGCACTCAATAAGATTGGGGCTGATCTGGTTACTCCATGTACCCACCTACCACAGTGATCTTTCACTCCTTATTTATCAAGAATCAATCCATCTTAAAAATATTCAAGGACTCTGCTTCCACAGACAGTTTGGCAAGAGTTCCAAAGACTCTCAAACCTCTCTGAGAGGGAAAAAAAAGGTCTCCTCATCGCTGTTTTAAATGAATGACCCCTTATTTTGGAACAGTGAGCCCTAGATCTATGTTCTTCCACAAAAAAAGTCATCTATGTGCACCTTGTCAAGAGCCTTCAGGGCTTTCTATGTTTCAGGCAAGGCATCTATTGCTTTTCTAAATTCCAGCAGATACAGGCCTTGCCTATTCAACCTTTCCATATTAGATAACCTGCCCTTTTCAGGTATTAGCTTATTAAATATTCTTTGAACTGCTTCTAACACATCTACATCGTTCTTTAAGTAAGGACACTGATATTGTACAATACTCCTACACATAGTCTCATTGATGTCCTGTGTACCTGAAGCATAAGCTCCAGCACTTTTGTACACAACATTCTTTGCAGCAATCAATAATATTTTGCTATCTTTCCAAATTGCTTGCTGTACATGCACACTAACCTCTTGTGATTCATGCAGTAGGACACCCAGATCCTATTGCATATTGGAACTCTGCAATCTCTAACCATTTCAATCATATGCTTCTTTTTATTCTTTAAGCTAAAGTGGACAACTTCACATTTTCCAATGTCATGTTGCATTTCCCAGATTTTTGCCCAATCTTGTAACTTAACAATACCCCATGACCTCTCCACATTGTATTTTCACACGTATCATTGGTTCGCCCAAGCAATTAAATAAAAGTTGGGGCCTCAGCCCTAATTCACGCGGCATGTGCACTACTCTTACATGTTGCCAACCTGAAGAAAATCATAATCTTCTGATTAGGCACACATCTTTGTGTAACTAAAAATTTATTTTGCTTTAATACTACCTATGTTTCTTTCGTTAACTATGGATGGCATATTCTGAATTTGTATTTCTCACTGGAATATAATAATTTGGGGTATTCTGAAATAATTCTTTAACTGGCAACTATTTCATCTCTTTTGACATACATCTTAACCCAAGGTGGCTGTTCACTTTATCGAGCTCTAATTTAAGTTTAAAATATTAGTGTTGAATTCACTTAAGTTTAAAAAAATTAGGTTAGGAAAATGAGAGGAAAAGATTCATGGGGATACAGGAAACCTCAGTCCCAAGCTGATGTGTGCAGACACAAGAATCTGCCTTTAATGATACTGCATTCTATTGTTCTATTAAATAAGTTTGCACTCAGGCAAGTTTGACAGTGAGCAAGTATAACTTGAAGACTTTGGATTTCTGGCTAAAAGCTAATGATCGACTTTTGCACAATATTGACTATTACTTGCATATATGTGCTGTCTTCCTCCAGTCTGAAAAACAAACTATCATCAATACTTGGTAACAAAGTGTGGAGCTGGATGAACACAGCAGGCCAAGCAGCATCTCAGGAGCACAAAAGCTGACGTTTCGGGCCTAGACCCTTCGTCAGAGAGCTTGTGCTCCTGAGATGCTGTTTGGCCTGCTGTGTTCATCCAGCTCCACACTTTGTTATCTTGGATTCTCCAGCATCTGCAGTTCCCATTATCACTCATATCATCAATACTTTTCTGTCACTCTGCTATCATTGTTCTCATGCTTTCATTGTCTGTTTAATTTCAGTCGCTTCAATTTTGATGGTAAGCCAATCAAGAAAAGAACAATTTAACAACAATCGATATATCCCTAACATAGAACAATTGAAACATAGATGTTTTTACTCAGAAGAAGGACATGCAGTCACTGTTTTTACGCCACTGCTCTGTGCTAGAGCAATCAGTGAATAATCATAGTGATTTGCACCCTCCTTGTGTTCTTCTCTGCTTTAACCATTTAACTAACCTTAAACTTAATCTTTTTACTAAACTCTCATTTTTCTTTTCAGAATGTAATGACCATTCTCATTAATTTCTTCATCAGATGAATTAAACTTTCTGTATTCAGTATGTTAAACTTTGTGTAATTTTAAAATAAGAGTCTTTAATCTTCCTTAATTTGGGGCAAATGAAAATAATCCCAGTATCTAATTTTTTTTCTTCATAGCTCATTCTGAAGACTGAATTAATCTTGGACTACCTACTTTATATATAATCTATGCTTAACTTTCTTGCTATCATGATGCATCCAAAACTGCATATGGCACAATGTATCGAACTGTAGCCTAAGAAATACAGTAATTATTTCTTTATTGTTTTATTTCTATGTCACTGTTTTTTTAAATCAAAAATGCTGTTTGACTTTTCATTGTCTAACAACTTGCATGCCCCACTATTACATGAACATGATTTTGTGTTTTTCCATTACAGGGCCAAGGAGCGGAAGATGAATTTAGATAAACGTGACACACTGTATTTTGGGAAGGCAAATCAGGGCAGGACTTACACACTTAATGATAAGGTTCTGGGGAGTGTTGCTGAACAAAGACCTTGGGGTACAGATTTATAATTCATTGAAAGTGGAGTTGCAGGTAGGCATGGGTAGTGAAGAAGGCATTTGGTCAGCGCATTGAATATAGGAGTTGGTTGTACAAGACATTGGTCAGGCACTTTTGGAATACTGCATTCAGTTCCGATCTCCCTTTTTATAGGAAACATGTTGTGAAACTTGAAAGGGTTCAGAAAATATTCCCAAGATTGTTACCCGGATTTGAGGGTTTGAGCTATAGGGAGAGCCTGAATAGGCTGGGGCTACTTTCCCTGGAGCGTAGACGGCTAAGGGATGACTTTATACAGTTGTATAAAATGAGGGGCATGGGTAGGGTGAATAGCCAAGGTGTTTTCCCCAGCATATGGGAGTTCAAAACTAGAAGGCATAGGTTTGAGGTGAGAGGGGAAATATTTAAAAGGGGCCTAAGCAGCAACATTTTCATGCAGAGAGTGATGTGTGTATGGAATGAGCTGCTGGAGAAGGTGGTGTGAGCTGGCACAGTTACAACATTTAAAAGGCATCTGGATGGGTACATGAATAGTAAGGGTTTAGAGAATATGAACCAAATACTGTTTAAATGGGATTAGTTTAATTTAGGATATCTGGTCGGCATGGACAAGTTGAACCGAAGGGTCTGTCCCCATGCTGTACAACTCTATGACTGTACTATGTGCATATTTGCAGTCTGATATTCCATCCAAAAATATTACCTTCTAAATGTTTTACATTAAGTTGCATTTATCATCTTTTTATCCACTTATGAAACCCTGTAAATGTGCAAAGTGTTTTATAGTCCTCAGCTCACATTGAATTGCTTCATGCCAATTGTTTAATATAAAATTATTATTTTTATGTTTTAACATCCCTCCCTATTTCCTTTTATATTGTCAGCTACGTTTACACTACTCTCTTTTAGATTTTCTCATTTTCCTTTCATTTTTCCAAAATGTTTTTGATATTCCTTATGTATCTCTTATTCTTGAATATAATTACATAACAGCATTCTTTGTTTGAGTTTCAGTTAATTTTAAGATTCCAAAAATACCAAATTCTGTTCTTTAATATCCTCTCCTCTAGTTTCATACAAACAAAGGGGATGACTGTACCATTCAGTGGGGATGCAAATCTACTGATAGTGGATCAACGGTTAATTATTTACCCAGTCTGATTTTTGTTATCACTGAATGATGGATGTAAAGGGTAATAATGTGTGGTGTGTCACTGGCTTTATCTAGAATTTAAAGTGCAGAACCAGGCCATTTAAAATCACCCATTTGATGCTTAGAGGCAAGTGTGATGCAGCTTGATTTTAAAATATTTACAATTACATTCTCTTGTTGATAAAAGAAAATATATTTTGTCAACTACTTTTAATCTCTCCACATTCATTGTAAAAGGAGGAATACAAAGGTAAATTACAAAGGTTGGACATGCTGGAATTCATTCTGAAAATTGCTGTAAAATTTAATTGATTTTCTGTTGTCACCAAGCTGTTCTTAACTCTGTTTTCAAACAACAGATTGGTCATAAAATATCTTGCATTGCATATCAAATACAGAACAAAGCTGCGAGCACTTGAACAGCTTCCTGTCCGATATTAGCAAACACCGTTTTTTAAATTGCTACTTTTCTTGGGACTGATTAATTTCCTTTTCCTGAAAGTCATGCATCGGCTAAATGCTATTCTGACCTATCTGTGTTATAACAGCTGCTGGTTTCTCTGTTGAAGAATAAGCAAAACACGATGGCGTCCTTCTTAAACATGTCATCGACCTAATCAATTTCTGAAATAACGCATGAAAAGCGTGCTGCCCAATATAGTTTATTGATGATATGCCTGATGATGAAGAATTTTGCAATGACGTAAAGTAATACTGAGAGTCTTATTTTAAATTAACAAATGGCTTTTAAATTATAGTGACAATGCACTGTAACAAAACACTTGGAGCAAGCCTCTTATTATTGCTTTTGGTACTGATCATTGTAAACTTGTTTTCCATTTTAGTATTATTCAAACTGACTTGACCTCAATTATTTCTACTTATTAATGCATATTGCAAATCATTTATACAACATTCAGAGTTAAAACAGAATAAATGCCTCAAAAATATTGGCACAAGACAATGCAGAAGTATTCACAGTTACATAAACCAAGTTCAAATACAGTAGAGGGCAATATTCTTACTTAGTATTTGTAGCGATGAATGAAAAGCATATGACTGCTATCCAATGAAGCATAAACCATGACATAGATGTACTTTAAATATCCTCAACCACATCCCACAGAACTTTATAGCGGAATATTCAATTAGAAGTACAGCTCTGTAAACCTTACCCTATTTTTAGTCAAAGTACACTATGTATTTTTCTGCTGGAACCAAAACAATTTAAACACTAATGGGAACCTATTTGATGCAAAAGTCATGCTTCAATTTACTGGATCATTTATCAGTGCTGGAGAAGCTTGGCAGGACTGGCAGCATCTACAGAGAGAGAAACCGAGTGACCATATTGAGTTCAGTACGACACTTTCTTTCCCTGACCCATATGCGGAATGCAAGCTTTCCCTTCTGTGACATGGCCTCTTGTGACAACAGTCCAGCAACACTGTGTGAAGGACAGTTCTTGGCTTGCAGTGTCTAAAGTGCTATGCAGCTGGGTTTTAAATACAGCACCAGCAGTATGAATGGTGCATTGTTGCAGCAGCGGTGAGCACGATCATCTCTGCTGGAGGCTGTGAGAAGCCTGAAAAATAGCAATAAGCCTAAAAATCTGCGAATTTAGCTCCTAGTCTTCAACAGCAGACTATATATGGCATCAGTAGAATGAGTGTAACCTGTGTAACATGAACACCAACCTCCGTAGAACTGTTATCTAATGCAACAACTAAAAAAATAAATTATTTTATCAAGCAGGTAGCACAGTGTTACACTGTCTTGGGAAACATAAGAGGCAAGTCAAGCCATTGTGCGTGTTTTTGGTATCTCAACTTTTGGGTAGAAATTTGAGGCTGGTTACTGATACATCTAATGGAAAACAAGTGATGCACTTGCATTGGTTATTAACAATTTGTAACGAAAAATAGTTTAAAATCATAAAGCTACATCTAATGGAAAACAAGTGATGCACTTGCATTGGTTATTAACAATTTGTAACGAAAAATAGTTTAAAATCATAAAGCATTTTCTCCAAATTAGTTACGTAAGTAAAAAAGAAATGACAATGTTGCCTGTGGACATGATTCTTGGATAAATTGTAGGCATGATCTGTAGTAGGCAACTTAAAATACATTCGTGTTGATGTATAAATTAAATTTGGTTTCCAGCATTTTCTGCACTTTATTCTCTGTATATTGAATTTTTTTTAAAGTATTAACTTCCAGAACTATTGCATTAATTTACATGTTTTGAATCCAAATAGCTTCTGGGTGAATTCTATTTCTGCTAAGGCTCTTGTGGACTGGAGCAAATATTTACAATACATAACTCTGAAATTGAATATAATTACATTATTTATGTTTCAATCTGAAAATGAAAGAGCATCTTGCTGAAAATGGAAGGCTGAGTATTTTTCTTTGAATAAATGCATCCTAACTAAGTAGGCAAATTCATGAGGCAGACTCATCAGCTGAGAATATTTTCAATCCAGTTTTGCATATTGCTGGATGTCAACAATGACATGAGAATTAACCTTCCTCCTGAAGTAACATTCAACATTATTCTCCCAATTTTATGTGATAAAAGTCATTTGCCTCTCTTGTTCAAGTTACCAAAAGCATGTACATTTTCATTTGTTAAACTGTTAAATCAAGCTGTGGCCTGTGGTTACAACTTAGTTTCAACAAATCATGCACTCACAGAGAAGTTTTCTTCTAAGTAAATCTTTCTACCCACAACATTTGTTAACCAGAAAATAAGCACAGGGATCGCAATGTGCAGTGTGTAAACATCTTGCTGCCTGTTAATTAAATGATTGTAGCTCACAACCAGCTCTATGTGCACTGTCAAGTGCTCATGCATCTGAACAGTGTGGGAGGGGCAAAACTGATCGAGGCAAGTGCAAGTTTAATTTAACCTGCACTGTTTAACACCGAGTAGCAGTTCTTAAAAGGCAGGTAAATTTGGATTGGTGCAGGCACAGGGCAGATTTCTACACTGTTTCTACCCTAGGAAAGTCACAAGTATGACATGGCAGAGACCGAGCTTCAGGAATTTCTGACACTGCCCTGGAAGCTTTGATCCAGGATGTTAACAGGAGCAGAGATGCCATCCATCAAAAATGGGTAGAAGATCCTTCTGACTAACTGCACAAAAGCAGTCAATGCCAGAAGTCCGGAATACAGAACATGGATGCAGCATCATAAAACGATCTTTAAATGTCATGCACTGTCAACTGCTGTGCTAGCTTCATCCACTATCAATGCACCATAGACTCTTCACTGACCGACTAATAATCTCTGCTAATCACAATTCACACCCAACGTTCATAGTTCCTGTGCTAGTCTAAGAGGCTGTTCAGTCATTTTTGGTGAATGAGTAAATCTCAACAGAAAAGCCACTTCTCTTGGATAACAAAGTATAATTTATTATATGACAATGGCTGTGTACAGGTTACATGAACTCTTAAGCATCTTGACTGTTCCTAAAAAGGAATACAGAAGACATGTTCTCCATCTAGAAACTATGTCAGAATACAATTGATTTTCCAAACAGAGCAGTGAATGACTGCTGCACCCTTCGAACATTAACTCTTTCAGAACCATTGCCATATCCAACAACTTGTCATGATGGATCAGGTTTGCATTAATATTCTCATGAGATATGTGTGATTAGTACTCGTATACTTAATCCTTTACCCTGATGGAAGGTTGCGCACCTGAACATGAGTTTGATTTCTCTCCAGCTGCAATCAGATCTGTTGAATGTTCCCACATTTCCTTCAGCTTAATCTAGTTAATGGCATATTTGATTGATGTGTGACCTAACAGCATGCTAAAAGAAATTTTTAAAAAATTGTTGTGAATGATAAAGAGTGTGTTTAAAGGAGGGGACATGATTCTCTTCCCACCTGTTCCTAACGTGTATTCTTTACTGTATTTAAGAACAGGAAATTGGCGCTATTAGTTTAAAGGAATGGAAAATTGGTTCACCACAAGAAATAAGCAATTATAAATCAGTGTCGTGTCCACTACCTGAGTTAGTCCCATTTGAAGTAAATAAAAATGATGGTTCAAATTTTTTTACCCAGAGGGTGGTTGAGAATCTGGAACTCACTGCCTGTGAGGGTGGGAGAGGCAGAAACCCTCATTACTTTTAAGAAGTATTTAGATGTCCATTTTGCATGCCAACACATTCAAAGCTATGGGCCAAGTGTTGGTTTTTGCGATTAGAATAGTTAGGTGTTTGTTCTTGACAGGTTGGGACATGATGGGCTGAAGGACCTTTTCCAGTTTTACCGATCTCTATATAACTCTGTATGACGCTATAAAAATAAACTATACAGAATCATTTACCAGGTATATTAATTTACTTATAAGATCACAATCTTTTAAAAGATGCAAGACTCTCCTTGATTTCCCTGAGATGGTTATATTTAATGGAAACGTACAATGATGATTAATCTGATGTGGGTGTGTGGCCAGATTTATGGGATGCAGCTTATTTCTTATGTCTGCTTAAACCAGCCCAAAATTCACGGAAACACAATGTTCAATGAAGATAATTTGTGCTTAAAACTCCAATAAACTACAACGGCAGAATGGGAACCTGTGTCAACTCCGTCACAACATTTGCACATTTTGTTTTAAACCAAAATAATGTCAAAATGAAGTTTGACAATTCCTTACTTTTGCTTATTTTACTGTTCTAAAACTATTCAATCCTGTTGAATCCATGAGAAAAGTGCTTTATATTTCTAATAGATTATGTAGTAGCATTAATTGGACAATTGAAAAGCCCTAAACTTGATTGGAAGACAAGAAAATTAATTTAACATCAAATAACAGTAAAATGTTTTAGACTATAGCTGGGGTGACATATTTAACTCTTTGATATTAATATCTATTACTGGATATGACTACATTTCTATTTGATTTTTTCTGTAGCAGGTCAGGATCAACAATTCCCACAGTACTCAGAGAATCACTTTGCTATTATCATTTGTGGATTAGAGTGGGGAAGGGGTGAAACATTTGATTACTTCTAATGACCTTAGGTCCCTAATTTCGCATTATTATTGCTGGAAATTAGCATCAGGATCTCTCCAGATTTCAGACAGTCTGAATAATAAAAGTTAATTGCAGTAACATAATAAATAATAATTGATTGCTTTACAGCAATGGGAGTCAATTTTGAGTGGACCTGGCAGTGATTCTTAAGCACTGACTGCAAATGTTAAATTTTAGGATTCAGGATACAATTACCCATGATTCATAGTTGATTATTCATAAGTATTTTCCAGATAATTTATTAATTTTGTTGAGAAGCTGCACATAAGATATGATATATTGATTAGTTAAATAGTATTAAATTGACCTGTGACAATTAAAGATGATTCACTAACACAAGAAGGCGAACTGGTACACAGTGTGTGAAGTCAGCATCTTGCATTCTTGCAAATGTTAGGTCTTCAAACTCCTTTTCTGGCCCATCTCGGATCTGAAGAAGACAGCTGCCTGGCAAGCACTGCTTACTGATGAAGAGTGGCACCCAAGTCTGAGCGTGTGTTGTTTTCTCCTATTTCTAGAGGCTGATAGTCTATGCTATATCAATCACCTGCCTCAGTCCTTCGAGCCAATTACACAGGGCGGGTAACCAAATAACAAGATGGTCACCTCCGTCTTTGCCCATCTTCCAGCTCTAGGCCAGTTTACATTATGCCAGGAACTTCTCTCTTTCAATGCTTCTATAAATAATGCTGTTGCAGGCTCTGTGTTACTAAATTGATGCATCAATATTGAAGACAGTGTATATGTATTTCCAGTGGCAGGAAAGAAAAAAAAATTCTCTGCTGAGGTAGCCTTGTGTTATGATGTGAATTTTTTTACAGTAACTTAATAAGTATTTCTACACTTACTCTAAAAAGTATGCTCGATTTCTAAATTAAAGAATATTAAATACCTCCAACTTAAATAGCTATTTTTTGCAAAATATGAGCTCAGATAAATAGAAAGTTAAACTTTTTAATCATGCTGTACAAAGGAATCTGAGCATCCTTATACATCAGTCAATGAAAGTAGATAACAAAGTGCAGCATTAGGAAGCCAAACGGTGCATTGGTCTTCATTGGAAAAGGATTTGAATTAGAAGGTAGAGAGGAGATTTGATGAAAATGTATGAAATTCTAACAGGACTGGGCAGACTAAATGCAAGGAGGATGCTTTCCCTGGTTGGGGAATTGAGTACTAAGTGCCACAGTCTCAGGATATATAAGTTGGGTAATTTAAGATTGAGATGAAGAAAATGTTTTTACTTAAAATCAACCTGAGAAATTCTCACCACAGAAAGTTCAGGAGGTCAAGACACCGAATAGATCCAAGAAAGAGAAAGTTAAAGCTTTAGCTTTTATATATGTCAGGGGGAATGGGGAAAAAGCAGAAATGTGATATTGAGATAAAAAAATCAGCCATGATCACACTGAATGATGGAGCAGGCTCAGAAGGCCAAATGGTGCTCTCCTACTCCTGCTTTTGATGCTTCTATAACATTTTGGAGTGGTTATATAGTGAAGTTATTAATGACTTTAAAAATTCCCATGGGAATGAAGAGCAGGTTGATGCATTATAGTTTTAAGAGTAAGAAACAAAATGTTCATGGAATGGGTTGACAAAAGGCAAGCTGATCACAGAAAAGCAATGGGCAATTCATTTTAGTTGCAAAAATAAGGGATCACAAAATAAGAAAAGGAGCACAGCTTTAAAGAATATACGAGAAGAGAGTGACCTGGGGTCGCTTTGAAGATGACTAGGTTGAGTAGCAAGCCAGTTTACAAAGTACATGGGATTTTAGGCGTTATAAATAGAGGCACAGAATACAAAAACAGGACGCCATGCTAAACTTATATAACATACTCCAATAACCCCAGCTGGAATATTGTCATCACTTCGCACTCAAAACTTCAGAAAGGATGTAAAAGCTTTGGAAAAGTTATAAATTTTCTCGAAATGAGGGATTGCAGTTGTAAATAAACTGTAGAAGCTAGGGTTATTCTGTTTGGTACAGAAAGATTTTATAAAGAAGAGAGGATTTTAGAATGATGTTTTAAAGCATGAAAGGTTTAGCTGGAGTGGGTAGTCTTGTTATAAACATGGACAAAAGAGCTGAATTCCAAAGGTGAGAGGAGTGACAGCCCTTGACATCAAGATTGCATTTGCTTGAGTATGGCATCAAGAGGCCCCAGCAAAACTGGAATCAATGGCTATCAAGGGCAAACTGTCTGCCGGCTGGCGTCATACCAGACGCATAGGAAGATGGTTGTGGTTGTTGGCGGCCAGTCATCTCAGCACCAGGACACCTCTGCAGGAGTTCCTCCAAGTAGTGTCCTAGGTCCAGCCGCCCTCAACTGATTCATCAGTGACTTTCCCTCTATCATGAGTTCAGAAGTGGGGAAGTTCACTGATAATAGCATAATGCCCAGCATCATTTGTGGCTCCAAGATAATGAAGCAGATCATGTCAAATCCAAAGCATTCTGGACAATTTCCAGGCTTGAGTCAATAAGCGGCAAGTTACATTTCCACCACACAAATGCCAGGCAATGACCATCTCCAATAAGACCCAACCTAATCACTGCCCCTTAATATTCAATGATGTTGCCTTCACTGAATCTCCCATTATCAACATCCTGGAGGTTACCATTGACCAGAAACCCAATATGATTCGTCACATAAACATAATGGCTACAAGTGCAAGTCAGAGGTTATAAATAGCAGGTAACTCACCTCCTGACTCCCCAAAGCCTATTCAACGTCTACAAGGCAAATTTAAGAGTGTCAGGGAATACACCCCACTTGCTTGGATAGGTGTAACTTGCTTGATTGACACTACACTCACAAGCATCCTCTCCCTCGACCACACATGCTCAGTAGCAACAGTAAGTACTGTCTACAGAATGCACTGCAGAAATTCACAATGATCCTTAGGCAACACCTTCTAAATCCACAACCACTTCCATCTGGAGGGACAAGGGCAGCAGATACATGTGAATAATCCCCTCCAGGCCACTCACCATCCTGATTTGGAAATATATCACCGTTCCTTCACTGTCACTGGATCAAAGTCACAGATTTCCCTCCATTAGGGCATTGTGGGTCATTTACAGCATGTAGACTGCAGCAGTTCGAGAAGACAGCTCACCACCACCTTCTCAAGGGCAGCTAGGGATGGGTAATAAACGTTGGCTGGCCAGCAATGCATAAGTCTCATAAGTGAACAAAAAACGACACATAACCATTCATACAAGCGAAAAGGTTGAGAAAGAGAAGGCACAGATTTAATGTTATCGTTCTGAAGAACCAAGGACAAAATAAAGAAAATATTTTATGCAGTGAGAAGATAGAATTTGTGATGCATTTACTGGTGGGGTGGTGAATATGTATTTGTTAATAATATTTTTAAAAATGTGGTTAAGTAATTAAATGGCAAGAGTTATGGCGAAAGGGGGAAGGATTGGGATTAACTAAATTGTTACATGGAATAGCTGATGCTGAAATTGTTGGACTGAATGGTGTCCTCCTGGACTCTGCCATTCTCTGATTCCGTCATTCAGATACTAAGTGTATGTTAAAAAAACTGAAATAACTTTTTGAGACATTACCATATTAAAAACAAGGATGCTTTGATTCTGCTGTCCGTTTATTTAAATAACCAGCAATGTAAAAATAACCAAACTTAGAGAATCTAAGAGACAATATTGTCCTAACCCAGGTTCCTGAAATTACAAACTTTTTATGATTTTCTGACAATTCACCACCCCACTTCAAAACACTGTAAATGTGAAACGAAACTTTACGTGATTCTCATAATGTTGCTCAATTGGTGACAGCAATTTCATTATTGTAACCCAATAAAGCTAAATCAGAGAGGTCTTATCTTGTTAATAAAATGTGAGGCTGGATGAACACAGCAGGCCAAGCAGCATCTCAGGAGCACAAAAGCTGACGTTTCAGGCCTAGACCCTTCATCAGAGAGGGGGATGGGGAGAGGAAACTGGAATAAATAGGGAGAGAGGGGGAGGCGGACCGAAGATGGAGAGAAAAGAAGATAGGTGGAGAGAGTATAGGTGGGGAGGTAGGGAGGGGATAGGTCAGTCCAGGGAAGACGGACAGGTCAAGGAGGTGGGATGAGCAGATTCCCAATTCCTCCGCCTCCGCCGCATCTGCTCCCACGATAAGACATTCCACTCCCGCACATCCCAGATGTCCAAGTTCTTCAAGGACCGCAACTTTCCCCCCACAGTGATCGAGAACGCCCTTGACTGCGTCTCCCGCATTTCCCGCAACACATCCCTCACACCCCGCCCCCGCCACAACCGCCCAAAGAGGATCCCCCTCGTTCTCACACACCACCCTACCAACCTCCGGATACAACGCATCATCCTCCGACACTTCCGCCATTTACAATCCGACCCCACCACCCAAGACATTTTTCCATCCCCACCCTTGTCTGCTTTGCGGAGAGACCACTCTCTCTGTGACTCCCTTGTTCACTTCACACTGCCCTCCAACCCCACCACACCCGGCACCTTCCCCTGCAACCGCAGGAAATGCTACACTTGCCCCCACACCTCCTCTCTCACCCCTATCCCAGGCCCCAAGATGACATTCCACATTAAGCAGAGGTTCACCTGCACATCTGCCAATGTAGTATACTGCATCCACTGTACCCGGTGTGGCTTCCTCTACATTGGGGAAACCAAGCGGAGGCTTGGAGACCGCTTTGCAGAACACCTCCGCTCAGTTCGCAACAAACTACTGCACCTCCCAGTCGCAAACCATTTCCACTCCCCCTCCCATTCTCTAGATGACATGTCCATCATGGGCCTCCTGCAGTGCCACAATGATGCCACCCGAAGGTTGCAGGAACAGCAACTCATATTCCTCCTGGGAACCCTGCCGCCTAATGGTATCAATGTGGACTTCACCAGTTTCAAAATGTCCCCTTCCCCTCCTGCATCCCTAAACCAGCCCAGTTCATCCCCTCCCCCCACTGCACCATACAACCAGCCCAGCTCTTCCCCCACCCCCACCCACTGCATCCCAAAACCAGTCCAACCTGTTTCTGCCTCCCTAACCGGTCCTTCCTCTCACCCATCCCTTCCTCCCACCCCAAGCCGCATCCCCATCTACCTACTAACCTCATCCCACCTCCTTGACCTGTCCGTCTTCCCTGGACTGACCTATCCCCTCCCTACCTCCCCACCTATACTCTCTCCACCTACCTTCTTTTCTCTCCATCTTCGGTCCGCCTCCCCCTCTCTCCCTATTTATTCCAGTTCCCACTCGCCATCCCCCTCTCTGATGAAGGGTCTAGGCCCGAAACGTCAGCTTTTGTGCTCCTGAGATGCTGCTTGGCCTGCTGTGTTCATCCAGCCTCATTTTATTATCTTGGAATTCTCCAGCATCTGCAGTTCCCATTAGGTCTTATCTTGTACTCACTCAATATTCACACAGGCCAACTTGCTACTGACAATCAACAGATGGTAAGTAAAGGCAGGAATGCTGCCTTACATTTATTCTTCACCAGCCTAGCAGATGTCATTGATTCTATTGCTTTGCAGATCATCTAATATTCACACAGGCCAACTTGCTACTGACAATCAACAGATGGTAAGTAAAGGCAGGAATGCTGCCTTACATTTATTCTTCACCAGCCTAGCAGATGTCATTGATTCTATTGCTTTGCAGATCATCTAATTCAGCCACAGATGTAGAACTGAACATTAGACACAATGAGTTGTGTAGTTTTTCACAATATCAATCATGATTTTACTTATTCAGTTTCAAAGAAGCTGATCAGAACAGTTTTCCAGCAAGGTGTTCATGACATTTCAAGATATAATGCATGTAAGAAGGGAGATAGTAGAAGTATCTTCCAACAATATGCATAAAATATATCGGGATTTATGATTTTCCTAAGTTTCCATCTATTTACTTTGAATTATCCCCCATAAGCTGATTAATTTAGGATTGATCGAGTCACCATTTCATCATTACAGTTATAACTTACAACGACCTCAATGGAAAAGAAAATCAAATAAATTGTGTAGTGGTTTGCCAATAGTTTAGCTCCTATTTTGTTCTTCCTCTCAAGACAAATTTATAGACCAATCTAATTTATATCACCCCTCTGGGTAATTAAAGATAATACAATTGTCAAGGAACATATCAATAGCTTGATTTCAACCATAAACTATCATAGTATTGGAAAAATCCAACTTGATACCTGTTCAGTTTAGGACTAAGGTATCACAAACCACTCTCTTGAAATCAACATAACTGGTAATGATCATAGACTATGATTTGAAGAATTAAATTTCTGTCAAATAGCAATGGAACTGGTATATGGAAGAAATTCCTTCTTGCACTGTGACACAGATCATTCTCTGAGATCTATCCAATAACTTGTGCAATTAGCAAATTGAACAAAATCTCTCTTCTTCTGGGAGGGTGACATTGGTGTAATAATTATGTAAACAACTATTATTCTGATAGCATCTATCTAAATGTAATATTTGGAGAAATAAACTGCAAAGTTAAAAATGGCACAAAGACATGCAAAATTTAGGACAATAGAGAATGCTAAATTATTATAAACAGATTTAGTAAATGATACTTAACTCTAAAAGACTGCAATGTTGTACTTGTGAGCAGGTCACATGTTGAGCATGCACACACCTTTCAAAGAAAACACTCCAAGTAGATGGTGAAAGAAGAACACGTGGGCATTCCAGTGCACATATCTCTGATGTTGCTTGATAGTTCAGATCATGGGCATTCCTTTTAAAAAAAGGACATACTGTCAAAACTTGTTGTCTTGCACTCATCAGGATAAAGGCAAGAATGTCAAATGTTAAAGTAAAAGTCAATCCTGCTGCAGGAGAGAAAGGGTAGTGATTGGTGAAAATAATTTCTGATTGGCCAAGGTGTGTTAGCATGGAGAATTTGCCTGGAGCAGTTACCCATGTATCCAACCTTTAATTAATTGTTTTATAAAAGCTAGTTGGATCAGACTTATCAAGACATTTCCACTGAGGATCCATTAGGGGGTAAGTTTCTTCCCAGCTTTTGTTTAATTGAAAAAGGCACCATTCCTATATTCTTTCTGATTGCAAATGTTAGGGTCCTGAGTGTGAACGTATGTGACTTCTAGCTTGGGTAAGTAAGCAATACTAATCAGAACTGACTTGTTTGGTTTGAATTTAAGCAAAAGCTTGAAAGTTAAATGTTCCCTGGTGCATTTTTCATGACAATGTCTCTGCAAATCAGAGTCTACCTACTAATCAATTAATAGCTTCCACCTAGGCAGGATAAACTGCTGTTCTCTCAAAATTTTGCACTCTTGTGCATCTGAGCTGATGAATGCAGGCCAGCATTATTTTACAGAATGTCTATTTTATCAGCAATAATCAAATTGTGAAGTGGAGTTTGTGATTTACATTTGCTCTGTTTTTTTTTGTTTGGATTTTCAAGATTTGAATTAGTGACATATAGATTTTTCATTGTTTGTGACGGATTTAGCGATTAACTTGTAAGTATTCTTTAGCCATGGTGATTTATTTGTAGCAGGTTGAAAGAGGTAGTCTTCAGGGCTATTTTTAACATTAGGACAGTTGCAACTGAGTAGATAGACAGAGTCATATACCCCACAGCTGAAACAATGTTTTAATTTTAGTTTCAATTTAGGGGGTATTCTACAGACGTATTGGCTAAAGATATTGGTGCTCAGTACTAAGGCAAGGTGATGGGGCAACAAAGTGGCCTTGACCTTCACACAGAGACAAGGCAGTGTGAGTAGGTACCCAATTGGAGAAGGAATCACATATAGGTTCCTAGGAATCTCCTCCCAGGAAGCCATCCACCTACAAAATGCTTGCCACCTTCAAACCTATGAGAGTTCAAACCGAGCACAGAGAACCTACATCTGGCAGGACACTCTCAACATGACTGGGCCCAAGTCCAAGATGCTCTTGCCATACCAGCTTCAGACACTAGGGATGTGCCTGGACGTGGTGGGAGAGAATGAAAGAAGAACACCTTATGGTCGCACATTGTGTTAACACCACATAATGTCTGAAAAGATGTCTGAGGCATCATGAAATGAAGGAATAGATGATGAATGCAGGCAATTCTGTTATAAAGTGACAGATGCATTCCTGTGAAATGACGTATCATAGAAAATCGCGGCAAGGAAATAACTGGGTCTACTGGAAATGGGGGGTTAGGGGCAGACCAACAAAAACAAATCTCTCAAAGTGACTCGAAAATCACTCAAAATCCGAACAAAAAGGATAGCACAGTTTGAAAAAGTGTTTAATTAACATGTAATAATGAAATAACAGCAAATTTATCACCTTATCTTGAAAAAATGGCAAGGCGATTTGATGGGCGAAGAGGTTCTGAGGTACCTCTGTTGTTAATGCAGGGTCTGAGGGTTGTTGGTATCATCATCATCATCATCATCATCACTTTCAGGTGCAGTTTTATTTGGAGGGTTAGGGTGAAAAATAACTTATCCAGGAGTAGATGGCTGTGGTTCCTTGTCTTTTGTCTGTTTTTTGGGGATTGGCTTAACAAGGACACCCAGTTTTTGCTACTTTGCCCTTTTTCTTCTTTCATGAAGAAGAAGTTCATAGAGTGCCAAATAAGATTGTACTTCATGAACTGCTACCCAGCTGCGTTCTGCAGTGTAATTGTCCTCCAATCTTTGCAACCACTTCTTAATTTCCCTCAAGATAGAGGACAAAACAGAAATAATAACCTCTTATGGTGCTGCATGCTGGGCTTCATCTTCTTCATCCTGTTTCCACCTCTCCCTCAGCGACAAGTTGTAGGTCAGCTGGAGACAGGCCTTCACAGTGGGACTCAAGCAACTCTTCAAGCTCCTCACTCCCCACTTCTTAAAATACAACTTACTTTGCAAGATCAACACAATGTACTTGGGAGCTCCTCTGATGGATCAAAGCTTTTTAAATCTTGAAAAAATCTGGGAGAAGCTTCTGCCAAATTGCATACAAGCAGTCCTTACTGACATCATCCCAGGCCCCAACGATAATTTCAATTGCATTCTTGATGTTAAAGCTGTTCCAAAATTGAAGAACACTGTCCTTATCCCCCTCAGTTGCTGCAATCAGCCTCTTAAATTCGCACCCTGATTAATAAGCTGTAAAAGCTGCTATTGCACACTGGTCCATGGATTGAAGGAGAGAGGTTGCGTCTGGGGTTAGAAATAACACTTTGATGTTTTCAGAAAGCTCACCAGTGGTCTGAGGATGGCTTGGTGCATTATCCACGATGAGGAGAATCTTGAAAGGCACATTTTTTTTTTCTGTAAAACTTTCTGAAAACATCTTTGAAAACATAAACAATAAAGCCAGAAAAACTTTGCCCAGTCATCCAACCTCCTTTGCTTGACCTGAAGTAGATGCCTAGAGTACACTTAAGGTAACCTTTCAAGGCTTGTGGGTTGGCAGAGTGGTACACCACCAAGGCTTAAGCTTTAAGTCTTCACTGGCATTGGCACCCAGCAACACAGTCATATGACCCTTTGCCACCTGAAAGCCTGGACAGTGTGCTTCATTCATAGAAATGTAGGTTCTTGACGGTGTTCATGTTCAGTCTCAACCTGACTCACCCAAATTGAAAATTTGATCTAAGCTCTAGCCTTCTTTGTCAATTAATTTTTTTCACGACGGGAGGAAATGCTATTGCATGCTCCTCGTCTGCCCTTGCAGCTTTGCCACATAATTTTACATTTTAAAACCAGCAACTGCTAGCACTAAAGGTAGACACAGCTGCAGGATTTTCAGTTGTTTTTGTTAGATAATCATAAATTGATGAGGCTTTCTCTTTTATGGTGAGAAAGATGGTCCCAGATCACTTTTATGTTTGATCTTCTATCCACACACTTAGAAGCCGCTCTATCTCCTCAAGTTCCTTTGTCCATGACCTCACAGATTTACCAGCACTCAGACTTGTCCCAGCAATACAGCTTGCCTTAATCTTTTCCGTATTGTCTCTAATGGTGCGTAAGGTGGACTCCTTTATTCCTGTTACGCAAACTATGTCACATGTACTCTCGCTATGCTTAAAATGTTTTATAACATCTAACTTCTCTTCTAGCATTATAGTCTTTCTTTTTGGTTCACCACCTGCAATTTTATCACCAAGACACTTCTTGTTAACATTCTTGCCCCTTTGTCCTTGCATTCTGTCGATAACACAGCAGAGTTGTACAGAACCTCTCACAGAAATCACAAGGGTCCTTGATGCTAGTGTGGGATCTCTTCCGGCCCATGCACAAAGGATGTGAACCAATCATGTCAACTTTGGAATCGCATCATAGCCAACACAAAGCTCACGTTTTACAAATACCATTCCCCTATTTGTCATTCGTGTTATAGCCAATGTGTGTTGCTGGAACACGCATTACAGGAGAACACCCTGCATATTGATTAAGAGTGAATTGGGTATAGGTAAATTGTATGAATATGGAGAGTTAGAATTTAGTAAGTTTTGGGATCGAGTTTTATGGAGTGTTGGCATCTGAAATAAAGCTCTCACTAAAACTGTAAACTTTGTTCAAAGACATTTATCCTACAACATATAACACTGAGGTGGCATGGGTAAATGCATCACTACATAAATACGCAAGCATGGATATTAAATATATTTTCACATTACATCATTCGCTGTATGAGTGAATGTCATTTAATTGCAGTTACGATGAAGGCTAGCCATCCTTTGTACTGCATAATGTTCTAAACCTGACTGAGTGATAGCTGTCCTTTCCATAGCATCCATACTAACATGAAACTTTGTCAGGATGAAAGGAAGGAGCATTGGATGATATGAAGGTTCCATCCATTTGTAACCTGAATTTCTGCCAAATAGCATGAACCATATAGAAAGATCGAAGTGTTCAGATGCACTTGCTGTTGGGGTTATACAGAGGTTGCAGGCCTTGGCAGCATCAAAATATTTGCAGTTAATGAAAAACAATTTAATGGAATGCAGGTCACTGAATACGTTCACAAGTAAGTTCTGCATGTGACGCTTTGCTGATACTGCTATGTTTTATGACGCTGAAGGTCTTGGTCTATCTGAAGAACGTCCTCATTTTCTTACTCAGTAAAAGTCTGCAGCTCTCATGGATCCCCACCATCCATCCCAGAGACTTGGTATGTCCTCCTGGTATTTGGAGCAGAGATTCTGGGGATCAAGTGGAATCCTCTATGTACTCGGTTGGAACTCAGTTGTGGCAGGGTTGGAAAGCTGATGTCCAGATGTTAAGTTATGGTCCTCAGTGTCTGAAGTGGAAGAAGTTGTTGCATTGCAGAGAGATTGGA
Organism: Stegostoma tigrinum; assembly: GCF_030684315.1. NCBI lineage: Eukaryota > Metazoa > Chordata > Chondrichthyes > Orectolobiformes > Stegostomatidae > Stegostoma > Stegostoma tigrinum. The sequence goes on from NC_081375.1 coordinate 32,770,150, forward strand.
CAGCATGTCATACCACTCCGACATCCATCTAAGGGCAGAGTATAGTACCACTGACCCTCTCTCATCCACACAGCATTCCATGGAAGATGAGCAACTGTGGTCCTCCTGCATTATGAGGGTACACATGGCTGGAAGCTTCACAGGGGTTCACTCCACATCAGCTAGACATTGATGCTGAGACCTGGGCTTGTGGAGGCCTGCATTCCTCATCCATCTTTGTAACAGCACTTAGAGTAGTGGCCATAGAGATGACCACAGATTCTGCATCTGAGTCTGTTGGGGACCATTCCAATGAGGGAATATGGGCAATACCAGAAAGAAAGCAGCTCCTCAGTAATGTGATTATTCAGCTGCAGACACATAATGACATTTAAACAGCATCTTCCAAACCATGGGCTATGGAGGCCTCAGCTATAAGCCCAGTGGAATGCCTCTATGTGAACATTAAACCTCGTCGCCATGATTGAGATGTCTATTACTCAATCCTTTTGATGCACACACAGTAGCAGATTGTATATGTGGCAGCAGTAATGAGAATGTTGCCTTCGATCTCCAATCCCCACAATACCCGAAAGAGGGTAGCATTGCATCTAGGATTATACATGGTGTGGACATTTTATGGTCCAAGTTGTGAAGTAAGCAACTTGTATACCTTGTGCCGGTGAAGGATCCATGGAATATGATTGTTACACTGGGAGCTAAGCTAAATCTTTCCAACTCACATGACATTGCTTGTGCCTCACAGCCATCAGTGTGATTGATTTGGACGGTTGAATATTGTGGTGAAGAATACTTTGGACCACCACTTTTCATCGACATGTTTAGTCAAATGTGTCATGTCCACATATAGCATTTGAAATAACACAGGACGATTACCTGTGAGGGTAATACTATTGCTATTTGAAGGACCTCATTGTGCACGTAAATAGGCCTCTCTCCATGCAGTAGCGAGATTTTTGGGCTATCACTCAAAACCTAGCTGCAGAATCAGACTGTTTACCTTGACATAGAGAACCTCATTTTTATGATTTCACCAGATTTTCTCAAAAGTGCCTATGTTGTTCAGGGGCTGGATAGATTTTTCCCAAAATGACCAGAGTATATTTATATAAACAATAAAATATCAATTGTGCAGTAATACACATGAAGAACCTGGGCACAGAATGTTCCTGTTCTGCCTGTTTCTGTTGATTAGCTTTGAACTCGAACATGGTGTGCTTCTCACTAAGTCTCATCCAACAATGAAGCATCCCCATTCAGAGCTTCCATTTCCTAAGGTACTGAATTAGCAGAACCTAAGTGCTCTAAAAGTTTCCATAGCAACCACTGGAATACTGCAGGGATCAATAAAACCGAGCGACATTTATTTGTTAGCTTTTGTGTGCTTGCCATGACATTGGTTTAATTATTCTTTGTTATACTTAATGGCTTGGATTCAATTTGTCTTTGAGCAGTAGTTGCAAAAACAAAACAAAAATATCCCTGAACACACACTGGAACAAGAAAATATCACGATATATTGGAGATTGCAACAGCAAGCCACTTGAAATCCTGAAAGCCTTCTTTCATTTTGCAATCATTCACGTTATCTGAATGATGAATTTTTAATCCAGGTACAATCCCCCATTTTAAGTAACTGAACAGCTGCAATATTATATTTTACTAGTTCTTACTGTTTTCTCTGTTGTTTCCTGGCAGCAGTGAAGAGCCAAGAATCTAATATTTTTTCCTAGAAATTGGATCAAGATTGTCAATAATTGCAGAGAAATCAATCCTAAATAATTTTTAAAAAGTAACAACTTGTTTTATCTCTGAATGGTAAGAATTATACCTCATTCTCACCTTGAGCATGTTGCTGATCTGTCTATTACCTATATTTGAAGGACTTATATACTTGTCACATTGTTTCACAGTGGAACCGTCTAGAATCCATACAGCATGGAAGCAGGCCATTGCAACCCTCTGAAGAGCATCCCACCCAAAGCCACACCCTACCCTATCCCTGTAACCCTGCATTCCCCATGGCCAATCCACCCAACCTTTACATCTTTGGACTGCGGGAGGAAACCAGAGCACCTGGAGGAAACCTACACAGACACAGGGAGAATGTACAAACTCCACAGAAACAGTCGTCGAGTGTAGAAACAAACCCAGGTGCTGTGAGGCAGCAGTGCTAACCACCGTGTAACGTGTCTAGTTCCTCCAATGTCTATTTTGCTTCCCCTTTCTCAGCCTGCCTCCTCCTTCCTCAGTATCTGGTTAATTTGGTCTTGTTTTTATGGAGCTGACATAAATTTTGATTTTAATAACTTTATTGACAGGAAAGTACAAAATTTAGATTTATTTTAGACTGCCAGTCAGGACCAGCAGATAGGGTGACAAACAGTGAAGCAGGACGATTTGATAAGGATTGGAAGACACATTAACAATACACAGGATAACTTAATTATGAAATGTGAAAGTCCATTGTCACATCATCTGATGATCCCAAACCATATCAATTTACCTCCTGAACCTTTTTGTGCAGAATACACACAGATTCTTGACTGTCTGTGGAAGGACAAGAACAAATCTCTGCCTTGCAATAACTGCACAGGAACTCAATTATCAGCCAACTAGATGTCAATGTGCCCTTACCTACGTAATACCATTTATTTGTGACAGAGAGTGAAAGCATATGTGAACTGTATTATGTATCTTGGTGCAGATGTGCCAGGACTGCTCAGTGTTGGCCCCCTGCATGTGTAACAATGACATTACTTCACAGTTGCAATAATATGAAACAAAGAACTGTGGATGTTGGAAATTTGAAACAAAAACAGAAATTGTTGGAGAAACTCAGCTGGCCTGGTGGCATCTGTGGAGAGAAAGTAGAGTTGACATTTTGGGTCCAATAACACCTCAGTTGTAAAGAAGAATCACATCGAATTCGAAACATTAACTCTGTTTCTCTGTCCACAAATGCTGCCAGACTTGCTGAGTTTCTCCATCAATATCTGTTTTATACTTGACTGTTGCAAATAAACTCTGAGTTTTGACATTTTATAACAGAGTATTTCTCAGGCTTTCCAACATTTACTATGGACTTATCGCTCTACTTTAGAACAATTACCATTCCCTACGTCTTTTATTCTGTGACACGTGAGAGTTCGAATCTGTTGTTTACTAACCTTCCCCAATCTTCCCTGCAGTTCGGTCTCTGCCCAAGCCCCATCATTTTCTAAAAGCCCACCACTCATTTCATTTTAACATTTTCCCCTCTCACCAAAAACATAGGTGCCCTCTAATTTTGGACAAGAGAATGGACTCCCCCTACCCTAGAAAAAAGGACCTGGGGCATTTACCCTATCCATGCCCCTCATGATTTTACAGAACTCGAAATGGCTGCTCTGCAACCTCTGATGCTTCAGGGAAAACAAACCCAACCTATTCAGCCCGTACCAGTAGTTCAAACCCACCAACCCGGACGACATCCTTACAAATCTTTTCGAACACCTTCTTCACTACTCTGCCTCCTACAACTTCACTTTCAAGAAACTATGAACCTGCACTCCGAGGTCACTTTGTTCAGCAACACTCTGCAGTAGCCTAACATTAAGTATATAAGTCCTGCCCTGATTTGCCTTACCAAAATGCAACACCTTACATTGGTACAAATACAAAGAGCGGCAGAGGGCAACTGAAAGATTAATCAAGAGAAACAAAGTAGAGTACAAGAGAAAGTTAGCTAGATACCCAAAAACAGATAGCAATACATTCTGCCTGGTATTTAGAAAGGAAGAGAGTAAGTAACATGAATGTTGGTTCTCTGAAAAATGAAAATGGTGAGTTAATAATAGATAATTGGAAGTGGTTAATGAAACGAACAAATATTTTCATTATAGACCTTACAAAAGCATTCCAGTACTAGCTGTAAATCAGGAAATGAGACAAAAGAACTTGGTGAAATTACAATCGTTAGGTAAGTAGTGCTGAGGAATCTGATGGAGCTGTGAAATAATAAATCCTCAGGTCCTGATGGGCTTCATCCCAGGGTTTTGAAAGAGGTGGGTAAAGAGGTATTAGGTGTATTAGTGTTAAGTTTCCAAAATTCATTCAGATCTGGAAAAGTTCCTCCTGAATAGGAAGATGCAAATATAACTGCTGTATTCAAGAAAGGAGGGAAACAGAGAAAGGAAAGTATAGAAAAGTTAGGTTGATGTCTGTCAGAAGGAAGGTGTTAGAATTAATTACTAAAGAGGTTCTAGCTGGGTACTTAGAAAAACTCAAAATAGTTGGAAGAGACAGAATGTTTTTGTGAAAAGTAAACAATGTTTAAGGAAGAAAAACAGAAGTTGCTGGAAAAGCCCAACACATCTGGCAGCATCTGTGAAAAAAAAATCAGAGTTAACATTTTGAGTCTGGTGACCCTTCCTCAGAACTCAGAAAATAATGTTTGACCAATTTATTAGAGTTTTTTGAAAGAACAAAATACATTGCGGTTAAGGCTGACAGTGAAACATTCTATTCTTGGAGTTCCAGAATGCATTTAACAGTGTGCTGCCTGGCTTGCTGTATTCTTCCAACCTCCTGTTTGCCTACTTTGGATTCCAGAATCTGCAGTTTTTTTGTCTCAAACTTAGATGAGGAAAATGAAAATACAATAACGCAGTTTTCAGATGACACAAAGATGTCAGAAAGGAGATTGTGAAAAAGGCATAAGCAGAGTGCAGGTGAACTGTATAAGATCCTGAGTGGTCATGAAAAACACCTGGAAATGATGTTTCATTATTTGGGCCAGTCCAGAAGGAAGGGCCACTTTTTAAAAATTAGATGTCAGCCTTTTAGAGCAAGAATTGGGAGAATTTATTTCTCTGAGACTTGTTAGACTTTGGAACTCCCTGTCACAAAGGTTTTGGAGTCAAATTCATTGAATAACCTTAAGACAGAGATAGATGGATTCTTGACAGGCAGGCATTAGATGGAGTTAGAATTTAAAATACATGAAGATCAGACATGGTTTTATTAAATGACAAAGCAAGCTTAAAGAGCAAAAGGATCTACTTTTGTTTTTAATTCATATATTTACATGTTCCTCTCAAGTTAATGGAGTGTTCCCATGGTACAGAAATCTTCCAAAGGAAAAGACCAGTTGCTAGTTCGAACTAAATTGATTACTTCACTACTAATTACTAAAACACAATAAAATAATAATTCAGTAATAGTAATCCAATTTGCCGTAGCTGTAATTTTTACTCAAGGATTAGAGAAACTTTGAAGATAGAACTGGGAGGGCTTAATATAATTCCGAACATAATAATTGCCTAGAATTGAACTTGCATTTAAGAAAAAAACCTAAAGCCGTGACATTAATTTGATAGCATCGTATTACGTTCGTGGCTGATGGTAATATTAGTCAACTCATGTGCGAAAATGAACCTGAAGTGATACATCATAAATCTAATTTTTGCAGGTGGTTAGTGTGTTGGTTAGTCACTGAAATATATTCACATGAGGATGCAAATGTTCTTTAACAACAGCACATACGCTTATTACATAAAGAATGTAAAAAGAGACAAATGAAGCTTTCTCTTAGTAGACAGTTAGAAAGATCTTAACATAAACATCAAAACAAAGTTTCAATCTGTTTCTCAACACTATCTATTACACACACTCAATTCCAGTAAAATACTGTTATCTCAGCTTTTTGAATCTTTCCTTAACTGGCACATTCCAGTTTTATTCCCTTAGACTGTTTTGACTTTTTTTTATGATCCCTTTGAGTCTGCTGGCATGAATTGCTCACAGTTATGATGATCTGAACCTTTTCAGTTCCAACAGCTTTCAGCCTTTAATCCAAACTCTCCTGGCTTGTAGTCTCCAGGGATAAACGCTCCAGTCAGGGTGAACTGGTTCCTCTGAGTTGATTTGATTGTCCCTCTAGGAGAGAGTGGTCTATATTCTAAACTGAACTATGGTTCTTCTGAACTAAAAGCTTCCAAACTTCTGCTCTGAAATCAAAACAGAACTAATTGCTTTAATGTGTTCACTCTGCCTGTCAAAAAATCACAGCTTAAACGTTTATCCATTCACACCACAAGGGTTCTTCAGGACGCTGAAGTTAAATCACATGCTTTTTTAGGAATGAATGTATTTAGCTCCCTGTTCCAAATTGACTTTATGACTTTTTGAAAGGTATCCTTCACACAGTTGACCCACATATGCCTGCATCTATTTTAAAACCTAAAATTCAAAGCATATAATATCTAATACATCATTCATCAAATACAATTTTTTTCTTCAACAGTGCTTTATTTAAAATATGTTTTAGCACTTATTTATTCCGACCACGTATTTGACTTAGGAGCTTTAACAAGGGTGGTGAAGGCTGATGTTGCTCATGTTGTAATAGTTAAGATGCTGGTGATTTGCAACTTATGGGATCCTGATCTTAGGCTATTGTACTTCAAAGGATATGGGAAAGGCTCTGGGAAATAGCATTGAGACAGATGATTAACCATGATCTAATTGAGTGATGGCATAGACCCAACAGGCTCAATGGTCTACTGCTGCTCTCGTGTTCTTTCACTGCTTGGCTGGCATGTCGCAGTTGAATATTTAGCATTTTGGTAGTTAGGAGGAGATGGCAGAGAGAATGAAGGCTGACATCAGTAACATGTAGTGATCCAATAGCAATATGTCCACTTAAGGAAGCTGAGCCCATTACTTGTTCCTATCTGTGTGTATAAGCTGTGTAAGTTAGGCGACTTCTTGACGGTCTCTAGCTATTTATAGTGGAAGCTGCAGGCTGCAAGGCTGTTGTTTGATCCGCCAACAAACCTATAAAGGATGCTGACATTGTCTTTGTGAGGAATGGTTGCAACATCCTAGAAATTTCTGCACTTTCCTATCTTGCAGAATGCAGGTAACATGTAAGTTCACACAACAAAGGGCAAAAGCAGATACTGGCAGATTTTCGGTCATGGTAGTGAAACTCATTGGCAAGTCTTCAACAACCTGCATGCATGGCAATTGGTTTTGTTACTAAAGCCAGGCCCGTGAAGACGTCATCCCTGTCTTGTTTAGTGGAGATCACCTAACAGCAAGCTACCTTCTGGATTGTCTTTGTATGTAAGACACATGCTCCTGTTCCCAAGTACAACCTCCTTATCTATGTGGACTACTAATCTCTGTGCTGGAACTAAGTAAGTGACAGTGCATCTTTCAGATGACTGATCTTGTTTTCTTCAACAGCCTAAGGTGACTGAATCCTGTACTAACAGGTCACGAAGAATACGATCACACATCTCTTGCAAGATGCCGGGAGTCCAGAGCTACATTACAATAACATTATAGACAATGATTATAGACAGGATAATTGGGGCTCTTTCTGGCGTAGGTGGGACCTCTACAAGTAAGATGGTCTTCACCTGAACCAGAGGGGTACCGATATCCTGGGGGGGAAATTTGCTAAGGCTATTCGGGTGGGCTTAAACTAATTCAGCAGGGGGATGGGCACCAAAATTGTAGTTCGACTATAGAAAAGGTTGAGAGTAGGGTGGTCCGAAATAAAGTTTCAGGGGAGCAAGATGGCACCGGCAAGCAAGAAGTTGGTTTGAAGTGTGTCTACTTCAATGCCAGGAGCGTCCAGAATAAGGTGGGTGAACTTGCAGCATGGGTTAGTACCTGGGACTTCAATGTTGTGGCCATTTCGGAGACATGGATAGAGCAGGGACAGGAATGGTTGTTGCAGGTTCCGGGATTTAGCTGTTTCAGTAAGAACAGAGAAGATGGTAAAAGGGGTGGAGGTGTGGCATTGTTGGTCAAGGACAGTATTACAGTTGCAGAAAGGATGTTTGGGGACTCGTCAACTGAGGTAGTATGGGCTGAGGTTAGAAACAGGAAAGGAGAGGTCACCCTGTTGAGAGTTTTCTATAGGCCTCCGAATAGTTCCAGAGATGGAGAGGAAAGGATAGCAAAGATGATTCTCGATAGGAGTGAGAGAGACAGGGTACTTGTCATGGGGGACTTCAACTTTCCAAATATTGACTGGGAACACTATAGTTGGAGTACTATAGATGGGTCAGTTTTTGTCCAGTGTGTGCAGGAGGGCTTCCTGACACAGTATGTAGATAGGTCAACAAGGGGCGAAGCCACATTAGATTTGGTGCTGGGTTATGAGCCTGGCCAGGTGTTAGATTTGGAAGTAGGTGAGCACTTTGGTGATAGCGATCACAATTCTGTTATGTTTACTTTAGTGATGGAAAGGGATAGGTGTATACCACTGGGCAAGAGTTATAGCTGGGGGAAAGGCAATTACAATGAGATTAGGCAAGATTTAGGGAGCTTAGGATGGGGAAGGAAACTGCAGGGGATGGGCACACTAGAAATGTGGAGCTTATTCAAGGAAAAGCTCCTGTGTGTGCTAGATAAGTATGCACCTGTCAGGCAGGGAGGAAGCTGTAGAGTGCGGGAGCCGTGGTTTACGAAGGAGGTGGAATCTCTGGTCAAGAGGAAGAAGAAGGCTTATGTTAGGATGAGATGTGAAGGCTCAGTTAGGGTACTTGAGGGCTACGAGGTAGCCGGGAAAGACCTAAAGAGAGAGCTCAGAAAAGCCAGGAGGAGACATGAGAAGTTGTTGGTGGATAGGATCAGGGTAAACCCTAAGGCTTTCTATAGGTATTTAAGGAATAAAAGAATGACGGAAGTAAGATTAGGCCCAATCAAGCATAGTAGTGGTAAGTTGCGTGATGAGATTGTAAGATGAGATAGGGGAAGCGCTAAATGAATATTTTTCAACAGTATTCACTCTGGAAAACGACAATGTTGTCGATGAGAATACTGAGATACAGGCTACTAGACTAGGTGGGATTGAGGTTCACAAGGAAGAGGTATTAGAAATCCTTCAGACAGTGAAGATAGATAAGTCCCCTGGGCCGGATGGGATTTATCCTCGGATCCTCTGGGAAACCAGGGAGGAGATTGCCGAGCCTTTGGCATTGATCTTTAACTCGTCATTGTCTACAGGAATAGTGCCAGACGACTGGAGGATTGCAAATGTGGTTCCCCTGTTCAAGAAGGGGAGTAGAGGCAACCCTGGTAATTATAGACCAGTGAGCCTTACCTCAGTTGTTGGTAAAGTGTTGGAAAAGGTTACAAGGGATAGGATTTATAATCATCTAGAAAAGAATAATTTGAATCGGGATAGTCAGCACGGTTTTGTGAAGGGAAGGTCGTGCCTCACAAAGCTTATTGAGTTCTTTGAGAAGGTGACCAAACAGGTAGATGAGAGTAAACTGGTTGATGTGGTGTATATGGATTTCAGCAAGGCGTTCGATAAGGTTCCCCACAATAGGCTGTTGTACAAAATGAGGAGGAATGGAATTGTGGGAGATATAGCAGTTTGGATCGGAAATTGGCTTGCTGAAAGGAGACAGAGGGTGGTAGTTGATGGGAAATGTTCATCCTGGAGATCAGTCACTCGTGGTGTACCGCAAGGGTCGGTGTTGGGTGCACTGCTGTTTGTCATTTTTATAAATGACTTGGATGGGGGCGTAGAAGGATGGGTTAGTAACTTTGCAGATGACACTAAGGTCAGTGGAGTTGTGGATAATGATGAAGGATGCTGTAGGTTGCAGAGAGACATAGATAAGCTGCAGAGCTGGGCTGAGAGGTGGCAAATGAAGTTTAATGCAGACAAGAGTGAGATGATGCACTTTGGTAGGAGTAACCAGAAGGCAAAGTACAGGGCTAATGGTAAGATTCTTAGTAGTGTAGATGAGCAGAGAGATCTCGGTGTCCATGTACACAGATCCTTGAAAGTTGCCACCCACGTTGACAGGGCTGTTAAGAAGGCATACAGTGTTTTAGCTTTTATTAATAGAGGGATTGAGTTCCAGAACCAAGAGGTTGTGGTGAAGCTGTACAAAACTCTGGTGCGGCCGCACTTGGAGTATTGTGTACAGTTCTGGTCACTGCATTATAAGAAGGATGTGGAAGCTTTGGAAAGGGTGCAGAGGAGATTTACTGGGATGTTGCCTGGTATGGAGGGAAGGTCTTACGAGGAAAGGCTGAGGGACTTGAGGCTGTTTTCATTAGAGAGAAGAAGGTTGAGAGGTGACTTAATTGAAACATATAAAATAATCAGAGGGTTAGATAGGGTGGATAGGGAGAGCCTTTTTCCTAGGATGGTGACGGCGAGCACGAGGGGGCTTTAACTTGAGGGGTGAAAGATATAGGACAGATGTCAGAGGTAACTTCTTTACTCAGAGAGTAGTAAGGGAATGGAACGCTTTGCCTGCAACTGTAGTAGATTTGCCAACTTTAGGTACATTTAAGTCGTCATTGGATAAGCATATGGACGTACATGGAATAGTGTAGGTGAGATGGGCTTGAGATCGGTATGACAGGTCGGCACAACATCGAGGGCCGAAGGGCCTGTACTGTGCTGTAATGTTCTATGTTCTATGTTCTATAATGTCATAAGCTTACTGCATGTGAAAGTTAGAAGTAAAAGAACTGCAGACAATTAATTTTGAAGTGATTAAAGGAATTTTCTTTTATGGAAGTTTGTTTATAACATTGAAAAACAATTAACGTTTCTAATTTGAATACCGTCTTGCCAGTAGTTAAAAATTAACCAAATGGTTGTCTTACATTTTTTGCACTGAAATGGCAAGAGCACTTTGCGAGCATTCTATATCCATAATGCCATATTGCAACAGAGATGTTACTTCAAAAAATATACCAGCAATATGCAGCATCTAGTGGTCACAAAATTCACTGGATAAATGCAGGTCCTTTCTACAGTTTCTGTATTATCTGTAAACTGATTCACTGGTAGAATCTTCCCAGCCTCTGATGTGTACAATGGCAATAAAGTTTTGAAAATCTTGTCAATTTCTTGGTGTCAAGAACATAAAGTCCTGTTTTCTAACCAGAGAGTTAACGTTTGCACCAGTAAGGGGCAAGAAACTTATTTGTATTCATTAGCATGTATAAATATCTCATGATTACCTAATTTTATTTCACTAATTTATAGGTTCCCATTCCTCCACCTGCTGGATAGTAACGAAACAACAACAGCTCCTGACATGAGAGTCAGAGGGGTAACCTAGCAACTCCAATTCACCATTTGTTTCTCCAGATCATCATCCTGGAGCAGTAAAATCTCAAGGAATGCTCCATTGACAGCAATGGCATGAAAATGCATCAGTGGATGACATTGGTATGTGCCAGCCTCACTGCATCATCATGGCACATCTCTGCTCCATTTACAATACAGTTCCGCACTTTCATTCTGTAGTTTGGAGCACATTGAGAGATAGCAAGAACTGCAGATTCTGGAGTCAAAGACTACACAGTATGGAGCTGGAGCAACACAGCAGGCCAGGCAGCATCAAAGGAGCAGGAAAGTTGACGTTTCGGATCAGAAGCCACATTGGCAGCTTTCATTAGGGTGGACCTGTCGGGGCACTTTGCATGAGGGGAGAGGTACCCAACTCATGGATTGGACCAAGACATCTCAGCCACTTCTGCATTGCTTGCTCATTTTGTGACTGCTTCAATGTTCACAGACGGATGTCTCCTTTTGGTGTTTTGCTCCATCAGCCATACCTTAAAGCTTCAGGGAACTTCAGTCTTGGTGTGTTACTTAGTGCAGGAACAAGCCAAGGCAGCTTGTCATGGCTGACAGCTGTCTAGCACTGTGCTGTGTCAATCTCACACCGACAGTGTGTGTTAGCAGTTTAGCAGCAAACATACAGCATGTGCATTGACCCAAATAACCATGCCTCAAAGTCTAAGGGGAGGAGTTCTCAGCCAAGTCAAAAGGGTCCGTCATCAGTCAGAATCCAAGGGCAGCAAGTTAAGGAGAGCCTTTGATCTCAGTGCAGGGCTTGGATACAGTCAATTGGCTGCTTGGAGCAGTCGGGAGTTGTTAGCTCTGTAGAATGCGAAGGGGGCCACAATTACAGCTGCAGAGGGGGCCAGGAAGAAAGAGATATTGAGATTTATTCAGCAGGTTGGGGAAGGGGAATGCCTTGTTACGAGACTGAGCATGAGACTCACTGTGCTAATCATGAATTATGTTGCCTTCCATTTTCACTGACTCCTAAATGCAAACTTCGAAGGGATAATGGCTGCAATCACATCCAGCCAGGTTCAGACTTCTTTTTCTGTCCCAGCATGAGGCTCTACTTGTGAGCAACACATGCCCTCCAATGGACAATTGCATCAATCATGAACTTGCACAGTATAGTATATTACCATAGAATCATTTATAATCATATCATGATGCATGGCAAATGCATGCAGTGTCCAACCGCATGGAGTGCGAATCCTGGTCACAAGCCAAAAAGACTACATCATTCGTCTTTGCTGATTGAAAAATGTTATCCTTGTGAGACAGACATAATCACAGGTTACCTTAAAGGTGGCACCTGCCACAAATCACAATCATAATACAAGATCTCAGAACCTGCAAAGGGACATGGAACTGATTCCCACTCACTTTGAACAGTAAGCATTCGGCAACATACTGTTGCATACAATTATGTCTTTCATCGGTGATGTGGGAAGGGAGGAGAGGAAGTCTCAGTATTCATATAGCATTTACAATCCCCTGCTGTATGTTGGCCACATAATCAGTGCTATGTTGGTTGAAGTAGGGTCCAATGTCAAAGTACAATGCAAAGAGGCAGTCCATGGATTTCCTTGCCAGAGCCACCCTTGTCCCACTGCATAGAGGTAAATGTTAAAACGTCCTTTGTGAGTGATGTGAGTACTGACTGCTCACTTTGTTAAGCACCTGTTCTGATTCTGATACTCCCCCCACCCAGCTTCATTGCAAATGTGACTGACAGATCCAGCCACAACAGGAGTTAATGTTGCTCTTGTTGTGCAAGTGCTGAGAAATAGAAGAATATCAGATGTGCCAGCAAGTCCAGGTTGAGAAGCAACCTCAAATAGATGTCAAAATCATCCAAATGAACATCCTCTCAAGATGTCTTCAAGGTTTGGAAAGAAATTTCCAAGAGTTCATTGTTAAATTGACCATTGCCTTTATCCAAAAAGTTTGCTTGCCTTTGCCAGGATTGAGTGATTGGACAGAATTGTGAGGCGATAGTGAGAGGATTGGGGATGGAGCTAGGGAAGAGGTGGATGATGCATATCCTTTGTAGTCAGTGAGTTGTGGCAGGCTTGTTTGACCAGTTGATTTTTTATGGCTCTTGTATTCATTAATATTCTGATTGATTCCGAGAGTGTTTTGAACCAACATTGTTTGAAGACAGTCGACCGGGTAATGGATTGTCTTGTTGCAAATGTATCAATAAAACAAGAAGTAATCATTTTAATCTGATACTTTCCCAATGCAAACAACGAAATTAAAATTTGTGATCTGAAAGGTGGAATACTAGTCCATGGAAAGTAGAGTTGCCTCTAAACCATGGAACCCACTGAATAAACCATAAATTATCTACAAATGATGTGATCTCACAGTACTATAAGTAGGCCATATAAAATATGCCTTAGTTGTTTAGGAGTTTGAGTACTTATAATAACCTCACATTAAAATTGTTTCAATTTTGAAAAAAAAACATTTATTATTGCTATTACAATTATTTCATTTAAATTTTGCCCAATGCATATCACAGATTGTGACTGAAACAATCACTTTTGAAACAAATCTCTTAGCAACCATAGTATCTAAGAAACATTTCAAACCTCAGTTGTTCTATGTTCAAGTCTGATGATGGGTTAAATAATCTCTTGACAAACATTTATTTTTCTACAAATTGTACATGCTTTCAATCTTCTGCCCTGGCTGGAGGCTATAGACACTATTCAATCTTACACCATAATTAAATGTAGACCCGCTACAAGCACAATGAGCTATTTCTCTACCTTATGAAGTAAGAGTTTAAGGTAGAAGCAGAAATTCATCCACTTGGGCTCCAACTGCCCAAGAATTACCAAACCTTGACCATGAAGCCAGGTTCTGCAGAATGGGAATTAGTTTGAGACTGTTTATTTAAAAACAAGATGCGAATGCTGGAAATCTGAAAGAAAAGCGGAACGTTGAAGAAACTCAGCAGGTCTGACAGCATCTGTAGAAAGAGAAACGCAGTCAATGTTTTGAGACTTGTTGTCTGTTTGTGTCTGTTTCTGGGAGAGAAATGCTGCAAGTGTTGAGCTACTGGTCTAGTTTGATGCTTCATTAAACTAAGTTATGTTTCGTATTTGCACTGATTGTAATTACATTTTCATAGCTACTACCTGTCTGAGTAATAGCAGTTTGGAATTTGCATAAATAATACATTTTTCTGGCTAAAGAGTGTTCCATATATTTCCCAGTTTAACATCAATGAATTCACATAACTTTTTTACTTGTGAGTTGATTTTGGCTAGTGGCCAAATTCAAACTGCCTTTGGTCTTCAAATTAGGACACAAAAATAACTATACAGTCACGTTGAAACGAATTCTATTTCATTTCTGCATTTAATGTTTTGCACTTTACCGGTGAATGATGTCTAAGGTTTCAGCAGGTGGGGATGTGGTTGAATGTAATGTAGTTGAAGTATTGAGGTTGTTGAGGTTGGTTGGCTCGCCGAGCTGGTTTCTTGTTTTGCAAATGTTTTGTTACCGTGCTTGGTAACATTCTCAGTGCTGCACTGAGGATGTTACGCAGCATGGTAACGAAATGTCTGCGAAACAAGAAACCCGCTCAGGAGGCCAACCAACCTCAACACCCACAACCTGAGCTACAAATCTACTCCAAAACCTTAGTCGAAGTATGTGATTAAAGTGCAAGGCATACAATTTTAAAACAATATTTTATTTAATCCTCAAATCAGCAAACAAAAGCAACATTTCCAATCTGCACCTATCTGATTCTTCATGTTGTCCTTTATCAGCTTCACATTGCTGTTCTTGGCTTATGAGAAAGCTGGAAGATGTAGTTGATTTCACACAAAGGTATCAAGCACCCAAACAAAGATCTTAGCTCAAAGGATCATAGTAAAGCAACAGAATCTCTAGATTACCCCTTATATTTCCTGATTTATAGGCTAAAAGAAGTCTGGATTAGAAACAAGAAACAACCCCTCCTGCCATAATTAAATATGAATTTATTCAAGAGAAAAAACTGTCAGGAATGTATGTGCACTCACATAGCTGACCTCTACTCTTGCTTCAGGCTCTTTGATTGACAGAAACCCAGTAATGAAGAATGCAGATTAGTAGCATAGAATATGCAAAAAATGCCAGCTCTGGAAATTGATGTATATTACAAAATCTTCTATACCTTTACAACACAATCGTAAGAAGACCTGAAAAACGAAACAGAAAGCATTGGTCCGTCCCCTGCATATATTGAAGATTGTGCATGGAAATTGCTTTCTAAGTTTTTTTGTTTACTTTCCTCAAGGGATTTAATTGTATTTTTGAAAAGACTTTGATACTTTGTTCCTGAATACCACATTGAAATTATATTGCAGCGAATTTCTCCTTCAAAACTTGTTTTTTATGTTCAGTTGTATGCTAATTATTTTTCCATCTCTGTTTTTTGGCACATAAAGAACCTTCCTGCTTCCCTACTCATTGCCTCCTCAGTCTATGTTCAGTTATCTCTGCATAACCTTCTATTTTCCTTGTGAGGGCTGAAGCAAGATTTTATTTCCAATATATAATGAGAGTATAATGTTTGTCATCATGATGTGATCATGAATTCTCACCAGTGTTCAACATTACAAATGTACATATTCTTTAGCAAGGTACTTTTTCATGACTGCAAAGAACAGTTTGCACTGCAAGGGTTAATTTTGACTTGGAGTTTTGTCCTTGGATTACCTTGGATGTGGTTCCTTCTGTCTCTTTGTGTTATTCTCCTCCTTGTTTATGAGTTACATCATGTCCGGAAGCCACATTTTAGTTTTTAATCTCATCTGTCTCTACCTCTCATACCCTTTACACTTCTTACATGTTCTATTTAGATTATATTTCCATTTCTTTTGGATTAAATGTCATGCTTAAATCTTAAACAAATAAACAGTCCAGTTTGCTCATGAGCCACATAATCCATTTATTCCTTTTCATCTGAAGTTAATCTCTTTTTATACACGACGAAAATATTTAAAGGTGGTTTTAATACTCCATAATGAAGCTCTTTCAATGAAAGTTAGTTAGTTTCACTATCAAACACATTTCATTGAGTTTATTTGCATGTTTATTAGTATAGTTAATCGTTTAAAGAAATGCAATTATTTTGTTGCAAGTCTAAATTATCACCTTCACTGTTCTTGGTCAAAGATGACCATGATGTCAACTAGAACTCACTGAGTTAAGTTTCAGGTGCAATACATTTGAAAGTGTTTCATCAGTCCAAGTAGAGTTCCAAAGAAGTCTTTTGCATGATGGACACATATTAAAGCATAAGTATAATGAGCAGGATTAGGCCATTTGACTCGACCAGCCTGTTCCACGAGACTTCTTGGTGAAAAAGAAATAGAAGTGGCTTTGAACTTGCAAAGTTCATATTTTTTGTTGGACATTTTATAGGCAATGACATTTATCCAGATGAAACGGGACAATATAGAATGACCTTATCCTAATCTGCTTCACCCCAGACAGCTTTTTAGTAGCTTATCAGAGGGAATGCCAGCAATAGGTAGTCTGGTATTGGTTCATGTTATCAATGTAGACTACTGCGGACAGGGTGTGACTAGGTTTGGCAAATTTGTTGACTGCTTCAAGATTTTCACCTTTGGCTTAGTAGTTGTTTTTGCATGCTGTTATGAATCCAGTTGATGTTATTACTGGATAAACTAGATTTGAGACTGAATTCTGCCTTGATAGATCACTCTTTAAATATGAGGTGACTTTCATTGAAACATTAACATGCAATGTTGCAGGTCTGGTTGTAACAATAGGTCAAAAGTAAATTAGGCAAAAAAGCTAAAGATGAAATAGAATAAACCAAAACAAAGTACATGTAATATATGAGTAAAGATGTGAAGGCACAACATAAATAAACAATCCTATAATCCCAAAATCACCCTTTTATAATAATTACACCAGTGATAATGCTATTCTTTATCCCTTATAAGGTTTGATTCAGCTGTGGCTTCAATTCTTGGTCATGAGAATCTGATTGCCTCTTCCTTGATTCATCATATAATTGAACATAACATTTCTCAGCTTCAGTTAAGCCTTCAGCATTTTAACTCTCTCATATTGTGTATAAAAGGCATCATGTCTATAGAAATATTCACAAATAATTCATTAAGTGCTTTTAGACATACAAACTCAGCAAATTATACTCAACTATACTCAGCACAAAGAAGCAGAAGAAAGAGTTTTTGCCTGTTCGGCTGTCATTCATGAGGCCATGGTCTATGTGTGCTAAATCCACATACCAGTCTTTGTCCTCTATCCTTTAACACCTCTGAATAACAAAAATCTATCTAACTCAAGGTTAAGGTTAATAATTGATCCTATATAACATAGATAACAAAGTGTGGAGTTGGATGAACACAGCAGGCCAAGCAGCATCTTAGGAGCACAAAAGCTGACGTTTCAGGCCTAGACCCTTCATCAGAAAAGCTTCCTAAGATGCTCCTAAGATGCTGCTTGGCCTGCTGTGTTCATCAGCTCCACACTTTGTTGTCTCGGGTTCTCGAGCATCTGCAGTTCCCATTATCTCTGATCCTGTATAACATGCTGTTGAGGAAGGGTGTTCTAGGCCTTTGTGACTGTTTGCATAGTTGTGCTTTCTAGTTTCACTGTTGAAAAATGTTGGCTATACTATCTTGAAAATCTCAATCAAAATACCCTTTAACTTGCCGAATTCCAAGAAATGTAACCCTATTTTGTGTAACTTCTTCTCCTAATTTAACATTACTCAGGTATCATTTTAGTAAATCTATGCTGCATTTCCTCAAAGGTCAATATATGCATCTTAGGATGTGTTACCTAAAATGACTAGGTTTGTACTAAGTATTTGAAAAACTAAATATATCAGGTATAGCCTAATCAAGTGTTTTACCATTTGAGCTCGAAGTCTAACCTCTTGTACTCTAGTTCTCTAAATATAAAACCGGCGTTCCGTTGAACCTTTTGAATTTTTCCCAGCCTATCCATTATGTTTTAATGATAAAGGATTCTGGGTAATCCAAGATGGAGGAAAGGGAAAAAATGTGGCTGCAAGAGCTGTTCCTTTTTTGACGTTTCTTTCAGTGATACAGCTGATTTCTTCACATTCCAGGAGAAGCAATCACTATTTCATAAGCTGTTGCATTGTTTTGGAACTTTGAGCAAAAAA
The DNA here is from genome assembly GCF_030684315.1 of Stegostoma tigrinum. NCBI lineage: Eukaryota > Metazoa > Chordata > Chondrichthyes > Orectolobiformes > Stegostomatidae > Stegostoma > Stegostoma tigrinum. The sequence goes on from NC_081375.1 coordinate 32,788,449, forward strand.
AATCAAAACAACTGCACTTTAAAAAAGGAGGGAGGGAGGCAAAGGTAGTGACCACATGGTGGGAGGTGAATCAATGCAGAAAGAAACCTACACTGCTGTTTGGCCCAGCAGTGAACCTTCACAGTTACTGCCTCTGCTGTTTGATCTCAAGTACCTCTGGACAATGGAGTTTGTCTAAGGAAAACAAACAAACAGCAAAATTCACCTGACCTTCGAGAAACCTGTGGGGAGATTACAGAAGGGGAGCAGCTAATCAACTAGTTTTATTTGTAAATCTACAATAGTGAGTAGAATGGGTTCTTTTTGATTATATATTTTTATTCAGATTTGTCTCTTAATTAAACTTCAAAAATATGAAACATAGATACTAAGTTAGCCTGGAGCAGTTTTTTGGAGCAGTAAGCTGTTCTATTTGCTGGGTTTGTAGATTGTTAAGGTGAAAAGATGGCCTTTAGTAGAGTGATGTGCTCTTCCTGTTGGATGTGGGAGAGTTTCCATGTTACTGATGATTATGTCTGCATGAGGTGTGTGCTTGGTTGCAAATCATATCAGATCTCATGGATGAGGTTGGAGTGGCAGTTGGAGGCAATAGGGAATTTGCAGGAGCTGGGAGTGTGACAGATGGTTGTTCCAGGAAGGGAAATAAACTAATGGTACAATCAGGTAGATGGGTGACTTCGAGTAAGGGTTGGAGAGGGAGGCAGGTAATGCAGGAGTCTCCTGTGGCTATCCCCATCTCAAACAAAAATGCCATTTTGGAAAATGTAGGGGTTGATAGACTCTCAGGAAAATGTCTGGTACCAAGACTGGCTCTAATGTAACAAGGGGTATGCCAGGTTCCAAGTAATCGATTGTGATAGGGGACTCTCCAGTCAGGGGCACAGACAGACATTTCTGCAGCTGACAGCGAGACATCAGAATGGTGTGTTGCCTGCCTGACGTCAGGATCAAGAATATCTCAGAGAGGGTACAGAATATTCACAAAGGGGAGAGGGGCCAGCAGGAGGTTGTTATCCACATTGGATCTAGCGACATCGGAAGAGACAAGGCTGAGATTCTGAGGAGAAATATAGGAAATTAGGCAGGAATTTAGAAAGGAAGTCCTTGAGGGTAGTAATATCTGGATTATCCAGGTGCCACAGGCTAGTGAGGATAGGAATAGGAGGATAGAGCAGCTGGCTGCTTGGCTGAGGTGGTGGTGCAGGGGAGAAAGATTCACATTTTTTTGATTATTGGAATATTTTCTGGGGTGCAAGTAACCTGGATAAGAGATTGCACCTGAATTGGAAAGGGACTATTATACTGGCAGGGAGATTTGTTAGAGCTGCTCAGGAGACTTTAAAATAAGAAGAGGAGTGTTTGGACCCAGGGAAATAGTGAGGAAAGGGAGCAAGCAGGATAGGCAGGGAAAAAGACCATAAGACCATAAGACATAGGAGTGAAAGTAAGCCCATTTGGCTCATCAAGTCCACTCTGCCATTTAAATCATGGCTAATGGGCATTTCAACTCCACTTCCCCGCACTCTCCCTGTAGCCCTTGATTCCTTCTGAGATCAAGAATTTGTCGATCTCTGCCTTGAAGGCATCCAACGTCCCGGCCTCCACTGCACTCCGTGGCAATGAATTCCACAAGCCCACCGCTCTCTGGCTGAAGAAATGTCTCCTCATTTCAGTTTTAAATTTATCCCCTCTAATTTTAAGGCTGTGCCAACGGGTCCTACTCTCACCGACTAACGGAAACAACTTCCTAACGTCCACCCCTTCTAAATCATACATTATTTTGTAAGTTTCTATTAGATCTCCCCTCAACCTTCTAAACTCTAATGAAGACAATCCCAGGATCTTTAGCCGTTCATCATACGTTAAACCTACCATTTCAGCGATCATCAGTGTGAATCTCTGCTGGACACGCTCCAGGGCTAGTATGTCCTTCCTGAGCTGTGGGGCCCAAAATTGGACACAGTATTCTAAATGGGGCCTAACTAGAGCTTTATAAAGCCTCAGAAGCACATCGCTGCTTTTATATTCCAACCCTCTTGAGATAAACGACAACATTACATTCACTTTCTTAATTACGGACTCTACCTGCAAGTTAACCTTTAGAGAATCCTGGACCAACACTCCCAGATCCCTTTGCACTTCTGGTAAAAAGCAGTAAATGAAGTAGGACTGATAAATAAAACTGCTTTTATTTCGATATAAGAGGCCTATCAGGTAAGGCAAATAAAGTTAGGGCATAGTAGGGAACATGGACTTGGATTTCATAGCAATTACAAAGACATAGCTCAGATTAACAGGACTGGCAGCATAATGTTCTTGGGTATAGATGCTGTAGTAAGGATAGAAAGCAGAACAAGAGAGGAGTGGGAGTGGTGTTTTTGATTAAGGATAACATTACTGTTGTACTTAGGGAAGATATTCCTGAGAATACATTCGGGAAGTTACTTGTGCGGAACTGAGAAATAAGAAAGTGGTGATCACCTAATTGGAATTGTGCTGTAGACCCCTCAGTATTCAGCAGGAAATTGAGAAACAAATTTGTAAGGAGGTCTCAGTTATCTGCAAGAATAACAGGGTGATAATGGTAGGGGATTTTAATTTTTCAAACACAGACTGGGATTGCCATAGTGTTAAGGGCTTAGATGGAATGGAATTTGTTAAATATGCACAAGAAAACTTTCAGATTCAGTATGTGGATGTACCTACTAGAGAAGGTGCAAAACTTGACCAACTGCAGAAATAAGGCAAGGCAGGTTACTGAGGCATCAGTGAGGGAGTACTTTGGGCCAGTGATCATTATTCTATTAGTTTTAAAATAGTGATGGACAAGGATAGACCAGATCTAAAAGCCAAGGTTCGAAATTGGAAGAAGACCAATTTTGATGGTATTAGGCAAGAACTTTCAAAAACTGACTTGAGGTGAATATTTGCAAGTAAAAGAATGACTAGAAAATCGGAAGCATTCAAAAATGAGATGATAAGAGTCCAGAGACAGTATGTTCTTGTTGGGGTGAAGGGCAAGGCTGGTAGGTAGGGGAATGCTGGATGATTAGAGAAAATGAAGTTTTGGTCCAGAAAAAGAAGGAAGCAATGTCAGGTGTAGAGCGCCGACATCAAGTGAATCTCTAGAAGAGTATAAAGGCAGTAGGAGTACAGTTAAAAGGGAAATCAAGAGCCCAAAAGGGGGACATGACAGAGCTTTGGAAAACAGGGTTATGGAGAATCCAAAGGAATTCTAAGGACAAAAGGGCAACTAAGGAGAGTATATGGCCCCTAAAAAATCAGCAAGGCTGTACAAGTGCGGAACCACAGGAGATGAATGAGATACCAAACAAGTATTTTGCAGAGATAATGGGAACTGCAGATGCTGGAGATTCCAAGATAATAAAATGTGGGGCTGGATGAACACAGCAGGCCAAGCAGCATCTCAGGAGCACAAAAGCTGACGTTTCGGGCCTAGACCCTTCATCAGAGAGCAAGTATTTTGCATCAGTGTTTACTGTGGAGAGGGCTATGGAAGATAGGGAAATAAATAGTGGCATCTTGAAAAATGTCCATATTACAGAGAAAGAGGTATAGGATGTCTTAAAAAGCATAAAGGTGGATAAAGCCCCGGGACCTGATCAATATAGCCTGGAACTCTGTAGAAAGCTAGGGAGGAGATTGCTGGGCCCCATGATGAGGTATTTGTATCATCCATACCGCAGGTGAGATGCTGGAAGACTGGAGGTTGGCTAACATTGTGCCACAATTTAAGAAAGGTGATATGGAAAAGCCAGAGAACTATAGACTGGTAATCCTGATATCAGCAGTGGGCATGTTGTTGGAGGGAATCGTGAGGATTTACATGTATTTGGAAAGGCAAGGACTGATTAGGGATGGTCAACGTGGCTTTGGGTGTGGGAAATCATGTCTCATTGACTTGATTGATTTTCTGAAGATGTAACAAAGAGGACTGATGATGGCAGAGCAATGGATGTGATCTATATTGACTTCAGCAAGGTGTTTAACAAGTTTCCTCATGGTAAACTGGATAGCAAGGTTAGATCGCTTGGAATACAAGAGAGAACTAGCCATTTGGATACAGAGCTGGATCAAAGGTAGAAGACAGAGAGTGGTAGAGGGGTACTTTTCAGACTGGAGGCCTGTGACTGGTGGTGTGCCACAAGGATTGGTGCTCAGTTCACTGCTTTTTGTTATTTACATAAATGATTTGGATGTGAACATAGGAGGTATAGCTAATAAGTTTGCAGATGACCCCAAAATTGGAGGTGTAGTATACAGCAAACAAGCTTCGTTGAGAGTATAATGAATCTTGATCAAATGGGCCAATGTGTTGAGGAGTGGCACATGGAGTCTAATTTAGATAAATGTGAGGTGCTGCATTTTTGGAAAGGCAAGTCAGGGCAGGACTTATACACTTTAAGGTAATGTCCTGGGGAGTGTTGCTGAACAAAGAGGCCTTGAAGTGCATTTTCATTGTTCCTTGAAAGTAGAGTCACAGGTAGATAGGATAGTGAAGGTGGCTTTGGGTATGCTTCCCATTATTGGGCAGTGCATTGAGTATGGGAATTGAGAGGTTATGTTGCAATTGTACAGGGCATTGGTTCGGCCACTTTGGAGTATTGCATGCAATTCTGGTCTCCCTCCAGTAGGAAGGATGTTGTGAAAATAGAAAGAGTTAAGAAAAGATTTGCGAGGATGTTACCAGGGTTGGAGGTTTTGAGCTACAAGGAGGGGCTGAATAAGCTGGGGCTATTTTCCCTGGAGCGTCAGAGGCTGAGGGGTGACTCTATAATGGTTTATAAATCATGAGGGTCATGGAAAGGGTGGATAGGCAAGGTCTTTTACCTCGGGTGGAGGAGACCAAAACTAGAGGCATAGGTTTAAGGTCAGAGGAGAAAGATGTAAAAGGGATCTAAGGAGCAACTTTTTCCACGCAGAGGATAGTACATATATGGAATGAGCTGCCAGAGAAAGTGGTGAAGGCTGATATGATCACAACATTTAAAAACATCTGGATGAGCATATGAATAGGAAGGGTTTAGGGGGATATGGGCCAAATACTGGCAAATGGGACTAGATTTATATAGGATATCAGGTTGGTGTGGATGAGTTTGCCTGAGTGGTCTGTTTGTGCACTGTATATCTCTAAGACCCTGACTATGACCTTTGTGTGTGTATACCCCTGATTCTCTTCGGACCTTCAAGCTTTCTACCTTTTGATCATTTAGATAGGGTCTTCTTCTATCATTTTTAAATCCACAGTGAATGCTTTCATATTTGTAACTTTGAAATCCATCAGCCATAATTTTGCCTACCTAACTTATCTTTGTCTTTCTGTAATTTCATGTTCCCTTCTATATGTTACTTATCATTGCATCAACAGAAAATTTGGATACATAGTTTTCTTTTTCATCATCCAAGTTGTTAATAAATAGTGAATAATACTGACCCCAATAACGTTCCTTCTGAGTCTCGTTACATCCAATCAAATCAGGGTACCTGCCCATTATTCTTATTGCTTATCTCTTACTAGTCTGCTACCTTCCCAACAATGTTACAGTCTCATGAATTTCAATGTTAGCTAAATCAAGCACCTTCTGGAAGTATGCATTAAAAAAAACTTGTTGATACTTGTCATTTCTTTAATCTTTAAAAAACATCAATCAGATTAGTCTGGCACAATTTACCATCTACAAATCTATGCCTGCTGTCTCTGAAAAATTTACGCCATTTACTCTGAATCTACACTAGTATTTTCCAGAAACAGGTATATCTTAACAGTTATCAATTCCCTGAGTTTTCCCTTTTCTTTCAACAACAAAATTACATATGCAATGTTGTAATTGAAGGGGTTTTGCATAATATTTTGGATGGGGCAAATTCTGATTGTTCTGGCCACATTTACTGTTTGAAAAATGTTTGCATATCAACAGAAAAAAAAACATCTGGCAAGCTTCTGCTCTTGTTCTGTCGAGAATTGATTGTAAGTGACACACTTATGATAGTGCTTCCATTAACAACTGAGAGTTCACAGATACCATTTAAAAGGCCTATCATACACTAACTTCCCTATCCCACTCTATTTCTTGAACTAAAAAGAAATTCAAGTGCTAATAAAATAAATACTAGCTGGCTTCTGGAGCTGAAGGGGGTGTTTCCAATTTATAACAACTTGGAACAGGAAAGGTGAATGTAACAGTGTGTTAAAGGATGAATCCGCACATAATTGCAGGTTAGGTTTTTCCTCACGGTTGTTTATTCTCTACTGATTTCCTCAATTAATTTGTTTATCGCATCAGTTACATTCACACTACTTTCTCAAGGATAATGAGAGATGGTGATATTTGCCAGTTGCGTACCGATTCCTACACTTAATATTTATTTTAAATTTAGATGTGCAGTCAGTTGCTGCCATTAAATACTACTTCTATAAATAAAAGGTCATTTGAAATCATGAGCAAGTCAATTAAATTGAGGATTTCAATAAAGCACATTAGAAGTTGCACAATATTGTACTGCTTGCAGTAAATCACTTCAAAGTTGAAACATAAACAGACCTAGGATTAAATGAATATTTTTTCTTTGAACTTCTAAATTAAATTGTCTTCCTTATGGAATGATGTAATGACCTTTACTTGTTCAAATTACTATTTCATAATATGTTCATGCCATAAGTTTACAGGTATCATGTAAAAATGAATCTCAAAAATCACAAAATCACAGTATTTACAAATTAACTGTGAAGGACATCTGACCACTTCAATGTAACTGTGAAGGTTCCAAGGACAGATGGCCACTTTTCAAAATGTAATTAAAAACTCGCTCCCAAATTGGGCTCTTATTAATTTGAGTATTTACTAAATCATTGAATACTGAAATCTGACATGTTATTAGATTTAGCCCTGTTCAAAGAGAACATAGATTCTGATGTTTGGAAGCAGCCACCTACTCCATCTTGAATGAATGTTATGAAACTTAAATGACAACAGATACCTTTTTTTGGTTTAAATTAAAATAGTGATTTATGAAAATGCCTGATGTTTGATTTGAGTTTATACTGAAAGTCTGTATCCCATGTCCCTACGCAAGAACCCCAGCTCATGAGCCTTATTATCCCCCATTGCATCTACAATGAAAAAAGCCAATTTACTAAGGCCAGGGCCTAGAAATGGAACTACTTCAGTGCCTGTAGCAAGTATATATTCATTCTCTGATGAGCATTCATGCACACCAAATTGGTTAGGGCGTCCCAAAATCACCCAGATCAACCAGCTGAAACAGGAATCTGATCTGTTATGTATGCAAATAGGATTGCCTTCAGTTATTTCAAGTCCTTTCATGAAGGTGGCTCCCATCTACCAGTCCATGTCTCATTCAAGGCAATATAAATGAAACTTGGATATTTCATTGTATAACCAGCAACTGACTCACCATCAAGAATTTTATGTTATTAGCCAAAATGATAAGTGAACATTCTTGGACAGCAGCCCTCATCTTGGTGTATTCTACAGAGGATTGTCAAGTTTGCAGATCAAAATGGTTGATAGGCAGCAGAGCTTCACCATATTTATCTTTTATAGATACCGGCACATCACAGCCAATGTTGCAAGGAATGCAAAGTTCCAGGGTGGGGTTGTAGAGCTGGTGGAAGTTGCAGTTACTTTGCTGACAAAGGCTAAACTGAGGTTTAGATTTCAGATTCCATTATAAACTTCAAGAGCATAAGTCAATGATGACATGAGATTGACATTTTCATTGAGCACTTACATTAAGGATGTAGTTGCTCCAGCATTGTGTTTCTTCTCACAGTTAATTCACAAAGAATTCACAAAATCAAAGCTTGGAGAAAGATAAAGTTCTAAATCTGTTTATATTTTCTTAACCCTATTTATAATTAATTTCTGGAAGTAGGTATTCAGCAATTCCTCACATTGGATTGCCTCTTTGTTAAAGTGTCAGAAGAAATTAACATAAACATTAACAGATACAAGAGCTGTACTTGTTTCTTCTCTAGTATATCTTACTATCAAGGTCAATGCAGCCTGAAGTTTCTTTGCCAAAATTCATGAGATCTTTCATTTTATCAAAACAATATATGAAGCAAAACCAAATATAATTTAGAAATTCCTGTCTTGTATATTGACAGCAATAAGAATTGATTTGTATATTACTTCCTCCAAAGATCTCATCACAGAGATATTATTTTGTCAACAATCTACAATGCATATAAAAAAAATCAAAATATATTTGGCACCATTTTCTCTCTTTCTAGATAAGATTTGAACTTTGGTACTGTTTTGTGTGGAGAGCCGAGAGGTTTCACTTCACAATGCATAAAGAAGCAGAAGATGATTATACAGAGCGCAATAATTGATATTAATGTTGAGAAATTATTTGAGTAAAAGGTCAAATAAATAAACTAAATGTAATCTGCACAATAAAGCTTCCTCCTCTTCTGGTTCTTCAAAAATTTGATTTTAACAAGATGTCTTTTTGAAAAATTTGATTATTGTAATGACCAATCTAGAATTGTTGACTTTGAACCTTTGTGGCTGCTTTGTCATAAACTAAGTTGCTGTCTTCAAATGACAACACAGACGGTTTTCTGATGTTACAATGTGCCACTGTTCTATGGCAAAATGTTATTGTTCAATGTTAATTTGATTGAAATGAACAGGTAAAAGGAATCAATTTTTTACAGGTTACACAATGACAACAGTTGGAAGTGAGTATGACAATGAGTGCAAAAGCAGCATTCAAACTACTACAAATCTTGACAAAATACTGGTAAATTCCTGTCCTAACTTCTTAAAGGAAGAGAAATTTCTCCACTCAGAGTGGTGAGCCTATGGAACTCATTACCACAGAAAGTGGTTGAGGCCAAAACATTATGTGTTTTCAAGAAAGAGGTAGATACAGATCTGTGGCTAAGGGACTCAAGAGATATGTGGGGGTGAGTGGCAGGATTTGGGTATTGAGCTTGATTTTCAGCCATGACTGTATTGAAAGGCAGAGATGACTGCTGGTCATTTAACCTAAGGGTGACCAGTTCTCAGGTGAGAAGGGAGGTTGAAACAAGGGAGTGTGCAGCTAGATTGTAGAATCCCTAGTGTAGAGAGTGCCCATTTGGTCCATCAAGACTGTATAGACCCTCTGATCAGCATCCCACTCAGACGCATACCTTACTTCTGTAACCCACATTTACCATGACTAACCCACCTAGCTTACACTTCCCAGACACTATGGGGCAATTTAGTATGGCCGATCCACCTAACCTGCACATCTTTAGACTGTGGGCAGAAACCAAAGAACACAGCAGAAATGTGGAGGATGTGCAAACTACACACAGTTACTTGAAGCTGAAATCAAACCCAGGCCCCTGACGGTGTAACCACTGTGTTGTATGTGGGAATTAAAGCCATGCTGTTACGAATCAGCTGTTCAGCCAACTGTGCTAACCAATCCCCCAAAGCTATAATGACAAAATATTCCACCGTGGATCCACAGCAAGAGGTTGGCTCTTAAGTCAGAAATGGCTGAGCAGGAAACTCAGCTCAAGGACAATTAATGATGGGCAACAAATGCCAAACTTGCCAGAACTTCCCAAATCCCATGAGAGGTTTCTTTTTAAAAAATGGATTGTGTTTTACTTTGGGTTTTGATTTAGCAAACAATTATTAATGTTCAGGACAGAAAATCCTTTTTTGCTATAGTTGAATAGAAATCATTAACAGTTGGAAAACTGCAAAAGGAAATCACTCAAAACTCAACATGATAGGTGCTTGCTTGGCCTGCAGTGTTCATCCAGCTCCACACTTTGTTGTCTTATGATTGGTGTTTTTATTGAAATAATTCCTTTTGTAGGTATTCATTTTTTTGCGCTCATTTACAAGATTTTAATGCCCAACACCTATTGTCCTTCCCGACTTGTCCTTGAGCAGGTACTGGGGTGTTGCCTTTTGACATGCAGCAATCCATGTGGTGGAGATGCAGTAACAGAGCTGCTAGGGAGGGAGGTCCAGGATTTTGACTCACTGACACTGAAGGTGTAGCAATATATTTCCAAACCAAGATGATGCAAGTCTTGGAGGGGATCTTGCAGGGAGTGATACTATTACATATCTGCAGCTCTTCTCCTGAACGAAAGAGGTTCTGGGTTTATAAGGCACTGTCTAAGGATCATTGGTAGTTTGTAACATGTGGCATTAATAATTTAGACATCAAACACTTAAATTGCTCTGATATTACATCTGTTTTTGCATTTGAATTTGAAACAGGTTACATGTAGCTTTTGTTCCAGTCACCTTTGAATATTCATCAACGTTTCAGTTGTTCCTTGTGCTCCTGAGATGCTGCTTGGCCTGCTGTGTTCATCCAGCTTCACACTTTATTATCTTGGATTCTCCAGCATCGGCAGTTCCCATTATCACTGACACTGTGCTCAGAATAAGGTTTTGGTTAGATTGCTTTTGGAATGCTGTGAGCAGTTTTGGGTCCTGTATCTAAGGGGAGGATGTGCTGACATTAGAGAGTATCTGGAGGTTATTTACTGGAATGATCCTGGAATAAAAGGCTTTTGATCTATATCAGAACGCCACTACCATGTATTGCACAAAGTTAAACTAAACAACTTTTGCCCAAATGAAGTGGGAAGAAACATCAGATTTTTGCCCAGGCCCTAAAATTCTTGTAAAAAATCCGTAGAGATATGTTCTTGTTTTCATTATGCATTAGCTGTTCTGCTTAATGTATGTAGGAGATAACAAGCTTGGCAGTGCCTACTTTTTGCACTCGTTAAGTGCTGTTGAGGATCCAAAATGGTAACCAAAGCAGGGACGCTTAACATCTCGAGATAGTAGGAACTGCCAATGCTGAGATAACAAGGTGTAGAGTTGTATGAACACAGCAGACCAGGAAGCATCAAAGGAGCAGGAAAGCTGACGTTTTGTGTCTGGACCCTTCTTCAGAAAAAAACTCAACATTTAGTTGCAGTGTTACGATTAAGCAGATGTCGTGATTTAATGAAATTTTAGAATTTTGAGCTCGAGCATCATCTTCTATTAATCTCATACAATTATTTTAAGCAGAATGAAGGTTCTCCCATGTGTATTATTTAAAGAGGTCTTCAACTGCTTAGAGGTAGGTTGATGTTCAATTCTTCTGAAACTTGCTGCAAACCTGCACATCCTGATGTACTCCATTGTTGTTTCAAATTTTTGGATTCACACTATCCAGAAATCCCTAACCCTAACACTAACCCTATCGCAGCAGTTTGAGCTGGCTGGCTGACAGGTAAAGAATAACAGAAAGCGTGGGAGAGTGTGAGCATGAATGCTGTGGGACTGATACAGAGTCTTATTTTAATATCAGCTGTGTTGGATTATTTAGAAGTTTTTCTGTCACAAGACCAAGTGAGTTCTTGCACCCTACCTTATTAAGAGACCATAAGATATAGGAGCAGAATTGTGTCATTCTGCCCCTTGAGTTTGCTCCACCATTCAATCATGGCTGCTTTGTTTCTCTACCCCATTCTCCTGCCTTCTCCCTGTAACCCTTGACCCCTTTACTAATCAAGAACCTACCGGTCTCTGTCTTAAATATACTCAATGATTTGGCCGCCACAGCATTCTATGGCAAGGAGTTCCACAGATCCATTACCATCTAGTGAAAGAAATTCCTCCACATCTCAGTTCTAAAGGGTTGTCCCTTCACTCTGAGGCTGTGCCCTTGACTCCTAGTCTCTCTGACCAGTGGAAACATCTTCTCTACATCCACTCTATCCAGTCCTCTCAGGATTTTATAAGTTTCAGATTCACCTCATCCTTCTAAACGTTTTTGAGTACAGACCAAGAGTCCTTAACTGTTCCTCATGCAAAAAGCCTTTTATTCCAGGATCATTCCAGTAAATAACCTCCAGACACTCTCTAATGTCAGCACATCCTCCCTTAGATACAGGACCCAAAACTGCTCACAGCATTCCAAAAGCAATCTGACCAAAACCTTATTCCGAGCACAGCGTCAGCGATAATGGAAACTGCAGATGCTGGAGAATCCAAGATAATAAAGTGTGAAGCTGAATGAACACAGCAGGCCAAACAGCATCCCAGGAGCACAAAAGCTGATGTTTCGGGCCTAGACCCTTCATCAGAGAGGGGGATGGAGTGACGGTTCTGGAATAAATAGGGAGAGAGGGGGAGGTGGACCGAAGATGGAGAGAACAGAAGATAGGTGGAGAGGAGAGTATAGGTGGGGAGGTAGGGAGGGGATAGGTCAGTCCAGGGAAGACGGACAGGTCAAGGAGGTGGGATGAGGCTAGTAGGTAGGAAATGGAGGTGCGGCTTGGAGTGGGACGAAGGGATGGGTGAGAGGAAGAACCGGTTAGGGAGGCAGAGACAGGCTGGGCTGGTTTTGGGATGCAGTGGGGGAGGGGAAGAGCTGGGCTGGTTGTGTGGTGCAGTTGGAGGAGGGGATGAACTGGGCTGGTTTAGGGATGCGGTGGGGGAAGGGGAGATTTTGAAGCTGGTGAAGTCCACATTGATTCCATTGGGCTGCAGGGTTCCCAAGCGGAATATGAGTTGCTGTTCCTGCAACCTTCGGGTGGCATCATTGTGGCACTGCAGGAGGCCCATGATGGACATGTCATCTAAAGAATGGGAGGGGGAGTTGAAATGGTTCGCGACTGGGAGTTGCAGTTGTTTGTTGCGAACCGAGCGGAGGTGTTCTGCAAAGCGGTCCCCAAGCCTCCGCTTGGTTTCCCCAATGTAGAGGAAGCCACACTGGGTACAATGGATACCGTATACCACATTGGCAGATGTGCAGGTGAACCTCTGCTTAATATGGAAAGTCATCTTCCTACAGACAAAGGGGGTGGCCATGGGCACCCGCATGGGCCCCAGCTATGCCTGCCTCTTTGTAGGTTACGTGGAACAGTCCCTCTTCCGCACCTACACTGGCCCCAAACCCCACCTCTTCCACATTGATGACTGTATCAGTGCTGCCTCTTGCTCCCCAGAGGAGCTCGAACAGTTCATCCACTTCACCAACACCTTCCACCCCAACCTTCAGTTCACCTGGGCCATCTCCAGCACATCCCTCACCTTCCTGGATCTCTCAGTCTCCATCGCAGGCAACCAGCTTGTAACTGATGTCCACTTCAAGCCCACCGACTCCCACAGCTACCTAGAATACACCTCCTCCCACCCACCCTCCTGCAAAAATTCCATCCCCTATTCCCAATTCCTCCGTCTCCGCTGCATCTGCTCCCACAATGAGGCATTCCACTCCCGCACATCCCAGATGTCCAAGTTCTTCAAGGACCACAACTTTCCCCCGACAGTGGTCGAGAACGCCCTTGACCGCGTCTCCTGCATTTCCCGCAACACATCCCTCACAACCTGCCCCCGCCACAACTGCCCCAAGAGGATCCCCCTCGTTCTCACACACCACCCCACCAACCTCCGGATACAATGCATCATCCTCCGACACTTCCGCCATCTACAATCCGGCCCCACCACCCAAGACATTTTTCCATCCCCACCCCTGTCTGCTTTCCGGAGAGACCACTCTCTCCGTGACTCCCTTGTTCGCTCCACACTGCCCTCCAACCCCACCACACCCGGCACCTTCCCCTGCAACCGCAGGAAATGCTACACTTGCCCCCACACCTCCTCCCTCACCCCCATCCCAGGCCCCAAGATGACTTTCCATATTAAGCGGAGGTTCACCTGCACATCTGCCAATGTGGTTTACTGTATCCATTGTACCCGGTGTGGCTTCCTCTACATTGGGGAAACCAAGCGGAGGCTTGGGGGCCGCTTTGCAGAACACCTCCGCTCGGTTTGCAACAAACAACTGCACCTCCCAGTCGCGAACCATTTCAACTCCCCCTCCCATTCTTTGGATGACATGTCCATCATGGGCCTCCTGCAGTGCCACAATGATGCCACCCGAAGGTTGCACGAACAGCAACTCATATTCCGCTTGGGAACTCTGCAGCCCAATGGTATCAATGTGGACTTCACCAGCTTCAAAATTTCCCCTTCCCCCACCGCATCCCAAAACCAGCCCAGTTCGTCTCCTCCCCCCTTTGCATCACACAACCAGCCCAGCTCTTCCCCTCCTCCACAGCATCCCAAAACCAGCCCTCTCACCCATCCCTTCCCCCCACCCCAAGCACCTCCATTTCCTATCTACTAACCTCATCCCACCTCCTTGACCTGTCCGTCTTCCCTAGACTGACCTATCCCCTCCCTATCTCCCCACCTATACTCTCCTCTCCACCTATCTTCTTTTCTCCCCATCTTTGGTCTGCCTCCCCCTCTCTCCCTATTTATTCCAGAACCCTCACCCCATCCCCCTCTCTGATGAAGGGTCTAGGCCCGAAATGTCAGCTTTTGTGCTCCTGAGATGCTGCTTGGCCTGCTGTGTTCATCCAGCCTCACATTTTATTATCTGAGCACAGTATCTCTGCTTTTGCGTTCTAGCCTGTTATAATGAATGATATCCTTGCATTTGCCTTCCTAATGCCAAATGAATCTGCATGTTAACCTCAAGAGAATCCTAAACAAGAACACCTAAATCAGTTGTGTTTCAAGTTTCTGAAGCCTTTCTCCAGTTAAAAAATAGTCTACACTTCTACTCTTCCTACCAAAATGCATAACTTTACACTTTCCTGCATTGTCTTACATCTGTCATATCTTTGCCAACTCTCCGAGCCTGTCCAATAATTACCAAACTCATCTTAACTGCCTAGCCCTCCCCTACAGCAGTCCTCATGCCAAATTCTAATCTTATCTTACCACACTCTGCTCCTAGAACCAGTTGTCACTCACCAGCTGTCCTCTAAAGGACCAGCATCCTTGGGGGTCATGCATGTTTTAAATGCCACTATGCCCATTGGTATTCTGAAGCATGTTCAGTCAGAAGAAGTTGGAAAGGCGCAAGATGGCATGATGATTCTCCAACAGGGCCTGGAGACCCTGCAAGATGAAGTGGTGCAGAGGAAAATCAGGCAGTGCTGGAATGTTGTGAGCATGTAAGCACTAAGAGAACGAGCACAAAGAGAGAACAGATGGCCTTGAGGTGCAGTTTGGATTAATTGTGAGCTGAATGTCTATCCCACTATTCAAAGTGATCTTTGAACAGCCTTTCAGTCCGAGGTGGTGCACCCTACAATGCCAGTCAGTGCTTCTTGAAAGTGGATCGGAGAATTGTCATGAAGATTATGTAGGGTTGGTGAATGTTGATTTCCACTGTCAGTTGATGAGGAGTGTGTGTGGCTGGAGCCAGTAGATGAAAGTTCCATGATGCAGTTCCATGCTGAGCAACATGGAGGCTCCCACAGACTGAAGTGAATTGAAGCCATCAGGTACCCACTCTGACTTCCATGCAAAGAAATCACAATGTTAAGTTTCTTTGCACGTTTGGTAAGATAAAAAGTTGTATCTTAAAGATGTGAGATGTGCAGTTAATAAAGTCATAGAGATGCACAACACTGAAACCAAACCCTGTGGTCCAACTCATCTATGCCAATTAGATATCATAAGACCATAAGACATAGGAGTAGAAGTAAGGCCATTCGGCCCATCAAGTCCACTCTGCCATTTAAATCTTGGCTGATGGGCATTTCAACTCCACTTCCCTGCACTCTCCCCGTAGCCCTTCATTCCTTCTGAGATCAAGAATTTGTCGATCTCTGCCTTGAAGGCATCCAACGTCCCGGCCTCCACTGCGCTCCGTGGCAATGAATTCCACAAGCCCACCACTCTCTGGCTGAAGAAATGTCGTCTCATTTCAGTTTTAAATTTACCCCCTCTAATTTTAAGTCTGTGCCAACGGGTCCTTGTCTCCCCGCCTAACGGAAACAACTTCCTAGCGTCCACCCCCACTAAACCATACATTATCTTGTAAGTTTCTATTAGATCGCCCCTCAACCTTCTAAACTCTAATGAGTACAATCCCAGGATCCTTAGCCATTCATCATACGTTAAACCTACCATTCCAGGGATCATCCGTGTGAATCTCCGCTGGACACGCTCCAGGGCTAGTATGTCCTTCCTGAGCTGTGGGGCCCAAAATTGGACACAGTATTCTAAATGGAGCCTAACTAGAGCTTTATAAAGCCTCAGAAGCACATCGCTGCTTTTATATTTCAACCCTCTTGAGATAAACGACAATATTACTTTCGCTTTCTTAATTACGGACTCTACCTGCAAGTTAACCTTCAGAGAATCCTGGGCCAATGCTCCCAGATCCCTTTGTACTTCTGCTTTGCAAATTTTCTCACCATTTAGAAAATAGTCCATACTTGTACTCTTTTTCCCAAAGTGCAAAAACTCACATTTACTCACATTGAATTTCATCAGCCATTTCCTGGACCACTCTCCTAAACTGTCTAAATCTTTCTGCAGCTTCCCCACCTCTTCAGTACTACCTGCCTGTTCACCTACCTTTGTATCATCGGCAAACCACACCAGAATGCCCCCAGTCCCAACTCTCTGTCTTCTGTCAGACAGCCAAACCTCAATCCAAGCCAGTAGCTCACCTTGAACACCATGGGCGCTCACCTTGCTCAGCAGCCTCCCGTGAGGCACCGTATCAAAGACTTTTTGGCAGTCTAGATAGATAACATCTACTGGGTTTCCCTGGTCTACCATACTTGTTACCTCTTCAAAGAATTCTAACGGTTTGTCAGGCACGACCTCCCTTTACTAAATCCATGCTGGCTTGTTCTAATCTGACCCTGCACTTCCAGGAATTTAGAAATCTCATCCTTGACAATAGATTCTAAAATTTTACCAACTACCGAGGTTAGGCTAATCAGCCTATAATTTTCCATCTTTTGCCTTGATCCTTTCTTAAACAAGGGGGTTACGACAGCAATTTTCTGATCGTCTGGGACTTACCCTGACTCCAGTGACTTTTGAAAGATCACAACCAAAGCCTTCGCTATTTCCTCAGCCACCTCCCTCAGAACTCTAGGATGTAGCACATCGGGGCCAGGAGATTTATCAATTTTTAGACCTTTTAGCTTTTCTAGCACTCGTGGGGACCCGCAACACGTCTTTCACACCCCGCCCCCGCCACAACCCGCTCAAGAGGATCCCCCTCGTTCTCACACACCACCCCACCAACCTCCGGATACAACGCATCATCCTCCGACACTTCCGCCATCTACAATCTGACCCCACCAACCAAGACATTTTTCCATCCCCACCCCTGTCTGCTTTCCGGAGAGACCACTCTCTCCGTGACTCCCTTGTTCGCTCCACACTGCCCTCCACCCCCACCACACCCGGCACCTTCCCCTGCAACCGCAGGAAATGCTACACTTGCCCCCACACCTCCCCCCTCACCCCTATCCCAGGCCCCAAGATGACATTCCACATTAAGCAGACGTTCACCTGCACATCTGCCAATGTGGTATACTGCATCCACTGTACCCGGTGTGGCTTCCTCTACATTGGGGAAACCAAGCGGAGGCTTGGAGACCGCTTTGCAGAACACCTCCGCTCAGTTCGCAACAAACTACTGCACCTCCCAGTCGCAAACCATTTCTACTCCCCCTCCCATTCTTTAGATGACATGTCCATCATGGGCCTCCTGCAGTGCCACAATGATGCCACCCTAAGGTTGCAGGAACAGCAACTCATATTCCGCCTGGGAACCCTGCAGCCTAATGTTATCAATGTGGACTTCACCATTTTCAAAATCTCCCCTTCCCCAACTGCATCCCTAAACGAGCCCAGTTCATCCCCTCCCCCCACCGCACCACACAACCAGCCCAGCTCCTCCACTCCACCCACTGCATCCCAAAACCAGTCCAACCTGTCTCCGCCTCCCTAACCTGTTCTTCCTCTCACCCATCCCTTCCTCCCACCCCAAGCCGCAACCCCATCTACCTACTAACCTCATCCCACCTCCTTGACCTGTCCGTCTTCCCTGGACTGACCTATCCCCTCCCTACCTCCCCACCTATACTCTCTCCACCTATCTTCTTTTCTCTCCATCTTTGGTCCGCCTCCCCCTCTCTCCCTATATATTCCAGAACCCTCACCCCATCCCCCTTTCTGATGAAGGGTCTAGGCCCGAAACGCCAGCTTTTGTGCTCCTGAGATGCTGCTTGGCCTGCTGTGTTCATCCAGCCTCACATGTTGTTGTCTTTGACTTGCTGCTGGGGTGCATTGATTGACAAAACGTATGATATAGTTTAGAAAAAAATGAACAGTCATGTCTGCTTTCTAATTTCTAAAGGTCCAAAACATTTATCTTATGAGGGTGGGTGTGTTCAGTTTAAAACAGCTTTGAAATTATGATCTGTTTGTGATGTGGTAAGTCAAATAGATGTATGTCTGTTTTTACAGCAAATTGACCATTTGAGGACATTTACATTTTTAGATGTACTTTAAAAATTGTGGTGTAAAGTGTACGTGGTGAGATTTCTATTAGATTGCTTGAAATTTCTACCAATCAGCTCCATGTCAGAAATGTGCCCCCTGAGGTCTGCCCATAATGAATAGAAGGTGAGCAGTTATGAATGATACATGAGGGCCTTCTAAGCACATAGAAATTGTGAGGGGTCACATAGAGGGCAGTACAATATGAGCAAAGATCGGGGGAGCATGAGATGATGAGGAGACATGGAGGTCTGAAGGGCCATGAATAATTCTTGAAGGCTATGAATGTAGGAGGCAAACGGAGAGCATGGGGTACAAGCGTGTGTATGAGATTGGTGGGATGTGGTGGGGAAATGAAGATCTAAGTGGCTCCCAGTCATCTTCAAAACTGTACTGATGTTCTACAGGTTAATCGAGGTGGATCTTCAACCTTGCTGGTCTTGTAATCACCCACCTCCATCCCTCCTCCTCTTTGTCTTTTCAGATGACTTTAGAACATGGAATGTAGAACACAGAACTATACAGACCCTTGTGTTTTCCTGTCCAGTATTTAAACTCTGGTGTTTGTTGAGCTGGATTATCTCACTTCCGGTTTACCTTTGCAGTAGAGTATATACAGGGCCTAGCTCTGTGTTTGTTGATGGCCTTCTTCATGGAGAACCAGGCCTCTAGAAATTCCCGTGCCTATCACACTCATCACGCTACTGTACATCAAGAACATTTCTGAACTGACCATCAGAGTCCTAAGATCACTGGGCATCAGAATAGCACACAAACCCACATCAACCCTACGCCAACTGCTAAACTGAACCCACGACAGACAGAACTAACATTATATATAAAAATCATTGCAAAAGACTGCAACAAACATTATATTGGACAGACAGGAAGAAAATTAGCCACAAGAGCACACGAACACCAACTATCAACAAAAGACATGACCAATGCTCACTCATCTCCATCCACATGGATAAGGAAAACCACCAGTTTGATTGGGACAACACCAGGATCCTAGGACAGGCAAAGCAGGGACGAGCATGGGAATTCCTAGAGGCCTGGTTCTCCACTAAGAAGGCTTGCACAAAGCCATGCTGACTATTCCTCATCAAACTATACTTTTCCAAATAATTATAAATACTATCTCTCAGAATCCTCTCCAATAATTTGCCCACCATAGATGTAAGACTAACTGGTCTGTAATTCCCAGGATTATCCCTATTCCCTTTCCTGAACAAGGGAGTAACATTTGCCACCATCCAATCATCTAGTACTACTCCAGTGGACAGTGAGGGTACAAAGATCATCGCCAAAGGCACGGAAATCTCTTCCCTCGCTTCCCGTAATAATCTTGGGTATTTCCCGTCCGGCTCAGGGGAATTATCTATCTTCATGTTTTCAAAATTTCCAGTATATCTTCCTTCCTAATATCTGCCTGCTCAAGCATATCAGCCTGTTTCACACTGTCCTCACAAACATCTAGGTCCCACTCACTGATGAATACTGAAGCAAAGTATTGGAGCACCCCCATGTCTGCTCTGACTCCAGCACCATGTTCCCTCCACTATCCCTGATCATCCCTATCCTCACTCTGGCCATCTACTTGCTCCTTACTTAAGTATACAACACCTTGGCGTTTCCCTTAATCTTACCCACCAAAGCTTTTTCATGCCCTCTTCTAGCTCTCCTAAGCCCATTCTTCAGATCCTTCCTGGCTACCTTGTAACCCTTTCGAGCCCTGTCCAATCCGCACTTCCTCAATCTTAAGTAAGCTTCCTTTTTCCTCCTGACTAGATGTTCCACATGTCTTGCCATCCAAGGTTCCTTCACCTCACCATCCCTTCCTTGCCTCAGTGGAAAAAAACCTATCCAGTACTTGTAGCAAGTGCTCCCTAAACAACCTCCACATTTCTTGTCATGCATTTCCCTGAGAAGATTTGTCCCCAATTTATGCCCTGAAGTTCCTGCCTAATAGCATTGTTCTTCCCCCTCCCCCCCAATTAAATACTTTCCAATACGTTGTGCTCCTATCCCTCTCCATGACTGTAGTAAAAGTCAGGGAGTTGTGATCACTATTACTGAAATGCTCTCCCACCGAGAGACCTGACACCTGGCCTGGTTTGTTGCCAAGCATCAAATCCAATATGGCCTCCCCTCTAGTTGGCCTATCTGCTTATTGAGTCACGGACCCTTCCTGGACACACCTGACGCAATCAGATCCATCCAAGCCATTTGCGCTAAGGAGATTCTAGTTGATATTAGGGAAGTTGAAGTTGACAACAATCATATTACTTCTGCACCTTTCCCGAAATCTGCCTCCCAATATATTTCTCAGTGTCTCTGTTGCTATTGTTGAAGCGGGGGGTGGTCTATAGAAAACTCCCAATAAAATGACTGCTCCTTTCCTGTTTCTGGCTTCCACCCAAACTGACTCAGTAGACAAACCCTTCTCAGCGACCTTCCTTTCTGCAGCTATGCTACTATTCCTGATTAGCAATGCCACTTCCACACCTCTTTTACCTCCCTCCTATTTCCTTTGGAACATCAAACTCTGGAACATCCAACAATCATTCCTGCCCCTGTGACATCCAAGTCTCCGTAATGGCCATAACATCGTAGCTACAAGTACTGACCCACGCTCTAAGTTCATTACCCTTATTCCTGACACTTCTTGCATTAAAATAGACACAATTCAACCTGTCACACTGACTGCAACTTTGCCCTATCAACAGTTTGTCTTTCCTCACAGACTGTCTGCGTGCTGTATCTGCCTGTACACCAGTTACTCCCTCCTCTGATCTGTAGCTCCGACTCCCACCCCTCTGCCAAACCAGTTTAAGCCTTCCCGAAGAGCTCTAGCAAACCTCCCACCCAGGATATTGGTGCCCCTCCAGTTCAGGTGAAATCCGTCCTTCTTGTACAGGTCCCACCTATCCCAGAAGGTATCCCAATAATCCACATACCTGAAGCCCTCCCTCCTACTCCAGCTCTGTAACCACCTATTTAGCTGCACTTGCTCTCTATTCCTAACCTCACTAGCCTGTGGTACCAGTAGTAATCCTGAGACTACTACTCTGCTTGCCCTACCTTTTAGCTTCCAACCTAACTCCCTATATTCACTTTTCAGGTCCTCACCTCTTTTCCTAGTTGTGTTATTGGCGCCGATGTGTACCACAACTTTTGGATGCTCACCCACCCCCTTAAGATCCTGTTGACCTGATCTGAGTCAGGTTGGGAAGTTTCCCAACTGGTACTTCCCACCCCATCATAAAAATCTGGATCCATTTGCACGCATATCTACTCAGTGGCTCTTACCCACTGTGTCCTCCCAAACTACTAATCTTTCCTAACCTTTACACTTTCTACTTACTCACTGGGGAAACCTCATTACCACTCTTGCCCTTGCATCAGCACTAATGGCACTTCCATTCACTTTCATTATACCCTCAACTTGTCTCATTGCAGTAAAAAACTACCAACATCCCCTAACTCCAGACGCCAGATTAATGTTTCCATAGCACCCTGATTGATGTAGCCCTAATTCCAGAACTAGTCACACTTGACTTGCAGGAGTGGCCACTGCTTGGACTGTAAGCACAGATCCCATGATTCTGGTCAGACTCGTTGCCTGACTGACCATGGCTAATTTGGACGATCCTCTTGGGACCTTGGGACCACTCCTGACTGATTGTAGTCTCTCTTCACCCAACTAAGGATAGCTTCCCTTTGATATTCAACATAAGCAATTACTTGAATCATGCGTAATGTGTTGGTATATAAACTTCTGTCACATGCATACTTGACACAATCTGCCAAAGGGCCTCTGTCCGTTCTGTGATGCTCTATGCTGCAGATCTGACCTTTGCATAGCGTAGCATAGCATTGTACAACCTGCAACTCCACGTACCTATTGTGTGAAATTGCCTGTGCAGCCTTTCTGACATGATGTGCTACCTGCCTCTCCCTCAGTGCTAAAAAGCAATGCAAGCCACACAAGCTGGCAATGTGTAATGAGCACTGAAAACCTTTGCACTAAGAAAGCAATACAAGCCATATAGAGGCTGATAGCCTGTGGCTCAACCCTAAAGACACTGTTTGATAAGAAAACAATATGCGATGCACAGAGGCTGGCAGGCAATAGGTCAGTTATGAACTCTGTGAGTCTGTGATATGTAAGCAGTTTGAAGTATACAGAGAGTGGCAGCTTCCAAGTAAGTGCAAAGTGAGTGGTAAGAAAGTGAGTTAAGAATCATAAAATGTGTATCGTGTGCATGAGATGTGCATGTGCCCCTGCCTGCGAAATGACCTGGGAGAAATATGAAAATACAAGTGTCCCCGAGCTCCAATGAATATTTTGAAGGGCTGAAATGGTGCCTGAATTGGTCGAAGAACAGGCACAAAGTCACAGTGAGGCTTGTGGTTTGGCTGATTCAAGCTTATATGGATGGAGGGTTATGGAGTAGCCGTGGGTCATGCTGGGATATTGGTTCGAAAAAACAATTGGACGATGGCCAAGACAAGCATCTGTGAGCTGCAATATTCTCTGATTTACATGTTGGAAATTTATACCATCTTGTTCTTGAAAGATGGAGGAAAATTTGAAAATAAAGTGCGAACAATCCCCAGTTTGTGAACAGTTTCCATCCTGGAGTCTGTTTGCAAGTCGATATGTGTGCAAATTGGAACAAAATGCTGGAAATGTAACTGCAGGAAATGTTCAAAAGTCAGATGTTTGTAAAATTGGGAACCCTCTGTAGAAGTAAGATGATTGGGGTATTAATGAGATGCAAATGCATGGAAATAAGGTAGTTGCCACTCTGATAAGACTGAAATTGCCATTAATCCTTTGAGGAGAAAATGAGCCTTGTTATAATTCCAGTTGCTGTTACTACTGCTCAAGTCAGATTCCAGGTGGAAATCTGGCATCATAGTTTATATTTTGTATTTTTTAAAAATTTGCATGGTCGTCTTTCACCAAACCACATGCATACAATGTTGCATATTCGGTTCAAGTAACAAAACAGAAGTTTATTACACCAAAGAAATGACAGTAAATTGACGGAACAAACTACGTTATTTACATATATCATAATTTGAAAGATTTCAAAACACATGGAAAAACAAAATCTCATTAATCAAAAGCCATCAGTACTCAAATAACAGAGAGGAAAAGTAATCTTCTCTGTTACATCCAAAGGTTTAACTTAATTGGCTGCAAGATGGCGGGGCAGTAGAATGCTCCAGCTGGACCTCATCTACTCCATTTCTTCTCCTCCTTCTTTTCCTTCTCCTTCTTCTCCTTCTTCTCCTTTTTTTTCTCTTTTACTTTTTCTCTTCTGTTTTACTTTTTCTTTTTCTCTTTTTTTCTTTCTCCTACTGTTTTTAGTTTCTTCTTCTCTTTTCTTTTGTTCCTCTTCAGCCTCTGGCGACATATGATAAGCGACAAACTCCGGCCTCCAGTGAGCAAAGATCCCTAGCTTCTAACGAGTGAAAATCTCCAGCTTCTGGCAAACAATGATTCCCAGCCAGGTGCAGTGGCATTGTGGTCTGGCATCCTCCAGGCCTGGCATAGCAGCCTCTCGCAGTGGCCTCCTGGCATGGAGTAGCAACCTCCCGGCCTGGCGCACCGGCCTCCTGGCATAGCGTGGAGACCTTCCAGCCTCCTGCAATAGCCTCCTGCAATGGCCTCCTGGCATGGCCACTGCGGTGTAGAGCCAGGGTCCAAGGAAGCAAAGTGCCAACGTGTTCTGCTGTACTGAGCTCTCTTCTGTAATTCTGATCATTCTTGTTCTGTAACAAATTTTGTAACAAAAGAAGCTGTGCCAAGGTACTTTTGTATCTAAGTCAGTACTATAGTTGGCAACATATAAACTTTTCTCTATACTCATTGAGTATATGTGACAATAAAGAATATTCTATCCTATTTCTATCCTAAATGTTTCTTTCAATTCCGGATCTTGATCACATTTTTGATAGTTATTCACAGAACTGACCTTAAAGTTTCTTCACTTCAAATAATCCATTCATGTTTCTAACTGAACACTTCTGATTTGGAGCCTCCAAACTGAAACCCTTGCACCATTTCCTGACCAATCTGAACTAAATCCTTTCTCCAGCAGAAAATCTTCTTACATTATAATGTGAAATCAAACCATATTCATCTCATGAAGGTGTGGAAGCCTTTCTCCACTCAGAATATTGCTCCCAGGTAGGTCTTCTGTAAACCGAAATGGAAACATTCCAATCTATGAGTTTATCCTAAGCATAATCAAATCTTGATTCTCCCAAACCAAAAGCAAACTACTACCTTCTAATGTTTGCTGCCTCAATTCTGAAACACTCACTGTACAGAGACATTCCCATTATCGCTCCTGAAGGACCGTAAATCAGCCACTGGATTAAAATGCTGGCTCCAGAAATAATGACAACTTAATTACTAAATCACAGTGGCGAGATCTGATATTTTCATTCACACCAAATGTTTCCAACCTTTCTCACCATTATTTATGCCAAGGAGGGAAAAATTCCACCTGAGATATTTGCAGCAGCTTCTCTAAAAAGTGAACACCCTTCTGCTTTCTTTGCCATCACCCATATCAAAGAAAATGATAAATCCAAGGATTACTTGCAGACCACAGGAAATATAATAAGATTTATGTGCATTCAATTCATGAAACGTGATGACACAGATTTATAAATTACAATATAAATAAAGATCACAGAGGTACAAAGATTGTGCATGCATATTATTTTGGAGATCTTGGGGTTAATTCTTACATCTACAGCATCCTGTAAACTGGCACAGACGGGGCATTAGTAGCCTATCAAGAGGTCAGAAGCCTATTATGTTAGTCAACCTAATTTACACATTGTAGTCATTTCTGGGTCATAGAGACAGATGGAAGCCTCATTATAATATGAAATAATAGCATATTCATTCATTAAGTTGTGAAAGCCTTTCTCCACTCTGAATATTGGAAGTAATCTACTACTTAATTCATTTGAGATAAATAGAGTAATCAGCTTTTGTAGCTTTTTAAATGTCAGAAAATTGTAAAGGGTTCATCAACAACACGCAGCTGATTCCGCATTGCTTTTTTTCAGCAATCTTTATTTAGTTGGTCATATTGTGGACAAATGATTTTCTACCAGAGTCATGAGATTTTCCAATTTTGCTAATTCAATATTATTTAAATGAATAAATTAGTTTGTGAGCATCCCACCATACTTGTCATGCATAAAGAGGAAGAAAACATGGATATCAAAGAAGCTGAACACAATAAAAGGGGTAACAAGGTGTAGAGCTGGATGAACACAGCAGGCCAAGCAGCGTCAGAGGACCAGAAAGGCTGACATTTTGGGCCTAGACCCTTCTTCAGAAATGTCCTCTTCCCAAACATGCCCGAAACGTCAGCTTTCCTGCTCCTCCGATGCTGCTTGGCCTGCTATGTTCATCCAGCTCTACACCTTGTTATCTCAGATTCTCCAGAATCTGCAATTCCTACAATCACAAGAAAAGGGGTCCTACCTACTGCAAAATCACCTGTATCAAATGACTACAGAATAGTTATTTGTATTTAACTGGATTCACCAGGAAGATGGTGATTAAATGTGGTGCCTGTTTTAAGGTCATGTCCAGTCAAATGCCAGGGCTTCATGATCTTGTTAATTGCTATGAGACACTTCACCTCGTGAACATTTTTACCACAGGCTTTCTCCAGGCTGACAGTGGGAATTTCAGTGACTGCAGGCAATGGATGGTTAACAGATAGAAAATGATGATGACTGAGCCTTTGTTTAAAAGCCTAGCAAATATATCATTCTTCCATGAATTAGAGGTAGTAGGATTGAGTGGAAGGTTTAGCCAAATGACAGGATTCCCCAAGGTGCAGGGAGTAATTCATGTTTCCTTCATAAAGGCTATGTTTGAACTGTACAAATTTCAATGGTTTCAATGCCTTCAGTTGCCTGGGCCCTAATCTCTGGAAATACTTTGCTTTGTCTCTCTGCCTTGCTGTGGGAGTCCTCACTTAAAGTTGCATATTCTCCAATATGACTTTAAGTGAAACCACATGAAACAAACCATATTTTCTTATTAAAACCAATGTTTCTTGCAATATTTGTAGTTGGGTTCTGTAAAAACTTCCTTATCAGAAAATAACACATTAAAAATGTATATGCTGCAACTTGAAATACTTCATGTTGCTATATTCATATATTGGTAAATAAAAAGCAATCTTTTAGAATGAAATAAATCCTAAAATATATCCTAAAAGGAATGTAGTAACTTTTTACTTGCCTTCCGCTCACTGCTAATGCTGATTGCCACTGATCCTGCGAGCCAAACCTCCTTAGTTGCCCACAGATCTTGCATCCTGTCTATCCTGGTGTCTTCCTTTCACTGACCCTTCAACTTATAGATTTCTGCACTACATAATGCAGCTTTTTGCTGGAACCCACCAACTTACAATCGGTGCCACAATGTGACTTGCCCTCTCGCCTATCCTTTTCTCACCAATCCTCCCACTGCCTGAATGTGCTGCTACTCACATCCCTCCATTGAATCATTGCTGTTAGCAAGGAAACTGTAGTGGTATTAGGAACCTGAGGATGAAACTGTTGTGAGGGCATTAGATATAATAGCCCCAGCTCAGCATTTATGCATTAATTGACTTGAACTTTAACAAACCTGGGACGCCGTCTTCAGAGCAGATATGGACCTAGGACATTCCTCAAAGGGAATGTAGGTCCTAAAACTAAACTCCAGACTTGTAGTAGTATGGGTCCTGACAGTGCAGATTTGCTGGGCACTGGCTGTTATAAACTAGAGATAATGGGAACTGCAGATGCTGGAGAATCCAAGATAACAAAGTGTGAGGCTGGATGAACACAGCAGGCCAAGCAGCATCATAGGAGCACAAAAGCTGATGTTTCAGGCCGAGATCCTTCATCAGAAAAGGGGGGTGGGCAGAGGATTCTGAAATAAATAGGGAGAGAGGGGGAGGCGGACTGTAGATGGATAGAGGAGAAGATAGGTAGAGAGAAGAGTATGGGTGGGGAGGTAGGGAGGAGATAGGTCATTCCAGAGAGGACGGACAGGTCAAGGGGGCAGGATGAGGTTAGTAGGTAGGAAATGGAGGTGCGGTTTGAGGTGGGAGGAGGGGATAGGTGAGAGGAAGAACAGGTTAGGGAGGGGGGGACGAGCTGGGCTGGTTTTGGGATGCAGTGGAGGGATGAGAGATTTTGAAGCTTGTGAAATCCACATTGATACCATTAGGCTGCAGGGTTCCCAAGCAAAATATGAGTTGCTATTCCTGCAACCTACGGGTGACATCAGTATGGCACTGCAGGAGGCCCAGGATAGACATGTTGTCTAAGGAATGGGAGGGGGAGTTGAAATGATTCGTGACTGGGATGTGCAGTTGTTTACTGCAGACCGAGCATAGGTGTTGTGCAAAGCGGTCCCCAAGCCTCCGCTTGGATTCCCCAGTGTAGAGGAAGCCACAACGGGTACAGTGGATGCGGTATACCACATTGGCGGATGTGCAGATGAACATCTACTTGATGTGGAAAGTCATCTTGGGGCCTGGGATGGGGATGAGGGAGGAGGCGTGCGGGCAGGTGTAGGACTTCCTGTGGTTACAGGGGAAGGTACCGGGTGTGGGGGGTTGGAGGGGAGCTCATATTTGCAGTCACAGGAGAATCTAAAGATAGGAACAGGAGTCAGCCACTCAGCCTCTCAAAGATAATGGGAACTGCAGATGCTGGAGAATCCAAGATATCAAAGTGTGGGGCTGGATGAACACAGCAGGCCAAGCAGCACCTTAGAAGCACAAAAGCTGACATTTTGGGCCTAGACCCTTCATCAGGAAATTCAGCTTTTGTGCTCCTAAGATGCTGCTTGGCCTGCTGTGTTCATCCAGCCCCACACTTTGTTAACTCAGCCCCTCAAGCCTGTTTCAACGTTTAATGAGATCATGGCTGATCTGTGGCCTAACGTCATTTTCCTGCCTTGGCCCCATATCCCTTAATGCCTTTGCTTATCAAAAATTGATCTGTCTCAGATTTTAAAATTAACATCTGATCAGCATCCACTGCCATTTGTGGAAGAGAATTCCAAAAATCTTCCATTGTTCACGTGTACACATTCTTCCTAATATCTCTACTGAACAGTCTGGCCTCAATTCTCAGACATTCCCCTTTGATCTAGAATCCCCGACGAGTGGAAATAGTTTATCATTGTCTTCCCGGTCTTTTCTTGTTACTATCTGGAAGACCTCAATTAGATCACACCCTAACCTTCTAAATTCTAAAAAATAGGCCTAATTTGTATAATCTCTCCCTATATCTTAACTCCTGAAGTTTAGGTATTGTTCTTGTAAATCTACATTGTACTCCCTCCGAGGCCAATAATATCCTTCCTAAAGTATGGTGCCCAATATGCTTACAGTACTCCAAGTGGGGTCTAACCAGGGATTTGTATAATTGTTGTGTAATCTTTGCACCCTTAAATTCAAGTCCTCTAGATAAAAAGGCCAGATTCCATTTGCCTTCTTAATTATTTTCTGCATTTTTTTGTGATTTTTAAAGATCTGTGCATGTAAACCCCCAAACCCTTATAGTATTCCACTGTAATTAGCTTCATATCATCAAGGAAGTACACTGATTTTTTTTTTGGTCAAAAGTGGATAACCTCCCACTTGTTTACATTGAAACCCAGCTGTCGCCCATTTGCCCATTTACTTAGTCTATCAATATTCTTTTGTAATTTTATGATTTCACCTAATGTATTGACATTACCTGTCAAAAATTCCAACTAACTTTGTGTCATCAGCAAATTTGGGTATATGACTTTCTACACCATTATCTAAGTCATTAATAAATAATGTGAATAATTGAAGATCTAACGCAGATCCTCGTGGGACACAACTGGTTACATCTTATCAATTTGAGTATCTACCCATTATCCCTACTTTCGATCACTGAACCAATTACCTAGCTATGTCAGTAATTTGTCCTTAATTTTGTAGGCTTCTACCTTAGCAAATAGTATGTTATGTGGGATTTTATCAAATGCCTTCTGGAAATCCATATAAACAACGTCCATAAACATTCACCTGGCAAATACCTTAGTTATTTTTTCAAAAAAATTCAATGAGGTTTGTCAGGCATGACCTATCTGTTATGAATTCATGCTGGTTATCCCTGGATGATTAAAAATTTTCAAGGTGTTCAGTTACCCCTTCCTTGATGATAGACTCCAACAATTTTCCCACCACAGATATTAGGTTGACTGGTCTGTAATTCTCTGGTTTTCCTCTTTCGCACTTCTTAAAAAGCAGAGTGAAGTGTGTAATTTTCGAATCCAGAGGGACAACTCTTATCTCCAGGGAATTCTGAAGAATTAAAGTTAAGGCATCTACAACATGTTTGGTGGAAACAGTCAGGTCCTTAATTCCATTAATTTCCTCATTACAATATTTTACTTAAGTTAATTCTATTCATCCACCACCCAACAATAATTTCCTCGAGGCTTCCAGCAAACTATCCTCCTTTTCTACGTTAAATACTGTGGCTAAGTAATATTATTCAACATGTCTGCCATTTCCACATAGTCATTGACAATATCCCCACCATCTATCTTTAGTGGGCCAACATTGCTCCTGACCGCCCATTTTCCCTTTATGTAACTATAACATTTCTTCTCATTGATTTTAATGAACCTGGCAAGATACCTATCATAGATAACAAAGTGTGGAGCTGGATGAACACAGCAGGCCAAGCAACATCTTAGGAGCAGATCATAATCCCTTTTAGTAGCTCTTATAAGCTGCTTTGTGACCATTTGCTGGTCTTTATATCTTTCCCAATCAGCAGGATCTGTGCTGATTTTTGCAAACCTCTTTTGTTCAGTTTTATGCTGTTCCTTATCTCTTTAGTTGTCCGTGGCTATTTCATTTCCGTGAAGTAGAATTTTTCCATTTTGGGATATAAACTGGTTTTGCATTGTATTAAATGTCTTCTTTAAACACCTTCCATTGCTCCTTTTAGAGACAAAAAAGGACTGCAGATGCTGGAATCAAACGCAGACAAACAGGAAGCTGGAAGAACACTGCAAGTCAGGCAACATCTGGAGGAAAGGAAATCGACGTTTTGGGTGTTACTCTTCTTCAAGATTGGATGTAGGGATAGGGGGAGCTGTCAATAAAGAGAGTGGAAGGCAGGTAGCAGACTGGTGTGGTGATAGGTGGACACTGGTAGTAGGTATGACCCGGTTGGTCGATGGGACGGATGAATCTGGTTGGTAGCTGGAAGGGAGGTTCAGTAGATGGAATGGAAGGGAGGAGGTGGGGCTGGAAAGGGTGCTGGGGGTCCCTCTACCCTCACATCCAGTTCTGAAGAAGGGTAATATCTGAAAAGTTGACTTCTCCTTTCCTCTAGATGTCGCTTGGATTGCTATGTTCTTCTAGTCTCCTGTCTGTTCCACTGCTCTTTCGTTGTTTTATCTATTAGCAGATTTTCCCTGCTTACTGCAGACAGTCTTTTTCTAATCTCATCAGCGTTGACCTTAACCTACATCTAAAACTCTAGTAGCTGATTCATGCTTTTCATTTTCAAATGCTAAATTGAACTCAATCATGTTATGATCACTCTTTGATAAATATTTGATAAATATTCATGCACAATTAGGTTACTAATTAAATCTGTCTCATTACTCATCATTAAATACAATATTGCTTGTTTCCTTGCTATATCCAGGTCATATTGCTGCACGAAACTGTTGCTGGCAGACTTCAGAATGTGTTTTCTTTCCAACAAGTGCTTGTCTGCCTTTCAAAACTTATGTTAAAGTTAAAATTTTCCATTAACAGCACTGTGACTTTGTTATACACTTGCCTAATTTCTGCATTTATATGTTCTAGCACTTTAGAGCTGCTACTAGGATGTCAGTACGCAATACCTGCTACAGCCTTAGACACTTTAATATTAAGATATCTTAAATGCAAATGGTTGTTTTCCCAAACCAGTTTCTCATTGGGTGCTGTTTTTCTAAGATGAAAAGAGAAACAGGTCAGGAGCGAGAAATCCTTCTGAATTCTACAGTTTAATCCTTTTTCTGCTTTCTGCTGTGCTACTCAAAAGCAAGTGTTGAAATGCAGTTTTGTATGTAGCTCTATTGTTTTTCCACATTGTCTAATCCCAAGTAATCCCTTCATCTCCTGAAATATGAAACTATCACATCTGTCTGTATAAAATCATTCAAATTTCTTGACACTGACTCAGTTGCCTGGTTTTATAGTTTTCACATCAAGTTGTGATTTCAATAGTTTACTTTATTCTTTATGTGTCTAACAAAACTTGTCTTGATCTGTTGTCAGGCGACCCTGCAGACATTTTAGATCCATGTTTCTTCTTTTTTGGCTGCAAAAGGCCTCATATGCATCAATCAGATCATGGAAATTCTAATTCAATAATTCACATTTAAAACCTTTGTAACACATTACCCTTGAGGTATTTTGCTAAACTCAATCCAGTTTTATACGTGTTAACTGCTATTGCTTTAAACATGTTGTTTAATCAAAATGGAGCTTATTACCTTCAAAGGTGAGTGAAAATCACAGTCATATAGCATAACAACAGGCCCTGAGGCTCAATTTTCCATGCCAACCAGGTTTCCTAAGCTGAACTAGTCCCATTTTCCTATGTTTGGCCCATATCTGTCTAAAACTTTTTTATTCATGTATCTGTCCAAAAGCCTTTTAAATGTTGTAATTCTATCTGCCTATATCACTTTTACTGGCAGCATGTTCCATATATACACCATCCTCTGCGTGAAAAAGTCATCCCTCAGGCCCCTTTCAAATCTTTCCCCTCTCACTTTAAACCTATGCCCTCTAGTTTTGGGCTCCCCAACTTTGAGGAAAAGACCTTGGCCACCCATCTCATCTGAGCCCCGCATGATTTTATGAACCTCTCCAAGTGACCCCTCAGCCTCCTATGGTCCAGAGCAAAAAGTCCCAGTCTATCCAGCCTCTCCTTATAACTCAAACTTTCTAGTCTCAGTAACATCCTTGTAAATATGTTTTGCACCCTTTTCAGTTTAATAACATGCTTCCTACAGCAAGGCAAGCAGAATTGTACACAATACTGCACCAGGTCCCCAGAAGCACATGATATTAATCAGCTCCCGCTTCCTCATTATTGATCTGCACCAAAAAAATACAAGGTTAGAACCAGGGAAACAGGGATATTCATGGTAGCACTGCCTTTGTAGCTGCTACAGACCTTTTAAGATGTGGAGCACATGCCATTTTTACACCCTAAGAGAAGGTGTTCATGAAACCTATCAGCACCACATAGAAACACAACTGGTTAACTAATGTCATTCAGAGAAGGAGCCTTGACACTCCTGTCTGCCATATGTGATTGCTGTCCCAAACTGCATGACTGAGTTCAAAAAACCAAGCTAGACCAAGCAATACTGCTCTGCTAATGTTTCTGGCCACAAAAAGAATTTTAAAAAAGATATGTTTACCTATTGCACAACACTGGCATTCCTTTATCTTAAAAGTGGGTAGATTACCGTCAGTAAGAGGCCAGTGCACTGAATTACTGGCTTCCTCTGATGGGGTTTTTCAAAAACTCCCCCATTTAGATTTACGTGACTCTCTTGTAAATACAATATTTCATCTTTACAGGAAAAACCTTCTATAGCTTTACACAAGTCCTAAAACCAATATTTAATATACCTTTGCAAACTGTGTTAGGAATAACATACAAACTTGCATTTGTTCTTTTGTGGAAATAAATAGAATGTGTCATATAAAATTGGCAGCAACTCAAGTGCAACTGACTCAAAGGATTGCAGAACAATGACAGAAGAAGGAAGGGAGGTGCTGTTTAGAAGTGGGCAGATGTACAAAGGGACAACAAGTGTTTCCTTAAAGAAACAATGTATTCCAAAACTGTATCTGTGGGGTTTTCATCAATCATAGTACACATGATTACAAATGGTGAAGCTTAAATGCACCATTTAATTCCAAAAATATGATTCAAATGTCTAAACTGTTCATGTTGAAAGATCCAGTAATTACTTTAGCAGAATATCATTCAAACAATATGTCAATTGATGTCAGTGACTGGTGTCAAAAACGTCTCCTTGCTACTGAAATGAAGGATGTTCTAATTTATTTCACAGAGTGAATGTGGCATCATGGAACTCCAGTAGTGCTGGAATCAGAAGGAATAATGGGAAAACTCTCCACAGGATGAAGTCATACTTGATACAAATGAAGACAGTTATGGTCGTTGGAGGTCAGTCATCCCAGTTCCAGGGTATATCTGCAGAAGTTCCTCAGGATAGTGTCCTCGTACCCACAATCTTCAGCTGCTTCATCAAAGACTTACCCTTATCTTCAGGGCAGAAGTGGGGATGTTACTTGATAATTACACAATGTTCGACGCCATTCGTGATCCTCTGATATTAAAACAGTCCATGTTCAAATGTTGCAAGACCTGAGCAATATACAGGTTTGGGTTGACAAGTGGCAAGTAACATTCATGCCATATGAAGTGCCAGATAATGAACCTCTCCAATGTAAGATAATCTAACAATCATTCCTTGACATTCAGAGGCATTACTATCCCTGAATCCTGGGGTTACCACTGAACAGAAATTTAACTGGACCAGCCATAGACATTTTGTAGCTACGGGAGCAGGTCAGTGGTTAGGAAGCCTGCAGTGAGTAAGTCACCTCGTGACCCCAAAGTGTGTCCACCCTCTACAAGGCACAAGTCAGGAATGCGTTGGAATACTCTGCACATGTCTGGACGACTGCAGCTCCAACGACATCGAGAGCTTGACGTCAAACAGGACAAAGCAGCCAGATTGATTATCACTATATCCACAAACATTCACTCCTATTATCACCAAAGTGCAATAGCAACAGAGTATAACACCTACCAGATGCACTGATAAAAATCACCTAATACAGCACCTTTCAATGATCACTATCATTGAGAAGGACAAAGGCAGCAGATACACGGGAACAACACCACCTGCAAGTTATGCGCCAGGCCGCTCACCATTCTGACTTGGATATATACTGCTCTTCCTCCAGCGTCATTGGGGTAAAAATCTGTAACTTCCTTCCTAACAGAATTATGGATCTCCCTATAACAAATGACCTGCAGCGGTTTAAGTAGGCAGCTCACTGCTACCTTCCCGAAGGCAATAAGGGAATGGTAATAAATGCTGGCTAAGTCAATTACATCCGTATCCTATAATGAATTAAAACAAAATGTTGTCAGAGTTCTCTGTCATATTTGAATGTTTTATTTTGTCATGAAAATAACGTCTTAAATGGCCAATCCTATGCTGCTTGTAATCTAAAGGTATTAAATTGTTCATTTTGTTTCATCTATGGTTAACTGAATTCAATTTTGCAGCATGACCAATGTATATATGGAATATAAACAAGAACAAATCGGTAGCTTCTAAGATTTCAACCATTTGAAATGTGGAAACATTGGCTAAAAGACGCAAAAGTTTTTCTTTTGTCAGTTTCTATTGCAGATGGTGTGAGAATACAGTCTAAGATCTCAAAAACAAATGATGAATTCAGAAGTTACGTGTTTTGTCTATTTTGCTTATTTCAAAGAGGATAAACTAAAGCTGTGTAAATGAATTATTTCCTTAAAATATATTTCAGAGAATAAACTAGATGTTGCTGTTTGAGTGTTTACTGAATAAATATTCAAATTTTTGAAAAGCACACTATTTCCAAAAGCCATTACCATGATTTATTTTATTTCGATGTATAAATACTGATGACCCAAGAGTTCTAGTTGTATATAAATGAATGCAACTTCAGCTGAACTATATTTACCAGATTAATTCAAACCCAGATATGGAGATTTATTCCTTCCTAATATTTTAATATAATAATGTAACACTACCTGTACTTGAAATTCCACAATAATCAGCTGAATTCTTATTCATTACTTACATTGTACAAGTGAAATATAAGCTAACCAGTATAAAATTACCTGTGTTTTATCTGTAAAATCACAACTGAGTTATAATAATAAAAAAAAGCCCTAAAGAAGGATCTGTCTTCTATCTGCAATACACATTGAATTCGACCTTAACTTTCCATTGCGTCTTGTGGGCAGAATATTAAGTGCTGACGCAAAATTCTTTTCGGTTTAAGAAAATTCAGACCAAAGCAGTCACCTGAATTTAAATCATTCTGAATATCAATCTGCATTAAAAATACCAAAGTGTTGAAGTCATTTCAAAGTTGTACCATCTCAGGCTGTGAAATCTAATCATCTAATGCAGCAGATAACCATTCTGTAACCGTTAAATTTAATTTTAAAAACTGAAATATGAGCATAATGAAATAACAACTCGCTTTAAAGAGTGCTTTTTTTTGTTCCATTGCTTGCTGGTATAGACAGTCTCTGGTTACATAACTGTCAAGGAGAAATGAATCTGCATTTATTTTCACTACAACATGTGGGAAAGGTAACACACACACACTCACACTCACACACACACACACACACACACACACACTCGCTCTCACTCACTCTTTCACACACACACTCACTCACACACAGACACACACACTGCACACATACACACACACACTCACACAGACAGACACACACACACACACTCACTCACACACACTACACACACATACACACACAGACACACACACTACACACATACACACACATACACACACACACACTCACACAGACAGACAGACAGACACACACACACACACACACAGACACACACACACTCACTCACTCACACTACACACACACACACACACACTCACACAGACAGACACACACACACATACACACACACACATGCACACACACACACACTCACACAGACAGACACACACACACATACACACACACACACACACTCACTCACACACACTACACACACACACACACACACTCACACAGACACACACACATACACACACACACAGACACACACACACACTCACTCACACACACTACACACACACACACACACACACACTCACACAGACAGACACACACACACTCACACAGACAGACACACACACACACACTCACACAGACACACACACACACACTCACACACACACAAACACACACACACACACAAAACTTTTTGATATGGGGAGTGTTTCACCATCATACTCTTTAAAATGTTGATAACAAATAGAAGATGATTTTCCTTCTGCTTGCTTGTTTCCACATTTCATTTCAAATTGTTATATTTTATTATCTTGAGCACTGACTTGTTGGAGATGCTGAACATGGTGCAAAATAACTGAATCAAAATCCACAGCAAATATTACTAACTTTGGATACTTCAACAATTTTATCACTCCAATTATGTCTTTTATTCCAAGCTACATTCTCCTTCAAACCCAACCCAACAATCACTGATGGTGTCAAAATAAAATTAAAATGTCTTGATTTTAATGATTGTGCTCTTGGTTTTGAACTCTTTTGTGGAATGTGTTCCTTTGTTTCAAGTTTTTCATAATTCTTGGTGCATTTGCACTGGATAGGGGTGGGTAAGGTAGAATCTGTACGCTGTCAGGATTGGAAGATCTCTTGGACCAGATCTGCTGGGTTTCTGTTCCAACTGTTCAATGTCACCAAATGATCCCACCTCAAGGAGCACTCAATGTCAGAAGAAATGGGACTGGTGCGATAATGCCATCCATCAGAATTTTTACCAGTTCTTCTTCAATGCCACCAACACTAAATATACCTGCATGATACAGACATGCTTCATGCTTGCAGATCAAGAATTAATCATTACATTAATGAGACATGAGCAACTTTCCAAAGCATTACCAAACACAATGATTTCAAATTGTCAAGCATTTTTGTTGCATTTTTTGGCATTGTCCTCCAGTTTGCCTCTGAAACTTAATTTATGTGTACAAATGAATTGCTAGGCCACAGTTAACAGACAAATATTGATGAAGAACTTCCCTCCATCACTACACAGAATCCAGTAGTTCTAGAATTTGGTCAAATATTGGCTCACTTCCTATTAATACACTCAATTTAAATGGAGAAACACCAAAATATATCATTCCTGCTCTTAATTCTAAAACACCTGGTTTGAAACTATCTGCTTTCATCTGGTGCTGATTTCCAGTTCCCTAAATCTCCATCAGTTAAAAACTTAGAACGTTGATTTTATAGATATAAATTTGCCCTAAGCAAGTAATCAAAATAAAGATCTTGTCCACTTTTCCTATGATGCAAACAGAAATACCTACACCACACAGGGTATCATATTGATCGATTGTCCATATGAAATATATTGCCTTTCTTTATTATTCCCAAATGCCTTTGTATACCATCACATCTTTATTCCAGATCTTCAGCAGTATTTCATACATTCTTGAGTCTTCTTTGGCTTCCTAATCTGGTTGCATACTAGTCATGTTATTAGACTAGTTATCCAGTGAGCTAGGCTAATGTTAAGAGGTTTTCAATCTTGCCCTGCAGACAGTTAAAATTTGAATTCAAGTAATACATCTTTAATTAAAAGCTATTCCAATGATTGCTATTAGAAACCTACCATGTTTACCCTTTAGGCAAGGGTTCGTGTGACTCTGGCCGACATGTGACTCCAGACCTGCAACAATGTGTTTAACTCATAAATGCACACTGAAATAGCCAAACAAGCCACTCAGTTGTACCAAAGCCTAATAAAAGGAATGAAAGACAGATTGTTCAGCACCAACCTAAGCACTGGCAATGGGACAGCCAGCAAAGCGTCAACCCTGTCAAGCGCACCTCCCAACATCTGGAGGCATGTATCCAAGTTGGGAGAGCTGTTCGACAGTTTAGTCAAAGAACGGCCTGGCACAATCATCATCATGAAAACATACCTGTCAGACGAAGTTCTAGACACCATCATTACCATCCTGTTGTATGTTCTGACCCACCAGTAGGATAGACCATCACATGTTACAAGATAGTGGCATAACAGTTGGCTGTCAGTTACTCTGGGAGTCTTCAACATTGATTCCTGACCCCCATGGCATTTGATTGCTGTCAACCTTCCTCAGCTGGTGACTCAGTACTTCTCCATATTGGACATCAATTGAAAACAAGAACTGAGGGTCAAAAGACCACAGAACGTACTCTAGTTGAGGGGGCCTCAATGTCCATCGATAAGCATGTCTTGGTAGCACCACTACTGGCTGAGCTGACTAAATCTTAAAAGATATGCTGCTATTTCTACTATGACCATCATGTCAGAGGATCAATCCTACTTCAACAAAGAGCTCAGGAGGATATGGCAGATGCAGAATAAGACACTGTTAAAAGTGAGGTGTCAAGATGGTGAAGCTACAAACAGGATAACTTGTATACCAAACACCAGAAGCAACATGAAGTAGGAGGAGGTAAGTGATCCCACAAACATCAGATTTATTACAAGTCTGCAGTCCATCTGTGTACTTCCATAACTGGTGGTGAATAATTAAAAGCAATGGAGGAAGAGGGTCTACAAATGTTTCCACCTTCAATGATGGCATCCCCAGCACATGAGTGCAAAGGTCAAGGCTAATGAATCTTCAGCCAGATGTTCTGAGTAGATGATCCATCCCAGCCTCCTCCTGAAGTGCAAGATAATAAAATGTGAGGCTGGATGAACACAGCAGGCCAAGCAGCATCTCAGGAGCACAAAAGCTGACGTTTCGGGCCTAGACCCTTCATCAGAGAGGGGGATGGGGGGAGGGAACTGGAATAAATAGGGAGAGAGGGGGAGGCGGACCGAAGATGGAGAGTAAAGAAGATAGGTGGAGAGAGTGTAGGTGGGGAGGTAGGGAGGGGATAGGTCAGTCCAGGGAGGACGGACAGGTCAAGGAGGTGGGATGAGGTTAGTAGGTAGCGGGGGGTGCGGCTTGGGGTGGGAGGAAGGGATGAACCCCTCCCTACCTCCCCACCTACACTCTCTCCACCTATCTTCTTTACTCTCCATCTTCGGTCCGCCTCCCCCTCTCTCCCTATTTATTCCAGTTCCCTCCCCCCATCCCCCTCTCTGATGAAGGGTCTAGGCCCGAAACGTCAGCTTTTGTGCTCCTGAGATGCTGCTTGGCCTGCTGTGTTCATCCAGTCTCACATTTTATTATCTTGGAATCTCCAGCATCTGCAGTTCCCATTATCTCTCCTCCTGAAGTGCATCTGTTTCACACACTCTGTTTCAGCCCCTCTGTCTTTCGCACTCTGCTTCAGCCTCTCTGTTTCTCGCACTCTGTTTCAGCCCCTCTGTTTCTCGCACTGTGTTTCTTGCACTGAGTTTCAACCCCTCTGTTTCAACATCTGTTTCACGCACTCTGTTTCAACCGCTCTGTTTCACGCACTCTGTTTCAGCCCCTCTGTTTGTTGCACTCTGCTTCAGCCCCTCTGTTTCTCACACTCTGTTTCTCGCACTGTGTTTCTTGCACTGTGTTTCAACTCCTCTGTTTCTCACACTCTGTTCCAGCCCTTCTGTTTCTCGCACTCTGCTTCAGGTTCTGTGTTTGTCGCACTCTGTTTCTCGCACTGTGCTTCAACCCCTCTGTTTCATGCATACTGTTTCAACCCTTCTGTTTCTCACATTCTGTTTCAGTCCCTTTGTTTCTCGCATTCTGTTTCTTACACTGTGTTTTAGCCCCCCTGTTTCTCGCACTCTGCTTCAGCCCCTCTGTTTCTCACACAATGTTTCTCACACTCTGAAGGGGGGTGATTGCTAATACACTGGTTTCATGTTCAGGGTCTGAACCCCGAAATCAGGAAAATTTTCCCAATGCAAAATACAAGCTCTATGATTCCCTTAAAATTGTGTTTATTTAAACCTGCATTCAGATTGTTTTGATGTGGGCTGATGTTCATGTACTACGTAGATTTATACAGAGGTCGAATCTCTCCAAGCTTCTGACACTGTCGTTAAGATGGAAATATAGGGCACCCTGCTATTTTACTGGTTCAGCAAGGTTTTTGGCAAACTTCTGCTGTATCTATACCGGGAAATGCAGAAATTCTCCAAGAAACTCCATCCCATTTAATTCCAACTCTTAGATCAAAAACTAGCATTAAGGAAATGAAACAATTCTGTTTGACTCAAGACACTGATCATTTGTACTTTATTTGTAACCAAAGAAATACATGTTTCAA
Source organism: Stegostoma tigrinum (assembly GCF_030684315.1). NCBI lineage: Eukaryota > Metazoa > Chordata > Chondrichthyes > Orectolobiformes > Stegostomatidae > Stegostoma > Stegostoma tigrinum. The sequence continues at coordinate 32,829,056 of NC_081375.1, forward strand.
TTTGAGCTGGAAGACCTGGCCCACATGGAGAAGGAACTGTGTTAATAGTATAAGCAGTAAAAGAGAGTTAAGGCAAAGAGGAATAGCTGTCTAAGACCGAATAATGTATTTACTACAATTAAATTTTGAAGACCATAGTTTACATAGAAGCATTTGGCAATATTTCTCCAATACCTGTATATCTCAATATGATTTTATGTCTTTGATAATAGATTGGCTGCTAAGAAACAACAGTCACAGGCCAATGGAATTGGTGCATTTCACAGATGGAATCCTTTAAAGGTTAATGTGCATAAGATGTTCCTGATAGTCTCCAAAATTAGAACAAGAGAACTAAGAACAAAGAAAATTACAGCACAAGAACAGGATCTTCAGCCCTCCAAGCCTGCACTGACATGATGCCTGTCACAACTAAAACCTTTGCAGAACACCTCCGCTCAGTTCGCAACAAACAACTGCACCTCCCAGTCGCAAACCATTTCAACTCCCCCTCCCATTCCTCAGACGACATGTCCATCATGGGCCTCCTGCAGTACCACAATGATGCCACCCGAAGGTTGCAGGAACAGCAACTCATATTCTGCTCAGGAACCCAGCAGCCCAATGGTATCAATATGGACTTCACCAGCTTCAAAATCTCCCCTTCCCCCACTGCATCCCAAAACCAGCCCAGTTCTTCCCCTCCCCCAACTGCATCACACAACCAGCCCAGCCTGTCTCTGCTTCCCTAACCTGTTCTTCCTCTCGGCCATTCCTTCCTCCCACCTCAAGCCGCACCTCCACTTCCTACCTACCACCTCATCCCTCCTCCTTGACCTGTCCATCTTCCCTGGACTGACCTATCCCCTCCCTACCTCCCCACCTATACTCTCCTCTCTACCTATCTTCTTTACTCTCCATCTTCGGTCCGCCTCCCCCTCTCTCCCTATTTATTCCAGTTCCCTCTCCCCATTCCCCTCTCTGATGAAGGGTCTAGGCCCAAAACGTCGGCTTTTGTGCTCCTGAGATGCTTCTTGGCCTGCTGTGTTCATCCAGCTCCACACTTCGTTATCTTGGATTCTCCAGCATCTGCAGTTCCCATTATCACTCACACAACTAAAACCCCCTATCCTTCCGGGGACTGTATCTTTCTATTCCCATCCTATCCATGTATTTGTTTAGACGCCCTTTAAAAGTCATTATTGTACCTACTTCCACTACCTCCCCTGGCAGCGAGTTCCAGGTACCCACCACCTTCGGTGTAAAAAAACTGCCTCATACATCACCTCTAAACATTGCCCCTCATGCCTTCAACCTGTGACCCCTGGTACCAGACTCTTCTGCCCTCAGTAAAAGCTTCTGACTGTCCACTCTGTCCATGCCCTTCATAATCTTGTAGAGTTCTATAAGTTTGCCCCTCAATCTCCGTCATTCCAGTGACAATAATCGAAGTTTCTACAAACTGTCCTCGTAGCTAATGCCCTCCATACCAGGCAACAATCTGGTAAATAAAATGTGAGGCTGGATGAACACAGCAGGCCCAGCAGCATCTCAGGTGCACAAAAGCTGATGTTTCAGGCCTAGACCCTTCATCAGAGAGGGGGATGGGAAGAGGGTTCTGGAATAAATAGGGAGAGAGGGGGAGGTGGACTGAAGATGGAGAGAAAAGAAGATAGGTGGGGAGGAGAGTATAGGTGAGGAGGTAGGAAGGGGATAGGTCAGTCCAGGGAAGACGGACAGGTCAAGGAGGTGGGATGAGGTTAGTAGGTAGGAGATGGAGGTGCGGCTTGGGGTGGGAGGAAGGGATGGGTGAGAGGAAGAACAGGTTAGGGAGGCAGAGGCAGGTTGGACTGGTTTTGGGATGCAGTGGGTGGAGGGGACGAACTGGGCTGGTTTAGGGATGCGGTGGGGGAAGGGGAGATTTTGAAGCTCGAGAAGTCCACATTGATACCATTGGGCTGCAGGGTTCCCAAGCCTCCCCACCTATACTCTCCTTCCCACCTATCTTCTTTTCTCTCCATCTTCGGTCCGCTTCCCCCTCTCTCCCTATTTATTCCAGAACCCTCACCCCATCCCCCTCTCTGATGAAGGGTCTAGGCCCGAAACGTCAGCTTTTGTGCTCCTGAGATGCTGCTGGGCCTGCTGTGTTCATCCAGCCTCACATTTTATTATCTTGGATTCTCCAGCATCTGCAGTTCCCATTATCACTGAAACAATCTGGTAAATCTTTTCTGTACCCCTCCAAAGCCACCACATCCTTCTGGCAGTGTGGCAACCAGAATTGAACACAATATTCCAAATGTGGCCTAACTAATGTTCAACAAAGCTCCAACATTATCTGCCAATTTTTAAACTCAATGACCTGGCCAATGAAGGTGAACATGCCATATGCCTTGTTGATGACCTCCATCTGTGTTGCCACTTTCAGTGACCTGTGTAATTGTACACCCAGATCCCTCTGCCTGTCAGTACTCGTAAGGGTTCCGTCATTTACTGTATATGTTCCATCTGAAATACATTACCTCACATTTTTTCTGGATTAAACTCCATCTGCCATCTCTCTGCCCAAGTCACCAACCGACGTGTGTCTCACTGTATCCTCTGACAGTCCTCATCACTATCCACAATTCCACCAACCTTTGTGTCATGCACAAATTTACTAAACAAACCAGTTACATTTTCCTCCAAATCTTTTATATATATAACATATTTATTATATACAGCAAAGGTCTCAACACTGATCCCTGAGGAACTAGTCACAGCCCACCATTCGGAAACTTACCATTCCACTGTTACTCTCTGTCTTCTATGATTGACCCAGTTTTTTATCCATATTGCAAGCTCACCTCTGACACCATGCAACTTTACCTTCTGTATCAGCCTGCCTTGAGGCACCTTGTAAAAGGCCTTACTGAAGTCCATGTAGACAACATCCACTGCCCTATCATCATCGATCATCTTCATCATTTCCTCAAAAAACTCAATCAAGTTAGTGAGATACAACCTCCCTTTCACAAAAATAATGCTGCCTTTTGCTGATACACCCACTTATTTCCAAGTGGGAGCAAATCCTCTCAAAGAATCCTCTCCAATAATATCCCTACCACTAACATAAGGCTCACTGGCCTGTAATTAGCTGGATTGTCCTCTCCACCCTTCTAAAATATAGGAACCACCTTGCCTATTCTCCAGTCCTCTCGGACTTCCCCTGTAGCCAGTGAGGATACAAAGATTTCTCTCAAGGCCCCAGCAATTTCCTCCCTTGCCTCTCTCAGTATTCTGGGGTATATCCCCTCAGGTCCTAGGGACTTGTCTACTTTAACGTTTTTCAAGTCCCTGAATACATCCTCTCTTTTGATCTAAACATGACCCAAACTATCTACACATCCTTCCCCAAATCCACCATCCACCAAGTCCTTCTCTATGGTGAATACTGATGCAAAGTATTCAGTTAATACCTCACCCATTTCCTCTGGCGCCAGGCATAAATTCCCTTCCCTGTCTTTGACTGGTCCAACCCTTTCCCTGAATACCCTCTTGCTCTTTATATATGTACAAAAAGCCCTGGGATTTTCCTTAATCCTGTTGACCAATGACTTTTCATGACCCCTTTTCGCATTCCTGACCCCTTGCTTAAGTTTCTTTCTACTTTCCTTATATTCCACCCTTGCTTCATGTGTTCCCAGCCTCCTAGCCTTGACAAATGCTTCCTTTCATTTGATTAGGCTCACAATATCTCTCATTATCCAAGGTTCCCTAAACATGCCATACTTATTCTTCATCCTTACAGGAACACGCTCGTCCTGAGTTTTCAGCAACTTACACTTGAATTGTAATTACAATTGAATTGTGTGGTGACTTTTTTTTAAAGCTATGCATTTTGAATTTGTTCACTGTGGTGTCTCCAATTAACACTGAAATCACATCACAAATTGATAAAAACGTACGGGTTAGTCAAAGTCAACTAGCGTGAGTTGTTCATAGCAAGCCACATTTGGCAGAGTTAAAGATAATGTGGTAGATGTCAATAATTTATGGCATGGTTTTAGTGTAAATTGGAGATGCTATAGTGAACAAACTCAAATATTCCAAAAATATTTGATAAGTTGTATGCTACGATGCTAGCCATGATAAAGCTTGGAGTTAGTGTGGTTTGCTGCCAGAATTCTGAGTCTAAGGGCCTGTTTGATTTACAGTGCTGGTAGAAAAGCATGACTGAATTTTAAGGAGGAGACATTCTTGTCTTAAAACAAGGTGTAGTTTATTTTGTGATGGCTGTCAGGTATAAGTTACACTAGTTAATTAGACATTGTTACGAAGATTAAGAGGATATTTAAGCTATAACCCTGTCCTTTTTGAGATCCTAATATCTGCCTTATTCCACCCAAATCCTTTTGACATCTTCAGACTTGGTAGACCTTAATGCCAACTCCAATATTAGCCCTTCCAGATTGATTCTATTATCCAACAGTAAAGACCAGACCCCTATTATAGAACTTCAGATGTACAATGTATAAATGTTTTGTAGGTATAAGCATACAGTCTGTTCTGCTATAATGCGTGTTTCTTCAACGCAAATTGGCTTTAACGCTATTGAAGAATTTAGACTGCTATTTGTAGAATGTGAGCTTTCCTTACCTGTATTGGTTATAACGCAATTCCGACCCCATTAGTTTAAATGGCACAGCCAATGTGCGATTTTCTTATAACACAATATTGCACAAGATTGGAACTATCGCATTATATCGGAACTGACTGTATTTGTCATGCAGGAAGCAAATGGTCATGACTAATGGGCATTGGTTATATTCAAAACGGAATATAAGTGTTGTGTCCATTTTCATTCCTGATATGTACAGAGACAGTTTGGGCTGACATAAGAAGCATAAGTTTCAAAACTTGACAATAACACACATTAAAGAGTCTAACAATAAGGAGACTTGTAAAACACTTCAAAAGGATATATAGTATATATATCAGCTAATAGAAAGGCAGTTGACAAGTACAGTTTAACATAGAAAAATGTGAAGGGAACAGATAATAGAAGGGCAAAAGAGGAGTACAGTTATACGTTCAGTAAGAATGTATAATAAGGCAAATTCAATTCAGTTCTAATTCAATTCAATTCACCCTATGGGGATTAATTCTGTTCACCAAAATAGCATCTGAAAAGCAGGTCTTTGGAGAGGGAATACAAGCATTAATGTCTCAATTCCAAATATGAACAACATTGCACTGAATTTCCTTTTTAGGTTGGCTACAATTTTCTGAACCTGATAACAGCACAATAATATATCTTGCATGCTAATTAATGTTATCGTGTCAGAAATACCTATTTTCATCTTTAAGATGTTGGTATTGTCAAGAACGTCCTTTAATTTTGGCCTTTTAAGTAAAACCGTTTATATAAAACAGACAGTCACTTAATAGCGGAGAACGTCACTGTAGCTGAAAGAAATATGTGTTGGCCAAAGATTTTCACCACAAACTGTTCAGGACAAATGCAAGAATGCCAAATTTCAAAGGATCACAAGAATTTATATTGCAGGACAAAAGGATGCTGATTGATTATTATGTCAAATCTGATTTGCCTAAATCAAAACAAAACTATTTACTGATATGTGTGATTCCATGATTGGGCAGCAATTGCTGAACAAAGCGTATTTACTGAGAGTGTTAATAGCTACACTATCAACGTAAGATAATCAGTTGAGTTTGAAATGTGAATTATTTACGTCTGATAAAAGGCAGCACATTCAGGGTCCCGATCTGCAGGTGTGACATAGTGATAGATGGCAGCATCTCAAATGCTTGTCTGAGCACTGCTGCCAACCATGTCAAGTTACCTGGCTTCATGTCCATGGTAGAAGAAAAGCCAGACAGAACTACTGTGAGACTATAAATTCTGAATGACATGCCAAGGTGCATGGAGGCAACCAGAGATGCTGTGACCATCCAAGTCAGCACAAAGTGAGTAAGTGTGAAGACAGCAAGCAAGGAGCCCTGCTCTGATGCATGACATCTGTGCCTGTGCCTGTGGGCAAAGCAGTCTGACTGCAGCATTTTCATCAAATATGTCAGTATGGTCCAAAATACAGCACTGAGGTGAAGAACTGGATTCTAAACTTTGCAGAGATGTGGCATGATCATGCGGTGGAGCCGGTGTGTGTTTGATGCCAACCTCTATGGTCACTTTCCATTGGGGGTGGTGGGGGCTGCTGTCCAAGATGGAGACATTCAGGAGCAAGCTGGAACTGCCAAGAGCCCACTTGGGCTTTCATGTCAAGTATTTGTTGTGTTTAGATTGTTTATGCTGCATGAGAGGACAACAAACTGTATATAATGGGGCAGGATTAGGTAAAAATGATATAAAAATGTGCGCTAACAGGCTTCTTGCTGATCGCTAGTGAAATTCTCAAATCGCCAGTGAAACCAATCAAGAAAAGCAGAACTTTTGTTCTCAACATCAAGAATCTCACTTTTCCAATCCCATTATATTTCCCAATTGAGTCACTGTAACCCATGTCATTCAGGGGCTAGGGAATTCTTCTCCCCTACCTTTCTTCATATTTCCTGACTGCTGTATCCCAGCTGAGATGAAACATGTTATAACTGTATCCTCTGACTATCCATATGTGATTATTCTTTACTCTTCGTCGTTCCATCTACTGTTCAACACAATGGTGTATGCACTTACCAGATCCCTAAGAAATGGGCTGCAGGAAATGACTGCAGTGTCATTCTGCATTTCAATCATGCAACATAAGCATAGATTCAGTCACACTAAAATAGACTTCTAAATTCATCTGGAGCCCAAACACATTAACAATTGCAGTTCTTGGCAAACAGAAACAAACTAAAAACTTACCACTATTCATCTCATAATCTAAAGGTAAAAATACTGCAAACCATCTGTATGATCACCTGCAAATTGGAAGAAAAGAAGATGCATGTATATTGTAGTAACATATAATATTGCTCAGCTTTGACCTATAACCATGTAAGTCATACTTTCACTTGCATTCTCAGAGATAGCAGGGTATTGAATTGCTATTTTTAATTTGATGAAATGGGATAAGGTTTAGTATAAATCTAATACTTAGATGGTGACAAATACTGTGCAACGTACAAAACCTTTCTCAATAGCTTTTTGAGGAAAATGAGCCAAGCAACCCCAGAAACATGGCCTAATTTGTTTGTAGCGCATTGGCACTGATAATTGATTTTAAGCAAAGGGAATTTAATATATAAATCTATACAATCCGTCATTAGAGTTCTCAATTGATTCTCTTGGAAACTTCTTCCAGCTTCCTAAAATGATATCCTAAGGGGATAAGTATTTTCTGTTCCTGTGAGGAAACTATTAGAATCCGCAAATCAATTCAGGGAATGAATTACTTCAAAAGGAAATTAATTGCTGTGTTCATTACAGACATAGAGAAGCACATGCTGCGCATTTTACTCTTCTGTGGATTTTCAGGAAGAAGATAAAACTGCGTTGCCATTAATTGAGAAAGAACTGAATGTGGTGAGATTACTATAACATCATTTCCTTAATGGCCTGAAGCTTTCTTTGTAAATAAAAGCTACATGCTACAAATGCTCAAAATGTGACATATAAACATAACATGCTAGAAATACAAAAAAGATCAGGCATCTTCAGGAAGAGAGAACCAGTTAACATTTCAGGTCATTAACCTTTATTAGAACTAGAAAATATTCAAACTGTAACAGCTTTTAGGCAAGTAAAAGGCTGAAAAATTAAATGGGTGATGTAGGGAGAATACAGGAAAGAACAAAATAAAGACCTATGATCGATTGTGAGGCAGCAGTAATTAAATGAAGAAATGAATGATGGTGCAAACCCAAGGAGGATGGTAATGAGATAAGCTAAGAAAGAAAAGATGGGTCCAGAGGAGCTATCAAACAGCAGGACCATTACCCACAGCTGCTGTCTGAAAAATGGGAGCAGTGGCTATGATCTGGAATGATTATACTCCATGTTGAGTCTGGAGATTATAAAGGATCTTGTTGCATCTTATGCCTAGAATTTTATAGAAACTGTGCAGATGATTAAGAAGGAAGAGGTCAGAATGGGAGAGGGAAGCAAAATTAAAATGGCAAGTGAACTGTACCTCCAGCACATGGCTTGCAGTCTGAACAGAATTGACTAGAAGACACTGGAAACACTCAGGAAGCCAGGCAGTATCTATGGAGAATGAAACAAGTTAATGTTTTGGGTAAATTGCCCCCTTTCTTTATTCCACATGCATGACTTCGGTTTACTTGTCATCTTAAAAAGTACATCCTACTTCCAATCTGAGCTTTTTTGTCTCCCCTGAACTCTGCAACTTTATTTTGAGATTTTTTTAATTGTCTCCAGTTGTCAGTCTGAGTCCAATAACATAACTCATCACTAATTTTTAAGGTCTAACTAAAATGTGTGATGTAAATAAATAACTGTTGATGGCTTATTGACGGACAGCAATTTAGTACTAATAATGTTGCTCAAGCTAATAAAGTATGAGTATTAAAAAAGGTTGAACAGTATCAATTTTAAGAGCTGAAATTTGGTGTCAATGTGCTTAGTCTGTGATAATTTGCTATGAACACAACCAGTGCAATGGTGCCCAAATGCATAGCAGGGTAGCTTGTGAAATGGAGTAAATTTGATGGTAATCTGGAACACAGCAGCATGTCTAGAACAGCTGGCTGATTTTACTTGTGAATAAGTAAATTAATGTCACCTTTAAAGAGAATCAAGGTGCAGTTTCCTTAGCTTTGGAAATTATTGAATCCCACAGTACTCCTTTCAAACAATCTAAGCATGACACAGAATTACAGAAACTATGCCTCTAGATTTCAGGTTTGTATCTTTTGGTAAAAGCAACCACCAGAAATGGCCCAGTGATATCAAAAACATGGTTGTATAGAGGACGTCAAAGAGCTCCTAACCAAAACTGAGCAGAATTTACAATAATTATGTAAAAAGCAGATAAACTAAAATTACATTTCTCATGGGAAATCTCTTGTTAGTTATTGCCTTCATTAAGTACATTTCTGTAGGAGTGCCTTTAAGTCAGTCAAAACTCATGGGTAAAGGGGCAAAAATTAAATAGTGAAAGTGAGTAAGGTTAGGTGAGTTGGATTTTGAAACTTCACTTGACAAGCTGAGTAATGGAAGTTAGTGCATTAAATTAGACCCCAGGTCAGGACAAAGAGAACCAGCAGCAGGAGCTGCAATGTCAGCAGCAGTAACACAAACAGTAAAACCAAGAGTAACCTGCTGCCCATAGGATCCACAGAAAAGACGGGGTCAGCACAGACGTATAGTTCACAGAAGGCCACAAATGGCACATAACACCCTGCAATAGAGGATAAGTGTTGTTTGTAGACATGAGTTTGTGCATCATATGATCAGTTGCTGAGTTAATATAACAGTCACAAACCCTTTCAAATTTCACTCCCTGAGGAAGATGCCAAATCCAGGGTTAATTCTCTTGCATCAATGAGATTCCAAGCCATATTCCCAGAACACTAACCTGAATTTCTGGATTACCAGGACAGCAGTTTGAACTGAAGACATTTTCTATGTTCTCTTTCACCATCATCAAAGCTGCAATCCATCAGCCCGTCATTAACAATGAGTTGGAAAGCACTTTCCTACAGATCAGTGGTGCGATGAAAAGCCAAAGTGTTAAGGTTTCATCAATCCTGTTTCGGGTGGGCGCTCCGAGTATGTAAGCCTGTATCAGGCTGTTTGATCGCTGTGTTCAATATTCCATGTACTTGCACACCATTTCCAAGGGCAAAGACAGTGTCACAAAACTCAAGGACATTACACAGCATGTATGAGGCAGGTGCCACCGGTTTCTCTGCAATGGCCATTGAAATGCCTGCTGGGTTATTACACATTTACTAAAGCTTTCAAGAAGTGTCCCTTCGATAGACAGCTCAAGGCACAACATCTGTGTTTAACTGACCAAAGCTTGAAGAGTCTTGTGCCCTCCAAAGAGACTCTGTCTGCGCTGCTGTCTTTGGCTCCACCCTCAGCTCTTGTTTACTTGTGAAGTGCAAGTCACCACTTAAAACCCAATCATCTCATAATATTCACGGACAGAAGTATCTGAGCTACATACCAGCACTGAGAGTGTACTGTCAGAGGTCATGAGATTCTCCAAAGAGCTGTTCTCATCATGTGTGATCAGGAACTCCTTCTGCTGAATATGTGCAGATCCTGTAGCAAATGAAAGATATGAGTGAGCAGCGTACATATACTTGAAGTTACCATTATGCACATGATCACATTTCAGTTGGTGATGAGAACAAGTCAATGTGTCGCATGTTGTCACCTGGCATTGAACCCTGTCACTAGGTTATTAATAAGGCTTCATCTCTCCTTCTGATGACCAGGCACATTGAAACTTCACAGATCTCCAATGCCACATTCTCTTCATAGAACCACTGCCACTTTTCTGCCAACCCCTTGTGTTCTCATTGGTCCTTCATGGAAAGATATAAGACAACAATGGGTGAGACCATATTCAATGATTGGAGAGCATTATTTGAGATTTGCTATGAAGGATAGGTACAATTTTACTTAATAATGAATGCGAGTGTTAGTGATGGATGGACCAATAGTATGTAAAGAAGTTTATAGGCAGAATGGGATCATACCCCAGATGGGGTAATTTGGGCAAGGAGTGATGTGCTGGAGTTAATGTAAAGGCAGCCTGTTTGGATTGGGGTGAGACACACAAGGTGTAATGAGTCATTGATCACAATTTTCCTGCCCTGCTGAGGTCCCTGAATCACTTGTCGCATTGAAGCCAGGAGCACAACACCAAGGTCCTCCTGCTCATGTCCTCAACAACCTTCAGCTATGCCCTCTTTATCCTCGCTGCAGGCTTCTATCGTCACTTATAGTTCCTGACAACACAGTCAGGGTGACATTGCTGAAGTGAGAAAGTAAAATATTAATTTGTGCCCACTTTAACTCTCTGTCTAAGGATTTATAGTTAACTGTTCTGCTTCCAAGTCAGTATAACTTGATTGTTTGTCACCCCACGGGTTCTTTTCACTTGCTTCTTTTAAGTTTTCTCATTTTCTTAATGTAATTCCTTCTGACCTGCCTTCCACTAACATTTTATTCTGAACCCATCATTTTTTGCTTAGGACTGTGGCATTTTCTACTCTACCACAGTGTCTGCATTTCAAAATATATTTCATCAGCTGTAATGTATTTTAAGCCATCAGTGTTCATGCAAGATGTTACATTAATGTGTGCTTTTCTTAAGTGAGGTGAGTTAAATACTATATAACAAAAATCATCTGTAAGCACTTGAATCAATTTAATGACAATGAAATTATGCTGTATCAATTCAACGGTTTGAAACGTTCACAGTGACACGTTGCCACTAACACAAAAGCAAAATGCCGCAAATATTAGAAACCTGAAATAAAGACCAAACTGTAGGAATTCTCAGCAGGTCAGATGACGTCTATGTAGAGAGAAAAAACAGAAGTGGCACTTCAGGTAAATGAATATCCACCAGAATTGACACCAAAAATGTGTGGCTATGCTCATCCTGAAATGGGAATTCAGAAGATATGCCTTTATCCAGAGAGCGGTGAGAATGTGGAACTCACACCCACAGGGAATGGCTGAAGTGAACAGTACAGTTACATTTAAAGGTAAAGCTAAACAAGTAACTAAGGGAGTTTGGAATTGAGGGTTACAGTGGTAGATCTAGATGAGGAAAGATGGAAAGACACTCATTTGGATTATAAGCACAGGACCAGTTGGGTTGAACGGTCTATTTTTCTGCCACCCCATGTAAACCACATAATTTTGTTATTATAATAAATCATGAATCAAAAATGTTAACACTACTTCTCTGTACACAGGTGTCTGACCTGCTGAATATTTCCAGCATTTTCTGTTTTAATTTGATAACATGCTGACACTAGTTGGTTGTGGGACTCTGTTTCAATGATCCATGTTTGATTTACAGACTAAAAGATAATCAATGGCTCTGGGACTTGATATGATTTTTCCCATGCGGCATAATAATATAATCATATTACAAGCCTCATGCGAGATGAGAGAAGGGACCTTGAGGAGGACAATCCTATTTGAAAATATATCCTTCTTTGTGAGGTACTGAAAATATTGAAGTTTGGAACTTCCTTCGAAGATATGTTTTGCCCTTAACTCATAAAATTGGTAATGTCCTTACTTGTAAATGTAACAGTAGAAGCAAGTTTTACCTGAATTATCACCAGTAAATGTGGAAATATTTTGGAAAGGTATTTAATTAAGGATGCATTTGTTGAATTTTAATAATGTAAGCATGAATAAATAATGAAAAGAAAAGGAAATTCAGTATTACTTAACGTATGTTTTCCTAAGGGTCTCAAAACTTAATTTTGAATCAAACTTTACAAAGTATGGCACCTTCAAAATCTAGACCCTGCTAACTATTTTACAATTTGATTACTAATCCAGACATTTCCTTTTGAAGATTATCAGAAATCCATGCAAAATTTCTGTTTGCATTTTTCAGCTTTTGGCAAAATAAATGCAAGGGAAATTGATGCTTATGAGAGATTTATTTTAATCCAACCAGTGCAGGATGAACACGCCACAGAAATGTTATCAGCGCATTTCAGGCCAGGCTAAAGCCATAGGCTGGGATGATAAAGGAACAGCCAAATAGTTCTTTCCATTTGATGGTCTTTATCTTTCAGAGGCAGCTACTTCTGTTAAATTTATGTTTTCATGTGAATAATACTAGTGTATACGTTGAGAAAAGCATTTTTGAAGCATGTCTGTACGCAGCATTATCTGCATGAAGAGTGACTGTAAGTACATAGAAGTCCTTTAAAATAAAAATATAATTTAAAAAATTCTCATTGGAATTGTCATATCAGTGCAAGTGCCAAAGCTGATGCACGCCCTAACTGCAAATACAAATGGAATTTTACTAAAACTGTTCTCATTCCGAGTGTAATGTAGAATTAAGTATCGCTGCACAAATATTTAAAACAGAACTGTGTACCTGTTTTGACTTCATAAGTGATAAGTGCAAATAAAATGTAAATCAAATAATTCTAACTTGGAAACTGAAAGAACTGCAGATTGCTGTAAATTAGGAGCAAAAACAAAGTTGCTGGAAAAGCTCAACACGTCTGACAGCATCTGTGAAGGAAAAAACAGAGTTAACGTTTTAGATCAGAAGCTGAGGAAGGGTGACCAGACTCGAAAGGTTAGCTGTGTTTTCCTTCACTGATACGGCCAGGCCTGCTGAATTTTTTCAGCAACTTTGTTTTTGTTCCTAATTCTAACAGGGAATTTGTGCTTTGGTGCAATGTTGAGAATGGCAGTAGAAACAAAGTTGCTGGAAGGTCCCAATAGGCCAGACAGCATCTGCGGAGAAAAACTGAGAATGCAGCATTCTGATGAAAGACTATTGATCCAAATGTGAACTCTGTTTCACTCCATGGATACTGCCAGACCTGCTGAATATTTCCAACAATTAATTTATTTCAGATTACCACTATCCACAACATTGTTGAATTCTTCATTAGTACTAAGAAGGACAACTAATCTCTCATCCCATGCAATCTAAACAAGACAAACCAGCAAATAAGAATTTTGGAGAAATTTTTAAAAAATATTGGTTGGCTGTGGTGGCCAGATATTATGGTCTCACAGACAATAGGTTGAATCATCTGAGACCAAACATTCTTGATTCAACTCCAATATCATAATTGTGATATGTTGTTGCTGGTGAGCTGGCTCAAAATAATGATGGACATAATACAGTCAAGTCTTTAAAATAAGTGCATCTTGGATGTTTATTAGAGGTGGGGGTAAAATAACAGCAGAGTTTCTAATTGACCAGCCAGCACCAAGGTCTAGCAAAATATGCTGAGCAGATTACCCACCCTACACAAAAGCCAAGATAATCTTTTTGATTTACACATTGGTTCTCCAGTCGATGACATTATACTTTAGCTAGAGGCAGAGTGATTAATTGCAATCAGGCAATGACAAGAGTTGGAAAATTTCTAGGGATGGCATGAGAATACAAAAGAATAACTTCAGAAAATTTGTTCACTTTGACCACACAGAGGTGAACTTGGCGTCTCATGACACTTCATTTCAATGGCAAATAAGTCGTAATATCAAAAACTTTATGTTAAAATATCATATCCATGTCACATGAGGAGCTCATGGTTATTGAATCAGAAGAAGGTCAGGATGTGAGTCTGTGAACTGGCCAGAGATAAATCAGATATCCAATGCTTTGTGGATCTATGCAAGCCATGCCAGAAGAATCCACTCCTGTAGCAAGCATCTATGTTCCATCCACTCCTTGGATGAATGTAGCAACAGACCTATTCATAGTGGAAGGGAAAGATTACATCTTGTGACAGGATACCTTTCCAAATTCCCCATTATTCAACAATTTAGCAACATAAAGGAGCTTTATGGATGCTAACACAAGATCAGTTTTTGTTTATTCACTGTCCTAGGGCGGATAATATCTGATAACAGACCACAGTTCACAAACAACACTTCAAGGCCTGTGTGCTAAGTGAGGAACGGCATTCATCACATTGTAACCCCTGTCTACACTCAATTAGTCCAGAAGAATGAATGGTATATAAAATCTAATCAATTGTCATGAAGTATTGAGTAGCAGAGGAAGATACCACTTTACATTGCTCCATTTTTATGTAACACTGTTAGAAACTATAGGTAGACCTCCCCCCATGCCCGATAACTACAACTGAAACACCCAGAGAGACTCACCTCGCCCAATAATCTGTCAAAGTACGTGTGAAAAGTAGTATAACCTGCCTCTCACCACCACCACCCCAAGTCTGTTATAAAGGAGTGGTTAAATGAAATTAACTCCTGACACTCAATCTATAATCAACAAGTATTAAGTTATTTATCTAACTCTAACAGTGAACAAATTAACTGAACTACTAACAAACCAAACAACTTCCCTCTAACTACCAACTATTCCCGAGTAAAACAAGATTCTAATAGTATGTGGTTTCAATAAATACAAATCCAATTTATATAAACCAAAATAAAAACACAATTAGCACTTAGTCTCTGAAATTTACAGCCAGGTGACATCTTCCAGAATGCTCTGTGTCTTCTCTGTTGATCTTCTGTCAAGAATCTTCTCTCTGTGAATTCTTCTGCCTGGAATATTAGCTAAGAGTGCAGTGGTATCTTTATTAATTAGATGATGCTTTTGCTAAGAGCTGAGAGAACAAATCTCTTATCAGATGGCTGTTGATTCTCTTCTGATTTTCGAAATGCCCTCTTTTTTGTCCTCTTGACGACTTAACAATTTATTACACTAGGATCAGTCGTATGTTGTCAACCCATTAGATTTAAATATAATTGTTTTTTGGTATCTAAGGGCCTGGTTTAAACTAATTGGCTAAATTCAAATTTGTTGTCTTGATGAAAATGTTGCTTTGCATGCTAACAGTATAGTCTTTTGAGACAAATGATACAATTCAGGTGCTCGGTGTACTTGCAAACCCACAAGCTGCCCACAGACATTTATTTCCCCCTCCAAGTTTACATAAAGCACATCATCTGTTAAAGGGACCATGCTCTCTCTCTCTGTCTCTCTCTCTCCCCTCCCCACCCCCATCAGTTTACAAACATCAGTATTTTAAAATCACCAGATTTTAATATCCTGCCTTCCAAACCACTAGCACTCTGCCCAACTTCACAACAAATGCTGATGGTGAAGAGACTACCATCCCCAGCACCATTAATATTCAGAAGTAAAGCATGAATGACCAGGAAAGCCCAGTAACCAGTTATCTAACCTTTCCAGACACAGGACACTCTTCCTCAAAGACAGCAAGGGGTGTAAGAGATACATGACAAGTGAGCAGGTAGAGAACAACCAAAACTGTGGACTGGGCAGAAAGTGAAAGTTAGAAATATAAATTTTTGGATAACAGCAGAGGTTTCAAGAATGTGCAGCCAGCCCAGATCATGATTTTACTGACATTCCTGATTCTGTTGCTACATTGCATAATAGGATGGATAAGGACATTTCCACTGGCTTGTGACTTTAGAAATGGGAGACAATTTCAGAATGAGGAGGTAGAACATTAAAGACTCAAATAAGGAGAAATAGGTGGTGAATCTTTGGAATTCTCTAAGCCAGAAAGGTGTGGAAACTTATTCACTGAGTAGGTTCAAAATAGAAATTGACAGGTTTCTGGTGACTGATGGCATTTGGGGACAGTGAGATAGTGAGAATGCAGTATTGAGGAGATGGTAACCTGTATCTCGAATGTGGCCAAACTCAATAGGCTGAATGGCCTAATCATGCTTCAAAGTCTTATGACTAGTATATTAATGTGCCTTTAAGGGATAGACTCATAATATCATTGAAACATAGAAAATAGGAAGAGGAGGAGGCCATTTGACCCTTTGAGTTTGATCTGCCATTCAATACAATGATGGCTAATCATCCAATTCAGCATCCTGTTCCTATTTCTTCGCATTTATTTTTGTCCTTTAAGCCCAAAGAACTACATCAAACTCTTTCTTGAAACATAATATTGTTTTGGCCTGAGATAGTAGGAACTGCAGATGCTGGAGAATCTGAGATAACAAGGTGCAGAGCTGGATGAACACAGCAGGTCAAGCAGCATCAAAGGAGCAGGAAGGGTCTTAAGGGTCTAGGCCTGAAACGTCAGCCTTCCTGCTCCCCTGATGCTGCTTGGCCTGCTGTGTTCATCCAGCTCCACACCTTGTTATCACATTGTTTTGGCCTCAACTGTTTTCTGTGGAGGAAAATTCCACAGGGACAGGTCTACAACTCTAAATGGGTGAAGAAGAGATTTCTCTTTATCTCAGTCCTAAATGGCCTGCTGCACCATAGCATGTGATTGGAGGGTATAAGGTCTGTATACTCCATTTTAACTCATCTCACTTAAGGCATGACATGCTACAAGGCTCATTCTGCTCTGTGTGACTTATTTGCTCAATATCAGCCCAGATGCTTAGTTTGCCTAAAAAATGCAATGCTTGTGCAAAATAGTGAGGTGTAACGAATGTCCGTTGCATTCTTCGATCCAACAATATCAAATGTTAGCTTCTTACGTGACAAGGAATGACATAAACATTGCAGCATTAAGGAAAATACATTGCTGGAAGCAAAAACCACATCAGCTGGAGGAGGTTATCTACTTTCACTTTCATATCAGCTGGAGTCTCAGCACCACTCTCTTTACAGTTTTACGGTTAGCTTCAAGGCAAAACCTTTCTGGCTTTGGACTAGTATTGAATTTGTGCCTGGTGACTAATACTATTAGTCACACAGTGGGAGTTAGTTTCACAGTAGACATATTTTACTTACTGAAAGCTGTCATTAGTTGCTGTGGAGAAATCATTTGGAGGCCACTATAAACAGATGGTATCATGTTACCTGCCAACTGAAGTTACATAGCAATCCAGGAGTTCTATATGTTTTAATCAGTCCACCAAACAGTTTCACCTACTTCCAGTGCATTACTTTTGTCTTTGAGTTTGTCCCTGTCTGTTTCAAATGGCTCACAATTCATCCTTTTTATTTGGAAAGGCTGACTGAGAAAAATGAAGGGAGATGTTTGAAGTTATTCTGGCTTTAAGCCATGTAAAATAGCATTCAGTATAATATTAACATTAAAGTTAAAAGATCTAATTCAAGTCATAGAAATAGATAAGTAAAAGTTTAAAATATCAATTATTTGCAAAGCCACATGAACCTGCATGGGGTTGCAAGCTCCTTCCTAACACATGCACAAGATACTGGAATCAACCAGCCTCTCTGGGACCTGACCTTCCTACAAAAGTGAATCCTAACTGAAAGGAAAACAGAAGAGAAAATGCAAGATTATTTTTAATTAAAGAAAAGGCAGTAGATTTTGGATTTTTGGCTTAATTTTAATCCAATGAGGCAGCAATACACCGAAAAATGCAAAAGGATTGTATCAAAAGCAAGCATGAGAGTTTTGCTCACTTTCCACAATGGGATGAATTCAAACTAGGAGCATTTACTTCTGTTGGTAGAAAAGTTGTTTGAGATGGATTTTGCTGCAGATTGTCACATTAACTTCTTAAGTGTCAAAGGTGGACTATCTGGGAATGCAGACTGCGTAAAGACAAAGCATCAATTTCAGAAGCCACCAGCTGACTGTACTGTGCTTCCCAGTAGTTTAATGAATTGAGCTGCTTTCTGCCCAATATCATTTTAAAGAAATGTGTCACTGCTGCATATTGAACATGTTTTATTAGAAATAGAGTTATCAAGTTGGTGGGTTTGACTAATTTATTGCAAGGAAGAAGAAATTAATTTCAATACAATTTTTAATAACAATCGCATCAGTACGCAATGCATACATTTATTTTGCCATTTGTACTGCAGTTTTAACTCTTTTCTGAATTCCAGCACCTAAAGTTTTGTTAAAATAAAAAGCAAGAAATTGTTTAAGATCTTTAAACCCTGTAAATCAATTAAAATGTTGGAATGAGCCAGTGAATGCATTCTGTACAAATCCAATGTTCTATTTACTTCCTTATATCTTCTCAGTCTCTGGAGATACATTAGATTTTCCAGATGGGATTTTAAACCAAGAGTCCGTCTGCTCCCTGAGATAAAACATAAAATGTTAACAACAATATGGTATTACAAAGTGCCCTGGCCGATATTTATTCCTCAATCATCACTAGAACAGACTATCATTAGCTATTATCATAATGCTGCTGTGGGACTTTGCTGTTCAGAGATTGGTTACCTTGTTTCCTACATTACAACAGTGAATACACCTCAAAATAAATTAACTAGCTGCTCTGAAGTCATAAAAGACCTCATGTAATTGAACAAAAACCAGAAGAATTGTAGATGCTGGAAATCAGAAACAAAAACTAAAACAGAAATTTCTGGAAAATCTCAGCAAGTTAGGCAGCATGTGTGGAGAAGAAGCAGTGTTAATGTTTCAGGTCCTGTGACCCTCATAACTGACGGTAGCTAGGAAAAAGGTGTTCTTAAACACAGAAGATAGGATGAGGTGAGAGGGTAGGGAGTAAACAATGGGTGGAGATAGAGACCAAAGAGAGAGAGGAACAATTGAATAGTCAAAAGAGTGGATAACAGTCAGCCTGGGAAAATAAATAGCTAATAATAGGGACAATTAGTGGCTAACAATGGATAATGTGTAAGTTTACTCCATCCCTCTCAACCCCCGTCCTAGCCTCTGCATAAAAACCAACATTTTCCTGGCTGCCATCAGATTGAGGAAGGGTCACTGGATCTGAAACATTAACTCTGATTTCTCTCCACCAGACCTGCTGAGTTTTTCCAGCAATTTCTGTTTTTGTTTCTGTAGGGGAGGCACTGGCCTAGTGGTATTATCGCTGGATTGTTAATCCAGAGACCCAGGTAATGTTCTGGGGACCTGGGTTTGAATCCTGCCACAGCAGATGGTGGAATTTGAATTCGATAATTATCTGGAATTACAAGTCTAATGATAACGGTAAATCCATTGCTGATTGTCAAGAAAATCCCATTTGGTTCACTAATGTCCTTTAGGGAGAAAACTGGCCGACATGTGGCTCCAGATTCATAACTGCTCTCTGGGCAATTAGGGATAGGCATCAAATGCTGGTCTAGCCAGCAACGCCCTCACACCATGAATGAATAAAGGAAGAATAAATTCAATCTTTGTCTTTCTTGACTAACAAAAATATACTGAGCAAAATTTCAAGAATCAGAAAACTGAAAGGATTAGCATTTCATTTATGCTTTAAATTTTAAAGCTGCCAAATTAAACACCCTGGTTTCTAAAGGACAAGACCACCCACCAAACAGGCTGCAGTATTTAGTTTCAAATTGCATGTTCAAAGTTATGGCTAACCCCCTAACCCTCCTAGAAAATATTATCTGACTTACCAACAAATTGCAAAGGAACTATTTGAAGAAGGCTTATTTTTAAAAGAAAATTCATCCACCTATGTTCCACTCATGTATGTTATTTCACAAGCAGTGATCATTTATTTTTACCTCTGAATTTTAGGCTCCTCCAGACATGACTGTTGTTAATTTGGGGGAAGGAAATGCAAAAAATGTGGATGAAGAAAGGTCACCGGACCAGAAACATTAACTCTGAAGTTTTCTTCATAGGTTCTGTCAGACCTGCTGAGCTTTTCCAGCAACTTCTGTTTTTGTTCCTGATTCACAGCATCTGCAGTACTCAGTTTTCAAGACACGGATAGAAACTGGCCACTAGAGGGAGGTAGCATGCACACTTTTGCCAATCGACCTGCTATGTAAACTCAGATGAAAGCATGTGCCTAATTTATTATTAAATTAGGTCGAAGTATCCACAAAATGTCTGTTAAAATAAAACTGATTCGTATAATTTTTGTGCCTTCAGATTAGTCTGACATTTTCATTCAGCAGTAAAGATGAAATTGATTCAGAGGCAAATTGATTCTCCCTGCGCCTATTTTCTAGGCAAACAATGTGGGCTGGGGGGCCAGTTTCACATTGTGATCTCTTACATGCTACCTCTACTGAAATGCTTTGGTTCCAACTTGGAATCCATGACTACCAGGCTTTCACAATGCCTGATCAAAACAGGTGCCAAATGACGAAAGGAATCTAAATCCAATGTTAGAGCTCCCAGTTCACCATTGACTATTGCAAGGATATGCCTCAAGGGTGGAGGAAAATTCTCTCTTCAATAAATGATGGACGTGTTATAACCTGACCTCAAGGCAAGGTTCCCTAATTTGTTTTGGCTCCAGTTGGGATACCTCAAACTGTGAGGCTTCTCGCTGAGGAGATCAACTAGCTCCCTTTCTTTATTAACTCAGCTCCTTGCTTGATTGCGACAAGGTTAATTCGAAAAGGATCCCTTCTGTAGTGATTATAATGAGGTCAGCCAGATGGACATCATTAAATGAGTTTCCTGATTGACGTTGTCAACCTGGTCCAATCAGAGAACCTTGGCTGACAGAGCGGGAAAGTCAGATGTTCTGTTCACTTTGAGAGCAAGCTCAGAGGGAGCTGGATCAGTGTCAAGGACTTTCCACTTGTAACTAAAGAGTGACTTGTTGATGAGATAGTGGGCTGTGTGGGGTTATTTCACTTCTCTTATAAATACCTTTCCCAAGACCCAAATGAACTTGTGTTTTAAGTTGAGCCAATTTAACCTGCCCTTTTTAAACTTAAAAAAGGTGAGTTTCTTGGTTACGAAACATAGGAAGAATTAGTGATGATAACATAAAGATTAGAAATAAGCAGTAGGTCCAAAAAAATCAAAATAAAATAACAGTTATATGGATCATACTCTGAATCGTATGTGATGAGCAGATAAGTCAATGTTGCAGACATTATTAGGCTACACCAGTTACATTGACATTGACAATGGAACAGTTGGTTTTTGGGATTCTTAACGTGGTAAGCTGATTGAAGTTTCTTTGTCCTAATTCCTTTCTTTTAGCTGATCTGCAGCACTCTAAATAAAAGAGAGCACTCCTTTGCTGCATCATCGGGGTAACAGTGATATAATACTTTGACTGTTCTTGACTTTCACAATAAGCTAACCTTTGGACACAGATTCGTACACATGAGAGCATCCAGTTCCACTAGTCCATTTCAGTAGAATTGAAACTAACCTTTTAACCTCTGTCCTTGAGTAGTCTTCAAAGGAAAATACACAAAATGTATCTGCAGTTTGGGATCTATTCCATGATGAGTAGCTTGTTATTGCGCAGGAGATCATCAGCTCCATATTTTCTCTCTAGTCAGAAAAGATCACAGGTCAGCCTGTGTGAAGTTCTTTGACACTTCCGATGTTACTTTGTATTAGTTTCTCTCTCTCTCTCTCTTTCACACACACACACACACACACACACACACACACACACACACATTAGACAATCATTTAATTTACATCTGCTACCATTTTTGGATGAATCAAAAAACAGCATGTAATTACAAGGCAAAAAATGTCTCAACAATTTAGGATTCTAAAACAACATCATATCAGGCATCGAAGTTAAGATCATAAATATTGAGATTAAGGTCCCTCAATGGGAAAGGAATGATAAAACAGGACCATAACTGAGCTTGAATCTAGGCTCATGTTAATGCCCTAACAGATGTCAGAGGTAGTTTCTTTACTCAGACAGTAGTAAGGGAATGGAACACTTTGCCTGCAACGGTAGTAGATTCGACAACTTTAGGTACATTTAAGTCGTCATTGGATAAGCACATGGACGTACATGGAATAATGTAGGTTAGATGGGCTTGAGATCGGTATGCCAGGTCGGCACAACATCGAGGGCCGAAGGGCCTGTACTGTGCTGTAATGTTCTATGTTCTACGTTCTATGTACCATTTGCCAGTTTATGCACCACTTCAAATTTTTGCATATAGGGTGGTAGAGGTGAATTGCTGAAATAATTTACGAAACAAATGAGTGTCACAATATAGAGACAGTAGGGTCTCTCAATGGGTGAACTAAGGTGGGTCATATGGTACTCAGCAATCGTAAACATCCTGCGCTCATTCCAACTGTTCTCAGATAAGTGGTGGAAAAATCCTACACCACACTAATGGAGCAGAATAAAATCTGCTTTTGCATGCTGTTAAATATCATTAGTGCCACAGACTAGTCAGAGGTGACAGGAGGGAAATAAAACTGATTAATGGATTCACATTTGAAAATATCAAAATAACACTCACTACTGGGAGAAATTTCCTAGATGACCTTTGATGGATCTAATTGACGTTTAGTCGCCATGTCACAAACATTTACTCACAGTCAGCTAAGAGCATTATTTTTGTGTGACACAGCATGCAACAAGACAAATGGAAACATCGCATTAGCTGTCATGGTGATCGTAAAAGGTTTTAATCTACTCCACCCCTCAATCCTAGGTGACCTGCAAGTCTCCTGTGATCCTAACAACAAAAGCTCTGTTGTGCCTTCCAAATTAGTAAATGATTGTAGTATAACTACTCAGGCCCAGAATTGCAATTTAAGAAGTACTCATGAAGCATAGCTGTAACAAAATAGGTTATAAATTTCTGTGTAGATCTACAGGGGTCTCTGATTTAATCTGAATTATTTGTATGTAAACAAGTACTTTGACATGGCGTAACATAATAAAGACCTACGTCATGGGCTGTCTGAGATCTGATCCTTGTAATGATAACAGTGTTGACATACATTAGTTAAAGCTGCTTTCTCTTTTTAATTTTGTGCACCTTCTACTTGTCACAGGCTTGTTTGTGGACATGAGTTTGTGCATTGTACTGTCATGGTCAGTTGGGTGAGTTAATATTATTGTCACTGATGCTCAGTCACTGATGAAGATGCCAAGTCCAAGGTTAATTCTCTTACATCAGGTAACTAGATAGCTAAAGCTGACTATCTTCTGTGGTTCAGCAAGACTTTACCAGGAGAGTTCATTTTTGTTTCAGTAGAACAAACAGTAAATACTTATAAACTGCAGTTATAGACACTAATATTTGGAACCGGGGAATAAGTGACTGTTATTACACCTGTGAATAGAAGCGTTCTGACTTACACCCTATTGATATTGCTTTACATACCTCCACTTTATGTTTCTTTTATATGTTAATTGGATTTAAGATTTTTCAAATTTGCATTGCCAATAAATGAAGCTCCTAGTGTTTGTACTGTTCATTCCCACTTCTGGAACTAGCATGTAACAGGCACAAATGTAGTCCAAACTACAGCGAATGTATATAATTCTGTAGTTTGCTGCACCAAGGGATCTAACTGGGAAATGCTGCTACTGTCACTGATTGATGTACTCTTCCCGCATTACCTGACTTCAGGTAGGACCTGATGTTCTGTCTTCTGTTTGTGGGAATTCCTGGGATGAATTTGAAATTCCCTTTAACAACTCAACATGCTTAACCAAGAATTGACAAAATGTGGAGCTGGAGGAGCACAGCAGGTCAGACAGCATCTGAGGAGCAAGAAAGTCAACATTTCATATCAGAACTGGGGAGGGGGGAAGGGAGCTCAGAAATAACTAGAGGGAGAGATGGAGTTGGGGAGAGGTAGGTAGGATGGTGATTGGCGCATGCAGGTAGGGGATTTATAGGGATTGGTCATAGGTTGGGGAGGATAGTTGAGAAGGAAAATGGACAGGTTGTGTCAGGTCAAGGAGGTGGGGATGAGAGGCAGGGCTGGACATGGGATGAGGCTGGGGGTTGGGGAGATTTTAAAGCTGGTGAATTCTATATTGAGGCCATTGGGCTGTAAGCTGCCAAGTCGGCATATAAGGTGTTGTTCCTCCTGTTTACATGTAACATTGTGTGTCACTGGAGGAGGCCCAGAATGGACATGTCACCAGGGGATTGGGAGGGCGAGTTAAAATGGCTGGCAACCGGAAGGTGGTTTTGATTGACGTGTACAGAGCGCAAATGCTTAACTAAGAAAAATTTGTTTCCACTTGTGCCTTCAAATGATTCAATGCGGTGATTACACAGAAATTTCAAGATTGTGCTCATTAAATCATTCTGGTCTTTATTAACAATCATAAGCTATCTGAGTGGGGTAAGGGCTTGGAGAAGGTTTTGACAATTTTATGCTTATTGCTCACAGCCTTTTCTCCCAGAAATTCAAATCTTCGACCTGACAAATTCGATAAACAAATTGCTATCAGTCTTATGTTAGCAATAGGATGAGCAAGTTAACAAATTTTCAGGTTGCAATATCATCAACCTTTAAATTTGCCACTAATTATACAATAATCAAAGTCATCCTTTCAAAATTGTGTATATGCTGCATTCGTCCAATACATTCAGCTTTACTTAGATTTTGTTTGATCTTTTATTCTATTACTATTTACACAGTAGAATGCTTCAGGCTCAACACTTCTCTAAAGTGATAAGATTAATAGATTGCTCTATCCCTTTTTTTCCTCTATTAAATTTCCATTTCAACTCACATTTATTTTTCAGCATTCTCTTTTGCAAATGTTTAAATAAATCTCTATGTTCCTCTGATCCATTGAAAACTTCTCCATTTTTTTTTCACAGCTTCTGATGTTTGTCACCGTGGCTGCTTCCTAACAGGTTGAAAGCAGATGTGGGGGGCCAGAGCTGACAGCAGATGCAAGTAGTATACTGGGTCTAGATGGGATGGTCTTTGGAGGGCTGGTGTGGCCTTGAGGAGCCAAATGGCTTGCTCCCACATTGAGGGGTCTCCATGGTGATTCTATGAGCTACATGCACAAGACATTGAAAGGGCCATATCAAAACACACCACAATTGATCAATAGGGAGGGGCTCAAATACATTGATGCCCAGGCAATCTGTGATCACAAGTACCACTTCCTGGAGGTGTATGCCCTCTACTCTAGCAGCTGCTAAAACTCATTCATATTGGAGCTCTCGTGTGTACATATTTCTTCTTACAGTCCAGATACCTTACAAGCCTTGTTGCTGAGGGACAAGGGATCATGTTCGTAAAAAAAAAAATCAGAAGTTCAGATAGGGTGGATAGGGAGAGCCTTTTTCTCAGGATGGTGACGGTGAGCACAAGGGGGCATAGCTTTAAATTGAGGGGTGAAAGATATAGGACAGATGTCAGAGGTAGTTTCTTTACTCAGAGAGTAGTAAGGGAATGGAACGCTTTGCCTGCAACGGTAGTAGATTCACCAACTTTAAGTACATTTAAGTCGTCATTGGACAAGCATATGGACATACATGGAATAGTGTAGGTTAGATGGGCTTGAGATCGGTATGACAGGTCAGCACAACATCGAGGGCCGAAGGGCCTGTACTGTGCTGTAATGTTCTATGTTCTAATATTGCTCAACCCTCTGATTAACAGGCAGCATAGATTCAGCGCTGCCCATGTCTCAACCAGAGATATGGTGGATCAAAATTAGGACTGCTGAGCATACAATTTCATGACTTGAACTGCCCAGACGAAGGTGCCCTCCAATATAAAGTTCACCACAGCACACTGGCGTGCCATGCTCTGCACAATTGGAGCAGACAAAAAGGAAATATGCTGGATACTGAGGATTTGGAAGAAAGGTAGCATTCTTCTGAACTAAAGGATGAAGACACTGGAGAGAAGGAATCTCTCATTATACATGACAGACTTCAACTGCATTGGGAGCGACAAACCCAACAGAACTTGAGTGAGAGGTGCTCCTGAGATGCAGCTTGGCCTGCTGTGTTCATCCAGCTTCACACTTTGTGAACTTGAGTGACATTTCGTTCCAGTAGTTGAGCATGTGTGCCACAGATCATCATGGAATCTAACACAATTGTTGGCCATCATTCTAGCATTTGATTTGCATTGTGGGGCTGAACTGCAACCTCTACAGGTTTTGTCTATGTTTACTTTTGTTGACTGTAAATAAAAGCTGATGTTTGGAATCATTCAGTTGCTTGCCTGTCTGTGATGTTGCTCACCTGGGCAATGATAACATGTGGGTCTTCAGTGAGCATTGAGGGTAAAGTAGTGGTGACGTAGAGAGGGTGTTTAGATGGGATGTAGAAAGGTATGTGGCCTGGTTAAAGAATGGTGTCTTCTGGTTGATGGAGTTTCAGCCAAGCTTTGTGCTGTAGGCAGTGTGGCATTGTGGCTGCTGTGCCATGATGTTGCCAGTGAAGGGTAACATCACCAGATTGCCAATGCTTGTACAGGTACAGTGTGGCCTTTTAAAGAAGGTGCTGACACTAGGGATGTCGGTCTTTCGGTGGTGAGTTGTTCCAGGAATGATGCATGATAAGGTAGAGATGGAATTGGTCATGAGAGACTCCACAAGGGTGGGGTAGGCAATTCATAAGGTGAGTTTGATAAGATGTGGAAAGAAATCGCGCTGGGTCTTGAAGGAAGATTTCCTCTAAAAAGCTTAATGCATTTCACACTAAGCTGAATAAATGTAAGATTCAGCCCTCAGAGTTTATTAAGCACTCTATTAAATGTCATTTATGGAAAACATTGCATGCTCCAGACCCTAATTTTCAGTCATTGATAAAAGGACACAAATTGCTGAACAGATTATTTCAGGTGGCGGAGATGCCACAACAAACATTATACCTGAGTATTTTAAAGATAAAAGTGGGTGATAAACTCAGGAATACAATCCACAAAGAAAATCTGAGGCAAACAGCAAGAGAGAATGAAAGAGACTCAAAGAATGGAAGACAATGAGATTTGGTTTAAAAAAAATCAGGATTTTAAAACTCATAATGTGCATAATATCATAGGATCCAATTCTGAACATACCACAAAAATATATTTCTCAAGCTGTTGATGGGGCTTGAAAAGGATAAAATTCCAAGCTTTAGGCCTAAGCTAATGGAAATGGCACACTGCCCCATAGTTTTCTGACAAAATCATATATCTAATGTCCTCTTTTTGAAAATCCGCTATGAATACAAACAACCCTGAAAATCATGGCCTCCTAATTTCATCTTTTTCATTTATACTTCACCCTGACAACATCACTAAAATAATCTCCTGGCAATAGATGTCTGCTCCTTTCGCTCTTGTTGTATAGGTCCTGCATCCTTCGAGAAAAGCTTTTAATTATCACCATTGTTCATCTCTCACACATACAAACATTAACTGACATCCATTGCAGGTTGCTTAGAATCTTGAGTTGTTCTGCGTGTGTGACAGTCTGCATAGTCCTTGCCAAATATTACATAAAAGGAGACAGAAACATTAGCTGAAGAAACCATTTTTTCAAACAAAATCTCACAATGGGTGGTTCAGTTCTACAAAAGTGCATTAGTTAATGACAATGTTGAAACTATGTTTAATTCTCATTTCAATGATTCATTAATTGCATACTAATATGTTTCAAAATGAAGTACACCAATTACCTTATATCAGATGTGACCTACTTAATTGAGTGTGCTACTACTCAGATGAAAGAGGCAATGAGGTTTTCTCTAACTCCATGTTAGTGTGATTGCATTGTAGGATATCAGCTACACTGGTTGCACAGTAAATTGGATGAGCTTGCATCCGCCATGCTTTCCTTTCAGTTTCTCAATTTTCCCTGGATTTTGAAGCATTGAAATACCTGCACATATTTCTTTCCAGAGCTTCGTTAAATCAATGCAATAATGTTGAAATGCCTGCCATATTTCCTGGGTCATATTTTGGGACTTTTTTGAATTCAATGTTTACAACACGTTATCTTATGACTTTTATCGTGAATTGTTTTCCAGTGAGTAGATGAGGTGGTGAAGAAAGTGTTTGGCATGCTTGCTTTCATTCGTCAGTGCATTGAGTACAAGAATTAGGGTGTCATCTTGCCACTATACAGGATATTGGTTCGGCCAGTTTTAGAATACTGCCCTCAATTCTGGACTCTTTGCTCTAGCAAAGATGTTGTTACACTTGAAAGGGTTCAGAAAAGGTTTACAAGAATGTTGCCAGGGTTGGAGCGTTTGAGTGAAATGGAGAGGCTGAATAGACTGGGGCTGTTTATCCTGGAGCATCAAAGCCTGAGGGGTGACCTTATGGACGTTTATAAAATCATGAGGGACATGGATAGAGTGAATTGCCAAGGTTTTTTTGCATAGGGCAGTGGAGTCCAAAACTGGAGCACACAGGTTTCAGGTGAAAGGGGAAAGATTTAAAAGTGACCTGAAAGGTAGCTTTTTCACACAGAGGGTGGTGCATGTATGGAATGAGCTGCCAGAGGAAATTGCAGAGGCTGGTACAATTACAGCATTTAAAAGGCAGCAAGAAGGGTACATTAACAGGAAGGGTTTAGGTGGATACGGGCCAAATGCTTGCAATGCGACTAGATCAGTTTAGGATATCTGGTCAGCATGGGAAAGTTGTACTACAGGGTCTGTTTCAGTCAAAGGGAGAAGTGCTCACATATTATGCAAGATAATAAAGTGTGGAGCTGGATGAACACAGCAGGCCAAGCAGCATCTCAGGTGCACAAAAGCTGATGTTTCGGGCCTAGACCCTTCATCAGAGAGGGGGATGGGGTGAGGGTTCTGGAATAAATAGGGAGAGAGGGGGAGGAGGACCAAAGATGGGGAGAAAAGAAGATAGGTGGAGAGGAGAGTATAGGTGGGGAGGTAGGGAGGGGATAGGTCAGTCCAGAGAAGACGGACAGGTCAAGGAGGTGGGATAAGGTTAGTAGGTAGGAAATGGAGGTGCTTGGGGTGGGAGGAAGGGATGGGTGAGAGGAAGAACAGGTTAGGGAGGCAGAGACAGGTTGGGCTGGTTTTGGGATGCAGTGGGGGAAGGGGATGAGCTGGGCTGGTTGTGTGATGCAGTGGGGGGAGGGGACGAACTGGGCTGGTTTTGGGATGTGGTGGGGGAAGGGGAGATTTTGAAGCTGGTGAAGTCCACATTGATACCATTGGGCTGCAGGGTTCCCAAGCGGAATATGAGTTGCTGTTCCTGCAACCTTCGGGTGGCATCATTGTGGCATTGCAGGAGGCTCATGACGGACATGTCATCTAAAGAATGGGATCGGGAGTTGAAATGGTTTGCGCCTGGGAGGTGCAGTTGTTTATTGCGAACCGAGCGGAGATGTTCTGCAAAGCGGTCCCCAAGCCTCCGCTTGGTTTTCCCAATGTAGAGGAAGCTACACCGGGTACAATGGATACAGTATACCACATTGGCAGATGTGCAGGTGAGCCACTGCTTAATATGGAAAGTCATCTTGGGGCCTGGGATGGGGGTGAGGGAGGAGGTGTGGGGGCAAGTGCAGCATTTCTGGCGGTTGCAGGGGAATTTGCCGGGTGTGGTGTGGTTGGAGGGCAGTGTGGAGCGAACAAGGGAGTCACGGAGAGAGTGGTCTCTCCAGAAAGCAGACAAGGGTGGGGATGGAAAAATGTCTTGGGTGGTGGGGTCGGATTGTAGATGGCGGAAGTGTCCCCCACTGCATCACACAGCCAGCCCAGCTCTTCCCCTCCACCCACTGCATCCCAAAACCAGCCCAGCCTGTCTCTGCCTCCCTAACCTGTTCTTCCTCTCACCCATCCCTTCCTCCCACCTCAAGCCGCACCTCCATTTCCTACCTACTAACCTCATCCCACCTCCTTGAATTGTCCGTCTTCCCTGGACTGACCTATCCCCTCCCTACCTCCCCACCTATACTCTCCTCTCCACCTATCTTCTTTTCTCTCCATCTTCGGTCCACCTCCCCCTCTCTCCCTATTTATTCCAGTTCCCTCTCCCCATCCCCCTATCTGATGAAGGGTCTAGGCCCGAAAAGTCAGCTTTTGTGCTCCTGAGATGCTGCTTGGCCTGCTGTGTTCATCCAGCCTCACACTTTATTATCTTGGATTCTCCAGCATCTGCAGTTCCCATTATCTCTCACATGTTATGCAGTTAGGTTGTGCTACAATTATATCATGCGTTAGTCCCTTGGAAAATATCAACATGGCATCCAATTTTCACATTTATATTGTAGCTTGAATGTATGCTGGGATGTGAGATACTATGAAAAGATTTGTCAGGCATGCTGCACTATTGGGTTCTAGGTGGGAACAGTTTTCCTTTGGTCTCCTCGTCTGATTCTGCCACGCTTCTAGCAGCAGCCCTCATCACTTGGAATAAGGTTTCATCCAAGATGTTTCCATTCTGGAACATCAGATAAAATGATACCCTCATCATGTTACAGAACTTTACTTCAGCACGTGGATACTCCACCAGTCCACTATTTGTTGACTGGGTCAGTTCTCTGCCTCCATACTGGGTTTATCTTTCCTTGGTAATGGATTGCTCCTCCTGCCACTCATCAGACTGAACAACTGGCAAATATTATTTTCAGCCTTTCGACAGCTTTAATCTTTTTATCACTCCTGCTCTCTTTAGACTTTTCCAGCATTCATGTAAGAGCTACACTAACCCAATATTGTCTACATGACACCACAGGTATCACGCTGAGGCATGGCCTAGCCAAAAGCAACACATAATTCAAACTCTGCTCTGTGCACGAGTGATTTGCTCACGGCAATTCAGCAATCCAGCCCCTGTGCATTTGTGCTGTAAACCAAAGCATTGGATGGAAAAGCACAATGAATCATATTCGGATAGTATAATTCATGCTGCAAAAATAATTTTAAAAAGATTTGCATTTATACAGCACTTTTCATAACAACAGGGCAACCAAAAGCACTTTGCAGACAACCAAGCACTTTTTGGAAGTATCATTGTTGTGATATGGGAAACCACTTTGAATGCATTGATATTGATCACACAATATGGTTTTATAATGTTGATTGAGGGATACATATTAGCCAGCAAACTGCAGATAACATCCCAGCTCTTCATAAAGGTAATGTAGAGGAACATTTTGTATCTATCAGAAAGTGGCTCATTCAGCTCTGAAAGGCTGCACCTCCAACAGTACAGCACTCACTCAACCAGCATTTCTGTGTTTAGGCCTGGGAGTAGAATTTGTAGCATCAACCTTCTGATTCAGATGTGACACTGCTCCCCACTGAGCCACAGCTATCACATGCAACAGAGTTGATGGATAACTAGTGGAAAGAGAAGTAGAACTGAGCAAGAATGTCTGAAAAGCCAAAAGGGAATTTGTCAGAAGTGTTTTGAAGGGGGTAGAGGAGCTCAGAGGAGGGAGATGTTGAAAGATGGCTATTGTGAACGAATTCCACAATGTAGATATATGATGGTTTAGAAAATTTGATGGCATTCTAAGAGGCTGGAAAACATTGAAGGTGAAAGAGAGTTAAAAAGCTTGATATTATGTACCCCTATCAGGTGTGTTTTAGGCATGTAATTCAGGTTAGGTGCCCAGCTTGCCAATTTCCAACACTCACATGATGAGTGTACATCCCATATTTAGACACATAGCCCATGGGTAGCAGGTTACAGATGTGGAGAGGGTTTTCTGTTGGTCTGTCAGATTTGCAACACACTTTCCTTCAAAAGGTGAGATAGCAACTTGACCTGCCTGTCATTACCAGCCTGCTATTTCAGAGTGATGATTTTCTATTGGTTTCATTGATCAGAGACATTAACAGTTTTCCTCTCACCAGAGATGCTGTATGCTTCCAACATTTTGGATGAAACCTTCTTCCAAGTGATATAGGCTGCTACTAGAAGTGTGGCAGAATCAGACGAGGAGATCTGAGGAAAACTGTTTCCACCCAGAGGATGGGAGATGCAATCTGACAGGGTGGTGGAGGTAGGCAAATTCACAATGCTTAAAAAACATCACGATAAGTATTTAAAATGCCGGAGCACAATAGTGTATGAACTAAGTGTAAGTAAATGGGATTAGTGTAGTTTGGTATTTGTAAGTCAGTGTAAATATGGTGGCCTAAAGGCCTATTTCTATGTTGTATGATTCTATTACTGCATGAAAGGTCTGGTGAGATCTACTTCAACATTGAGAGTGTCTCACACTGTCTTTTATGTTTTGCACAAGTGGTGTAGTGAGTTTCTGACTAGTCAGTGATGAAAAGCTAATTAAGGAGGATGAAGCAAGTTAATACTTTATTAATGTTCTACTTTCTGACCAAACTCACCAATCAGGCTGGACATCCAAGAACAGTTGACGTGGAAATCTGAATGATTATCTTGAGGATTCAGCTTGCTGATTGCTTTGATGTTTGACAGCATACACCACATCTCAAGGCACGCTCCAAGAGAAGCTGCCACATGGACCTGACATCTATGGACATTGGCAACCAACACATGCCAACCTCTAACAATCCACATGGCACATCTTTGCACACCTACAAGATGCTTCCGCACTTCAATGTTGTACCCCGGGCTGCACATGTAACTCCCTTGTAATGCTGCAGTAAGGTTACTGTTCAGTCAGGGACAACACATCCAGCTCATAGTCTGGACCAGGCTGCATCTCCAGTCTCTTCACTCATGGCTGCAGTATCATTCACTCTGAACCTACCTAGATGCTCACAGCATCCCTTGCCTTGTCTCTGCCTCCTCAGCCAGAGACGCCAGGCTCATGTTAGTCCTGCCTTACCATGTACTACAGACATAAAAAAGGAAACTTGCAACAGTTATCGGCAGGCTTCAGTCATGGTGAGGGGGATAGTTTCCTTCATATGTTCCCAACACAGTAAGCAAAGGGCAACCTCTAATTCCAGTGGAGCTCTGCTCAGGGAGGTCAGTGTCAGGATTATCTCCTCATAAGGAATGGGGAACTGAATATCAGGAAGCCCACAACACAGTTTGCCCTTTCCTGGCTGTTTTCCTCCTGGAATGAGAATGGGGCAGGTATTATGGAAGATGAAGGTGGACAGCACCGCTGTTACTTTTCGGAAAAGGTTGAGGGATGTCCAAGTGATGTGCAGCGTAGAGGTCATTCAGAGTTAGGGATGCACGGTGTGGCTTAGATGAGGTGAGGTATTGCAGGCAATTGTGAGAGTAATAGAGCATGAGCCATGGTGGCAAACGGGTTCAGTAGTGGCAAAAGAGTGAGTAAGGCATATCACAGAGAAGATGGTGATACCTACATTGGTCAAGTACAGAATGTCGCTGAACTTCTTTCGACATTGCAATGTATTCCTTCAGATGGCAGAGACTGCTTTAACCCAGGCTGACACAGTCTGCTGCTCTGATCTCCACTGCTGATCCTGGAAGGAAGCATTAGTTGATTCACTGCACTATTCTTTCCAATGGAACCTCCAGGGCCATGTCCGTAAAGTGGAGCATCAATTTTCTTTTCTCTTCCGAGTCCAGGGCAAATGTCAGGTTCAGCACGAGTCAACAGGCTGTTAAAGATAATATGGATGCAAGGGAGGCTGGTGAATTTCTGAAAATTCAGTGAGTGGCAAATTGTTGTAGGAATGGTGTGTAGTAAGATAGGGCAGGAACTAAATGTGAGGGACGCCATAGGAGCATGATGGGCAATTAATGCTGTGCATTTGGTAAGATACGGTGAGAGAACTTGCTAGGCTTCATGGCAAAAATCCCTCCATGACACACTATGAAATTCACACTTGGGCTAAAAATCCTATGATTCAGTGATTTGTGTTGTCACTTCAGATTTCCAACATCAGTATTTTGCTTTTAGAAAACATTAATATTTTGTTGCCACCATAACCTTTACCTGGGTCACTGTCTTTTATACATTGGCCTGTTGGAGCTTTTCCCATTTGTTGATGAGACATGGGTGCATTGGCTGGGCCTGCATTCATTGAGCATCCATAATTGTCCTTGATCTGAGAGACTTGCTTGAACCATTTCAGGAGGAGGTTCAAGGTCAACCACATTGCTGTAGGTCATAAATTCAATGTAAGTCAACCAGATTAGGGCAGTAGATTTCTTTCCCAAAACAGCATTCATGAACCAGGGGAGCTTTCGGAAAATAAAAAATAACAATGCAATCATTGCCATTCAGCAAGGCTTTTTTTTCCACAAAAGCTAACATTTCAACATCTGCCATGGTGAGATTCAAACCCATATTCCCAGATTAACCTGGACCTTCTAGGTTACTGGTCCAAAGGCAGTACCCTGCAGTAGTACCTCCCTTTACCCATGCAATTCTATGGGGTTTCCAGCTGAACCTATTTGTGTGAAGTTTCAAACATAAACTACCAAGTTGTCAAAACCAGCTGTGTGGCTGGCAATGCAATCATCCACTCTAAATATTTCATTTACAATATTTTTAATTAAAGCACAAAGCAAAAAAGCCTGAATTACTAAAACATTAAAATTCAATGGAGAAGATCAATGACAACTGTGTATATCAACATGGGAATTATAATTGAATTTAACCTGCAATGTTAGGCTTGAGCAGAAAGCTGAGCAAAAAGAATTCTTTAGCTGTATATGGCAATGTATCATTTTAAGAAATTGCAGCTTGACATTTTTATGGCACCTTTCAGTGAGTCACAATTACGTTTTTCTTTCATACTTTTCTCTAATATTCTTTATGCATTGTGAATGATGATTTTGTATTTGTGACAAGGCAACTTCTTAGGTAGAATAAAAGTGACACGAATCTTCATCCAACCATGGGGTGTCAAAGACTGGGCAGCAGTTTTTACATAAGATAAAAAATTGGATTTGCTCCCTTGCACTGGGTGGGGAAAGGAATGTCCTTTGGGACCAAGGATGCTCGGAAAGCATATCTGATAATGAGCAGCTGACAAATTTTGCAGTTGTATAGGGCAGGTGGACGCCAGGAATACAACCATATTCCAGACATTCAAGAATAAATACTCAGGCACAAAAGCAAGAATGCCACTGAGAATTGATTACAACTCTAATCTGGTATGGGACACATTCTCTCTTAGTCATGCATTGCTTCAATTTCAATATGAAATTCAGACAAAGGAATTTTTCTTCCAAAAATGCTTTAGAGTTAACTAACTATTACAAGTGAGTTGAACTTAATTGCAGAACAGCTACTTCCTATGATTTGGACCATGGAAAGTTTAACAACCATCTGTTTCATAAAGCGGTTTCATTTAAATTGATGTGTTGATTGCCTTTAGCAGCTCTTTATGATAATGTAAATTTAAAATTTTCATTTTCCAAATTTAGTATGGATAATCTTGCAGGTTTATGCCCAGTAATGTGATGCTTTGTGGTGATATATGAGGGCTTCAGAATTCCGCTTTAAGAAGTATCTCCCTAATGTAAATCCAGCCAATAAATTCGTAAGAATGCATGCCTTTGACGTGTGCAATTTCTGACACTTTGATAATTGGTTGCTCGTTATGCAGGAAAATGAAGGTATTTTCATTCCTCCGTACGTGAGGTTATATAATGAGTACTGATATCTTGCTGTTCTCATAACCTACTTATTAAAAATCTTCACAGGCTGAATTCCATAGGATATTAGATACATTGAAATATATTTAATGCAAGGATTGATTATTAGGAAATGATTCTCACTCATAAACATTGACTTTTTTAAAATTGTCATTAGTAAGCTTCATGTTCTGTTAAGTGTTTTAGCTTGTAATGGAAGCAAGACCTTTTTTTGTGATGATAACATACTTGTCATAATACATCCTTATTCAATGAAGCTGAAAGAGATTTTGTTCAGACCAAACCTATCAAGTTGTTTTTTGTGAAATCCTGTGACCACAGAGTACTGTATATGTCACAGATATGATTGTGAAACAGAGAAGTGCTCACCTTCTTCATAATCATATCATAGGAACTGACATTTTCATCAGCCGACAGCTGGGCCTTTGGTTTTATGTCCTACCTGAAAGACGACATTTCTAAAAGTGCAGTTCTACCCTGGCATTACACCTCTAGCTTAAATTTTAGTCAGGTCCGGAGTGGAAATTAAACGCACAAATTTTTGCTTAAAATGAAGGTACTCCCTAGTGAGCACAGCCGATACCTGCACATAGAATATTTATTTGGGTGATCTGACTTCTTGTTGTGATTATCAAGTTATCTAACCATCCCATTTCTATTTGTTGTTGAAGAATAATAGTTGTCTGATGTGCTTAGATGAATGATGCTCCCATTAGTTATAGTATTAACTATATAGTTAATGTGATTCAATACATGAAGCTTAGGATGAGCTGCAAAGGATTAGTTTGCTAATTGTTCCTCTTTGTTAGCATGTTGTGGCCATTCTAAAACTTCTTTTCTTTTTGTTTATGTAAGAATATCTTTTTACAGAATGATCTGGTAAACTCTGAAGTAAAACCAACCAAGAAGGTGTGAATTTGATCTCCTAAACTAGTTTCTATTATCTGTCACAGTGATAGGTGCCCCAGTGATGGTAACAGGGTTGATGAGCTAACAGTGAGAGAAGGTAGAAATTGCTTATTGATGACTGATAGATTGATAGCAATCCTGGCTGAAGGGTAAGCTAATGAGGGCAAGATTTTGTTTTCTTGCTATTTTCCAATGTTGAGTAACTTTTCCAAGTGCCAGGTCCAATATTTTATGTATTCAACTCATTACTATCACTTTCAATCAGGTCTTTGTAATATTCACCTGGCACAGTGGGAGGCTGAAGAAAGACTGAAATAGTTGAAAATTAAAGAACTGCAGATGTTGTAAATCAGAAACAGAAACAGAAATTGCTGGAAAAGCTCAGCAGGTCTGACAGCATCAGTGAAGAGGGGCCAGAGTTAACATTTTGTGGCCGGTTACTTAATCTTTCTGGGTCGGGTTCTGAGGAAGGGTCATT
This sequence comes from Stegostoma tigrinum, assembly GCF_030684315.1. Lineage (NCBI taxonomy): Eukaryota > Metazoa > Chordata > Chondrichthyes > Orectolobiformes > Stegostomatidae > Stegostoma > Stegostoma tigrinum. The sequence goes on from NC_081375.1 coordinate 32,866,230, forward strand.
GGACCCAAAACAGTAACTCTGACTTCTTTCCACAGATGCTGCCAGACTTGCTGAGCTTTTCTACCAATTTCTGTTTTTGTTTGTGAATTAAGTGACCACATAATATAACTCATGCAACATTGTCTTCAGATTGTAAAGAGAATAACATTGTTGTTTATAATTATAATGTTATAATGAATTAATTATTAAGTTAAGGATCAGAGAGAGAAACTTTTTTTTCATAGAAGGTAGGTTTTGCTAGCTAAACCAGCAATTATTGTCCATTCTTAATTGCATTTGAGAAGGTGGTGGTGAGCTATCTTCACGAACCACTGCCATAGAGTACAGATCGGTTAGAAAGGGAGTTCCAGGGAGGGAGGGAGTTCCAGAATTTTGACTCAATGCAGTTCTAGGGCTGCCCATGCCTGACACAGTATGAAAGGTGGAAAGTTGTTCTCAGTTGACATATATGGCTGAGGAACATGTTTAGCTGAAACGGCAACTTCCATTGTCTACACTTTGAAGTTAAACATCAAGCTCAAGTAATTAGCTGCCTTCATAGAAGGAGTATGCCCAAAATAACTAGGTTAAGATAATATACCAAGGATTTTGTGAAATGTAAACAACTGGCCCTATGGAACAGAAACAGATGAAGCTGATTTTAGATCACAGAATCCCTACAGTGTGGAAACAGGCCCTTCGGTTCAACACTTCCACACCGGCCCTTGGAGCATCCCTCCCAGACCCATCCCCTTATAACCCACCTAATCTATACAACCCTGAACACTACGGCAATTTAGCATGTCCAATCCACCTAGCCTGCACATCTTTGGACAGTGGGAGGAAACCACAACACCTGGAGGAAACCTGCGCAGACACGGGGAGAATGTGCAAGCTCCACGCAGGCAGTCACCCGAGGCTGGAATCAAACCCGGGTCCCTGGTGCTGAGAGGCAACAGTGCTAACCACTGAGCCACCGTGCTACCCCGGAACAGTTTTTGTAGAGACAGTTAGATGACATGGTGTAGCAACTAACCCTGGAATATGGCTGAATAAGGTGTACAAACAGATTACTGCAGATGCTGGAATCTGTGCTGAAAACAAAAAATGCTAGAAATCACAACCGGTCAGACAGCTTCCATGGAGAGAGAGCAAGCTAATATTTCTAGTCAAGAAGACTGTTCAGCAGGGCCGACATGAAGTATGGGGGGGACAGCATTTATGCAGTGGTGGGGTCAACTGGAATGCTGGTGGAGAAAAGGTGTTGCTAGTGCAGATTAAGTGGCTGAGATGTGAGAATGGCAGAACAATGGTGTGTCTAACTGCCAAACTGGAAAGAATAGATAGTCCCACTGGAATGGGGGGGGAGAGGGAAAATGATTTGGTGACAGAGAAAGTAACAATTAAAGCTAAAAGAAAGGGAAGGAATGGTAGTGAGATTGTTGTTCTTTCTGGTTTGTCATTCTCACATTGAAATCACTTAATCTGCACTACCAATATCCCTTGTCCCCGAGCATTTCTTCCCTCCATGCAGGTGCAGAATATTCCATCTTATTTCTAATTTGTTCTTTAGTGATAATGGACAGGCATTGGGAAATCAGGAGAGGAGTTACTGGCCACAGCATTCCCAACTTCTCACCTCCTCACAACACCATAATATTTATATAATTGGTCCAGCTCAGTTTATGATTTATGGTAACCCCCAAGATGTTAATATCGAAGATTCCAGGATTGTACTGACATTGAATATCAAGTGAAAATAAATAGATTCTTTCTTGTTGGGGATGATCATTGCCTGTCAACTGAGTGAAAGTCATTTGCATTGTAGCTGTTTGTTAGTCACTGTTTTGGTGTTACATTACTGGTACCGTGCCATCTCCTGTGGCTCACAGATGGGAGTCAAACCAAGTGTGGTACTTAATTAATTGAAGCAAATTTGGGAGACGAAGATAATTAGATCAAAGAACAGAGGCATAATTCAACCCTTATTTAAAAATCAATTTTCCATTTCAAAGTCCATTGTACATTATGTTGGACACCAATATCATTTCATCACAATGAAATTACGCCTTGTCTGAAATAATCTTTGTTCTTTGAAGGGATTTATTGTCGCGTGCTTTTGAGTATCTTAGTGTGATTGGTCCAGATTTTCTAATCCTGCATAGACAATAATATAAACACTTGCCTTCAGATAAGTTTTTCACTCAGATACTCCTGACCAGGAATCTTCTCTTCTGAAAAAACATAAATAAATTGAGTAACAGGTGTAGAATAGGTCAACATGGAAATTGCACTCTCTTTTTCGGCAGTAAGTGCCATGTTCTATGATTTAAAGTTCCTGTAGCCAGTATGATTGGGAGTGGCATCAGGTGGATGGAGACAGCTGGTGGATGTCAGGTCTAGTAGGAAGAGGTGTGGTGGGCTATTGGGTCCGGCAGTGCCAGTGTGAGTTTAAGTGTTTGTTTCAATAGTCACCCAGAAGTCACAGTTGTTATCTAACTCCTCTAACATCTCCTGGGTAAGCATAAAGCATAAGTCAGATGGGCCTTCTGATCTCTCTCATTCTAACTCAGAGTTAGGGACTTTTTCAAAGGGTTCCAGGCATCATGTAATTGCTCCAAGGCAATATGAGCTTCCCGAGCAATTCCCACAGAGTCAGTTGCATTAAAATTTCTTCTCGTCCCAATGGTCATCTCCAATTTACACTGCTGCAAGGGTTATCTCCTTATAAGAATTTCTAGAACAATGCATCTTGTCTCTTGAATTTTTGGAAATTAACAACTATACTGTGATTAGCAGCTCTGTGTATAATTAATTATTGTCATTCTGCAATCAGGATTCATCCATATCACACTGATTTGTTAGATTTTATTAGTTCTTGAATATCCTGCCTTTGTGTTCTAAATATAATTTTTTTCATTAATTTGTATCAAGTAAAGAAAGGATAGTCTGAGACTGCTCAAGTTGGACATGTTTAGACAAGTTTTATAAATGGTAGAAATGTTCAACAATTTCCTAGACAGCATTTTATAATGAACAGTTTAAACTGATCAAGGCAGGAAATGTCAAGGACTGCAAAGGACACTCATCCCATTTCAGGTGCCAATATCACCATTAGCCACACCCTCTAGGGTATACATCCAGAAGCAAGAGAAACTTCCTCTACTCTTCCCAACAAAATACAATAGCCACAACTTTGGACAATTTACCTTAACTCTATATGTGTGTGTCTTTTTTTTTCTTATTTCACACATCTACTAAAGTGAAATTACTAAAAATGCTCATTCAATGAGGGAGAATTTTCTTCTAGAGCCCCAGAAACTCATCCAGGTCTATACATAGACAAATGAACCAAATACTGCTGGCTAAATCTTAACCATTTTTTCCCACTGGGAGTAGTATTATAAATGAAATTATTTTTCTAATTCTATCTACAGCTCCAATCTTTAAATGTGACCTTTAAAACATATCTTTATTTCATCAAGGTTTTGATTTTCTGTCCTGAAAGCAGCTCCATCTCTAGCTTGGTATATTTAATGATTTTCCTCTTGTTAAAGTGTTTGATATGTTTCACAACAGTAGATGTACTACATGAATGTTGTTGTTGGTTCTCATGTGTACTTTGATAACTTTGGCTTATTTTTGTTGGCATCCATAGCAATCACAAATATATAAACCACATTGTTTCACTCTGCCTCATTTTTCATCTTTGCAGCCTTCCCAGTACCTAAGCCTTTGTTCTTGGCTAGGACTTTGATGTTTCATGCCTGCTTCGCCCCCAAATTATTAATGGGCTTCAATTATCTTTGCTCGCACATTAATGACCATAACATTTACAGTTTTTAAGTTGTGACTTCCACTGTAGTACGCTTGTCTTCATTTATCCCAATATTGCACTTTAACAGGCGTGTTGACCAATAGGAAATTATTCATACCAGTTAGGGGCCTGTTTAAATATTTTAGGAACTTTTATAATGGTGTTCAGTCATGCATTAGCTTTCGTGTAATCTGACACAACAATCCTTCCAAAAAATATAGAATTAGATTGTATTTTTTTACAGAGGCAATGGAAAATAAACTGGACTAAATAATCAATTCTCACTTACTGTGAAACATCTTGCTCTCTTTTTAATGTTGCTGGGAATTGACTAACTTATCTCCTGACTCCACAAAGTCTGACCATCACTCAAGGCACAGCTCATGACTGTGATGGAATACTCTCCAATTGCCCGTATGACATGCAACTCTAAAAACATTTAAGAAACTCAACCTCCACAGCAAAGCTGACCGCTTGATTAACATTACTACCACCATTTTCAACATTCACTCCCTTCTTTACTAACACACAGTGACAGAAGTTTGTACCTTCTATAAGATGCACTGAACCAAGTAGCTCGCTGAGGGTCCTTCAACAGCACAGACCACAGCTGTGACCCTTCCTGCCTAGAATGAAAAAGCAAGAAATGCATGGAAACACCATCTGCAATTTTTACACCACACCTCCGCAACACCCTTCACACCACTCTGACTTGGGAGTGTATCACCATTCCTTCACAACTGTCAGTGAGGAAAAATCCAGAACTCCCCTCCTAACAGCACTGTGGGTATGCCTATCTTCTCATAGATTGCCGTGGCTTAAGAAGAAAGCAGTTCACCACCACCTCCTCAAGGGGAATTAGGTAGGTGCAATAAATTTTGGCCAAGGCAGAGACATCCATATTCAATACAAAACTGTACACATTTGAAGGCTTATTAACTAATTTAAATAGTAGTTAATCTAACATTACGATATCAACATTATGGACAATATGAGGGAAGGTCTTATGAGGAAAGGCTGAGGGACTTGAGGCTGTTTTTGTTAGAGAGAAGAAGGTTAAGAGGTGACTTAATAGAGACATACAAGATGATCAGAGAATTAGATAGTGTGGATTGGGAGAGCCTTTTTCCTTGTATGGTGATGGCTAGCATGAGGGAATATGGCTTTAAATTGAGGGGCGATAGATATAAGACAGATGTCAGAGGTAGGTTCTTTACTCAGACAGTAGTACTACTGCCTGCAACTGTAGTAGACTGGCCAACTTTAAGGGCATTTAAATGTTCATTGGATAAACACATTAATGATAATGGAATAGTGTAGGTTAGATGGCCTTCAGATTAGTTTCACAGGTCAGCACAACATCGATGACTGAAGGGCCTATACTGCAGTGTGATGTTCTATGTTCTATGTTCTCTATTGCAACACACGATAAATAGGCAAACAAAACTTGATCTCGGAAGTATAAGTATTAACTTATGAGAATTGGTTACAATAACATTAGCAGTAGCCAGCACTAATGTGCATTATGTTTCAATATTCTGCATTAATATCGAAGTAGATGTTAAGGAGAACGTGCTGGAAATTCATTTTACTTGGGCATGCAAATTAGAATTATAATAAACGAATTTACATTCAGCTGCATCATATTATCATAGTACTATATTTGGGAGGGTTAAAAGCAATTACAATTCCCTTTGATGGCACCCTGAGCAATATTAATTCACTTTTGCCATTGAATGGCACACAAGTGTTATGCTGCGGGAAACCTGTCTCTGAGACCTATTCTTTAAAACAAGCATTTTATATCTTCAGGAAGAGCAGCTTTACAGAAATTAGAACTGACAACATTTCCCCTCCAATGCTATAACCTTCAGTCCATCGTATGATAAATAATTCAGAATGGCAGTTTGTAGGAGATTGCATATCTGTCAGTCAATTTGGGTTTGTCAATGCAAAAGCAAGTCTGAGCTAGCATGTGATGTAAAATACTTTGGTGTTTGTCCTTCATTTCTCAGTCTGCAAATGGCAAAATGTATCATAATTTATGAAGCTTTGGAATTTTTGTCCTTAATTCCACTTTTATCATCTTTTTCAGAACTATATACATTTAAAACTGTCTTAATTTGATCGTAATTGACCTCATGAGACAACCCTTAAGAAGATCTTCAAGGCAAAACATGTTTTTTTTGCCCCAGTTGTATTTTTACCATTGAATATAACAGGGTAATTGTCATATTATTCTAAAAACTTGGCAACAAGACACACGTAATGTTCTAAATACAGTGCGTATCCAGTACAAACAATTACCATACAAATACTATTAGCCCTGGTTGTTATGTTACACTGTTATCTGACCTATTATTCTGTAACTCATGAAAACAGATTGTGTTATTATAAATATTGGTGCTTAATGGAATGAGAAGTGGGATTACAGTCTTACAGTAATCACAGCACAGGAGGATGCTATTCTGTTTGCCACGTCCATGTGAGTTATTTTACAACTCAGCTAGTCACACTACCCAACTTTCCCCCATTTCTTCTTAGCCTTCCAATTCTTTTACTCTCTTCTTGGGCTATTCTAATTCCATTTTGTCGACCACAAAAACTTGACCATACACTCCCAGGCAGGACATTCCAGATCCCACCCACTCAATGCACAAAGATGTTTTCCTCAATGTTGCCATTAGTGCTTATGCCATTTTCTTTAAATCAGTGCAATGCAGTAACCCCTTTAACAATTGTAGCAATTTGCCTCTATATACATTATCCTGATCTCTTGTGGGTTGCAAACTTTTCTATTAAATATTCTCTCAACGCTTTCCTATCCAAGGATAAAAAAAACAGCTTTTTCACTCTATACACATTACTGAAGACCCTCACTCCAGAATCATTCCCAGAAAATTTTTCTATATCCTCTCTAACGACTTCACATCCTTCCTAAAGGGTCATGTTCAGAACATAATACATCAAAATCCAATGCAGTATTTTAAGAAGTTTTGCTTTTGTACTTTATATCTCAAATTATTAACTCCAGGATCCTTTTTCACATTGTTTCTTACAATTTGTTTAACAGTTGCAAGACACTAAAGCGACAGCAAGTTAAAGCAGAGATAGAAGCATCATAACCACAGGTGCCTGCTAGTCAACTATGCACATTATGTATTTCATAAAAAAACCAAAAGATAATTGCATGCACGACCATGAGTTCAATATCCATGAACAACAAAGAACATTCTTGTTCATTAACAAGACAATAGCAGAATCTGAATGATGTGGGCTATGGCAAGAAATTTGGGAGACTTGTGTGAGATGTCCACTCAGGTCTTTCTTGACATTGTGACTGCTAAATTGAATTTTCCATCTAAGTCCCCGTCACTTGCCACTTATCAAGATGAGATTCCTGTTAGTGAGTAACAAGAGGCCAGTTAACAGGGATTATGACTCATTATCACCCTCATTATTAACTAATCTCACTTTATCTCACAGGCTGGACCAGGCTGCACCTCAGAGCTGCTCACTCGTTCTCTTAATCCTCGGTCATTTTACACCTACGTGGATGCTTATCACATATCCGATTTTCCCTCGCCTTTTTGGCACTTTGCCTTCTCAACCAGGCTTTAAAGGCACAACAACGGCATATTTTAAAAAGTTGATACTCTTTTTGTGCCCTTCTACTGTCACTTTCTGAAAGATTACAATTTATTGCCTGCCTCATTGTTATCCAGTATCAGATGTTATGTTTCTGCTGAATTGCATTCTGTAGAATTGTTCTGAAGAAGGGTCACTGGCCACAGAACATGAACTGTACTCTCTCTCCACTGATACTGCCAGACCTGCTGACATTTTCCCAGCAATTTCTGTTAATGTTATTGAAAATATGGAATTGTGAAATGTATCTTCCTTTCCTAAACATTCTCTCATTTATTTTTGCCAATGCTATTTTTCTTGCTCCTTCTCTTAATTTTTCTTTCTTCACAAAAACCTCTTGAATTCACCTACTTTCTCAGTACTTCTTGTATTAATTTGCCAATCCTTTACTTTCTGTATTCATTCAAGTCTCAAAGACCCTGTTTCCCATGCTGAACTGTAAATTATCTGCAGGAATAAACAAAAATCCCTGTCATTTAGAAAACTGGACCAAAACGCCTGGATTTTTAACAGACCTTTTAAATCAAAAGCAAAGCAGCTAGACAATGCTGTGGAATACATAGTCATGGGAATAACTGTCTGAACCATGGTTTGGTTAGAAATCCTATTCAGGCCTTAGTTGTAAAGGAACAATTAACCAGACCTAAGACAACAACTTTGGACATCCTGGACTCTTCAGAGGTTCCAAGGCATTCAACTTCAATTAATATTCATTTGCAGAAATACTGGACATTCCACTTAATCAAAGCACATTTACACTTCCTCTAAACTATCAGGAAGTCAATTCAGCACAAGGGGGACAACAGAAACACAATGGATAAGACAGATTTATGAGTTGATAATGGAGCTCACAGTCTGTATAACTTCTAGCCCTGATCTGGGAGAGAGAGAGAGCCATCGCCACAGCTACCAAGAGAAGAGGGATCCCAGACAGCTACTCTCCCCGAGAACTATCTACACAGCTACCTCCCTGAAACCTGCTGACACAGGGCTGTTCCGTTCCAGGGGAACCAAAGGCAACCAACCACAACCAGCAGATCTGACGACCAACAACCTCTGAGAAACCACCGACATGACTGGCAAGGCTTCAGACACACCCTGAGGTGAAAACCAGCTCATAAAAACCATTACAAAGTAAGAAAACCCAAGTCCTCAAACCAGACTGAACATTGTCCACAGTCTTCAGTGAAGCACTGACTACAGCAAGTGGAAACAGCCAGCTGTATAATCAAAATTGTGTTTATCCCCATTAGTGAACCTATTTCCTCGAGACCCAAAGTATCCAACCTAGCTAGCAGGGAGGGGAAGGTGGGGTGGTGACAGTGCAAGGAACCCAAGGTTGGGAAGACTGATTAAAATGTCTGTGTTTGAAACTAGAGTTTAGTTTCTAATAGTAATTAAGTGTTAAGTTAATAATTGATAGTGTCAGTTTCACTGCTTTGAATTTGCCTTTTTAACTCTTGTATTTTTCTTCACTTTTGTGTTAATTCCCTGTTTATTACTGTCACCTTTTTATTTCTTGTGATATACTCACCTTTGCATTTAATAAACGCCGAGATTCTTGAAACCATCTCTCTACTGCCTTCTTCACTTCACATTCCTAAATTAAGTCCAGCGTCAGAATCAGGGATCTAGGGGGTGATTCGAACCAACTAAAAATCAGCAGATTACTGATTGCAAATCAGACACTCCACATACTTGGGTTTCATTGTATTACTAATGAATATTTATAGAGTCTTCTATGATTATGAAAACATTATCCTTATTTGAAAACATCCTACTTTGGCTTAATTTTGCCATGAGGCTGCAAAAGAAAGCAGGGCAACGTTACATTGCTCACTTTATGTGACGATTAGTAGATAGAGAATGTCATTAGTAGATAGAGAAGTTTATAGAAGCCACAAGCTTGAAAGATTGTGTCAATTACTACTGTTATTTCTATTGCCATGACAATGAAAAAAATGGAAAAAATAAACTTTGGGGGCAAACTTGCAAGTAATATCAAGATGGAGAGCAAGAACATCTTTAAATATATAAAAAGGAAGCGAGAAACCAAAGGGAATGTAGGTGCCTTTGAGAACAAGGCTGGAGAAATAACAATGGGAAATCAGAAATGCAGAGGATTTAAATGAATACTTTGCATCAGTCTACACAGTAGAAAGAACCAGTAACATTACAAAATTATGAAATATTCAAGACACAAAAGGAGGAGATGGAAAAAATTACAGTAATTATCACGAGAGAAAAAGTGCTAGGAAACCTAGTGAGTCCGAAAGCGGATATGTCCCCTGAACTTGATGGGATGCATCCTGGGACATTAAAGGAAGTAGCTACAGAGATAAATGATGAACTGGTAGCAATCTTCCATTAATTCTTAGATTCTGGAAAGGTCTCAAAGGGCTTTGAAAACTGCCAATGTAACATTTTATTATCAGAAAAAAAAGACAAAAGAACATCTTACTATAGATCAGTTAGCTCAATGCCTTTTTTTAAGACATTATTAGATTCTATTATAAAGAATGTAATAGCAGAGCATTTAAAAATACATGGTAAGGAGAAGCAGCCAGCATGGCTTCACGAAGGGAAATGTTGGATGATATTAGTATGAATAGAGAATTAGCTAACTAATAGAAGTCAGTTGGAATTAGAGGTGCATTTTCAGGGCAGCAACCTGTAATTACTAGAGTGCTACAGGGATCAGTGTTAAGGCCACAATTATTGACATTATTAATGACTTGAATGAAGAAAGTATCTGTAGCCAATTTTGCAAGTGACACAACAATAGGTAAGAAGGAAAGTGGTGAGAATGACACAAAATCTCTACAAAGGAATAAGTGAGTCGGCAAAAACTTGGCAGATGGAATATAATTTGGCACATTGTGAGGTTGTGAACTCTGGCAGAAAGAACAGAGGACTTGATTATTACTTAAATGGAGGAAGACTGCAGGAAGCTATGGAAATGGTAAATTTGTGACTCCTCACCCATGAAGCACAAGAAGGAAGCATCCAAGTTCAGCAATAACAGGGAAGGCAAATGGAGAGTTGGTCTTTATTAAAAAGGGGATGAAGTATAAAAGTAGGAAGGCACTAGTCAGACCTGACCTGAAACATTGTGAACAGTTTTGGGTCTCATATTCCCTTACTAAGAATCACTAGGCTGGTACCAGGAATGAAGGGACTGTTTCGTGAGGAGAGGTTGAGTAATTTGGCCCACATTCCTTGGAATATAGAAGAATGAGGGGCAACCTTACTGAAACAAACAAGATTCTTCGGGGACTTGACAGGTGCAAAAAAGCTGTTTTGCCTTGGGGGGAGAGTCCGGAACCAGAGGGCATAATCACACAATAAGGATGCAGCATTTAAGACAGAGATAAGTAGGACATTCCTCTCTCAAGGGATAGTGAATTCTTTATTGCAGAGGGCTGTCAAGGCTGGGTCATTATGCATATTCAAGGTTGAGTGCTTAGAACCTCCACAGACCAGAAACCACTTCTGCTGAAGTAACTGTTACCCCTGAACTGAACTGAAACACTTAGATCTCTGGCTAAGAGAAAAACTGTTCTCTTCTGAACAAACCTTTGGGGTCTGATGAACTGAGAACTTGAACCTTCTGTTCTGCAGTTAAAACAGAATTAATTGCCTTTCTGAGCCACTCACTGTGTCACAAACTCAACAGAACAAGCATCATATCCATTAATAATGCTGGGGTTCTGTCAGGGATTTGAGTAAAATCAGATACATTTTCAGAAATGATGTATTTGGGTCAGTGTACAAGTTATTTTCTGCTCCTTTTTAATACAAAAAAGTCCTGACAGAACTGACCAAAATTCATCTGCCTCTATTTCGCGGAAGTCCAAATTCCAAAATTGATAATAATAATCATAATATACTACCCATGTCCATCACAATTGTGAGAGTACTTGTAAGCTTCAGGATGACATATGCAGGCTTGGTGAAATGGTCAGAAGTATGACAGATGGAGCTCAGTGTGGAGGAGTGCAAAATGATTCGTTTTCGGAGAATTAATATGGAAAGGCTGCACATTATAAATGATGTGACTTTGAATAGCAGAGGAGCAGAGAAATTTTAATGTTCTGATTCACAAATTCTTGAGACAGCAGGGCAAATTGATAAGGTGATTTGAAAGACTTAGTTTGATAAGGAGGAGAATACAATTAAAAAGCAAAGAGATTATACTAAAAGCTTATAAATCGCTAAATTGGCTCCAACTGGAGTACCATGGATTTTTCTGGACAACTGTTTGCAAGAATGTTTTAAATTGACTAGAAAAGCAACAGAGGAGGTTTACAAGAATATTGCCAGAGAGGAGAATTCAGTTATGAGCAGAAATTGGAAAGGTTAGGATTGATTTCCTTGGACATGTAAAGATTGAGAGATTACAGAATAAAACTTTTGAAAACATTACAGTTTTGACAGAGTTAGGAGGGAAAAATTACTTCCTTTTGCTGAGAAATAGAGGTGTTTATTGAAAATCATGGTCAACATATCAAGAGAAGAGATGAGGTAAATTACACTCAGAGTTGTTGAGATCTGTAACTCCCTATCTCAAAGAATGGTTCAAGTAATTTTAAAAGGTAATGGAACAGTTACTTAAGGGTAAGGAATCTACAGGGTTATGAGAAAAAATCAAGGATATGCATGGGTCTGAGCACAACTGCTTTTTCAAACAGGTTGCACAGCCTTGGTGAGCATAATGACCACCTTCCTTGTTGCTAATTTCTGGAACTCCATGATGACTACCATCCCTTATCCATTAAATCATACTCTACCCTGTCTTTGACCTCCCCTTTCATTCTTTCTTCCCCTTCCCAACTTCCCAGCCTTTGGACTTTTAAAAAAATTGCTAGAAGTGAAAAGTAGTGGAGTTGTGGTAATGCCACTGAACTTGTAAGCTGGAAGATGCGGGCTAATATCTTTCAAATCTTACCATGATAGATGGTGAATTTTGAATTCAAACAAAATTGAAAATTTAAAAACTGGCCTCAAAAACCCACAGGGAAGGAAATTTGCTGTCTTTATCCATTCAGGTCTACATGTGACTCCAGATCACAGCAACAACAGGATGAAGCGTCTAGGCCCGAAACGTCAGCTTTTGTGTCCCTTAGTTGCTGCTTGGCCTGCTGTGTCAATCCAGCTCCACACTTTGTTATCTTGGATTCTCCAGCATCTGCAGTTCCCATTATCTCTGATCACAGTAATGTTATTGACTTTTAACAGCCCTCAACTATAAATGATAGCTTAGCCAGTGATATCCTCATGCCATGCATTAATAATTTTTAGAAAATCAGTACTTGTGTTTTTACTCTGTTTCTTCAATGCCATAGTAAGCTACTCATGATACAGGTTCATAAGAAGCTTAGTTATTAAGTGAAGCTGTGAATTCCACATAAGGACTATTGAATTTTATCTCTTGGACAGAAAATTTAGAATTACAGCTGGTCTTTTCACAGCATGATAAGCAATTATTGTGCTCCTACTTACATATTAATTGTTACATTCCTTTGTAAGTGCTTTAAATTTATTGATGCTCACATTTCACTGATGCACTTAATCTCCTGTGGCATTGTTCTTGTGAAAGATCACTGTGTTTAATGGTTAACAGAGTTGAGTCTTGAAAAGCCAGTTACATTTGGCTATGAGCACATAAATCAAAGTGATTAAAACTTCATGTATATTTTCTCAGGTCAATTTCAGGCTCTTTAAAGTTTAGTTTCTGACAAGTTGAACAGTACCATGGGGAGCTGAATTTTCAGACTGCAGGAGTAGATTTATCAGATTCAAATACCCTCTGATTCCCTGATGGCCACTCAAGACTGCTCAATTTTAAAATGTTACATTCAGCCATTTACATTGAAGACAGTGTCTTAGTCAATCCAACAGACAATCTCACTGAACCAGTTTCAAACAAAAGCTTTGTACCCCTTCTTAACATTGATCTCAGACCTCCCAGTTGCCAACTAGACCACTTTGGAAGCTATTCAATTGACACTCTGCACACACTGTTCATGCAGAGACACGCGATGAATGCATGATCACTGGCCAACCTCTTTGAGGTTTAATTGAATACATTATATTGACCAATTGTAACCTTGCCCATGTATGTTTCAGGAATCTTCTAATATCTCAGATTTAATTGACGTGATGCACAAAATCTCCCTGGGAGTCTACTGACCAATGTCCTGTTGTACCAAATAAACCCCAGCTCCCTATGAGCTCCCCCTATTGTCCTTAATCTAACCCAAGGTGGCAACTCGGTAATTGAAGATTCCTTCCTTCACATCGATCTGCTTTATGCCTTATGCTAAAGCTCAGGACTGTTGCTGGAATGCATAATATATTCAGTACAACCATTCAGCCTTTTCCCAGGTCCATTTGAGGTGTTCAAGTAGTGGTGCGATCACATAAGGGCATTGGCTTAGGTACTGGATCTAGTTGTCCCATATATTTTCCGTAACAGTTCTTCTCCTAAGTATTTCCGAACAACTCCACCTATCCCACCTTTGCCTGCACCTGGGAGTGTAAGCAGTTCGAGTGATTTTGTATATGTATAGACGTATACTGAGAAGTTATGACCTAATACGTCCCATGTCATGAGGATTGGTCCTTTTGAGCCAACATGATTTCCACTGTACAATTGACTATGGCTGCAGCTTGCTTACTCTATACCATTAATCATGTGCACACATACTACAGAGGTGCCTCCTACAGTACAATCCTCTACACTATAGTACTAACCATACAACACTGTATGTCTATTGCCTATGGTGTGGTTATGATACTTCGCATATCAGTTATCCCACACTACCCCAATATTCTCTATACAGTGCCTGACTGGACACAGATGTGGGTACAATTGGTATCAAAGTTATGATCCCCATCAGCTCAGTATTATTAACTATACATCCTGTATCGGTTCTACACATAAGGTCATGCCCCCAATCTGGCAAGTCATGATTGTGTCAAGAAAGGTTCAAGACAGGTATTTTTTTCCCTACAGAGTCCATATCATCATAAATTTTCGTCGATGTTTCCTGCATCTGTTCAAGCACCCATAGGTGATACATGCATCATTCATATTGGTTGTATTAGAAATATTCTCACACATTCCGATTAGTTTATCAATGGTTCCCACACGACCTTCTAGGACCATTGTTTATTCCTGAATCGTTTTAATGCTCCTTGGTCAGTGACCAATTGAGAATTTTGAACTTCTTGCCCCTTCCCCAGAATTTGTTCAAGTTGTGAATTTAAGGTCTGGACCTTGTCGTCCACGGCTGCCAAATCGCTAGAATTAACCTCTGAGGTTCCACTGTTAAATACTGTGAGAGGCTCATTGGCCTGTGACATCACTATCATTTTCTCCATTCTCTAGAAGGGGATGGGTTCCCTTCCCCCATTGAATTGGGCAACTTGCATTATTAATTAGTTCATCAATGTTAAACATAACATTCAATGGTGAGTAGGGCACCACTGAAATGGTTAAGATCATGGATACCAGCTCATGGTGCGTTTGTCATATAAATCCTCATTGTCAGTAATTAAAACCAAGCCATTCTCCTGCCCTGGACATAACGTAATCCAAGGTAGATCCATTGGAGAATTTTGTGAGCGTGTTTGGTGAAATACACAGTTGGGGTAGGTGATGAAGCAGTTGAAATATTGATTCTTTCTTTGTGCTGCATCTCGCTCATCCACCCACTCATACCATTTTTCCACACAGTTGTTGATGTTTGGCTTACAGGTGTCCCATCCCTCCTTGCTATCAGGGAAGAAATTGAATTGGGCATACATTGTTGTACATAGGGGCAGGAGTAAGCAATTCAGCCCTTCAACCTTCTCCATAATTTGATACGATCATGGCTAATCTCACTTGGGTTTCAAGTTTACTTTCCCACGCACTCTCCATTACCCTTCAACCCATTACTAATACAAAGTTCTTCCATCCTTCACGTTTGAGGCTCACACTTTTTGAGATGAAGAACATCATTACTAAGTTCATCTCTGCCAGGATGCACAATCAATCACCAACATGTGTCAAGTCCTTGCCATCTCTGTGGCTAAATTTGAGAAGAACCTAACCATAATGCAATGTGACCTGATTTCCTATGGTTACAGTTAGCATCCCATTCTGATGTTACATTTTGCCACACCCAAGCTTCACCGCAGTCCACTCTTGTGGAAATGGCTGGGTCATGTTCACCATCAGAGCTCCCAGGATTTTGAAGAAGATGAACCTGTAAAGATCCCCACAATCCAGGTTGTGATCCAATCATTCCTCATCTAATTTCAGTTGTGCATATTGTCTCCATTTACTTCCCATTTTCATACCAAACAATCCACAAGAATCACCTTTCACAATTACTTTATATGGTTCACTCTATGGTGGGGCAAATCCGGCTTATTCCAGATTCACCTGCGCCATAACCTTGTCATCCATTTGAAGCATTATGTTGCCATTTGCACTTCTTGCCTGCTCCCATGTGCCCAGTTATCTGTGTATCTCTCACCTCTTGTTTTAACCCATGTAATTGTTCACTCTAATGCCTTATATTGTTCTGTATCCTTCCCTTGGAGAGACCCACATCCTCTTGTCCTGCTATCACTCTCTCTTGAAATTGCATCTCCTGTCCGTTCATCAGTTCAGGGCAAGTTGGAGTGAGCCCAGTAGTAGCCCATTGGCACATAAGGATAGTGGGAAACACCTGTGCCCAGCCATTACCCATCTGATGAACAGCTTTAGTCATGATATTTTCAAAGCTCACTTCATCCTTTCAACCATCTCTGAGTCTGGGGATGGTAGGGAGCATAGAATTTCTAATGCCCATGAAGCTATGGAGCTCCTTTATCACCTTCCAGTGAAGTGAGTGTTGGTCTGAATCTATCTGAATAGGTACTCCCATTTCCCATTCTGGGGCAGCATGGTAGCTCAGCGGTTAGTGCTGATGATTCACAATGCCATGGACCCAAGTTTGATTCCAGCCTCCAGGTGACTGTCCATGTGGAGTTTGTACATTGTCCCTGTATCCGGGTGCTCTGATTTCCTCCCACAGTCTAAAGGTGTGCACGTTCGGTGGATTGGCCATGGGAGATCCAGGTTTATAAGGTAGGGGAGTGGGTCTGGGTGAAATACTTTTCAGAGGATTGGTGTAGAATTGATGGGCTTGAATAGCCTGCTTCCACACTGTAGAAATTCTATGATCTGGGCATTATCTTTTCAGGCATTATGTTGAGCCATTGCTGGAGTAGAGCAACCTCTGGTGAATAATGCTTCTGTCCATCTGGTGAACTGGTATATAATCAAAAGGCAGTAAAGTCTATTTTCAAATGGGGACAAAGACCCTGCAAAGTCAATTTAGATCTGATCCCAGGGCCTTCACAGAAAGGGTAATACCTTGCCAATTCCCTTCCTATTCTTTTCATTTCCAATACTGACCTATTGGATCCAGCACACTGTTCCACCCAGTGTCCTGGCTTGCATGGTATATTCCCAATAGATTTTTCAAATGTTGAGTGGAGCTGTGCTCCCACCTTCTTTGTTCTAAATCTCACTCTGAACCTTCATTTCTCCACCTCCTTCCCATTCACCCCATTCATCATTTCGCATTCCCCTAACGTCTATGGTGGTAAACCCCTCACCCCATATCATTGCCATGGTTCTCATCCACCCTCATTTCTATGGCCGTTGTGTCTGTCTGACTGTTTCCTATTTGTTCTAATGTTTCAAACCTGCAGTGTACTTTGATTTTGATCACTGTTATTTCTCCAGACCATTGCGCCACTTCTAATTCTTTACTTCCTTCCTCATGTTAACAGGTTCCCCACTCAAGGCCATAAATCCTCTTCTATTCCATGGTTCTCTCTAATCATGAACTATTCCAATGTAATGACAGTTGGGGTGTATATTAGCCCGCCTTCCTTTTGCCACATTTACGTCCTCAATGAGCATCCAAAGTTCTGCCACCTAAGCAGATTTTTTGCCTGGTATCACCCTGATGTAAGCCTGCACTTCCTTCCTATACCACAGTCCATTCTCACAACCTCATGCAGGATCCATCCACATAGAATGTTATGCCTACCACATCAGAAAGCTCCTCCTCCAATCTCCCTCTTTGTTCCTCATCAACCTGCTGATCACACATATGTTCCATTACCTTGATATTCATAAACCTGCCAGATTGCTCTTATCATCCTACCAATCCTGGGTAACCAGAGATTCTCCTGTACTATTCTTAGAATCTGAGACAAATCAGAGCTGGTTAGTATTCAACATCTGAACCAGAGTGCATGTTGCCTTGCATGGTAACTGGTTAATTGACCCATGTCACCAGTTCAGCACAATCTTGTGCTTTCTCACATCTGGTCATTCAGATTGATTAGATTAGATTCCCTACAGTGCGGAAACAGGCCCTTCAGCCCAACAAGTCCACACCGCACCTTGAAGCATCCCACCCAGAACCATCCCCCATAACCCACACACCCCTGAACACTACAGGCAATTTAGCATGGCCAATCCACCTAGCCTGCACATCTTTGGACCATGGGAGGAAACCGGAGCACCCGGAGGAGACCCACACAGACACAGGGAGAATGTGCAAACTCCACACAGACAGTCACCCGAGGCTGGAATTGAACCAGGGTCCCTGGTGCTGTGAGGCTGCAGTGCTAACCACTGAGCCACCGTGCCACCCGATTGTTACTGGCAATTGTTTGCTTAAATAGTATGCGACCAGGCATTTATAATCCCCACATAAATATGTAAACAGTGGTATAAGAGCCATCAGTGTTGTTGTAATATACATGGAAGAGTCGATTGAAGTTGGGTAAGCTAGGGCTAGGGTCCTGTAAAGGATCTTCTTAACCTTTATGATTGATTGTTCACATTCCAGTATCCAATGTAGCTAGCATAGAAGATTGTCAAACGATGCAGTGGGATAAATCAGTTGCAGATATATGCAGAAAAAATGGCAGATGGAGTTTAACCTGGGTAAGTGTGACGTGCTGCACTTTGGGGGATCAAATGTTGAGGAAAAGTATACAGTTAATGGCAAGACCCCAAACAGCATTGAAGTACAGAGGGATCTTGGGGTTCAAGTCCATAGCTCCCTGAAAGTGGCCATACATTTAGATAGGGTGGTAAAAAGGCATACGGCATGCTAGTGTTTATTGGTCGGGGAATTGAGTACAAGGGTCAGGATATCATGTTGCATCTTTGTAAGACTTTGATAATGCCACAAGAATTGTGTTCAATTCTGGTCGCCACATTACGGGAAGGTTGTAGAGGCTTTGAAGAGGGTGCAGGACAGATTTGCCAGGATCCTGCCTGGATTAGAGGGTGTGAGAGGTTAGAAAAACTTGGGTTGTTTTCTTTTTGGCAGTGGAGGCTGAGAGGAGACTTGATAGAAGTCTATAAAATTATGAGATGCAGAGATAGACAGTCAGAATCT
The DNA here is from genome assembly GCF_030684315.1 of Stegostoma tigrinum. NCBI lineage: Eukaryota > Metazoa > Chordata > Chondrichthyes > Orectolobiformes > Stegostomatidae > Stegostoma > Stegostoma tigrinum. Next base: position 32,885,139 of record NC_081375.1, read on the forward strand.
TTTTCCTAGAGTTAAAATGTTTATTATTAAGGACATGTCTTTAAGGTGAGGGCGGAGGGAAAGTTCAAAGGAAATGTGAGGGGCAAGTTTTTTTACACAGAGAGTGGTAGTTGCCTGGAAAGTGCTGCCAGGTGTGGTGGTGGAGGCAAATATGGTAGGGGCGCTTAAGGGACTTTTAGATAAGCACAAATATGCAAGGAATGGAGGGATATGGATTAAGGGTAAACAGAAGGGATTGTTTTAATTTGGCATCATGCTTGGCACAACATTATGGGCCAAAGGGCGCTTTCCTGTGCTGTACAGTTCTATGTTCTATCCTCTCACGGGACACAGTGGTGCTCCAATTAGGAACTCACATCCTCTCTCTTACATTAACTTTTACATTGGTCTGATCATAGCCAAATAATTATTAATCAAGTTTCTATGGACTTAAAAAAGTTTCAGGAATTATCGTACTGCCCTAACTGTTTTTGAGCATGGCAGAGAGAAGATTGCTTATCTCATTCCCAGAGTGATTTTGATTCTCTCCACATGATACGAAGAAATGGCTGAAAACGCTGAATATTGCAAAAGCTATAGGCCCTGAAAGCATTCTGGCAATTGTACTGAAGACTTGTTCTCAAGAACTAGCTGCATTGCTGGCCATGCTTTTCTAGGACAGCTACAATAGTGGCATACAACCAGGAAAGTTGGCAACAGATAGATCAAGGCCAAATGATAAGTTGCAAAAATGGCAAGAGTCAATACATAAAGCAAAAGAAAGTCTGGCCAACATGGGGAGCATGATATTTTAATTGCTATAAGCAAAAACATTTTGCACTCAAATATTTAGTGAGGAAGAAGACAAAATAGCCTATAAAGACTTTAAAGACAATTGTTCTAGAAATATCAGATGATAATTCTGACAAATTAAACATGGGCTCTGAAGCATTGTTCTGTGAAGTTTCAGATGATGCAATTTATGCCTTAGAGCACATTGAAAATGTCAAATCTAAATGAAACAAGTGGTTTTCAACTATTGCAGTGCAGGCAGCAGAATGAAAGCACCAAACAAGGATGAAGTTTCAGACTCTAGTGTTTCCTGCAACATGAGCTTCATAGACCTATGTCAAGTCACAGCAGATGACAGTCAAAAAGTGAAGCCCATGAAGGTGTAGCTAAGGCCCTGTGATGGAACAACACTCACCTCATGATGGCAAATTATTCTGACAGTCCAATGCTGAAGGGCTGGAATTCCAGAAATTAGACATGACACTGAAGATACATCAGCAAAAGCAAGTGAAAAGCTCAACTAATCTAAAATGTTTTGGAAAGATTTGCTGTGTTTTGCAGTTCAATTTGTTGGCAAACAATGTAAATTAGCAGAGATAACACGGTGTGAAGCTGGATGAACACAGCAGGCCAAGGAGCATCTGAAGAAGGGTCTCGACCCGAAACATCAAACTTTCCTGCTTCTCTGATGCTGCTTGGCCTGCTGTGTTCATTCAGCTTCACACCGTGTTATCTCAGATTCTCCAGCATTGGCAGTTCCTACTATCAATGTAAATTAGCAGTCAGCTGAGAAGATAAGGAACAGAATCAGAGAACACATCGTTCGAACCAGCAGTGGGTGAAAAGTTAACCATCTGTATGAGCATAAAGAGACTGACAAAAAACATACTCTCTCAAATAACAAACAGTTAATGCATGAGAACAGCTAAGTGAAAACTTGGGTAGCTTACACTGTAAATTATTTGTGCATACAAATTTTAATTTCTGTTATTATTCATGTATGAAAAGGGAGATGCATGAATGGAATTGCAATTCTGTACTAATGTCCTTTCTAGCCTGTCATAGTCATGTGACCTACACCATGAGGTGTATTTACAACTGGCAGCCATCTTACAGTTACTTCAATAAAGACACAATAAAATGAAGACTTTATCCTGTAAGTACCTCACATATATTAAGGTCTGTCCCTCAAAGTCCAAAAAGTTAGATTATTCATCCATATTCAATATTGTGCCCAACAGGGTTTATTTCCCACACTGGCAGAGGTCCTCATGAAGGGCTGTCCTTCTTAACTTCTTCCTTTACCTGAGATTATGGTGACCCTCAGGTTAAACCACTGGCAGTTCCCTCTCTCTTTAATGAGAGAGCAGCCCTTCAGTTTGGTAGAATAATGATGACCTTACGTTACTTACTGTGTAATATAAAAGTTTGAGATATCAGAAAATGTCTCAGATTTCCAGGCTTCCAGTTAGTAGTGCAAAATCTTCAAAGAAGTTGTTTGACATTTTGTAAGTATTCACTCATATCTAAAGCAAACCATGATGTCCAGGTAGGCTGGAAGACTTTGAAAAATAATGTATTGATAAGCACATCCACACACACTATACAGGAATGGAGTACTTTGGAGGGTACGATTGATTCTAATTCATTGTCATTCTGTGTTATGACTCATTCTATCCAGCCTTTGTACTCAAGTAATGTCGAAACAACATTATTTTCTCTTTGGTAAAGTTTATCTTTTGTTTTCATAGCCTTTTTTTTAGTTCTATGTAGTTTGGCACCGTGTGTTAGAGTTTGCTACGAACTATGAACAATGTTAATTTCATTGTGTGCGTTTCAGTTTGGTGCAAAAGCAGTGATGCTATGTTTCATCTGGATCGTTACAGAGAAGTGGAATTTTCCATTAATTCACATCCTCTCCTGAAAACACTAGGGAAAGCTTATCAATGTGAAAGTGTAAATATTGTAATGTGGTTCCACGGTTTGCTGTTAGCTTTGGCACTGAGTAAATTTCCAATTCAAGAACCTGCAGTGGTCTTTATTCTTCAGAGGTTTTCATCTGCCTAAAGAGCCACCATCTGGTGCAGAGAAAAAAACTCAACAATAATGAACCAAATTGTCAAGACAGTATTCAACAATGAAAGGTTGGCTAAGGGTTAGCCTCACAGTCCAAAGAGAGATATTTTGTGGCAGTTTATTATAGTATCTAAAATATTAGCTGATATGAATAAGGTGATGCCAGAATGCTGCGTCCTCATGCGTTGGAGCCAGCAGCACAGACAATGTAAACAGTAGCAAAACAAAGCTAACCATTTCAAACAATTATACAAACAAAGAAACAAATCAATAACATTAGGAATAAATCAAATGCAGTTGAATGTTGGACTGAGTAAGTTAAAACTTGAGATGGAGAAGCTTCATTACCATCTAGAGTTTTCTAGATTCATTTATCTCCTTAAGATCAGTCTTATGATCTTGTGTTTATGGTCATGTGAAAATACGAAACAAAGACCAGCTGCATTATCAAATCTATCATGTACCATCGTAGGATGATTTCCAGATGTCATTCCTAGAACTTGATGCCCCAATCCAGGGAGCATGCTAACAGGCATGTGTGTGTATGGGAGGTGGGAGAGGGGTGTCAGGGCAACAGCTGTTGTGCCCATGACCTCTCCATTTGTGCCGGCACTTCTTTTTAAGTAATAGCCGTGTAGATGTTTGGCAACACACTGTACTTCAGCCATTTTAAGGCTTTCAGGGGCTGGTTGACCCAGGAAATTTGACTGTAGGATTGGTAGGCCGGTGGTTAACAGTTTTGCTCCCTATGGAAGATTACCTGGCAGAAAGGTGTATGCCTGTTTGATCCTTTCCAAGCCTCTAGACTGATTTACCCACAGCAGAGATGCCTGCCTTACTGGCCCTGCTAAGGTTTCCCCATTGCCTGCTCTCCTTCCTCCATCAATGCTTCTGGTTAGGGCAACTGCAATTCCAGCAGCAGTCACCAGTACCAATTGCACTGCTGGGACTGATGAGCTATTAGCTCTCTAATTAGCCAGCATCTCTTGGAGGTTGGCCATTATAGCTCATGAGGGTGAAATCCATGGCCTCTGTTCCATGAAAGTCTAATTTCATGGCTTATATCATATAACAATAAAAAATCTATATTATTGCCTGTCTAAAATGTAAGATATATTGGACGTAGGGCCTGAGGTGTACCACTCAAAAGATGGTCCATATCTCCTTAAATGGATTACAGTTAGATGTGTAAATACAATACATGATAAGAAATGACCTTGTAGCTTTAGGATTGAGCAGTGCATCTGGTATAGTTGTAGTCATCTCCATTGAAAATATAAATTACTTATGCAATTTCCCAAGTTCACAGAAAAGTGTGAAAACAAAAGGTAGAGAAGTAATGGTTTTAAACTGCCTGTACATTTTTCAGATCAAAAGACAAGATTGCGATTTTAGCTAAGTTGAAAAATCACTATCTGAGCCAGCCCCGGTGTACTTTCCCACCATGGGGATTGATTGCAGGGAGGCAGGGTTTTATTTTGACTTAAACTCTGTATTTTCTCATGGAAACAGATGGCCAGCTATCTCCTTCCCAAAATCCACAAACCTGCCTGCCCTGGTCGACCCATCGTCTCAGCCTGTTCCTGCCCCACCGAACTCATCTCCACCTATCTGGACTCCATTTTCTCCCCTTCGGTCCAGGAACTCCCCACCTACGTCCGTGACACCACCCACGCCCTCCACCTCCTCCAAGGAGTTCCAATTCCCTGGCCCACAACACCTCATTTTCACCATGGACATCCAGTCCCTATACACCTGTATTCCTCATGCAGATGGCCTCAAGGCCCTCCACTTCTTTCTGTCCCACAGGCCCGACCAGTCCCCTTCCACCGACACCCTCATCTGCCTAGCCAAACTCGTCCTCACCCTCAACAACTTCTCTTTCAATTCCTCCCACTTCCTACAGACAAAGGGGGTGGCCATGGGGACCCACATGGGCCCAAGCTATGCCTGCCTCTTTGTAGGTTACGTGGAACAGTCCCTCTTCCGCACCTACACTGGCCCCAAACCCCACCTCTTCCTCCATTACATTGATGACTATATCGGCGCCGCCTCTTGCTCCCCAGAGGAGCTCGAACAGTTCATCCACTTCACCAACACCATCCACCCCAACCTCAAATTTACCTGGGCCATCTCCAACACACACCTCACCTTCCTGGACCTCTCAGTCTCCATCTTAGGTAACCAGCTAGAAACTGATGTCCATTTCAAGCCCACCAAGTCCCACAGCTACCTAGAATACACCTCCTCCCCACCACCCTCCTGCAAAAATTCCATCCCCTATTCCCGATTCCTCCGCCTCCACGGCATCTGCTCCCAGGATGAGGCATTCCACTCCCGCACATCCCAGAGGTCCACATTCTTCAAGGACCACAACTTTCCCCCTGCAGTGTTCGAGAACGCCCTTGACCGCGTCTCCCGCATTTCCCGCAACACATCCCTCACACCCCGCCCCCGTCACAACCGCCCCCAGACGATCTCCCTTGTTCACACATACCACCCCACCAACCTCTGGATACAACATATCCGGCACTTCTGCCATCTGCAATCCAACCCCACCACCCAAGCTATTTTTCCATCCCCACCCTTGTCTGCCTTCCGGAGAGACCACTCTCTCCGCGACTCCCGTGTCCGCTCCATACTCCTCTCCAACCCCACCACACCCGGCACCTTCCCCTGCAACCGCAGGAAGTGCTACACTTGCCCCCACACCTCCTCCCTCACCCCCATCCCAGGCCCCATGATGACCTTCCATATCAAGCAGATGTTCACCTGCACATCTGCCAATGTGGTATACTGTATCCATTGCACCCGGTGTGGCTTCCTCTACATTGGGGAAACCAAGCAGAGGCTTGGGGACCGCTTTGCAGAACACCTCCGCTCAGTTCGCAACAAACAACTGCACCTCCCAGTCGCGAACCATTTCAACTACCCCTCCCATTCTTTAGATGACATGTCCATCATGAGCGTCCTGCAGTGCCACAATGATGCCACCCGAAGGTTGCAGGAACAGCAATTCATATTCCGCTTGGGAACCCTGCAGCCCAATGGTATCAATGTGGACTTCACCAGCTTCAAAATTTCCCCTTCCCCCACTGCATCACAAAACCAGCCCAGCTCATCCCCTCCCCCCACTGCATCCCGAAACCAGCCCAGCCTGTCTCTGCCTCCCTAACCTGTTCTTCCTCTCACCCATCCCTTCCTCCTGCCTCAAGCTGCACCTCCATTTCCTACCTACCACCTCATCCCGCCTCCTTGACCTGTCCATCTTCCCTGGACTGACCTATCCCCTCCCTACCTCCTCACCCATACTCTCCTCTCTACCTATCTCGTTTTCTCTCCATCTTCAGTCCACCTCCTCCTCTCTCCCTATTTATTCTAGTTCCCTCGCCCCATCCCCCTCTCTGATGAAGGGTCTAGGCCCGAAACGTCAGCTTTTGTGCTCCTGAGATGCTGCTTGGCCTGCTGTGTTCATCCAGCTCCACACTTTGTTATCTTGGCCAGCTTTGGAGTTGCTTTGAAACAAGCAGTTTTATGCCTGGGGCAGGAAGGGCTTAAAAATAAGCAGAGCGAAAAAATGCTAGGAGATTTAAGTTCCAAGTGAGAAGACAGTGAAGCCCAGTTGAGCTGGACTGCCTGCAGTTGCTAGGCACTTAAGGAGAGTTACAGGATTGCATGGTTGAATGCAAGTGGAATCAAACAAAGTCATCTTACATCTCAGAGAATAGTAGATACATGGAGGAGAATAAAAGTAAAAACCTTAGTTTGCCCTGGGAGAGTTAAAGGAACATTAATATCTTGTAACATACAGAGTAACTTTGGGGTAGAAATCAACTGAAAACAAAGAGGGCACTGTTGACTATTTTTTATATCTAAAATTGCAGCATTTACAAAATATGAACTGCTCATGTAATCTAAACTTTCTTCTTTACTACTTACACAGTGAAGGTTTTTGTTTAAAATGCGTAATTTTCTGGTGTGATTCTCAGTCAATGCTCTGTCTTGAGCTCATAATGTCTGAGGCAAAGAAATTGTGTAAACCATTTAAAATCATGGTTCCTGGCCTTGAAGAGATGAACTCAGCATTAACTCTGTTGAATGTTGATTAGGAAACCACCATCACTCAACAACCCTCCACCTCAACTCTCCATATGGAGATGGAAAGAAATGACAAATCCACAGACCAGTGTTGGGGAAAATAAACTCCTGAAGATACTCAGATAAGTTCCAAGGTCAGTATCAAAGTTCATTCTGAGATGCACTGAATCACAAGGAGGTATTAGTCATATTTTCATTCTATTCATATTTTGCACTTTGTTATCACTACCTGGCACCCTTGAAAACCTACCCAATTGGCACCACTTGGTTTCTTACTTACCTGACACCTTACCCATCGGGCACTGAACCCACCTGGCTCTCTACTTACCTGGCACTCCACCTATTTGACACACAACACTTCTGACATCCAACTCTCTTTAATAGCCACAAGAACCCCATATGTATCTTACATATTTACACTTGCACAGCAGCTGCAAAACTGTCTGGCTGTGCTGCTGGTTATTTAAACATCAAAACAAACCACCCTGGCTGCTGCAAAAGGGATCATGGTCTGAGTTTCCCCAACTATCCTGCACTATAAAGAAACTGCATTGATTAAGGCTTCGCTCTGCATTTCTGAAGGATTGAGATTGGAATTCACAGCTAGAAATGAGGATCCCAGTATCATCAGAAAAAACATGAGTGGAATGACTGTGGTTGCCTCTCCTCGGAATATCTAGGCCAATGTTGCAAGCTTGTTCTTGATCTTGCATCTATTATGCACTATCTGCCTATTCTGAGCTTGCAGTCAGAAACATCAGTTTCTGTTTTCTCAATCAGGAGGTAAGCCTCTCCAACACAATGAAACATTGAAACTAATGGCCACAATATGATTATCGTATCATCTGTCCTTCTAACTGAATTTGTGCATATCACTAAGGAAGTGGAAGATTTTACTTGGCATATGTGGCATGTTTGCTTTTCTGTAGCGCTTTATATTAGTGTTTACTCAGCAGTAGATGTGCACACTAAGGAAATTCTATTTGAACTTTGCTATGCATTAGAGTAACCCTTTCAGAGCTACAGCTAAAGAAAATACCCAGCAAAGCAAGAATGTAGGACGGTCAAATCTGAAAATTTCACAGGTTAAAATTAATCATATGAAAATGTCATGTATATATTAAGTATCAGCTGCCAGTCTAATGCCCAGAATATATAGACGTCCACAGATGCTGTGTTTCATGGTTAATCATGTAAACATATAGGATGGCACAATAATTGTTCTGATATTTATACCACAAATACATGTCATTTAATGGAACTTTGATTCTGCATATTTGAACAAATTATAGATAAATTCATAATCTATATTAGAGACTATAGAAGTTGAGTGAAAAATGCACACAGAAGCTTCAGAAAATCTATTAATGAAAAATGAGCTTAAAAACAACATGTGCGACAATTAGAATTCATTTCCATTCAAATAGAAAGTCACACTGTATTGGTAATGGCTAAATGATAGTGGCGCACAGACAACAGATCCCATTCAGACCAATCATTTTCCCCTGTCCGGAGAGCCTGTTGTTGGACAACTCCACTCGCATTCATTATATATTGATCCGATCTGTAGATTATCAGTCCCCGTTTTCTGGCTTCTTCTCAATTAGATCAAAGTTCATAAAAAGTAAAAGCATAATTTCACCTATGTAAACATCTGGAGTACTTTTTATCTTGCCTCAATTCAATCACTGCAACAGTCTCTCAACCACATATAAGCTTTTAATGTCAAAACTGAGCACTGTCGTGAAGAAAACTCAATGGCTAAAAGTTTCAACCTTGGGAGAAGTTGGCAATTCAGGTACAAATTGCATTCAAAGCTGGATAAATTTCCAGGAGTGCTACTTTGGTTCAAGGTTCTGCTCAAATTTGCTTTCACATTGCTGAATGAAAAATGGCTCATAGGCAGCACAATTAAAAGTTTTAAAAGGGTGTCTGAAAAAATTTTTAGGCCTCCTCGAAGACCTGTAATAGACACAAATAGTAGAAAATTGCCATGGTAATTAATTCAATCTGAAGCTGCAGCCGGGTTTGTGGATGGGCTGGTTTCTAGTATCAGTATTATTAAGCTAGTGCTAAACATTGTGCAAAATCAATGTGAGCTGGATATAATTAGAGTTATAACTTCCTTGATTTTTATTTTGGCTGATTTTGAGGAAACTGCCCTGGGAAACACTAGCAACAAGCAAATCTTCTTGCAATTTGTCTGTGAAGGTTGTTGTGCTTACATACAGATCACAGTGTATATAAATAAAGCATTTTAAATTGTAAATAAGTTAATTTGAACTCTGATTAAATACATGCCTTTGGTTATTCTAAATCAGTGAGATGCATAAACTTTCATATAGAGTCATTAAGATACCATTTTAACTGAATTCCTGTTTCCAGCAATTCAGAGTTAACAGCACTGAGTCATAATGCTGGCTTCACATCATCATCTAGGCAGACAAGCAAAACTCTTCATTTGCATACTTACAGATAAGACCAAAGCTTCTCTCCCTGGCATTTAAACGCTAGTGAGATTTATGGTGTCAGAGACAATATAAAATTGTTGAACTTAATGATAAACTGTTTAGAAAAGACTTTGTAAAGTTTGCTGTGCACCCAGTCATAACTGCACAAAGGAAATACTGTAAACACTCAGCAGGCCAGTTAGGATTGTGGAATTACGAATTTAATGTTTCTGTTCAATGACATTTCATCAGTTTTTTTGCCCATCCAAAGCTGGGTGAAACAATCTCTTTGAGTGGCACAACAGCTAGAAGATGAGATACATACTCATACTTCACATCTGAACAATCATGGAAAAGAGTTAATGTTCAATAAATTTATTAACAATGCAACAAACTATCTTTAAATTTGGACTCTTTTTTAAGAATCATCACATGTACAACATGGATATTTGATAATATTTAAGGTTCCGCTTGACCCATTCTAATGAGAGTATTGGTTCTCAATTGGGCCATTCATGATTTATCATTCGTATAAGTGGAGCATTTTATTTATCCTTGTATCTGAGTGTTGCTGGTGATACCAGCATTTATTGCGAATCCCTAATTGGCTTTGAGGAGGTGGTGTTTCATATTATTTGACCAAAAATCTTCTACTTTACATTTGGTATTAGACTTTATACTGTAGAATAAGAACTACAAATCAAACAATCATTTTTTATAGTTGTGTTGATGTGTACTTCAGTTTTCAAAGGCATTACTCTTTTTAGATGTGCAGGCAGTGCAGTGCCATTTCATACAGTGCCAAACTTCAAGGCCCAAATCAGAAATTTCCAACACTTCTTGATGATTCAGAAAGTTGAGAAGACTTGGTGTTTTAGTTAAAATGGTTTGTGGAAAGAATATTTTGAATGGCCTCAGGCTTTTTTCTCAATGTATTAATCTGTAACTTCTTCTGTTAGTTTGCCTCAAAACATTAAAGGAAATACATTTTTTGTTGAGCATACTTATTCAGGCTCACTAATCTTCCCAAACCTTGAAGTATTTGTTAATGCCAATTACTTGAGAGAAGAAAGATTTAAAAAAGACAAGAGCAGTTTTTTTTATATATAGGATAACAAAGTGTGGAGCTAGATGAACACAGCAGGCCATGCAGCATTTCAGGAGCACAAAAGCTGACGTTTCGGGCCTAGGCCCTTCATCAGTGGTTTGTATGTGGAATGAACATCCAGAGGAAGTGATGGACGCAGGTAAAGTTACAATGTTTAAAAGACGTTTAGCTAAGTATATGAATAAGAAATATTTGGAGGGATCCGGGCCATGCATGGGCAGGTGGGACTAGTTTAGTTTGGGATTATGGTCAGAATAGGCTGGTTGGACTGAAGGGTCTGTTTCCATGCTGTGTGAATAAGTGCGAATACTTAGAGTGAGAGTCTTTCATTAAGAGATGGTTAGTTTAGAACTTGTATTCAAGATATGAGACAGTCAGAGTTGAAATGAGGGACTTGTTCTTTAAAGGGTGAACCACCTTGAGAAATAACTCCAAGATAAACGTGTCTATTATTCAACTTAATAAATGTGGCATTGATGGATCAAGGTTCATTAGAATTAGAGTTTATTAAACACTGTCTGTTACCAAATGGCTGAATATCAATCCGCTGTAAAGAATTGAAGTAAATGATGTTAGAAATGTCATTTTTATGCAAATTTGAAGTATCTTGCTTGACAAATTGCAAATGTTGTAAATAAAGAAAAACTCTTACCCAAACTGGCATGGGTTATAAAATAAGCTTTTATCAGCTTTGTCCTGAATTTATTTCTGAGCTTTAAAACTATGTTAAATTATACTGTTTCTGCAGTTTCTTTCAAAACTATAAGCATCATCCAGAGCATGCAGTAATGTGACAATCCTGCAGCAGCTTTGATCCAGTGGGTTGTGTTAATTTGCCCAGAGGAAAGAGCAGAGGCTCTGACCATACACACATGGTGGCAGAGAATTGGAGAATAATTAAGTTAAACAGAAAGGAAGAAGTATCCTCAATAAATACAGCTCTGGCAGTATTCTTTGTTAGTGAAGAAATTTTTGAAAAACATTCTCACAGATAGTATAAACCATTATTTAGGGAGGCATTGATGAATGAAAGACAGTCAGCATTCATTTGCCAGAGTATGATTTATCTGACTAAGTTGATTGAATTTTTCCAGGGGATCTGATGAGATTAGCACATTTCCTGTAATCTTCACGGATTGTAACAAGGCTATTGACCATGATCCACAAAGCAGATGGTAGACAAAATAAAAAGTCATGGGACTCAAAGGAAAATGTCAAGTTAGGTCAAAAAATGGGACAATAACAGGAAGCGAAGGGAAACTTACAATGATTTGTGGATGTTGTTGTGGTTGGATGGCTGATTCCCATAGGGTTCTACAGCACTCAGAAACTTGATCTCTTGCTTTAAATAGTACAGTTCAATATTTTAAATGTAACTGCAGAGGACATGATTACAAGGTTTCCTGATGGTACAAAACTAGGACATGCAATTATTTTGTGAGTAATGCAGTTTATAGGCTATCAATAGAAACTTATCAATAGAGGGACAGGTGGTTTGAACAATGACAATCAGAATTCAATCCAGAGAAGTGTGAGATAGTGCATTTTGGGCAAACTATAGTATGCTATATTTGGCAGGATATTGAAAGTGTAAAGGAACAGAAGAGCCTACATTACATGCACAGAGATCCTTGAAGGTAACAGGCTGTGTAGATAAGGTGAATAAGGAAGCACATAGATGCTTTCCTTTTCTAGTCAAGTGATAGAATGTCAGAGCATGGAGGTAATGTAGAATTATATGAGACATGCGTTAGGCAACAAATAGAGAGGTACATTAGTCACTGCAGTACAGGAATGATTCATCATACTCGAAACACTGCAAAGAAGATTTACAAGCTATCACAAGGCATGGAAAATTTCAGCTATGTTGATACACTGGGTAGGCTGTGGTTATTTTCTTTGGAATAAAAGTGGCTGCAGAGAGATCTAATTGCGCTGAATGAATTTATGAGATTCTTAGAATGGCTATGCAGAACTTAGTTTCCTTCGCAGAGTTAAATAATTAAGAAGCATATATTTAATGTAATCAGCGGAAGGATTACAGAGAAGTTGAGGTGATTTGTTTAATCCAGATAATGGCCGGTGTCTGACATCTCTTGCCTGAAAGGCTGGTTGGAGCGCATTATCGCAACATTTATAAAACAGCTGAATATGCACATAAAGTGCTATAACCTGTATAGCTGCAGAAGAGGAGCTGCTACAGGAATTAGGATGGATAGTCTTTCACAGCAGGTACATGTGTAATGGACAAATGGCCTCATTCTGTGAAATTAATTTTCTATGTTTCCATTGTTTTTAAATGCCTTGCCATAACACAATATTTGGACCATTTAATGAATCTGCAAAAAATGTAACATCTTAGTTCATACACAGTGGGCTCAGTCACAAAATCAATGGAGTATTTCAAAAAAAGATACCAGCAAGTGGCTAAACATTCCGCAGATCAGACAGGATCTGTGGAGGAGGAAGTCTAGTTAGTAGCAGGAGCCTTAACCTTGAAAAGTGGGCAGATTTTGGGTAGATCGGAGGTTAATATATTAAAAAATGCACTTGCAATCGAATCTTATCACCAACCTGCCCACTACCATCATTAACTGAAGACAGTTGGTAAACAAGCAGCTACCCTGCTCCAAGTAAGGGGACTGGCACTTTAAATAATGGAATGATATTGTCAGAATTTCTATTACGTAAGTTTTGAAACTTAACTGACACATAAATCAGGCTGAGCCCAGACAGATTTAGGAGGTGACTGCCTTTCCTCTTACTAGCTATCCTAACTATTCCTAAACTATTCCCTGTGACTGAATGAGTGCCACCAGCCTAAACCCCTCCTCCAATCCTGTCTCTCTCCGGAGCTGATGTCTCTCATTCAATGGAAAACGAGGAGCCGATAACCATTTGACTAGGTCAGGCTGGGTAGTGTGCGAGAAATCAAGCCCCACTATTCCTAGATAACAAGGTGTAGAGCTGGATGAACACAGCAGGCCAGGCAGCATCAGAGGAGCAGGAAAGCTGATGTTTCAGACCTGGCCTGCTGTGTTCGTCCAACTCTACACCTTGTTATCTCCAACTCCAGCATCAGCAGTTCCTACTATCTCTGAGTGAGTTTTAAACCCACTATTCCTAGAGTTGTTACAAGTATGAACACATTTAATCAAACTATCTGAAGTCCAACATACCTGACTGATGAACCTAGATGAAAAGAAAATACTCATCAGGTTTCTGGTTTTATCAAGTAAATAACGATTTATTGCAAACAGGTTGTTTTTGACCAATAGCAGGAAAATAATTTGCTAACTTATAAATGTCTATAACTTATACTCTAATCCAATAACAACAAGTGTACATTTACAAATAATACACGAAGAGGCAAGACATGAACATTATGGGTGGGGAAGAAATGAAACAGTCAGTGAAGCACAGTTTTGGCACCAATCCAGATTACAGGTGCGGAACAAATATTTTCCTTCAGCTCTCTGCCAATTCATTTTCACTCTTTGAGGAGGACAAAAGACTGCAGATACACTGAACTCAACTTTTCATTCACCGCTGAGTATTCAACATTTCAGTATCACTGAAGGTGGTTTACCCCATTTTTGCCTTTCAAGAAGAGAATTTCCAGGCAGAACGAATAACTAACTGCTCAGGATCTCCTTTTACGCCTCCACTCATGGAAGGGAAAGACAGAGAGATGCTTTATTCTTCACTGACTAGATTTTTGCTGCATTGTCCAAACACAAAGAGTGTAACCACTCACCCAGGAACCACTCAAGACTTTGTTACTATGATGAATACACCTGACCACACGCAATGTATCTTGATTGAAAAACGAATCATATTTGACATTGAACAAAACTGCCCGAAATGCAATACACAGAGCCAAAGAGTCTAACACTCTTTTTGAATGAGGCAACATTCTAGGTACAACACACAATGGCTTCAGATAGCTGATATTTTAGAGAACGGTAACATCTTCTTCCACAGTCACTTTGTTTAAAGCAGTACCTTTCCCCATTTTTTAAGTCTACAATCCAAAAGAGAATCAAAATTGTCTTTGCAACTGCAGCATCTAAATTTCTGCAGTTATCATCTAAAAACTGTTCTCCAGTCTGAACAATGCACTTTGAGCCAGAGTTTGGATGTTAATGTTAATTTGACATGACCCATTCTTGAATGAGGGTGCACTGCCCTGTAAGACAAATTGGTGGAACCTCTGTCCCTGAGAAGTGTACAGTCTCGAATGAGCACTGACACTCTCACACAATGGGGCCATAAGTGTAAAAAGTGAATGAAGTCAAGGACCTATCAGACGTAATCCCAATTAACACTGCAATCAATAATCTCCTCATCACAGTCATAAGTCTTGTTTCAGAATATAAGGGTTGAAGAATGTGTGAAATCTGTAGCTTTCTCCGATGTTTCTTAGAGACGAGCAATGCCTCTACAAGTTTTATCCTCCTTGGAATGTATGAAGGGGCTTCTTAACTTTGACATGGTATCCAGTTATAACAGAGACAGTAAGAACTGCTGATGCTGGTATCAGAGGTAACAAGTGTGGAGCTGGAGAAACACAGCAGGCCAGGCAGCATCAGAGGAACAGGAAAGTTGACGTTTCAGGTCGGGATCCTTCTTCAGAAATGGGGGAAGAGAAAGGGGCTCTGAAATAAATAGAGAGGGGGGTAGGGCTGGGGAAGGTGAGTGGAATGGAGATAGTTGAGTGCGGGTAGGCAGTGGTTGGGGATTGGTCAGTGAGGTGGAAGGGGTGGGAGAGAAGATGGACGGGTTGTGTCAGGTCAAGGAGGTGAAGATGACAGGGAGGGTTGGTCATGGGATGAGGCCAGGGTTGGGGAGATTTTGAAACTGGTAAAGTCCACATTGAGACCATTGGGTTGTAGGGTCCCAAGGCAGAATATGAGGAGCTGCTCCTCCAGTTTCCGGGTGGCGTCATTGTGACACTGGAGGAGTCCCAGGATGGACATGTCACCCAGGGAGTGGGAGACGGAGTTGAAGAGGTTCACGACTGGAAGATGTTGTCATTTGTTGCTCTACAAAGTGGTCTCCGAGCCTATCCAGTTAACTCAGTCCTCCAGACAAAAGGACAATTAAACAGATAGGTGAAGATTAAAAGTGTAAGTGTTTACAGATGTGAGATTGCAATGACCCCTGTGCCATATACATCCCCTTGGAGGGTTTTCTCTTTCCTTGTCCTCCCACTGTCCAGATGCAGTCCTGGGGTCTGCAGAGGCGATGAAGGAAATCTGTTCCATAGGGGAGCCTTGTGGCCTTAAAGATTTGGACAGACAACTCTTGGGGGGGAGGGGGGGGCGGGTGTTGGTTGGGGTGTGTGCACCTGGAGTGTCCTGCGCAGATGCAGGCTCATTCTCCTTTGCTGCAACTTCAAAAGGGCTGGAGATCACAGGCAGGATCAAAAAGGAGACTTTTAGGGAGCTTGTTAGAGGCTTCTCTTCCTTCTGAATCAATAACAGGAAGGGGAACCTGTGGTCCAATCCATCGTTCTCCTCTTGTGTTGCTGCTGATGCTGAGCAACAATGGGTAACATGACGGGAGTGCAGATTTCCACACATTTTTTTACAAACATTGAGCTTTCTGCCTGACCTGGATCTCCATGGAAACTGCCAATCTGTCCATGGAAACAGCGAGACACATGCAGGCTGCAGCCAGCTAGGTGCAGATAATGTTGCTGAACTCCTCTGATCTTTGGTCCAGTTTACCAAGTGTCTCAGACAATCTTACCTGCTGCTCCTGGTCTATCTGTACATTCACACAAAGGTATCAATGAGTGACGCCACAACAGGTGCCATCCTCTTGAGTACCAGCAAACTAAAGCAATTCTTCCATCACCAGCTGCAGAGACTTGTCAGTGATGTGCTCACTTTGTATGTGCTTACATGTCTAATCGAGGTAGAGTACCCACTGAGGCCTCGGAGCTGGTGGAGGGTGCGTGAGAAATATTGTCACTGCATCTTCCAAGAGATCTCTGCTTTCTTGCTCAGAAATGGAGCTGACATCGAACGAGATTGATCTTTTAAGGGTGGCATCCACTGCTGTGGAGTCTGTACATGTTCTGCTTGTTGTTGTATAAGAGAAGACAGAGAATGAGTTGTAATTGATCATGAGTTATGAGTTCATTCACAATCATGGGGAGTAGTACAACACAACAGTGATGTTTGCTTGGCAGCCAGGACATGGGAGCATCCCCAATTAAGTAGTCTCCATCCTCTCCCACTATGTCCAGAATTGTTTCCTTGTAAAGGGTGAGGAGAGGAATACACCCACCATTGCCACCTCTGTCCTGTTAGCCTATTGTGGGCCATTTGTGGGCAGCACGGTGGCTCAGTGGTTAGCACTGCTGCCTCAACACCACCAGGGACCCAGGTTCGATTCTACCCTTGAGCGACTGTCTGTGTGGAGTTTGCACATTCTCCCCGTGTCTGTGTGGGTTTCCGCCAGGTGTTCCAGTTTCCTCCCACAGTCCAAATATATGCAGGCTGGGTGGATTGGTCAAGTTAAACTGCCTGTAGTGTTCAGAGATATGTAGATTAAGTGGGTAATAGGGATGGGTCGGGGTGGGATATTCTGAGAGTGTTGGGCTGAAGGGCTTGTTTCCATACTGTAGGGATTCTATCATTTTCTCCACAATGAGATATAGGGTAGAAGTGATTGAGAGACAAGTGGCTGAAAGAGATTTTACTGATGGTGCAGGAGCTGAAAAGTGATGAGGTGATCCAATTAAGTAAGTGGGAAGAGTGGAAGGCAGGAAGGCTTAATAGTTTAGGAGGGTGAAGTTGGTGAGAACGTTAAGGGAACACGCTGCATGCAGTAGTGAGTGCAGTAGACCATAACCATGGTAGGAAATGTGTGCAGTGGCAGAGTCACAGTGAGTGTGAGGCCTCAGAGAGAAGATAGCAGCGCTTATCCTTGAAGTGGTTAGGAGGTTATTGATATTCTTGCATCTTTGTTGCATGTTTGTCTAGATCGTAGACATAACACTGACCTGAGTATCAATTTTCAACCAGATTCTCAGAGCCTGGTCCTGTGGTCCCTTCTGGTATTCCTCAAGGAAGAGGACCACCCCATCCACCAGGATCTCCGGGTCACTCTTGACAAGCTGAGATGTCTAATTCTCTGTCTTACGCATTTCCCTTCTGAAATGTAATGTCCCAAAAGATGTGGAATGCTTGTTGCTCCCTTGCAGTATTTGAGGTTGCACACAGGTCAGGTTTCGATATGATGCCTATGCTGGAAGGTCCTTGCAGCGTAAGCCCACATCTCTACCTCTACAGTTCAACGAGACTGTCACCATGGAGGCCAGCTGCATAATTAACAGAGCGAGCAGTGTAAGATTTTGTGAGAAACATCACCAGAGCTCAAGGAGAAAAACCCAGTACGAAAGGTCTACAAAATCATGAGGGGTATAGACAGGGTGGATAGCAAAAAGCTTTTTCCCTAGAGTGGGGGATTCAATTACTAGGTGTCATGAGTTCAAAGTGAGAGGAGGAAAGTTTAAGGGAGATATGCGTGGAAAGTTCTTTACACAGAGGGTGGTGGGCGCCTGGAACGCGTTGCCAGCAGAGGTGGTAGACGCAGACACGATAGCGTCTTTTAAGATATATTTGGACAGATACATGGATGGGCAGGGAGCAAATGGACACAGACCGTTAGAAAATAGATGACAGGTTAGACAGAGGATCTTGATCGGCGCAGGCTTGGAGGGCCGAAGGGCCTGTTCCTGTGCTGTAGGTTTCTTTGTTTCTTTGAAACTCCCTGAAATTGACACCGAGACAAACTACAGGAAGAACCAGCTTGAGGCCTCTGATATTTCTTTGTTGCTTCAATGGAGTTCATATTTTGTTTGGTAATTTTTGCCATTAGTAGTGACTTAGGAAGATCCAGTGATGTGTAAGTTACAGAACTAACCTTCAAGCTCAAGTGAATAGCCACTTTTGCGTCACAGGTTCTCTGTGGGTGGCCATCCAGGAGATGGCAGATGTCGTTTTCTCGTATGTGGAGGAGGCACCATCTGTCCCTGGGCTAAGAATGGATCTGTAGGGATTCAGATACTTGAGTAGAAACAGTGGATGTATTTATTTGTAGTTTTTAAAATTATGATATCAGTTCATAAGGCAATGAAAATAAAATGAATTTTCCTTTGTTGGGGAATCAGGAAGAAGAAGTCATTGATTTTGCTCTGCATACATTGATGATTTCATCACACTTGTGCACAAGATATCAGTGCGAGTGTATGTCCCACTTTTATTTCACATTAAGTTGATTTTAAAAGCTATAATCAATCCTCTGTATAGCCTCAGTCCTTCATCTTGTGCCCTTACGCAGCTTCTCATATTGATTCAGGCCAGGCCGAGGCATGATGGCAGTTCCTTGTGCCAGGCAATTTATTTCTTTTTGGTGCATGTTTTCTCTCTTTGCTGTATATTTAAATTAGTCATTTAGCTCACTGCAAAGCCTCAGTAAATACTCTGCAGTAGGTGCACTACTAATTTTCAGAAATTAATCTCAGGGCATTACAACAATAACTTAGTAAAAGATATTTCTCAAGACAATAAAAACAGTCAATTTCCAATTGATTTTGAAAATCTTTCACTCATTCTAGCTGTCATCATAGTAGCCATCTCTTCTGAATGATGTCAGCTTCTTCTATGTACTCATTGTGCCATCTAGAGTTGAGATTTGAACTATTTGCAGCTGGAACTGTGCTGGTTCATTCAGAGAAAAAAGGTCTGTAACAGCAGAAGTACTGTTAGTTTAGCATTCTCACCAGAAAACAAAAGCTGTTGAAGATATTGAGTTTCCGAATTCATGTCAATTAAGAAGTAAGCTGTGTTAGCAGTTTGTTTACGAGTCTCAAGAAGAAATATCATCTAAAGTAAATAACTGAATGAATGTAGAAATTTGCCAAACAGAAAATGATTACAGTCATGCCAACTCACCAAGGTGTTTTGAAGTGAAGCCATAAGTGGTTTGAGTATTTTTAAATTTTTCGTTGAAGGCCAAAACAAAACAGCTGAATCTTTAGAGCTGATATTTTTAATAAAACCCTCTCATGCAGTTCTTGTATAGTGTAATATAGTTTGCGTAATTTCTTTGTGTTTTGTGAACTTTTGTATTATTTTGTTAAAATTGCATTGACAGCCTCTTGTGAATATGTTCATTGGCTGACCACTGTCAGAGTTAAAAATACAGATCCTTTTAGGGCTCAAATTGATTAACTCTCAAGTTCATTGAGAGAAGGTAATGCTTATTAGACTTTGCAGTTTGTACTTCCCTCTCTTTCCTCACTTCTGTTGTTGTTGCATTCACCATGTTGGGCAGTGCTTGCAAATTTCTTGCTTAATTAGAAACATGGATGATATGATGGTGGAGATTTTTTTTAAAAAAGGGATTACAGGTGATTTGGCGATGATAAAAACATTCAGAGGTGTGTTGAAGCAATCTCTGAGTAGAGAAACAGATGGGAAAAAGCAACAACAATACTGAAATACTAATATTAATATACATAAAATAGCTTTGCAGGTGATAGATAAAATGATGTGATCCAAGTACAGATGTGAATGTGTGATCAAAAATAGTATTGAGACTTATTGGCACTTGCCTGGGGTTGGACTACATCTATTACTCACATGTCCCTATCTGTATCAATTGTCTTTTCTCTGTGAATACTTCTTGACAGTAATAGAAGCTTCTACAGGTCTGCTTTGACAGAACTATTCTGAAGAAGAGTCACTGGATCCAAGATGTTAACTCTGCTTTCTCACCACAGATGTTTCCAGACCTGCTGAGTCTTTCCAGAAATTTCTGTTTTTGCTTCTGACTTTTAGCATCTGCGAGTTTGTTACTCTTTTGTTTAACGAATGCACCAAGTTGGCTTCTGTGCATATGAGATCAGCTAGTGATCAAACTGACTTGTGGAAAATAGTATGGAAAAATTCAAAATTTCATACAATATCATGCAGAGACGGACCATGTAAGCTATACTGGTTACACTGTTGGTGGTTTAATTGGTTAGCCTTTTAGACCTAATTTTTTTTTAAGGACATGTCCATTTTCTGGTGAGATTCAAAGGTTGACATGAGTTTCACTGAAGCCTAACTGCTTACAAAATCACAATGGAACCAATTTCTAAAAGCAACTTAATTGAATACATCTTTTTATAGTGAGTTTTCAAAGTTCAGATGAGTATCTCAGAAGCTTGTTGATACCTATTAAATGCATTTATTAAAATTCATTTCCAGGGTGTAAGCTGGTTTTCATTACCCATTCCAAACTACCTTGATTTGACCACTCAATGGCCTTACATGACCACACAAGGTACATAATCATTTCCTTCCAATCTTTTAGAGCTAATGATTGCACTTTCTTTGAAAAATAAGACAGATAAAAGACCTGAGGCATTAAACTCCTTGGCTCAGAACCCAGTAGTTCCTGTCGCTGATGATTGTGTGATTGTTCAATGAGTTTAGCCAGAGGGATGGTTACAGTTATTTTCCTTTACTTTGTGTCCTTGCCAAGCTGAAAATTGCTGAATATTGTCTGCCAATTGACAGTTGAGGTTACATTTGAACATCTGTCATCGAGATAGAAGACTTTCAGTATCAGCAAAACATACAAAGTCATTACTTTTTAACTACTTGCCAAACAATAGAAAAACAATTTTTAATTTGTGTTGATCGAATGTCCCTTTTAAAGTTTGTACGTTGTTTTCACTGCATGGAGGGGGCGGATTAATATTGTGTCTATAAAGAAGCCTGTGTCATTTCCAAGTTAGATGTAGATATTTTCCAAATCAACTTGTTTAGAAATGTTATTATATACCTCTGGAGCACATGAGAACTGTGGTCAACCTCCCGAACAAGAGGTAGGTACACTTCCATGGTGCAACACAAACTCCTTCACATTAAGTGTAGATATTTTTAATCAACCTTTTCAAAGATGTTGCTACACAGATTTGGAGAATGTGGGACATGAGCTTGGTCCTTTTAGTCCAGAGGTAGGGATATTACCACAGCATTATAAGACCTTCAAATAAGTTGTGTATATTTTGCTCTGTTTAATGTTGATCATTTGCTGTGAAATGTGAAAAAGGAATTGCTTAAGCTCAGTATATAAAGTCAAAATTTGGGAATGGCTAATGAGAGAAAGCCTACGAATGTACGTTTTTCTACTTATTACTAATAAGGTAGAAGAGAAATCAGCTTTCTGTTTTGATAAATGAACGATTAATTTGCACATTTCTGGGTGCTAAAGAAATTTTTTTTATCCAATTGCTGCACTTTTCTGCAAGATAACTTTGGGTGACTTGGAGTACAGTGAGCATGGACGTTATACCACAGGGAAGATGTTTTGGCAAGATGGAGGCTTGCAAGGTGGGTTTACAGGAATGAAAACTGGACTTCAGGGATTAAGTCATGAGGAAAGATTATATGAATTAAGCCTGTTTTCTCCAGAATTTAGCATGATACATTAAATTGATCAAAGTCTTTTAGATATTAACAGGAAAAGTCAGGGTGGATTCTAGAACCAGGGGGTGTAGACTGAAAATTAGGGCCACACCATTCAGAGAAGATGTTAGGAAGCACTTGTACGCACAAAGGGTAGTAAAGGTTTCAAACTCTTACACAAACAGCAGTTGATGTCAGATCGGTTGTTTGTTTTAAATCTGAGATAAATAATTTTTTCTTAAGCAACCATATTAAGAGATATGGGCCAAAGGCAGGTATGTGGAGTGAGACCACAGCTGAGATCTCACTAAATGGCAGAACAAGCTCGAGAGGCTGAATGGTCTACTCCTGTTGCTATGTTCCTATTTAAGTCTTGGTTATGTGACTCACTAATCAAGAAGCACTAAAATAGGAATGGCTGAAAACTGTACATGTTTGATCTGTTCTTTAGATTACCTAGAAAGCAATGTGAACCACAGTAACAGATAAATACTTTTTATTGAGTGTTCTGTCTACTTAAAAGGAAGATTCTTCAAAATGATTCTGTTAAGAAAATCATGTAAAACCATTAAGCATGTTTTGTAAACATTACAAACACCAAATTCCAGACTTAGATTATCAATATTAAATATTCTTTGAAAAAAAAATCCCCAGTAAAGTAAAACAACTCCCTAAAGGTTGATATCCTGTCGCCAAGTCATCCTTTATTCACACACGGAAAGCTCCCTAAGAGCCAACTCTCAGAGTGTCAGGATGTCGGACACTCAGGTTCTGGTCCATCAGCCAGTGCTCCCAGATTAACAACACCTACCGGGCAGCTCGTTTATTTTTCTTTATTAATTCACGGGATGAGGGCATCGCTGGCTTGGCAGCATTTATTGCCCATAAGGCAGCTAAGAGTCAACCACATTGATCTGGGTCTGGAGTCACATGTATGCCAGACAAGGTAAGGATGGCAGTTTCCTTTCCTGAAAGACATTAGTGAACCACGTGGTTTGTCCAACAATTGGCAATGGATTCTCGGTCATCATTAGACTCCTAATTCCGGGCTTTTTTTTAGTTCAATTTTCTCCATCTGCCAAGGTGGGATTTGAACCCGGTTCCTCAGAATGTTATCTGGTTCTCTGGATTAACAGTCCAGTGATAATACGACTAGGTCATTGCATTCTCCTCGGGGGAGGTCCAGGAGGTCCACCTGCCTGACCTCATTCTAATCACTACAGTATGTTTAAAGGTCAGGGAGAGTGGAGAACTGGCAGCATCAGACTGGTTGCCTGTAGTGCACCCTCGTTGACTTCCCTGCTCCTCCAAATCTGTTGGTTGCCCACCTCTGGCACCGTTGAAAACTTTTATACCGATGCCCCATCCTCCCAGCCCCATGCCCAACATATATTAGTTCCCTCCCTAACTTGTCACCCTGAATGTTTTTGCGCCCACCAATTGTTCTGCAGTCTAAACTGTCAATGGTGTGGTAAAGGCAAAGGTCTTCTGGGAATTTGGTAAATGATAGGACCAACAGAAGTTTTGACAATAGGCAAAGGTAGGAATGATGGAAAAGAGAATAGGGCAAAGTAGAATCAAATTAGTTACAGGAAAAAAGATAGAGACAGAAAGTGAGAAGAAAAATGCAATTTTAAAAACAGTTTACTTTTTCTTTTCTTCTTAATTCAATTTAATATCCGCAGTAATGAGAAACCATCAATTGTTCACTTTCTCCAACAGAGGGGTTAAGTGGTATTGCAGACACCTAAACAATCATCAGGATAGAGTCCTTATATCATCGAGTAGTCATCCTAATCTATGGTGATTTTATTCTTTTTATCAGCAAAGATGCAGCAATTGTTTGAAACCCCTGGGGAGGTTGACATTGAGCTGCCTTTTTGGTGAGACTATTGATGGAAAGCCACAAATCATCCACTTATTCCAAACAATGTGCAAATCAATCTTCCCTACCACTGATTCCATGCTTGCTGATATGATAATAATGCCATTATTTTCCCAACAAATTTGTGCTAATGTTAAAGTAAAAAGAAGTAGCTTTTTTTTTCAAGTATAATGTATGACACATTTAAATATCTAAAATATATTTCAAACATATGAAGGAAATAAATGCAATTTTTTCTGGCACTGCATTATAAAACAGAATGAAGTGCTGGATAGTCATGTAACCTAGGCAACCTATTACCAGAGAAAGAAAGGATAAATAAAACAGTCCGAGGTTGAGGCCAGTTCCAGGGACAATGCAAGAAATCCAGCTCAGGTCTCGTTTGCAAAATTATTTTGTAAGGCATTTAATCAAAATGCTCATGATCATTTCAAAATCAATTTGATTACATATTTAAATTAAAATTTTCGAGATGCAAGTTCTAAGACACAAAATAATTAAAGTCCTGCACACTGCCACACATCTTGGTGAGATCACATCACAATGCAATTGAAGCATAGGTACCTTTCGTTAGCCATTCAAACCTACCTTATTTGACAATATCATTTCATTTGATCTTAACAGTAAGGAAAATAACTTTGTTCTATTATTTAAAGATGAAATAAATAAGAAAATAGGCTTTATATCGTTAACAGTTAGTTGGCAATCCTAAAATTGCAAATACATAATTCATAACCGTCAACGCGCACCAAGTTTACTTCTATTATTACATCGCAAAATAATTATACATTCTTGGGAATAATATATTAATTTTCAGAAATACTCATAATGTTATTCAATCAATATATTTTGACAATTTAAATAATCATAAAGGAAAGCAGGTTGCCAGTAGAATCACTCCCAAAATTTCAATCTTCTTACACATTCATATCTAACCATTAATTTATATGGCATTGATAGTCCTCTTGTTTGCTTCCAGGAACAATCAGTATCTACATGCAAAGCAGAAGAACATGGGTCAGAGATCCCTTGAGTCTCCTGCCTCTGTGATACAGGACATTTATGGTGACATTTTGGCATTTATGGTGTTGCAACAAAGGAAGAATGGTGTCCTGACAACTGAGGTGGCTACGTGTGAAGTGAGTATGTGCAAATGAGGTGCAGAGGAATGGGCAGCAAAGGTGTGCCTCATCCTGTTCTCTCTTCTGATGGATGGACATTCACTTGGCACAATACTATGTGAAGTAGGCATCATGTCCTTCACCAACAGAAAATGGACCTGGAGAAACACAGCAGGCCAGGCAGCATCATTTGAGCAGGAAAGTTGATGTTTTGGGTCAGGGCCCTTCTTCAGAAATGGGGAGGGGGAAGGGAGCTGGGAAATAAATGGAGAGGAGGAAGGTGCTGGGAAGGTAGGTGGGATGGTGGTATCTCACCTATCACCATCCCAAGTGCCTTCCTCAGCCCCACCCCTCCTCCATTTATTTCAGAGCTCCCTTCCCCTTCCCCATTTCTGAAGAAGGGTCCCGACCCAAAACATCAACTTTCCTGCTCAAATGATGCTGCCTGGCCTGCTGTGTTTCTCCAGCTCCACACTATGTTGACTGTGACTCCTGCATCTGCAGTTCTTGCTACCTCTGATGTCCTTGACCAAGCCGGCATCAGATCAAAGGACCTAAGAGAAGCAAACAGCACAAACATGGGTGCAAATGCTTTTAAAGCTGCGATTTTTATTTGTCCAGCTGGAATTTTTTTAAGGTCAGAAATGTTATTCTGCTTTTTTTGACAAATAGCTCAGCTGGCAGCCTTTCCCATTCTTGGGCCATTTGAATTTTCTCTCCCACTTCTGGTTCAAGACCCCTGTAAAGTGGAGATTCATTGAATGTGGCACATTAGCATTAAGCTAATGAAATGGACCAAGAAGTGCAGATGGATTCACTTCAGTTTAGGAAGAGTAGCCTTTTGGCACTTGACCTATGCAACATCCAGGCGGAACAGTAGAGAAATATTGAGGTCGAGCTGCAGTGTCTTCGAAACTACAAAGAATATTAGACTTTAAAATTCAAAAGGCCAAAAAGTTAGATATCTTTTGACATTATGATGTCCCTCCATTGAATTTTTCACATTCAATATTCACTTCAAATTAATTAATAAAATATTGCATAATTTAGCTCTCATTTCCCCCTACATAACGTCATTGCACATCAAATAATTCACTATGCAGAAATTCATTCAAATTGTCTATGAGCAATGACTGAGGATACTATTCATGCAAATCTTTCTTTCCTTTAAAATTTAATACACTTGCTGGAAATTTGTTTTGTATCATTCTGACTTGTGTACTTACGAGTTCAAATTATTTCCAAAATTGATGGTGAAGTTTGAACTTTCCTATCCAAGCCAATGGTAATCCAATTATAATACTCTTTTATAAAGTAAATTTACAATGATCATACTTGGTTGTCTGGCTGCCTTCTTCAACAAAACTACTATCTACTTCAACTCAGAGCAGCAAACTTAGGAAAAGTGACAGCCCTCTGTGAAATTGCTATTAACCCAGCTGATTTTAACTCCCAGGTCACGTTTCAAAATGATTCATCAAGATGACTGGATCACAATTACTGGCTAACTGAAGCTACTTAAAGTGGGAATGCACCTCTAAAAAGAAGGTTGCATTCCCAAATCCCACATTTCCATCAATAGCATGGACACAATTCTTTGGGCAGTAAAGAATCAAAACATTGCTTGTAGTTCTTCCAATGCTTTTTTGATTGTCTTAGTGGAAGAGGTCAGAGCTGAGAAGGAACGATCATTTACCAGCACACCCAAGTCAAATATTGGTCTCTGAATGTACACAACTCTTTGAGAACACCTGTCAACTAGAGGAAGTACAGAAAAGGAACCTGAGAAAGGCATGCTAGCAATCTCAAAACCAAAGACCACTTCCACTTCCCAGAAACACCTGCCAAATGTATGGTGGGAGAAGCAACTCTAGGATCAGGCTCATCAGCCACAGAACCCATGACCAGTGCCATGGAAATTCCTAGGTGGACAATCATTCTCATTTTTGAATGATTGCAATGCTGACAACAGAGATCTAACAGCATTAGTGCTAACAGCATCACTGAGTTCACTCACATCAAGATAAACAGGGTGTGCAGAGCACTTTGCCTCTCTCACCAAATATATAGAACAGCAAAGGTGCTAATGACGTACTTAACGCTTTATTTAACGTAAATATGTTTCTTGAATGAATTGTGTTTCAGCAGTGAGTAACAAAGAAGTCATGTACAGATCAATTTAGTTCTGATGACCTGTAGAAATTGTAAGTGTTGAAAGAAAGGTTGTTTTTTTTTCTTCAGCCAGTGTCTGAACTTGCTTCACACTGATGCAGAGTGCCTCATTGTTGTGATGCTATTACCGCACACATAGACTAGAGACAGCTACAGTCTACTATTTTGCTTATTTATACTGCTATCTGCTTAACCTGCTTCATTTTCCTGTGCTTCTCTGTAACTTATTTTGGCTTCACAGATATTGATGATGTTTGGTGCGTCAAGTGTTGTCTCTTTAGGATAGCAAATAACATAAATTTCTGAAGATGATGAATTGTGAAGAAGGACGTCACAAACAAACAGCACTTTCCTTACCAAAGATTATATCCAGCCTTGAATTGTTATGGATAACATTACAGGTAAATCCTGGTTAAGCACTTGTATAATGTGATGCTCAGCAAAGTAGACATACATTAGACTGTATATAGAAGTAGAATAGTGTGGATCCCAGAGATCTAATATAAAATCTATTGTGAAGAAAAGTCATGGAACTCAAAGCTTTAGCTCCTTCTATCTCTCCACATATGCTGCCAGACCTGCTGGGTTTCTCCAGCATGTTCTGTTTTCATATAAGTTACACATTAATGAGCACTATTGTTGTATGTCAAGTGACATTTGACCAGAGAATGAGTATGGATCTAAACAAAACAAAGGCCTCATTGTAACATATGCATACAGCTCAAGACAGACTGTTCAATGAGTGTTTCAGAGATAGTAGGAACTGCAGATGCTGGAGGATCTGAGAGAACAAGGTGTAGAGCTGGATGAACACAGTAGGCCAAGCAGCATCAGAGGAGCAGGAAGGCTGATGTTTTGGGCCTAGACCCTGTTCTGAAGAAGGGTCTAGGCCCAAAACATCAGCCTTCCTGCTCCTCTGTTCAATAAGTGGAAGTTTCTTTACATTCTTATGAAATTTGTTGTTACCATTTGCCATTTGATTATAAACATTTTGACACACTTATACAATTGATGTCATATTAAAAATCTGCAACAGTCCCTGGTTGAGATAAATACTTTCCATTGTAAGGCTCATCAAAATTCTGTTGTGTTCACATCCAACAACCATGTCCATGGAAAATGTGAACATGTCCCTCCTTTCAGCAATTATTTCTTTGTCACCCATTAATAAATATCTTCTTCTACATACATCATCGCGTTTATATCTATTTCAGTAGCTAAATGACTCCCTCAATGGGTATGAGGATCTAAATTAGCTTAAATATGTTTTGTTTTAACTCTGAAAGCCTCAGGCAACCACCTAGCCCGCTAAATACCTGTATGCCCTTCTATATACCTCTATCTAGTCACCTTAGTAAATTCTGTACATATGGGCATCACAGGCAGCATGCTGTACAACTGTTAGTGACAGAGGAGTACTTTGTGTATTTATTTGGATGCATGAAGAAAAGCTTGGTCCCTGACGTGTATTTTTTATGTTTAGAGAGCACAGGTAGGACTGTTTGCTTTGAGCTTAATAACTTATTGCAATATGACTTTGGAAATTTCCCACCAAAATCCTGTGGTACATCCAAACACACATTATTTTTAACCAAAGGTATGCTGTATTCATAAAACTTGTAATAAAAAATACCAAAGCTTTTCAGAGGCTTTGCGATAATATTCAACTTGTCCCCATACAGAATGTTCCACTCAATATGCCTACAAAGTAATTCAAATTGGCTGTTGCAGGAAGTGCAAAAATAGTAACATTTTCCTCTATACTCCATGTTACACACTGATATACCTCAAAACATTTTCAATACTCTTGTTTTACAATGTCCCTGAGGGGTTTTCTGATTTCCAGCCCCTCTGTACACAATTACTAAACACCTTAGACAACAACCTTACACCACTGCATTTCTGCAGCAATTTCCCCAAGTTTTAGTCGATTTCTCAGCACTATTTTTTGACCTTGGATTGTGCCAATATAAACCATTCAGCTAAGGACAACTCCCTGCACAGGAAGATCAACTGGCTTCAGGCAAACCAAGAAGCATTTTTCACTTGGTTGATAGACATCCAAGAGCAGTTGATGTTTCCCTGAGTGTGCTTCCTTGGCAACAATCTTTCGGGCACAGAGTCCTGCAGGAACTGCTTGGGATAAATCTCAATAAAAACCACTGCAACTCTTACCAAACCTTCTTTGCAAAGGTAAATTTCACAAGGACGTGGACAACAGTCTTTTCTACACCACAACCACCTCACCAACAGCTTCCAAAGGGGCTGACACTCTGGAAAGGTTTTGACAGGAAGAGTCTTTCCCACCACCAGTCATTCTATATCTTGGTGCTTGTTCATAAGTTCTGGCAATGAGACATGCAGCAAATGACTTTGGTAGTCTGGTCAGGCAACCATTTGACAGGATCTACCATCTCCTTTTCTTGCAGGGCTGTGAGGGCATTACATTCTGGCCATTGCCAGATGGCCTTGTGGTCAAAGGTGATTTTCTGAATAAAGCTCTCCATGTGGGACAGGTGTTACGACATAGTCCAACTCATTGGAACTGTACGTCTAGACCAATCCTTTGTATCACCAGGTACAGGTAGAATCTCAGCATTTGATGATACTGGTTTGTAAACAGAGCTGCACACACAAAGTGGCCACCAGGAAGAGGGTGATGTTGGGTATGACTCCTTTCTCTTTATCTAGAGGTTTGTGTTTCACGTCTGGATCATTTTTGGCTTCCAGATAAAGCAGATGATGGCTAATTTAAACGCCACAATGCAAGAGAGAGGAAAGGGCCACATCTGCACTGTGTACTTCCATACTGAGATCCTGATAACCAGTTTCTTGCCTACAATGCACAGGGAGAGTCGCTCATACATGTCCAGTTTTTGTCTGACCTTCCCATTTTTAACGTGTACCCCAGTACATCCAAGCCAAATCCCCACCACCTTCAGGTAATCTGTCATGACTGTGAAGGAGACAATGAATTGGTCACTCTATTCCTAAAAAACATGGCACTGTGTTTGTTTTGATCTACTTTGGCACCTGAGACCAAGCCACATAGATTGCAGGTGTTAACCAGCCTGGGCACCAATAGTGGATTGAACAGAATACGGTAATGTCATCCATGCACAGCGGAGCTTTGACCTGTGTGCCTCTATTACTTGGGATAATACTCTCTTCTGCCTGCATCTTTCCAGGTAGTCATGGCAAAGCCTTCTATGCATCACATGAAGAGAACAGAGAAGAAAGGGCAGCCCTGAGTAACTCCAGATTTAATTGGAAAGATTTCTGTTTCCTTCCAAATGAAACTGTGTCAGTGATGTTTGTGTGGAGTAACTGGATCCAATTGTGGATTCTATCCCTAAACCCATTTTGGAGAATGCATCTTTCATTTAGGTGTGGACATTCTGTCAAATACCTTCTCATAGTCCAGACTGATGAGGTAGGTCCCTTGTCTCACACATAAGCGATCTTAACCCAAACTAGTGCAAATCTCTCTCAGATTTTCCTGCTGGGTACAGCACAGCTCTGGTCGGGGTGAATCACACAATTCCGGAGCTCCAATTAGTGACAGCCTCTAACAGAGTTTGAATTCCACTTGCAGCAGTGAGATAAGTCACTAATCCTAATTTCTCTCTTTTCCCCCTTCCACTAGGCAACAAAGATGATGATGCTTTCCTGGAGTCAGCACGTTTTGCTTTGTCCATCCCTCTCTTCTGAACAACTCTGAGGATGAAGGACCTCTTGACGTTTCCCTGATTGCTTTCCACAAGGATGTGAAGATTCGCAGAGGGACTTCATGGTTCTCTAAACTTTGCAAACCATTTTAAGATGGTCCATGTTCCCTGTGATCAGCAGACTCACATTCAATTTCCATCACTCCTACCACATCTCTGGTCTTCCTTTAAGTGACTTTCAGCCGGTAGAAGGCAATGGTCAGAGAAGAACGCCAGCCTGAAGTCAATGGGTCTAAGTGTGACAGCATGAGACACAAACAGGAAGTCTGAACAGGGACAGTTAGATCTGTCTGGCCATAACCAGGTGACTCTACATTGCGCTCTGACTGCAGAATTGTTGAAGAAGATGTGCAACTTGGAGTTTCTTATTGTTTCCATCAATATAGAATCATAGAATTCCTATAGTGCAGAAAAAGGCCATTTGGCCTGCACTAACACTTTAAAGTATATGCCACTGAGACCCTACCCTATTCCCACATTCCCACATTCCACCTAGCTTACACATCCCTGGACACTATCGGCAACTTAGCAAAGCCAATCCACCTTACCTGCACAACTTCGTACTGTGGGAGGAAACCCACACTGACATGAGAAGAACATGCAAGCTCTACACAGACAATCACCCAAGGCTGGAACTGAACCCAGGTCCCTGGTGCTGTAAAGCAGCAGGGTTAACCACTGAGCCACTACATCACCCACCACCAACCTTTGGGTTCACAGCCAAAAGGAAATTGTCTGTGACTTCCAGTTTGCTACACGACTTCAGACTGCCCAGCATATTCTAGGTAACCACAGTGCTGCCATAGCAAAGTGAGAATGAACATGAAGGATTCCTCCTTTACCATTCACTTCCAGAAATACCTTGCTATTATTATTGCTAAATACCTCTGCTATTAGCTGCTGCAGATCCTGAAAGCATCTCAATTTCGGCGCAATTCACAACAATGAACTACTCTGGTTGCTAGATGAAGTAATTTATATTACAATTAAGAACAGTTAAGATTGTTAATTAATACACCTCATTCGTATTTACCCCCTTTTGGGGCACAATTGGTTATAGCCAACGCTCTACTGAATACAATCTCTAAGGTAAGTAATACATGTCCTCTGAGCCAGGAGGTCTGGGTTCAAGTCCCACCTGTTCCAGAGGTGTACAATAACATTTCTGAGCAGAATGATTTAAAAAAAAATCTTTGCACACTGCTGTGGTTATGTAGGTAAAGACCAATTTCTAGTTGGTATTCTTACATATCTTGGCTTTATTATACTTGGAAATCAAAGTACCAAATTTGCTACTTAGTGCCACTTTCATTTCAATAATACAACACAGCACAGAAACAGGCCCTAAGGTCCATCAAGCCTGCACCAATTCCTATTCCTTATTTAGACCTGCTACTATTGCCCATATGTGGTTTCTATCCCTCTGTTCACCTCCCATTCACACATCCATCAAGATGCGCCTTAAATGTTGCTAACAGGCCTGTTTCCACCACCTCCACTAACAGTGTTTTCCAGGCACCCACCAACCTCTGTGTGAAAAATCTTCCCTGCACTTCTTCCTTAAACTTTACCCCTCTCACTTGAGCCTGTGCCGCCTTGTAGTTGACCTTTCCACCCTGGGAAAAAGCTTCTGACAATGCTACCTATCTATGTCTCTTAATTTTGTAGACCCCCTTCAACCTCTGTCTTTCCAGTGAAGACAATTCAGGTTTATCCAAACTCTCCTCATAACTCAAACCCCGTAGATCAGCAACATTCTTTCACGTCTTCTCTGCACCCTGTCCAAAGTATCCATGTCCTTCTGGTTGTGTGGTGACCAAGGCTGCTCACAATATTCCAAATGTGGCCAAAGTTCTATGCAGCTATAAGATAATTTGTCAATTTTTTTGTTTGTTACCCCAGTCAATGAAGGCAAGCATGCAGTATGCGTTCTTGTCCACCATCAGGGAAGTACAGTGATTCAATAGTTGGCATTGCTGCCTCATGGTGCCAGAGATCCATGATTGATTCCAGCCTTGGGTGACTGTCTCTGTGGAGTTTGCAAATTCCCAGTGTCTGTGTGGGCTCCCTCTGGGTGATCTAGTTTCCCCCCACAATCCAAAAAACTGCAGATTGGGTGGATTGGCCTTGTTAAATTTCCCATCATGTCTGGAAATGTGTAGGCTAGCTGGATTAGCCATGGGAAATAGAGGGCTGGGGGAGTTGGTCTAGGTGGGATGCTCTTCAGAGGGTCAGTGCATACCCAATAGGCCAAATGGCCTGCTTCTACACTGTAGGGATTCTACGAATATCCACCTGTGTTGGCATTTTCGGGAATCTGTTGATCTGTATGTAAATGCTCCTAAGGATTTTGCCTTTTTTTTGTTATAATTTACACCTGAATTTGATCATCCAAAATGCATCAATTTTCATATTACTGGAAACTTGAGACGCTTTCATGCTGATGTGAAATTGGTATTATAATTATACTCGTGGTCCCAGTCTCCACTGTAACAATTTCTATATCCATTGTCTTCTTGCACAGTTCGTGGTTAATAGATGAAGTAATTTACATTACAATTAAGGACAGTTTAAGTATCTTAATTAAGGCACCAAACGTCCATGTAAACGAGAGGCTGACAATCTGAACTTGAAATATGACGCCAATTTGCATAATATTAGCTTGTATTCTCTTGAGTATGGAAGATTGGGGATGATCTCAACTCATAAAGAGATTAGAAGATTTGATAGCTCAGATGAAGAAATATTATTTTCTCTGATGAGGGATACTGTACAAGAGAAGTTAGAAGGTGCGAGCAGAAATCTTGTATTATCTGCTCAACGGTGAATGCTGGGTTAATTAATATGTACAAGACCAGAAAATGTGTTTTAATCTGTTTGTATAGGATCAAGGATTATAGGAAAATGCAAGTGAATGGGATGAAGACACGCATTAAGAATAAATAAAGGTGAAACAGACTGAGAATGAATAACTTCCTCATATAACAACTATAAACAATTGTTCCAACAGTGATTAAAACATACTCCAGAGAGAAAAAAAAGAGGCAGGCTGAGATAACAGTGTCAAATTTTTAAAGTTTCTGTTTCATGTTTTCTAAAACCTATCCGCATGTCTGCGTTTTAATCTGTCGGAATAAGAGAACCACCAAACTTCAGGACAGGGCTGCGGATCGGAATGTTTTCAAATAAAAGCAAAACACTGCGGAGATAGTAGGAACAGCAGATGCTGGAGAATCTGAGATAACAAGGTGTAGAGCTGGATGAACACAGCAGGCCACGCAGCATCAGAAGAGCAGGAAAGTTTGAAGGGTCTCGACCCGAAACGTCAACCTTTCCTGCTCCTAAAACACTGCGGAGACAGGGCTCGAAACATTAACTGCTTCTCTCGCTATAGATGGTGCCGGACCTCCTGAATTTCTCCAACAAGTTTCTGTTTTTGTTTCAGATTTCCGGCATCCGCGGTTCTTTGTTGAGAGAACAGAGTTAAATAGTTGCAGAATACAGAGTAGGTTCCTACTTCCTCATCCACGGCGGGCAGCGGTCCCAGGGGCGTGGCCACGGGGGGGTGGGGAAAATCACACTTAGGGGTTGGGTCTGAGAGTGGTGATCTCACCATAAGGGGGCGGGGTCTCACTTGGGGGTGGAGTCTCTGAGGGGCGGCCCCGCGGAGGAGGGGCGAGGTTTCACTTGGTCGCCAGGGTCTCTGGGAAAAGGTTGCCTCGCCATAAAGAGGCGGGATTAGAGGGCGAGGGGCGGGGTCTCGATGCAAGGGGCGGGGCCCGCAGTGCTCATTTGCCTCTGATGTTCGGATTGGTGCGCGGTTGCCACGGTGGCCGCTGCCTTTATAAAGGCGGAGCAAGCGGCGGATAGTCGGCAGCAGTACGGGCGCTTTGGATTGTGTGGTGTTACTGATGTCTGTCCTTGAGAGACCACAAGCCGCTGAAACGCTTCCCCTGCATCAAGTCACCATAGCTATTCCACCCGTACGTCAAGTCCCAGGTAGTTGAAGAGTTTGCAAAGTAACAGAAAAGTTGGAGGCAAAGGCAAACCAATAAAGCGGCTCCACCATGTCTCTGGCTGTGAAGGAAAGAAGCCAGGTTCGCCTGGTCTTCCTCGGGGCGGCGGGGGTGGGGAAGACTTCTCTGATCCGGAGATTTTTGCTCGGCACCTTCGAGTCGAAGTACAAAAGGACAGTGGACGAGCTTCACAGCAAAGAGTACGACTTGGGATCCATGAAGGTCAGGATCGAAATCATGGACACCAGCGGCAGCTACTCATTCCCGGCTATGAGGAAGCTCTCCATCCAGAGCAGCGATGCTTTCGCCCTGGTGTATGCCGTCGACGACTCCGAGTCCTTCGAAGCGGTGAAAAGTCTCCGGGAGGAGATCCTCGACATCAAGGAAGACAAATACACGCCGATTGTAGTGATCGGCAACAAGGCGGACAACCTGAGCGACAGGCAAGTGTCCAGTGAGGAAATCATGTCCTTGGTGGAGCTGGAATGGAATAACCGCTACCTGGAATCCTCGGCCAAAGACAACGACAACGTACTGGAAGTTTTCCGAGAGCTCATGCGGCAGGCCAACTTACCGAGCCGCCTGAGCCCGGCCCTGAGGAGGAGGCGAGAAACTTTCCCCACGGAGAACCATGCCCGACCTCCCATGAACAAAACCAATAGCTGCAGCATCTCCTAAACACCTGGCATCCCAGTGGACGGACTTTTCATTTCGATTGATCCGATCAAAATTCCACCGTACACAGTACATCCATTTGTTCACCTTTACTGGAGTTTAAAACCAGATTCCAATCCGGGTTTGGAAATACGAGTCTCCAAACTGGAGAAAATTGTGCAACTGAACTTGTTACGGTGCTAAAAATACAACGGGAGCATTCGGCACCTATCTCAGAAAAAAATAATGTTACTATTGATTAAGCTGGATTTTGGTTTGGTTTTATTTTGAAGATGCTGATATTTATTCATTAAACTGAACAATTGATGCGTGCATTTGAGGCAAACTCATAACAGGTTAGATGTCAGCCTGTTGTGCAGTATCAGCATTGATCTAAGTTTCACATAGAGTTTGTAACATGCCGTGCGGCCTGGGGGCTTTGTTTACAGAGTTTAAACCACCACCGTTATTTGTTAATTAAGGAGTTGACATTTATTTGCACTTCTATGTTAGTAGATTTTGTCGTTATAATGTTACTGACAATACATACTGTTTTGTATATTTATTTTATAAAGTTGTTAATAAAGACTTTATCTCAAACAATTTGTTGATTTTTGTCGCCCACTTGCTTTGGACGCATCTTTTTTTTATATCTGTCCTCTCAGGAGTTCCCACAGTATATCCTGTGCTCATACATATTCAACCAACAAAATTGTTTCCTTATTCATTTTATGTTAGAAACAGAATTGAAAGGCTTTTACGAAAGCACATTCTCAGTAAAACTCAAAAGCAGAAGAGTCCCTGGAACAGCAATGAGGGAGCACTCGGAATTGCATGTCAACGACAATACAAGAGGTAACTAGGCCATGACTCTCGAGCACCGGGAATGCGGTCAATTCTACAGAAACCGACAGTAGCCTCGTAGGAGCTTGGGGTTTGTGGGTAGGCTAACGCCACTCCTATTTTATCCTGTTAAAAAATACTCAAAGAAATACACTTTAAATAAACATAGCTTTCATAAGCTGTACATCAGAACAAAGTTCGCAACCGCGAATTACACGGATGAAGACTGCAATCAGAGACCAAAGTGGAAGTTTCAGATTCACTGATAGCTCATTACTTTCGGAGATACATAAACTACATTGCTGATAGATTTTTTATACATTTAGCTGGACAATCCTTTAATCACAGTTTTTGACCAGGTTAATGTCACTGTTACTAGACAAGTACCCAGGATCTCCACCCCTTCGTCTTGCGAGGCAGCTGTGGCCCAAGTTTGGGAAGTTGCAGGACTCAGTTACGCTGACAGAATTTCCCTTCGCTCACCATTGTTTCGCTTTGACTGTTTTCTTGCTAGAGGGAAGATGTGTGCATATTGTTAACCACTGTCTGGGGAAAAATGCACACTATCTTCAGCCTTTCCCACAGATTATTGAAATCAAAGCGTGCTCTATCCCCTTGAGACTGCCCAGTTCAGTCTTTAACAAGGTCACCTCTCTACCACCTAGCGGAATATCACCGATTTACACAGAATATTTCTTATTCATATAGAATGATTGCGAATGTTTTCATAGCGCCCCCCTTTGGCTTTTTATCCAAACAAATCAATATACACTATTTTAGGCTCGCTATTTCTTTGCAGGCTATTCTCGTTTGGTGAGCAAATAACCGCCGAATCACTCGACTGCACCCTACCCTGCACGACTCGATGCACGCATTTTCCGGACTGTGCAGCGATTGGCGACTCTAAAACGATCTTACCGTGTGTAGCAGCGGTGCAGGGGTCCGGCCAGCTAGCCCGATCATTCAACATGATCACGGCTGATCTAATACTTAAGTGACTTTTACCCACCCCATCCCCATAACCCCGTAAGCCCCCGGTACTCAGAAATCTAACAAGCTCCATCTTAAACATGCTGAAAGACTGAGTATCCATTGGCCACGGTGATAGAGTCCTAAAGATTCACAACCCTCTCGGTAAAGGCAAAATCCTCTTAACTTCAGACTTGAGTGCCATCACCCTTCTGCTGAACTTTGCGTCTGGTTCTATTGTCCAACCAGGGAAACATCTTGTGATAATGGGAACTGCAGATGCTGGAGAATCCAAGATAACAAAGTGTGGAGCTGGATGAACACAGCAGGCCAAGCAGCATCTTAGGAGCACAAAAGCTGATGTTTCGGGCCTAGACCCTTCATCAGAGAGCTCTCTGATGAAGGGTCTAGGCCCGAAACATCAGCTTTTGTGCTCCTAAGATGCTGCTTGGCCTGCTGTGTTTATCCAGCTCCATACTTTGTTATCAGGGAAACATCTTACCAGCATCTACCCCATCTCTCCCTTCATGTATGTTGCACATTTCAATGAGATCACTTTTCGTTTTTCTGAAGCTGTAACGAATGCAGACCCAATGTGCCCGATCTCTCTGCCACCCTAGGGAATAATTTCTTGAACCTTGCACTCCAACATGGCAATAACCTTTCGTGAGATGAGAAGACCAAGACTGCACACAGTCTCACCAAGCTGGTATACATTTGAAGCAAGACTTCACTAGTCCTGTACTGAATCCTCTTATGATAAAAGTAAATATTCGTCACAGCCTATCTACTAGCTTGCTGCACCTGAATGTAAGCCTTCATCAGTGACTTATTGACAAGGACACACTTTACCATTTAAGTATTCTGCACATGTGATTCTCCTACAAATGTGGATAACCTTTCATTTTTCCCCATTATATTCCACCTGCCGCGTTCTTGCCCATTCAATACTGTTGTCCAAATCCTCTTGAAACAAAACTACTTTTACATTCTCCTCACAACACACATTCCCTTTCATCATCTTTCTATCATCTGCAAATTTGGAAATGTTATGTTTGGTCCCAAACTCCAAATCATTAATATATATTGTGTTTAGCTGGGACCCAAGCTCTGATCCTAGCAGTACCCTACTAGTCAGTTTGCCAATCTGAGAGTAACCCTTTTATTCCTACTCTCTAGATGCTCAGAAAACAATCACTAATCCACACCAGTACATTACCTCCTATCTTATGAGCTTTATCTTTTCCAACCAGCCTCCTGTGGGGGGAGGCTTCTGAAAATCACAATTACCATATTCATCAGCTCTCTTCAGTTTTGTTAGGAACAAAGAACATCGTACCGTTTGCAATTACACACAGTTCTATAATCTTCAAGCCCAAAAAGATTAATTTCCATCTGAAAATCTTCAATTTAACCTCCAAAAGGCTAGATTCAGACTTCAAAATAATTCCAGTAAAAGATCTAAGTCCTTGTCTATGTAAATGTTAAAGGAACAAGGAGCTTTCCCTGAACCACTATATGCCTCATCCAACTGTCTCATCTGAGTGAGAGAATGGGTGTGAACACCAACCTTAGCAGGTGTGGGATGCAATGCCCAGTGAATCCTATTCCTGGTCCAGGGTGGAGACAGTAAGAATTGCTGATGCTGAAGTCGGAGATAACAGAGTGTGGAGCTGGAGGAGCGCAGCAGGCCAGGCAGCATCAGAAGGGCTTCGCAGGGGGGCTATAACTCACTTTTCTGAAGAAGGGTCCTGACCAGAAACATCAACTTTCCTGCTCCTCTGATGCTGCCTGGCCTGTGATCATCCAGCTCCACACTGTTATCCCTGACCCAAGGTGGGGTGCATTATGGTGTGGGAGGAGTTCAGGGGAAGTGCATGGCAAGCCCCTCTCTAAATCTATGCTTGTTTCCTTTCAGCTACCAGGTTTCAGGTGCCAGTTAAGCAGTTTTATCGCTGAGGATTTCGGTTCACAAGAAATTGAATTGCAAATTTCCAAATTCATTCCAATGAAGCAGCTGAAGCCAGCAGATGAAGGGAAGATTCTCATTCTACCTGCATAGATTCAGTTCAGTTTCTACATATGAAAGGTTAATGTTCAAACCCATAAATCTCAGGAAGTAGCAAAGATTGAAAGTATGACTGTGGTCTATTGACTGACAAATATATATTAGGCAGATCATTTTCTCTCCTGTGTAAACTGTCAGGATTGTTTTTATATTAACAAAGAAATATGTTTCTTTAACACCAAACCATTGGAAAGAAAGTAAAGGATTTGCAAGTGATTTGTGTAGGAAGTGTTATTGAACAATACTGCGCTTTCTGAACTCAGATTACTGTCATCAACTTCAAAATGTGAATATGAGCTTTATTATAAGTATTTTTAAAAAGCTCACAGCCAGGTTTCAGTTTTTCTAACCATCGTTAGAGGCTTGACTAGCAGCACGGAAGCACAGCAAGCAGTTACTACACACACAATAAAACACTGAACAAGTGAGCAAACAAACAAGTCATTTTATTTTACTTTACTTGGAAAAGGTATATAATTACAGGATGATTACAGCAGTGAATCCACAGAGGAGGAAAACTACATTGTGATGGAATTTTGTACCCCAAGTGACAGTTAATAAAAATCCATAATTTGGTTACACGTTTCAAAGATAGATTCAAATAACAGCTTAAACGAACTGTGTATTTCAGCCTCTCACTCACAGTGCAGCTAGGAATCTTCAAGAAACGAATGGGCAAACTAATTTTTAAAAATATCTTCAAAGTACTACTCTTTTACTTTACTACTGCTCCTAAAAAATATCAAATGCCAGTTTCTTAAAAATAAACCGTTGCTTATTTAAAAGGAGAGGGGAAAAGAAAGAATGGCTCTCGGGCACAATTAATGCCACTCTTTTAACCAATACGTTTATATATATTGGGCAAAATTGTAACAATTGATTCTTTCAAATCATCTCCTTTGAACTGCAATTTTGGCATAATACGAGGAGAATTGCTGCAGAAACTCAGCAAGTCTGGCAGCATCTGTGGAAAGAGAAACACAGAGTCAACGTTTTGAGTCTGATGAGAGTCTTCTTCAGGGAGGAAACTTTTTCCTCACTCCACAGATGCTGCAGACCTGCTGAGTTTCTCCAGCACTTTCTCTTTTTCCCAGCATCTGCAATATTTTATTTTTATTTTTAAATTTATTATGCATGCCCTTGTGTTGTAAGTGTCCAATCATAGGGTTCTATCAGACAACTGATAACCTGCTACACTCTTAGGCTACATCTGTTACTAAACCCAGGAGTCAGTTACAATTTGTAAGTGGATCAGAAGTTATAGAAAACACATCTATCTTCTACTGTCAATAAGCTGTAAGCAACATCAATCTTCATGAAGTTAGAAATTTTATCAAACCAAAAAGGTTAAAACTACATTTACAAGAGGTTGATCAATTTTTATTATGCAGTAATTTGGAAGTATTTTTTAGGTCAGCTTTTGTTCCGCACAAGATTTGGTTGTGATCAAGTCCTGGTGAAATCATTTGTTTCCAGTATCCTTTTGGTTGTTTACTACACTTACTTTAAGCAAGTTTCCAAAGTCCTCAAAATGCCGGTAATCATAAGATGAAGTGAACTTCACTTGTAACATGAGGAGAAATAATTGCAATCAAAAATGATTTTTGTATCAGCAGCAGATTGGGATATATTACAATTTGTCCTCCACCAAGTTATCAATACAATAATAAATAATTGAGTGTCAAGTACTGATCCTTGTGGCACTCTTCTAGTTATGTCTTTCCAACCTGAAACAGACCTATTAATCCTGAATCTCTGATGATGCTGCTTGGCCTGCTGTGTTCATCCAGCTCCACACTTTGTTATCCTGGATTCTCCAGCATCAGCATTTCCCATTACATCTAATCCTGAATCTCTGTCTTTGTGTCAACTAATCCTTAATCCATACTATTATCCCAATATCATGAGCTCCTTTCTTGTGCAATAACTTTCTATGTGGCATTTCATTAAATGCCTTCTGGAAATCCAAATGTCATGTTATGGCACAGACAGACAGCCAGCCCAAATCAACCTTTCAAACTCTGTATTTGCAAGATAGTAAAATTAAAATGAAGACCCCCAATAGTCACTCCTGTGGTTCCTAACCATATATTTGAATAACCAAATACGTTGTGAATAATTCATTTCAGACATCAATTATGAATCTTCAAGACTTGACTATTTATTAAGTACACAATAACTTCAGCAAAGAGAATATTAAACAGCACAGTGACTCATTAATGCCCAAACTTTAAACCTGAAACATATGCTTACAGCACCCAGTCACACAAAAGACAGACAGACAAACAAATACAATTAAGGCATTAATGAAAGAAATTAACATAACTGGCCAGATTGCTTGAATGTCTGAAATGATGTGTTGTTCACAGGCAAAGATACATATTCCTTGGTTTCTCTTCTGAAAATATCAAGCAGGCTACCTTCTCAGTTCATTCAACCAAAGGCAACAATACTTCTAACCCAGCTTTCTACTCTCTGGCTACTAAGCGTTCATGTAGCAGATCAGGCAGCGAGCTTCCAAATCTCATGCTGTCTCATCAGCAGCCAAGCTCACCATCTCTGAAAAACACAGTTCAAGAAACTCTTCATTTCTGGTTCTGCCCTAATAAAATGAACTTCTTTCCTTCCCCTATTCCCAAATCCTCCGCCTCCGCCGCATCTGCTCCCACGATGAGGCATTCCACTCCCGCACATCCCAGATGTCCAAGTTCTTCAAGGACCGCAACTTTCCCCCCACAGTGGTCGAGAACGCCCTTGACCGCGTCTCCCGCATTTCCCGCAACACATCCCTCACACCCCGCCCCCGCCACAACCACCCAAAGAGGATCCCCCTCGTTCTCACACACCACCCCACCAACCTCCGGATACAACACATCATCCTCCAACACTTCCGCCATCTACAATCCAACCCCACCACCCAAGACATTTTTCCATCCCCACCCTTGTCTGCTTTCCGGAGAGACCACTGTCTCCGTGACTCCCTTGTTCACTCCACATGCCCTCCAACCCCACCACACCCGGCACCTTCCCCTGCAACCGCAGGAAATGCTACACTTGCCCCCACACCTCCTCCCTCACCCCTATCCCAGACCCCAAGATGACTTTCCATATTAAGCAGAGGTTCACCTGCATCGAAAAGGTAAAGTTGCAAAAGTTATTTTAATATTAGGACCAAATTATAAGTTTGAATCTCATGAGAAAACTGGACTTTGTTCATTCATATTTTAAGTATAATAAAATCATGTTTGATGGTTAATGATAGGCTTTGTTAGACTCAAGTCTTTATTCACCACTTATCAAAAATAAATTGCAAATCACCTTTGGCAGAATGCAA
This sequence comes from Stegostoma tigrinum, assembly GCF_030684315.1. Lineage (NCBI taxonomy): Eukaryota > Metazoa > Chordata > Chondrichthyes > Orectolobiformes > Stegostomatidae > Stegostoma > Stegostoma tigrinum. The sequence continues at coordinate 32,927,909 of NC_081375.1, forward strand.
GAGAGGGAAATCAGTGATTGCAGTCAACTTGGCAGTATGTCTTACAGTGTTAGTTCCCAAGTTACATAATTGTTTAATGTTTCACATTCAATATGTCACTTTGCCTTCGATAGACATGCTCATGATATCATCGCTACATGGTAGCATGTGAGCAGAGAGTATAAAGATCTCACACTCCATCTTACCTCGAGTCAATTGAAGCATGATACTCTATTGTGAGCATGCTGCTCTTTTGTACATCACCAGCCTAATGATCCAGATACTGTCTACTTGACAAATGTAATTTAACTGTAAATGTCTTTAGAACTCTTTAAAAACAGAATATCTCTGTTTAGTTTCTTCTGTTACAGACAAAAACATAAACAATAGTATTTCTGAAGAAGGGTCCAGATCTGAAACATCAAGCTTTCCTCCACCTCTGATGCTGCTTGGACTGCTGTGTTCATCCAGCTTCACACCGCATTATCTCAGATTCTCCAGTATCGGCAGTTCCTATTATCTCCATAAGCAATAGTACATCAGTTAAAAACACCATGTTGGAGACAAACTCACACTCAATTCTTTAAATAGATAACGAGCAGTAAAAGGTATCTTGTCAGCCCCAGCAGCAGAAGCAACTACTTGCAAATATTCCAGCAGAATGCTGAGAGATATAATAACCGATTTAACCTTCTTCTTTGCACTGAGGTCTGCAGCACATTCAAAAAGTGAAATAAGAGAAAGGTACAATTGTAAAAGGTCAGAAAAATCATGTCAATGGAAAGACACAAATAAAACTTTTTTTTAAACCTTTGCAAGATTGTAATACAGTCAGTCAAGTGGAATTTGTCAAATTACATTCGCAGTAATTACCATTATTAAAATCTGCATTTGAATCGATGGAGAAAACCAGAAAGGACATGAATAAATCAAGTTATAATTACTAACCAACCAATATGTTAGCAATTTCCAGCAGCCAGCATTAATCAGGTGGCTAATTGGGACCCAGTAACTCTCATAATGTGCATCTAAGGTGCATACCTGCTTTTGGTCTCCTAAACAAAGATCAACAAGTTGGTTTATCAGTGAGGTCTATTTGCCCTAGGGTTCTGGTTGGGTCAACCATGCTTGGACGGGCCAGATCCACCGAGGGTCATCGTTCCAACGATCAGAGATGGGCAGGCAGTGTGAATATGGGAGCGCTCAGCATCCTGAAAGATGATGACATGAAGAGATTGTTCCTTCTCCAACTGAGGCTTCATGGCATTGCCCTGTCTCCTTGTGAGGAAGGGGCACCTGCAATACGTGCCTTGTTCCCCATTCCTCTTCAGGTCCGTGCATCTCTCCAGCAGATCCTGAGATTATTCGACCTTGCTCTCCCTGGCAGCTACTAATTTGCCCAAGGCGGCAGACAGTTGCGCGCGCGCACACACACTGCACAGTTGCAGCTTCTGGGCAATGAGGATCATCATGCCACATGCCCGTCTGCCACTCCAGCTCCTCCACTTGTATATGGACAAAATTCCGGATGGCAAACACTAGATGTCCTCCTTCCTGGGGCTGAGCAGGTGCCTGGTGTCGAGCAGTCTTCCAAGCAACAGTATCCTGGCAGGATGTAACCCTGCTAATGCCTCTCCAAGACTTCAGAACTCTCAACTGAGTATCTCTCAGCAGAGGGAGGCGATACCTGTAAAACACGAGATAGAAAGAGATGCTATGGTTAGAAGTGCTGTGCAGTGAGCAACAATGACAGAGGGATAAGTGTGAGAGTTGCAATGGAATGAAGAGTAGTACTTACTTGGTTAATGGGGTATGGCCTCCTCTGCTGGTCCTCCAGAAACATGGAAGACCTCCTTTGCACCGCCCTCTTAACCAAGATAACCAGGTTTCTGTCAGAGAATCGGAGTGACAACTTCTCATTGTCCAACACCTTCACAATCTGTCCTTGACAGAGTAGGGTAGCTTTAGAATGCCAGTGATTGTCCGAGAGCACAGCAGTCTTTTAAAAATGGCTTGTGTTTTAAGGATACCAGCATGTTGGCAAATATCTGATGAGTGCAGAGCTGTTCCGGGAATGGTGTATAGGAAGATGGGGCCGAAAGGGATGTGAGGGACACAATATGGGAAGGGTTGGCTGTTAAAGTGACGTTGGTAAGATATGGTGATTAGCTCTCCAATAAACCCAACTCATCTTGTACTTAGCCAAAAATGGAAGATTCAGCCCTAAGGATTATTGAAATGTTCTCTTTTAAAACAAAGAATAATTCATAAAAGCAGGTTTAAAGTTATTGCATGATATTTTGACATGTGTGGACAATTCTGGATCTATAAATCACAGTTTAAAAATCTATAAATTGTAACTTAGTGGTAGTCTTATTTTATCTAAAATAGAGTGTTTAATGAAAAGTTTGAACAATAATGTTACGGATGATTGCTGAAAGTTACAAGCTCAGGAATTAGCATTGGAATATTGGTGTCCAAACTCTCTATTCCTCGAAGAGTTAAAGCCCATTTGTGTGGACTCAACATAACTCATCAGAAAAGAGTCTAGGCCCGAAATCGTCAGCTTTCCTGCTTCTAAGATGTTGCTTGGCCTGCTGTGTTCATCCAGCTCTACACCTTGTTATCTCGGATTCTCCAGCATCTGCAGTTCCTATTATCTCTGATATAACTCAGCACTGAATAGGTTTTGTAAAACCTGTACAAAAAAATTTGTTTGGACAGTTGTTTTATAATGAGATGGTTGTTTAATTAAATGACCAACATCTATTTACATTCCTCTAATGAACACTTCCCAGAAGGGAGATTATCTTCATTACTTTTTGTGTTTCTGCATGTTTTAAAACTACTTTCTTTCATTGTATCACTATGCAATTTCATCCTCTTTTGACAGCAAAATGCTTTGTTTAAAAAAAATCCCTTGATAGTCACATCACTACGACTCATTAAATTGCATTTCAAATGTTCTGTATCTTGAATATTTAACTTTTAAATTACAGAGTGTGCTGAATTTATTGCAGAATAATCCTGTTAATTTGAATCTACTGATTCCCATGACAATGAGCTGTAATTCCAAAGATGCTTTACAAACTGAACAGTGAGAAAGGAAATAGCTTATGAATGAAATAGAAATCCCAGTAACCAATGACATCTGACCTAAGTGCATCATAGCTGATCAACAGATGCTATGATTTACAATGGTCACTTAGACAAGAATACTTAAAACCTGTTTTAATTGAATTGCTGTTTGTATATTCATTTACGTAGTGATAATATTCAATGAAAACAAACTGGTGAAACACTCTAATCTTCAGTTTACTGAGACTGTAAGTACATTGAAGCCCAGTGGCAACATTGGGGAAAGATTTGAAACAAATCTTAAGCCTCTTAAGAACTGAACATAAGAATGCATCAGTGTATTTTATTACAAAAAGGATCAATAATCAAAGCCTAAGAAAAGAAATAATGTAAATAGTAACAAATAAACCAAAATCCAAAAACTGGAACATGACTTACAGATTTACTGGTACTGAATGAACATCCATTGAACTTTATTCATACTTTGCTTTTTTAATACTGAGATAAGTGCAACCGCCTAACCTAAAATCATAACGGTTAGCTTTGTCTCCAGGTGTCCAGCTTATTGACAACGCATCTTCTTGCAAATAAGAGCAAAATGAAAAGTTTCACGAATGGCAACAAAACTGTGGGCAGCGGTTATCATGAAGTAACTCAGTTCACTATAGGCTTCTTCACCACATCCCCAGACAGAATGAATTGACCCTAGAGCTCTGAATTCATTTCTAGTTTTTTTTAAATTGGCATCACTGCAGAATGCTTTCATCACGTAGCATGACAAATTAATTTACAGCAACAGCAGATAATATATTTTAAAAGTTAGAAAGACAGCTTCTATTTTAATTCTTTCAAGCTAACATTTTTAAGATGACACCTGTACTTTGAAATTTCACAGATTCTTATTTAAAAAGACTGACTTCTCTATTCAAAATATATTTGCAATGTAAACCTATGCAGTATCTGATAGACTGATTACTGTGTTAATGATCCTGTGTGCTTTGCTTGACAGGAAACTTGGATCGTTTTCTCAGCTTTTACTTGGATAGATTAGGTGTGCTTATTTTAGTTCGGTCTTCATGAGGTAATAATCAAATGACTATTGTTTACTATTTAAATGCTTATTAGCTTTGTAAGATTATATTTGCAAATGTGACAACTTTATCTGTAAACGTGTAACATTTTGGGTTGTTTCTATTCTTTATGCTGACAGCATCCAATTACATTCCATTTAGTTGAGATTTATAATAGGCGTGTAAATGCATGATGTTAATCAAACATACAAAGTCAGATATTCACAGCCCACTTGTTTATAAATATTGCACGTGGAAATTAATATATAGTATTGATGCTCATCTTTAGTAACCATTAGACTGTTACATAGAATTAATGGATTTCCTGAAGCAGTACTACTGTTAAATTGGAGGACAGGTTTGTTTATAACACCATAGAATTTGATGGTACAGATGTTTTGCTTTCAAATGTCATTCATGAAAAAAATACATTGAGGAAATAATATCTATATGTATTTGGTTACCTGTAGCACATTCAAATTGCAGGTCATCAGCAATTGCTTATATTTACAAGAAACCTGACAAGATAAATGGTTAATTTAGAAGTTCAATTGATGCAGATGTTGAAAATGGAACTTTTAGCATAAGTACAGGCTTAAAGTTTGAGAAGATTTGTAGCTCAGGTTGTGGACAAGGTTAAAGAGTTGATTGCTGAGCCGGTGGGTTTGGCTGCAAACATTTCATCACCCTGCTTGGTAACATCATCAGTGCATCTCTGGTGAAGCATCGGTGCTCTGACCTGCTTGTTACTTACATGCTTCAGTTTGCTGGGGTGATTGGTATTACTTCCGGTTTTGTTTCTCAGTGGTTCATACACAGGGTCTAATTCAATGTTACAGAGATAGTAGGAACTGCCGATGCTGGAGAATCTGAGATAACATGGTGTGAAGCTGGATGAACCCAGCAGGCCAAGCAGCAGAGGAGCAGGGAAGTTTGACATTTTGGGTCGAGACCCTTCTTCAGATGATTTTCTGAAGTATGGTATTGCATGGTATTTTATGGCTGCCCATAGCTTTGCTTCCACTCATTTTGCAACATCTGAGAGAAATATTACATAGGCCAAACTGGAAGAAAACTGACAATACAGATACATGAACACCAACTAGCCACCAAGAGACACAACCGATTCTCACTTATCTCACTACACACGGACAAAGGAGGACACAAATTCGACTGGGACAACACATCCCTAATCGCACAAGCAAAACAGAAATTCACCAGGGAATTCCTGGAGGCCTGGTATTCCAAACGGAATCCATCAACAAACACAATAAACACTTACTCTGCCCAGTCCGAATGTAGTGGCAGCCATTTTTCCTTTCCATTGCACATTTGTGATTTTGGATGAGAATGTACAGACAGCGTTTTACAGGGTGAGCTGCAGACTCAGTCTTTCAATCCAGCCAACCTCCAAAACCTCATGCTCCTGTCTGCATTCCCTGTTGATCTCATGTTTGAGCTCTCTCTTTGTGTCGTCATTGTGTAGCTAAGGCTGAATCTGTCATTCACAATTCCAATATGCCTATGTGGGGCATATCAGAAAAGAGTAGCTCGTTGATAATGTGAGCAATCAACAGTCACAGAACTTAACCCTAACCTGAACCCTTTCACAGTCCTCAATATGGTGGGATATGGTGACCTCTGACAGGGAGTGCCATGGGATACCTATTCATTAATCTTTGACACAGTGGACCTGATTCAGACGTATATATCGCAAGCCATGTCATGCAAATACATCTGAAAATTCTAAGTGTGGTAGCATAACGAAACCTTGACAACCCACTCTCACATCACTGAATAAATGTAATATTGCATATAAGAATATGTTCTTCAAAGTGAGGGGAGAGCAGGCTTCATGAGGATGCAAAGCCATGAGAACCATGACTTTATGGATTACTTCTGTTTCACACAGGTTACTATGATTAATTCATAACAATCAAGGTCACATGTGGCCAGGCTTATTCTTCAATGTAGTTGGTCTTTGCATGAGGACGTCATGCAGAAATCTATGATCACAAGTGCCTGATTAATATAATTGCCCCTTCAAGGGTTTCATATCACGCTGTCTACGGGAAAATAAACACTTACTCTGCCCAGTCCAAACGTAGTGGCAGCCATTTTTCCTTTCCATTGCACATTTGTGATTTTGGATGAGGATGTACAGACAGCGTTTTACAGGGTGAGCTGCAGACCCAGTCTTTCAATCCAGCCAACCTCCAAAACCTCATGCTCCTGTCTGCATTCCCTGTTGATCTCATGTTTGCGGTCTCTCTTAACCCTGTAAGTGCCAAGCCTACAGCTTAGCCATGCCAAAAATTGCGAGATAGTTCTTTATCAACTTGTTCTGACTTATTATTCTTACTGGAATAGGTAGGGCTTGAATTCAGGCCTCCTGGCACAGAGGTATGGTAACTACGCAGTGCCACAATGGCCACCTTTAGAAATAACTTGTATTCATAGATATTTTTAAACAGCCTGTTAAGATGCGTTATGACACAGCTCTGGTGGGACTTGGACTCAGGCATTCTGGCTCTTTACAGGTAGGGACTCTACCATTACACCAAAAGAGGCCCTAAAGCCTACTTCACTTGAAATTCCCTGGCAATCTCACATGCATGAACTAATCATGCACAAGTCTGCCTAGTTTGCAAGATAAATGGGGTTAAGTGTTTTCAGGCGAGTATGGCTGAAGCCCAAATACTGTTATAAACCTTCCCCTTGGACTTCAGGGTAGTGGTGACAGTCAATGAATCCCCTGTTCCCCATTAACTGTACCTATATATCAATATTCAAATCTCTTTCACCCTGATGTGTTGCTGACTCCCTCATAATTATTGTCCTCTGTTCAACCCAGCATACTGTCTCCAATTCCTACAGCTTCTACACTACAGCAGTGGCCCCTGACAACACCACCTCAAACACCCAACTTTATTTTTGGTGAACAGATCCCAGTACTGACCATGTCCATCTCCCTTCCCTTCCAACCAACTTGGAACAATAGTCCTGACTGATAATTGACCAGATCCTTGACTGACGCACTGTTAATTTCTGGACTGGTTACACTGGACCTGCAGAAGTGACCCACCACATGGACTGTAAAAACACAGAACTTTTGACCCTGAACAGGCCATGTGATTGAATGGCTGACTCACTGACTCCAAGCCTCTGGGCCGGGATCAGATGATACCCTTGACGGACTGTGGCAAGAGCTCCTGTCTGATGGCAGCCCCCTTGACCGCCAATTGCTCCCCTTTGACTTTGAAACATGGCCTTTTCTTTGATGTTTACGTAGAGTGTTTGCTGTCTAAGCTGTTGGCACATGCTGCGGGTGTGACATTGGCGTGCCACCGTTGCCATAAAGCAATATACCCACCCCCTTGAATGGCCAGTGCTGGAAACATGACAGGCTGCCTGACTTTGTGTTTATACTAAAACAAGAATACTGAACTTGTAAGTTCTGAATGGGCATGAACATTAAAAGAGATAAGTCAATGAAGCTGTAGGCATCCAAACAAATGCAAAATAACATGCACTAAGAAAGCAAAATGAGCACAGAGATACCAGTTTCCAGTCTCTCCTAGAACAAAGGAGATTGTTTAAAACATTCAAGGGAAACCTCAGTGAAAGAATGCAGTTTATGAAACTTCCACCGGGTTGTTTGATTGATTATTCAAAGACTAAGGCAGTTTAAACTCAGCTGTGGGAGTATAAGGGAAAAGAAAGGCGGGAATGGAGAACCTGTTAAGTCAAATCCACAGATTTGATCAAGAATTGGAGAATTTCTCTAGTTTCTCAGTGACCGGTATTGAGGAAATGGAACTTTTTTTTGCCAGATGTTTAAATTATTTTTAAATTGTCTTACATGTAAAAAGCTTGGATTGTTTCCTTTCATTTGCATATAAAACTTGCTTTTTTGCTAAAAATAAATTGACCCTCACTTTCTCCTTCAAGGGTATTCTACAGCTAACTACTCACTATGTGAAAAAGTCTGTCTTAACTACACTTTTGCAAAACACTTTAAAACTGCGCCCCCTGGGTCTTGATTAAAAACATAGAAGATAGGGCTGAATAGCCTCCTCCTTCACCTTTGAGCCTGCTTTGCCATTCATCACAATCATGACTGATCATCCAATTCAATAGCCCAAGCCTGCTTTCTCCCCACGGCCTTTGACCCAAGTGCAATGTCTAGCTACCTCTTGAATACATTCAATGTTTTGGCATCAATTACTTCCTGTGGTAATGAATTCCACAGGCTCACCACTCTTTGGGCAGCGGGGTAGCTCAGTGGTTAGCACTGCAGCCTCACAGCACCAGGGACCCAGGTTCGATTCCAGCCTCGGGCAACTGTCTGTGCGGAGTTTGCACATTCTCCCCATGTCTGCGTGGGTTTCCTCCGGGTGATCCAGTTTCCTCCCACAGTCCAAAGATGTGCAGGCTAGGTGGATTGGCCATGGTGAATTGTCCATAATGTTCAGGGGTGTGTGGGTTACAGGGGAATGGGTCTGGGTGGGATGTTTCAAGGGGCGGTGTGGACTTGTTGGGCCGAAGGGCCTGTTTCCACACTGTAGGGAGTCTAATATCTAATATAAAATGTCTCATCTCCATCCAAAATAATCTACCATGAATCCTCAGACCATGGCCCCTGGTTCTGGACACACCCACCATTGGGAACATTCTCCGTGCATCTACCCTGTCTACTCCTGTTAGGATTTTATAAGTCTTTATGAAATTCCCCCTCATTCATCTGAACTCCAGTGAAAACAATCCTAACCTATTAATCAATCCACATATGTCAGTCCCGCCATCCGTGAAATCAGTCTGGTAAATCTTCGCTGCACTCCCTTGAAAGCAAGAGCGTCCTTCCTCAGAAAAGACCAAAACTGCACACAATATTCTACGTGTGGTCTCACCAAGGCCCTGTATAACTGCAACACATCCTTGCTCCTGTACTCAAAACATCTCACAATGAATGCCAACATACCATTCGCCTTCTTTACTGCCTGCTGTACTTGTGTGCTTACCGTCTGTGACAGGTGCACAAGGACACTCTGGTCCTGCTGCACACTCCCCTCTCCTAATTTACAGCCATTCGGGTAGTAACCTGCCTTGTTTTTGCTTCCAAAATGAATAACCTCACATTTATCCAAATTATACTGCATCTGCCATTGATTTACCCACTCAGTCAGCCTCTCTAGGTCATGCGGAAGGATCTCTGCATGCTCATCACAGTTCAACTTCCCACCCAACTTGGTATCATCTGCAAACTTCAAGATGTTGCATTTTGCTAACTCATCCAAAACATTAAAATATATTGTGAACAGTTGTGGTCCCAGCATCAATCCCTGTGGCACACCATTAGTTACTGCTTGCCAATTTGAAAAAGATCCATTAATTCAAAGAACAAAGAACAAAAGAAATCTACAGCACAGGAACAGGCCCTTTGGCCCTCCAAGCCTGCGCCGATCAAGATTCTGTCTAACCTGTCATCTATTTTCTAACGGTCTGTGTCCATTTGCTCCCTGCCCATCCATGTACCTGTCCAAATATATCTTAAAAGACGCTAACGTGTCTGCGTCTACCACCTCCACTGGCAACGCATTCCAGGCACCCACCACCCTCTGTGTAAAGAACTTTCCACACATATCTCCGTTAAACTTTTGTTCTCTCACTTTGAATTCCTACTGTTTCCTCTCTACCAACCAGTTTTCTAATCATCTCAATACACTTAACAAGGATTTATCAAATAAAATTTCATCCCGGAATCCAACTTGTTAATAGTTATATCAGTTGGAATCATAACAAGTGGGGGTGCTTTCTGGAATCTCATTTCATTAAGAAGGGATCAAGAAGAATCTGTCTTTCTTTTAAAGAAATGGGTAAATGGGGGTGTTAGACCATGCTGTGGTGAAATTTGTTGCATTGATCATGAAGGCAGTTTCAAATTCTGAGAAGAATTTGAAGTGGAATAGAGAACAGTGGATTATGTAAAGAAAGCAATTCGTTCTAGCTTTCTTTATTTTTGATTGTAGACCGAAGTGAGAAAAGGGTGCTGCTTTAAACCAAGGGAACAGTGACATAAGAATGCTGCAGCATTAGAACAAGTTATTGGAACTCAACGAGTTGTACTTAAATTGTTGCTTTGTCCAAGCACTTGGGGAGGTTTGCCAGTCAGAGCGATCCCCTTTTTAAATTGGGTAGAAAACAATCAGAAATGTGTGCATTGGACAGAAATCAACAGCATTTCAAAAATTCTCCAATCAGCTGCTTGCCAAGTGGGCTACCTTTATGTAAACAATACAGGAGCAGAAAACCTACCAGCTCAAAAAAAACACCACATTGTTACTCTCTGCAAGGATTTGGCACAGAATTGGAAGACAGTTAGCTATTCTCACACATCATTTGCCTATAAGCTGCTGTCTCTAACCAGTGATTAAATGACTGAAAATATTGGTGTGCCAACTATGTGACAACAGTACAAAATTGAAAGAACATGGGAAGAAGAAAAGAAGAGATCAGGACTTGGAAGAAGCAGGACAACTCAATTAATCCTCTGTTTGGTGCTAGTGAACTGTGTTATGCTGATTTTTCTTCTCCATCTACTACTTTTTTCGTTTGTCTGTGTCTGTTTGTACGCATGTGTGGGGAGTTTGGAGTTATAAGCTGATAATTCATATTTATTTTGCTAGAACTGATTTATTTGTAACAAATAGCAATTTCTTGATAAGCACAAACCTTGTCAATGTTTTCTATTAACTGCCATTAATGTGACAGGAAAATTGGGGCAACTTGATCAAGTCTTCAACATTTGTGGCCATCCTATAAGTAGTAATATCAGCTCACTTTACTAAGTGAAGGCAGCTAAACTTGGACAGCAGTTAAATTGATGGTCAAAGTAAAAGTAGGGTCTTAGAACAAAGATCCTTGCAATGATTATCCAGCATTTAGAATTAGAAGCTGATCTGAAATTGAGATGACACAGCTAAAGTTAGTTAGAATAGCTAGAAATGTAAACCAAAAAGAAGTGTTCGAAGAAAAAGAGAGACATTGAAGAAAAAGAGAGAAGAAAAACTGATTGATGGAAAAGGAAATAGAATTATATTAAAAAAAATCTCCAACTCCAAGGAGAAAGGGAAATAAACGCCATGAGTTTGGCCATAGAAAAAGCTTAGAGTAAGGAAAGAAGAGGTAGTAGCTCAGAGGATAATTTTAACTCAATGAGGGATTCCATTTGACTTTGAATGTATACCTAGTGCCTATATTTACTGAGAATGGAGTGCAAAGATATTTCAATTCATCTGAGAAGATAGCTGAATAGATAGAGTAGTCAAAAGATGCTTGGATTTTAATGTTACGAAGGGTTTTACACAAAGCTATGATTGTGCAAGGAGGTTTGCCAAAAGAAACATTGGTTGATGTGAGGCTGTTAAAAAAAGAACACCAAATGCTTAGAGATTGGCTCTGAAGCTTATCATTTAAACTTTAGGACTACATGAAAGAAGCTTAATTAGATATTTGTAGAAAAAGAAAATTTCTGGGCAATGAATGGTTTTAATCACTATAACTAGAGTAATTTTTTCTTACATTCATAAATATTATCATTATGAAAGAATTCAGAAAGTGCCTACCTACAAACCTAAAACAAAACTGATTTGTATACGCTTAAGGTATTAAAGATCAGAGAACCAGTGGTTCTGGCACATACCTATGATATCTTGCATATTTTCTAATGGGGAAATGGTTTTACAGGAATCCTTAAAGAAGTTGGTAGAACAGAAAATCTGCAGATGGACTAAGTAAATCTTGGAAAAGACACAGAAAGTCACTAAAGTAAGAAAAGAGAAAGGTTAGAAACAAAAAAAGTTATATAAAAGAAAATAACATTCTTCCATTGTAATAAGATTGGGCAGACCAAAACTAATAGTTGGAGATTAAAGTGGCAGACCAATTGCCAAAGCAGTAAAATCTAACTGATTCTCAGAAACAGAGAATTGGAAACGGAAATAAGTATAAAAACTGTAGCAGAAGTACAAACAGAATATGATTTCTTAGATTACACTAAGGGAGAAAAGACTATTCCTAGTTTACAGATCGGCATATGTAGGCTATGTAAAATCCCAGTAATCAATTAAACCTGTGCCTTAAAAAAAATTGAAAAACCACTTAGCAGTGTCTTAGTAGATTGTGTAGGATCCCTACCTAAAAGCTGGAATGGGAACCACCATCATTCAACCATTATGTTTCAACAGAAGTACGGCCTGTAGAAACAAAATTGCGAAAATGGTACTGGAAAAGTTCAATTTCTCACAAGATGTGAATTACCCAAAGAAATATGATCGGTTCAGTGTTAAAACTTCATATTTCAAATATTCAAAGAAAAGACTGTTTTGGAAAAAAATAATATATATTTTCTGCTTATCACATGCATCAGAAAGCTGGCATCAAACTTTGAAGACCATGGTTACGGCTTATCTGAATAATTGGGATAAAGGGGTTTCCTTTATACTGTTTATTATTGGCAACGCTCAGAATGATTCCACAGGATCCAGTCCTTTGGAACTGAAATATCAATATGGGGTGAGGGGATAATTTAAACTGATGAAAGAAAACCAATTGATTAATCTAAGCTCAGAGTCTATGTTGGCTTGCAATCTATATTTTGGATTCCAGAGGGAGACTTACCAAAGCATGAGAGTTGGTCAAGAAACATTTGAAGAGTGTTCAAAACACAGTGACAACTACAGCAGTTTAAAAGTCTAAAGTTAAAACACTTGTTGCTGGAGTAAAGGTGTTGGTGTTCTTACTTGTCCCTAGGGCAGGACTAACATCAAATCAAAAAGAAACTTGATAATTGTCTGCCGAGTCAGACAACACAAAGAGTCAGCGAGGTTATGCCATTGCATTAATGGGACATTATAACAGATGACAGACAGGAGAATAGTGTGTTTTCAGCAATGGAAAAATAGGGAATACCAAGTGTGGACTTGTTGGGCCGAAGGGCCAGTCCCCACACGAGAGGGAATCTAATCTAATTTAATCCAATCTTCTCCCATCCAAACAAATTGCAAGGGATGTTTTCTTGGTATCTTTCCTCTACACTCCCCCCCCCCCCCCACCCCCACCGCCCCCCACCAACAACAGTTTTTACAAAATAGGGAATACCAAAAAAAAATCAGGCCAATTGGAGAATGCACCAGAAATTTAAAATTCAGAAGTTCATGAATCAATCAATCAGGCCGGATAATGTGCATACACTTAAATTAGATACAAAAATGTTATATTCCAGAAAACTATCAAATGACTAACAAATGTTATTACAAAATGATGGCTGGATTTGTGTGAATATGCCAAGAGAAAAATCCTTGGCTGTTCATGTTGTGTTGTGTGTGTGTGTGTGTGTGTGTGTGTGTGTGTGTGTGTGTGTGTGTGTGTGTGTGTGTGTGTGTGTGTGTGTGTGTGTGTGTGTGTGTGTGTGTGTGTGTGTGGGGGGGGGGGGGGGGGGGGGGCGGCAGGAGGAAAGATACCAAGAAAACATTCCTTGCAATTTGTTTGGATGGGAGAAGATTGGATTAAATTAGATTAGATTCCCTACAGTGTGGGGACTGGCCCTTCGGCCCAACAAGTCCACACTGCCCCTTGAAGCATCCCACCCAGACCCATCCCCCTATACCTACACACTCCTGAACACTACGGGCAATTTAGCATGGCTAATCCACCTAGCCTGCACATCTTTGGACTGTGGGAGGAAACCGGAGCACCCGGGATGAAACCCACACAGACACGGGGAGAATGCGTAAACTCCACACAGACAGTCGCCCGAGGACTGGAATGGAACCCAGGTCCCTGGGGCTGTGAGGCTGCAGTGCTAATCACTGAGCCACCGTGCCACCCTAAAAGATTAAACTCGTTGTAGATATGACATCATTGAACCAAGTCAGAGTTGTTGGAGCCTACCAGTCCTGGTGATGGCACTAAATGGGTCAAAAAGATTCAATATTATCGCAAAGATAACACTGGAAAATAAAACTGGCTAAAACTTTGTAATCCATAATCGGAAGACCACATTGAAACAATTGGATATGCACAATTTGCAAAATTGACTTACTATATGGATACTAGCAAATTCCACTGACGGATGGAGCCAGAGAAATATATTTTATAACACCAGATGGCATTTTTTAAAAACAAAAACAAGCCATGCTATTTAGAATAAAAACATGCACCAGGACATATTTCAACACTTGACCAATAAAGTGACTGAAGCACAATAACTGTGGCTTGCATTGACAACATGGTTGTTGTCAGGGAAGTACATTTACACCATTTGACTGAACTGTTACAAAGAACAAGTTTAGTTATAAATCTAGCTAAAGTGAATTTGTCAAAGTGAAATGACTTATGCGGGCGGGCCCATATTCCTCCAAACATTTCTTATTCATACACTTATCTAAATATCTTTTAAATGTTATACTGTATCATATTCATTACTTCCTCAAAGTTCATTCCACACATGAATCACTTAAACAAAAATGGCTCTCCTGTTATTTTTAAATCTTTCTCTTCACCTTAAATATGTCCCCTAGTCTTGAAAGCCTCCACCTGAGAGAAAAGACACATGCCAATTCATCTTACCTATACCCCTCATGATTTTATAAAACTCCATTAGGACACCTCTTAAACACCTATGCTCTAGTGAAAAACGTTTCAGCCTATCAAACCTCTCCTTATAACTCAAACCCTCCATTTCCAGCAACTTTCTGGTAAATCTCTTCTGAACCTTCTCCAGCTTAATAATATCCTTCTGATAACAGGGAATCCAGAACTGCACACAGTACTCCAGAAGAGGCCTTACCAATGTTCTGTACAACCTCAACATAGTGTCCCATCTCCTATATTCAAAAGTCAGAGCAATGCAGGCAAGCACGCTCAATGCCTTCTTAAATCACCGTATCTATATAAGATGCAAACCTCAAAAGAATTATGCACCTAAACCAGTTTCCATGGTGTATATCCCTATGGCACTATAATAAACCCCTACGTCTCTCTGTTCTATCACACTGTCCAAGGCACTACTTTTAGTTATACAAGTCTTGCCTATGGTTGATGGACCAAAATGCAAAGCTTTGCATTTATCCAAACTAAACTCCATTTGCCTCGCATCAGCCCCTTGACTTATTGATCAAGATCTTTTTGTTTTAGGCTTTAGCATGCCATAACTCCTTTAAAAATCTATGAAGGAACATATAATGTTTGAATAGATGCAAGAATGTCAGAGCACTTTTACAACTTAAAAGCTTTGCTGACAACTGTACAGTACTGGTTTGCCAGATTATTAGGAACCATTCAAACTGTCTGATGTTGTCAGTGACATTAGTGTGGTGCATTTTTGCAAAGATAATTAAATAAGACTATTCGTCAAATGAGTAGAATTAGACCATTCAGCCTATCAAGTGCTCCATTCTACAATGAGATCTTGGTTAATCCAATAATCCTCAACTCCCCTGTACTGCCTTTGCTCTATGACCCTTGACTCCCTTATTGATTAAAAATCTCTGTCTCAACCTTTGATATGTTTAATGATGCAGCCTTGACCCCCATCAGTGGAGAAGAATTCCACAGATTCAATAACATATAAAAGAGATTTGTCCTCACCTCAGTCTTCAGCATGCAAGCCCTTATTCTGAGAATATGCTCTAACGTCCTGGACTCTCCCAGGAGGAACAACCTCTTTCCATTCACCCTATCAAGTCTTCTAAGCATCTTGATATTTCAATAAGGTTACTTCTCATTCTTTTAAATTCCAATGAGTACAGGCACAATCTATCTTCAGAAGACAGTTTTTCCATACCCATTAACAGCCTAACGAACTTTCTCTAAACTACCTGAATGCCAGTTTCTCTATCCTTAAGTAATAGGTCCAAAACTGCTCACAATATTCCAGTCATAGTCTGGCTCGTGACTTCAGTTTTTTTGACAAAGCTACTTTTATACCCCACTTCCTTTGAAGAGAAAAATTCCATTTGCCTTCCATCTTCTCTGTCAAACTTGGATATTCGATTTTTGTGATTCATGCATGAGGTTTCCGAAATCCTTCTGTTCTGTAACATTCTTCAGTCTTTCCCTATTTAAATAATATTCAACTCCTCCACTCTTCCTGCCAAATTGTATAAACTCATTTTTCCACACTATATTGCATTTGCCACGTTTTTGGCCACTTGCTTATCCTACCTACACCCCTCTGTAGACTTTATGCCATGCCTTCCCACCTATTTTTATGAGCCTGTTGTACATTCACTTTCCACATTCAAGTAGTTAATATATTATTATGTAAATAACTGTCACCCCAGCATTGATCTCTCTGGTACTCCACAATTTAGTGTGCCATGTTAAAGATGCCCTTCTTATCCCAATACTGTCTTCTATTTGTTAGTTAATCCTTTATCCATGCTAATATATTACGTCCAACATCACAGGCTCTTATTAAGTAGTCTAATGTGTGATACTTTACCAAATACCTTCTCAAAATCCATATATATTACACCTACAGATCTCCTTTTATCTATACTGCTTGCAACTTCTTCAAAGAATTCTAGTAAATTTGTCAGGCATGATTTTCCTTTCAGGAAGCTATGCTGATTCTGCTTGATCATATTGGGTATTTCTACGAGTTCTATGACATCCATTATAAGTGAGTCTAGGATTCTTCCAATAACATACATTGAGCTAACTGGCCTATAGTTACCTTTGTTTTATTTCCTTTTCTTAATATAAATGTGTTACACTAACGTTATATCTGAGTCCTCTGGGACTTTTTCAGAATCTTAATTCTTGGATGATTATGACCATTGAATTCACTATGTCTGTAGCTACTTCCTTTTATATCCAAGATTGCATCTAAATCAGCTCAAGGACAGTTTTCAGTCTTCAGCTCCATTAGCTTCCCTAGCACTTTTTCCTCCAATGATAGTTGTACTTATTTTCTCTTCTCCTTTGCCAATTGAATGTTTACTAACTTTGGAATGCTCTTCGCATTTTCCACCATGAAGGTTTATGCAAGGTATTTATTCAACTCCTCAGTCATTTCTTGGTTCCTCACTATCACTTTCTCAGCCTCATTCTCTATGGGGCCTTTATTCACTTTCAATATATAAAAAGGAAATGCAATATCAAAGAATTTCTTGCTGTCCATCTTGATATTACTTGTGCATGTACGTTCCAAGTTTGTATTCTCCTTCTATTAATTTTTGGTCACCTTTTGGCTTCTGAAAATTTTCCCAACCCTCTGGCTCACAACTAAATCTTTGCCACGTTGAATTTGTTTTCATTCAATTTGATGCTTTTCTTAACTTACCATGGTTGGCTCACCCCCTTGCTGGAATATTTATCTTTGCTGTGAACCATGAACTATTTTCTTAAACGTCTGCCTTTGGTCCTCAACCGTCATTGCAGCTAAACTCCTGTCCCAGTCCACTCATGCCAGTTTTTCCCTCATTCCTTCATAATTACCTTATTTTAGCTTACCAGGGCTATTTTCAACTCAAGTTTCTCCCTCTCAAACTGAAATGTTAAATTCTGACATGTTATGGTCGCTATTTCCGAGGGGCTCTTTTACTCTGATATAATTTATTAAACTTGCCTCATTACATATCAACAGATTCAAAATAGCTTGATGCCTGGCTAGATGCACAACATTTTGTTCTAGGAAGCTGTGCTGAATACGCACTATGATTTCTTCCTTGTAATTACCCACTTCCAATCTGACTGGCCCAGTCTGCAAGGCGAAAGTCACCCATGATTAAGTTACTGACTTTGTTATATGCCCTCATTATCTTCTAATTTACTTGCTGTTCCACCTAATTAAGATTACATCTACCTGCCTCCTTTCATGTGGATCCTACACTTTCCAATCAAATATCATTTTTTAACTAGTTATTGCTATTCCATCACATACCAATGTTTCTTTCCTGCCTGTCCTTTCAAAAATTCACATACCCCCAAACCTTTGGTGCCCAGCTTTGATGTTCTTTTAATCACATCTGGATTAAAAAAAGACAAAGACACTCAGATGAAACTGACTACTCCAACTGAAATAGTTAATAGCAGAGGGGATATGAGTCTCCTTGAGGTTTTACGCTATTTTGAAGGATACATCACCAATGTGAATTAAACTGCTGTTATTTAAATGGCCCTCAAACATTTGATTTTTTTTGAGGCAAGTAGTAAATTGTTTGAACAGGATTTAATCCTCCAGCAATTTAAAAATGATTCATCTGTCTGGAAAAGTAAATATTGGCAATTGAGTGCTGTTACAGAAACAGACTTGTGTGAACTATCAAGCACTGTGCTGGCAGCATTGAACATAATTTTTATGGGCATTGAAAGTTCTTTACAGATCTGGATGTGAGTTTGCTCGCTGAGCTAGAAGGTTCATCTTCAGATGTTTTGTCACCATTCTAGGTAACATCATCAGTGAGCCTCTGGTGAAGCGCTGACATATCCGACACAGGAAATGACATCACCAACCCAAGGAAACCTAAACAGATAAATAGAAAGCAGGACATAACACCAGCACTTCACCGGAGGCTCACTGATGATGTTACCTAGAATGGTGAAAAAACGTCTGAAAACGAACCTTCCAGCTCAGCGAGCAAACTCACATCCAGAACTTCAACCTGAGCTACAAATCTTGTCAAAATTCTTTAGATATATTTTCATTCTTCTTTGGGGAGGTATGATGAAATGTATGATTTATATGTAATTTTCTTTTAAATCTACAAATTTCATAGGAGATTCTGTTTTGCCATGTTTCAAAATTGTTTGAACCGTTATATATCGATGGTTTTGTTTTACTTTTATTTGTTTTATGTAATAAACTTGTTTTATTGTTAAAGTCAAATCTGCAGCCTTGTATTCTTATATTTCAGTGAAAGACTGTAATGTTGCATTAAAAAAATACAAATCGAGCGATCTGATTTGTCCAGTTTTAACCTAAGCTTGACTCTTAATAGTTCTTATTTCATCAATTTCTTCTGCATTCTCAAGCACCAGCTTTTCTTGGATTGTTTTACAAAGTATTTTAACACTAGCTGAATGTTTCACTATTCCATTGTAGCACACTGCTGTTTAATGGCCTGAACATTTGGGTCTTATTGATGACAAAGGCACTAGCATTCAGAGTTATCAGTTACTGTACACATAGGCAGAATAATGCAGCAATCCTAAAGTCACTGTCAGCGATTCTATATTTCTCTAGGGAATGCATTATTGAAGTACTCCCTGACTGCAGAAGAGAAAATCATATTATGACATTAGCTTTAATTATTTTTGCTGATATTTTTGTTGGGAACGCTCAAAAGAAAGTACACTCTGGTTTATGAGGTCTACCTGTAATTGAACAGCAAACTCTCTTTATTGTCACTGGCTCCAGGTAAGCTAATTTTATAATGGTGGGAGGTCAAATTTCTCCATAACCAATAAAATAGATTTACAAAATAGTGCAATTTTTAAGTTTATCTTTAGGTCAGTTCCTATCTTCATTCAATTACATTCATTTACTTTAATATCTGAATATATAGATTAAAAGGACATTATAATCCCAATTTTTGTTTTGGGTTCCGCGGGAGAAGCACATTGAACCTGAAATACAATTCACCAACACAGGAAGAGCTGAGGAGACTGTTGGATTCCTGCGCAGGCTGAGCAAAAATCCTGTCGCAGAATTCGAGCATTATCTCAAAAATTAAAACAGAAGAGTAAAATATAAAACGTCCCATCCTCACCCTACACACTCACCACTCCCTAACCATGTCAACCCCTGCTACCTAATACCTTCTTCCCCTTATGGGCCCTCAGATTTCCTGTTCTGTTTTGTCAACCCATAATTCCACCCACCACTCATTGAATGCCTAATATTGAATTGTACCCATGCAAACAGGTAATGAAACAAGTCCATATTAAAGTTCTATCTTATAGACCATATTCTATTAAGAACTCTCACTTTTACAAAATATATGACATCATCAGGTTTGAAAGCTCTAAAGGGTTTAGCCACAATCTGCTCTACTGCTAAGAATCTCAAAGCATAAGTGGCAAAACCTCTCCTTCTTCTCCAAGGATTTCTGACCGCCTTTCATTGTAAGTGACTCCCAAACTCCCCCATCCTACCACAAAAAAAAGTCTAAGGACCACTTCCAAAAGGGTACAGTGGCTGTCCAAACAAATCTACAAATAGACTTGCTTTCACTGGTTCAACACGCATATTGAGTTCCATGCAACAGTGATGCTGCAACTCCACTTCAGCGGAAACAGCCAGCGACTCATAAGGCTAGCTGCTTCCGTAAAACATACATGCACAAAACAACCAGGCCTGTTTCTGCCAGAGACAGTAAGAACTGCTGACGTTGGTGTCGGAGATAACACAGTGTGGGTCTGGAGGAACACAGCAGGCCAGACAGCATCGGAGGAGCAGGAAAGTTGACGTTTCAGATCCAGAACCAAAAGGTCAACTTTTCTGCTTCTCTAATGCTGCCTGGTCTGCTCTGTTCCTCCAGCTCCACACTGTGTTATCCAAAGCCTGATTCTGCCCCTGTGAGTGCCATGTTTGGCAGTGGAATGTGATTTCTGACTACCTACACTATTTGAGCTACAATGAAAAGTTCTTTGTCATGGCAAAAACATGGCCCCAAGCATTTTTAACTTCCAACTGGCAGGGTGAATATTTCAACATGGCTGGTTGCTAATTTGCTGACACCGTTGCAGCTATATCAAGACAGGCCTTTGTCTTGGCTCCCGAGTTAAACAGCTGTTGAGAAATGTGTAAAACAGTGATAGAGAACACAAGATCTTTGTGGGGAGTCTTCTTTGAGGACACATTATTCTGCCTATGTGGGAAGTCAATGTGATAATTCTGAATGCTGATGGCTTTGTCGAGAATAATACCCAAAAGTCCAGGCCATTAAATAAATGTGCACTACAATGAAGTAGTGAAACATTCACCCAGTGTTAAATTATTTGGCAAAACAGTTCAAGGAAAGCTGGTGCTTGGCTATTGACTGAAAAATTTAGTCTATCATCTACGTACTGGTATTATCACTGGGCTATTAATCCAGAGTTCTAGTAAGGTTCTGGGGAGCTGCTTTTGAAGCCTGTAATGGCAGATGATGGACACTTAATTCAATAGAAATCTGGAATCAATAGTCTAATGATGACCACAAAACTACTGTTGATTGCTGGAAAACCCCAACAGATTCACTAAAATCCTATAGGGAAGGAAACAACTGGCTTTACCTGGTCTAGCCTACGTGTGACTCCAGACTCTCATTCGTGTTGTTGACTTTTAACTGCCTTCTGGGCAATTAGAGATTGGCAATAAATGTTAGAAATTCACATCCCACAAATGAATAGAAAAAAAAAAATTGCACACTGAATCCAGATACTTTATCTCAATTCTACAGTTGCATAAACTCCTTGTCCTATTTTATTACCAAGACTAAGCAAAAATGCTTTGTTATTTTACATTTAATACAATTTTGATGAAAAGATAACATAACTGCAAATTCTCTTATCAGTACTACTTTATCAACCAGATCTGTATAAAATGAATTGTACACTGATATCCATCAAATTCTATTTAATAACAATAATCATGCTAAGCATTAACCTGCAGATTATAAATTATCATTCAAAACTGAACTCTGCATTCATCTGTAATCTTATTCATATGCACCTTGTTTGCTCTTGCCTGATTATTTCAAAACGATTAAAATACATTCAATTCTGAACAATGAGAACAGTACTTTTTAAATAAAAAAACCAATGGACCAGAGTATTTGACTAAATGGAGAGCAATTCAAAATTAATTCTGGTTTTGTATTATATACTTGAATGCAGCATTGTTTAGCATTTATTGATAACAATGAATCTCCAGTGCAAAACATCATTCCAGTTTCGTCTTCAAAAACAAAAATCCTGTTGAAATCCAATGCTTAACTTGTCGGAGTTAATAGCTCGTGTGTCAAGTAAAAGCATATAGCTTGAAGAGGTAAATGGAGGCATAATCTTTTATTCATTGTTGATTCAATAATACATACTCTACCAGCAAAAATGAAAAATATGTTTTAACATTACAAGGTGAAAACTTGATTTGGATGAATATTTGCTGCACAAAGTATGCACGCACTATGTTTGTCACAACTTTTCAATGCTCTGGCTTGTGTCAGTTCTGCTGCTTATTCTGTTACAAGGAAACATGCAAAGGGAGGGGTATCCATTAAAGTAAACAAATGGACCAAACTTGTTTACTTCCATGGGTAATTCCAAACCAAGCTTTAATTTCAAATGCATTTAAACACCCTAATGTTCCCACCTGAAAAATCCTTGTTTCTTTAAACTTTTGTTTTCATTTTTCATTTAATGAAGCTAATTGTGCTTTGTTATCTCAACAAAGTAAAGTTTGGACAGTTTGTTTAAAAACAAGTTCCACTTTTTAACAAAATCACAAATTCCGCTTAGTGCTGGAGGTGGCATTGACATTTGATATCTCACATCCACACTGAACACTTCCATTGGGCTCTGAAACTGCTTAAAAGTGAGTAACTAATTTCAAATTACAACAGTGCTTGTAACATGCTTGTACTGGAGTTTGAACCCTAGTAGATTATATACAAAAGCCTGTTATTTATACTATACAACAATCTAATTCTTCAATACAAATTTTGAGGTCAGCAAACCTCCATGAATCATTTGGCAGGTTAGGATAGTCAAATTTCACAATGTGTACTGAAACCCAAAACAAATGCCACCATATTTCCCTCACAGCACCCCCCCAAAAAAGGGAGGTGCAGACAAAATTCTTCATTAAGACTTTCAATAGCAACTTGGGATTATAAGTACAATTCCTCTTCAAATCAGACTACACCAATTTGGAATGCTGGTGTCACTTTGTAGTTACAGATTAAAATATTTCATTTAGTCACAGGGTTTTGTATAGGCTGCACCTGACAAGCAAGTGGGTGGATATAAACTGCCAACATATTATATATATATATATATATAATACATACATACATACACACACACACACACACACACACACACACACACACACACACACACTCACAAACACATTCACTGGTACCAGACCAGGGTGTGAAACTCATGGAATGGTTCACTGATTAGTTTAACTGGCAATTTTGTCAAAAGATTTTCAACATAGCACTATATACTTAGGGAAAAAAAACTTTTACAAGCTTTCCTAAATTATTTTAAAATTCTTGTTTTTGTTATTGTTTATTAAGTATTCACCATTTAATGTTTCAGAGCCACTTAGAGCACCATCTTTGTAGAGCTGATGGGGCAACCTTTTTAGTAAACTGAGTGTATCCAGTTAGTGCAATACATTGTGGTAATTGCTATCTCAGAGTAAACGAAGAATAGAACAGAAAGCAGCTTTACCACAACATACTGAACATTTGGGATCTGCTCAGTGTAAGTGAATAAAAATTATCCTTCATTTCCTAAAGATAATGCATTAATTGATCTTGTACAACTATAAGGGAATAAAACCTGTAAATGATAGTTCTCAAGAAGCCCAATACGTTCAAGAAAGCAATCTTCTGTGCATATGTTTTACAATCACATTCCGTGAGGAGAAAATGTTAAAAGCCACCAACTTTAAAAACAAAACCTGGATTATCAACATTTGCAATTCAAAGGTAAAAATGAAATAAACACAGACGTTCATACCCTTTTCTTCCCTCAAACCCCCTAAAACTTTAAAGTCAGGTTTTTTTTCTACTACTCAAGACTATTTTCGGCTTGGAATATACATAATGGCAATGAGATGTAAATACCTTCTGAGAAGAAACAAGTAAATACACTCTACTAAAATTCAGGAAAAACAAAGTCTTGAACCCATTTGTGCATAGTTCATGATCCTCTTTTAACCAGCTTTCCACTTCCATCAACAGCTCGACAAAACCAATAAAACCTATCCAAAGTTAATGCACAAGTTACCTGATCAAGGCAGGCTGGGACAAGGAGAGTTTATAAAGTAACATACCTTGCCGTATGTTAGTCCATTGTCTTTAACACAATCAAAAGCATTGATTTCTTTTTAAAACATAAAGCATTTCATAAAGCACTCTTCAAACATTGTTGTGTCCATTATTTGGTAAATAAGTAACTGCTACAGAATAAACAGGTATTTTCTTCTTTTCTTCAGTGCTAGAAGTTGGGTTAAAATACATGAAATGGCGTGGAGTAGCTCCCCAGAAAATTCAGGCCTTCCTGAGACATCATCCACTGTGTGCAAGAAAGTGAGCAAACATTTATGAAGGAAAAAATACACAACAATGGCCAAAAAAAACAACACTGTTCATTCCCAGAGTTCTGAAGTAGCACATCTTCATTCTGAAAATAGGTTTTGATGGAAGAGTAATTGTCCTTTTTTCATTTTATTTTTCCTTTCTCTAAGGTTCCAAAAAGTTTGTAAACAGGAGGATACCAGACATAGGCACCTCCAAATCAGTCACAAAAATATGCAGTCCAAGTGCTTCCCATTGCCTGCTTGCAGGCTGGGTCCACTCTATCGTGTAGCTATGGCCACAGTTCAACTAGAGCATTTTTATTTTTTTTTAAGTTTTATACTCTGAAAGAAAACTGGTGCAATACTCCTGTAATAATTCTCTTGCATTAGTCCACAAAAAAAGCCACTAAAGGTAGGTATACACATCATCTCCAGAGCACACACTGTTTAAGAGCGTCCTTGAGTAAACATTTACACATGAATTGCTGCTGGCCCCCTTTGTAAGATTAGCTGGAGGGGCTGCATACACTCAGTGCAAAGTTAGAAGCTAATAATTTGACCGACAAGCAAATAAAAGCATATACTGTATAAAGAAACAAAAACACACTGATTTCATATGCACTCACACATCTGAACCATTGTTCTATCTCTCTCTCTCTCTCTCTCTCTAACACACACACACACACGCACACATACACACAGACAGACAAACAAACCTTTTTTTGTTTGAGCCTATTTGTGATGACAACATCTTGGAAGTGTAAATTAGACGGTTTTCACATTTCATTATTGGCCTGCTTGATTCAAGTATTTGTGTTGATATGTTTTTGGGATCAACGAAATAATGAAAGCAAGGGTAATGTGCATACTAAACCCAGGCTCACAAAAGTAGACTTTCCATGCCCCTTCCCCTCCCTCCCATTTCCCTGCCCACCCTCCACACCCAACCAAAAAAAGGTTGTGGATCAAGGGTCAATATGATGCCCAAAATCGGGTTGTTTAGTGCTGATTGTTAGCTCCACAAGATCGTCGGTTTTCCCTACATGGATTCTCCACTGAGAAGATCACCAGGTAGCAAGGTGTTTATAGGCGTAGGGCTGCCAATTACTCTGGTATCATCACTGTTTGGGGGCCCCCATAGGCTGCTGGAGTATTGGGGGACACCACTCCATAGGAGGTCATTTGCTCCTTTCCCACTCAGGCTTGTAGTATTCCAGTGACCCAGATCATTGCGGACCAATCCGTGAGAGTTGGTGCTTGACCCAAGTCGGCTCTGATTGGTTCCTGTGTTAGACTGCCAGCTAGAGGTCTGTGTCAGTGTTTGACCTTGTGCAAAGAAACGGTTAACTTCCTCATCACTAGCAAATTCAGCGAGGATGGTAGTGTTTCCCAGAACGCACCTGGAAAGAAAGGAGGGTTGAACATTACAGACTAAGACATTAACTCAAACACTTTAAATGATAACTGGTATTAAAAATAACCTTTAAAGTGTAGAATTTACCAGGAATTGTTACATCTATTGCAAAATTTGAGCTTCAATTTTTAAACTGTGTGTACCAAACGTATGTATTTCAGTTTCTTCAATACTTCATAGCTAATTAGCAACTTGTTTTTCCGTGACAATTTAAATACTCACACATTAAGGAAATTGAGGTTTTTTTTAGCATTGTGACCTTTAAGAAAATGGCAGAGAAAGTTAAATCATTCTAATTCTGTTTCCTTGGGCTTTCAAACTACTGGTATGCAGGGGGCACAGAGCCAGCAGGTCATACCTGAACGAGAAGCAGATTGAGTGCAGGAGTGAACTTGGGGTAGATGGAAAAGAAGTACCTAAGAAAGGTTTATCCTATTTTTAAGAAGTGTATTAGGCATTAATTGAATTTTTCAGTACTAGGAAGGCTTTATTCAGATGGATAAAGTTTTTTTTAAATGAGTTAACCTTGTTGCGGCTTATAAATATAGGAACGGCAGGCTGCTTTAATCTCAAGAGTGCATATCTCCTGTGCTATGTGAAAACTCCAGGATGTTTCCAATATCCTGGATTACCATTTGTGCAGGAAATGTCATCAGTTGCAGCAGCTTGACCACTGGGTTTAAGAACTTAAGCAGCAGCTGGTACCACTACAGTGCATATGTGAGAGAGAGAGTGATGCGACTGGAAGTTTTTGGATATGATCATTCTGCAGCTTAACAGTATATAGGAAGAGAGGCACTGAATGGCCTCTAAGGCTAGGAACTGGGACGTGCTGTCTGAGAGTGGTAGAGGAAAGTCCAATCAAGCATTGAAAGAATTAGATGATTATTTGAAAAGAAACAATGTGCAGAATTATAGAGGAGGACTAGAAGTTAGCATTACAGCACTGGAGAAAGATGTTCCAGTAGGGCCAGGATAGTATCAACTTAGCAAGAGCTGAGGAATTTTAAGAAGTGTGATTATATTACTTAGTACATAATTTTGCTTAGCATAGAGGAATAAATTTGCAAAGATATAACAAAGAGGAGTGAAAACTGTCAAGTAGTTACAATAGGGACTTCAAATTGCCTGAATATAGACTGGGGTAGCAGTAGTTTAACAGGAAGGAGGAGGAAAAGTTCTTGCCATGAACTCATGACATGATCAGTTTGAAAATACAACTGAAGACCAGAGTGAATATAAAAGGGTTGGTGGGGGGGGGGAAGAGAACAGAAGCAATTTTAAAAATAGCAAAGATCAAGTAGAGAGAGAGACCGGCAACTAATGCAGAACTTCAAAACAACAATAATAAGAAGTTGGTGGAGTGGGGGGAACGGCTGGCAGATGAAGTTCAACGTGGCATATTTTGGTAGGAAGAAATGCAGGTGGTATGATGAAAATCATTTCCTTTGCAACATGTGGCTTGGATATGGGATGCACAATCTGAGTGGTGGAAGCAAGTTTGATTGAGGCAATTTAAATTAAAAAGAAGTATAACTCTAGATTGGATGCACGAGTAGAGGGACCTGAATGTACAGATGCTTAAATCATTAAAAGGTAGCAAGATAGGCTGAGAAACTGTAAACAAAATTTAATACAGTATCTCACACTTCACTGACAGTGGCGGAGAGTACTGACCAAGGAGGCTAATTTGAACTTGATAGGCACAGGTTGAGCCTTTGGATGGATGTGAAGGAATGAGTTGAAAGGGGTACAGAACAGGTTGATGAAAATGGTTACAGATATAAATAATTATAGAATTACAAAGATAGACTGCAGACACCTCAGACTTCTTTGCTTGTAGAGAAGCTAACTGGAGATTTGTGTGAAGTATGTACAATCATTAAGGCTCTGGACAGAAGAAACAGGACAAAATCTTCCTCCTCATGAAAGGATCAAGAGCAAGAGAGCACAGATGTAAACAAACGAGTAAAAGAAAAGGCAAGTGGTGCGAGGAAAAACATGTTCTGTAGCAAATTGCAAGGATTTGGGATGGACTATCTGACAGTGACAGAGGCAAGTTCAATCAAGGCATTCAAAAGGGAATTAAGATGGTTCTTTGAAAAGGAACAATGTGCAGAATTATAGGGACATGGCTGGAGAACGGCACGAAGTGAATTACTTATTTGGAGAGTACCTTAGGAACATTTTGCAAGTTTTTCCAGGCTGCATGTATAGGCTTTCATAAGCTGGAATAAACTTTCATTCAACACTGGTCATTAATTTGAAGAAAAATTCATAATTGAAATTTTTTCAGTCAGTTACTTTTCTGGCGGCTGCATAGGAATCAACAAATGTTGGTGGTGGAATTTTTAGATGTTGACTTCTCAACTGTTTAGTTTGGAGGTTTTTATTTTAAGTATAAGATCAGGCACTGTTCTACACACATTGCTTCCCTAGAGTGGGTAGAATAAGCCTGCAAAAAATCAATAAACTAACATCCAAGGTTCAGAGATAGTTGCACAGACAAATTTAGTAAATGAGTGGATAGATTGATGTAGGAAGTTAAATGAAAAGAAACAACTAAGGGGAAGGACAGGAAATGGAGACCTGATCACAAACCATAAAAGGTTGGCCCATTTGCACTGAGCTGTGGGATGGCCACCAACAGGTAGATGGCAAGCAAAGGATTTGCAAAAAAAAGGGGTGGGGAGAGTCAAAAGTAAATACATTAAATCAGGGCTAATGATAGGCTGAAGGAATAGTGTGAAAGGTTTCTTTTTACTTTTACCTGTCTTTTCCTAAACTTCAAAAGGGGCTTGTTTCTAATTTAAACCCAAGGAACATTAAATTATGGTAAAATCGAACACTAAAGTAATCAAAAAAACTTGCATGTGCAGAGACTTCTGGGCCTTAGCTGCTTCTTCCTTGGAACTGTAGCGAACCACAGCATTTCCTTGGGTCAGGTTCAGATGGAATGTTATCAATGGACCATGCTGCATGCATAAAGTCCGCAAGGTCGATCCATCGATCTGTAGCAAATAAGTGAGCCATCATCACTTGCATCAGTTTGAAACATTCACACGCGCAGTAACATCCACAACTTAATAAGTTTGCTTGGCACGTTACTGCAGAAGCAGGAAACCTCACAACATTCAAGTAATATTTAGATACAGTCTTGGAATTCCAAGTCATACAAGGCTACAGGCCAACTACTTGCAAATCAGATTAAAATAGTGTTCTTGAGCAATATAGATTTGATGAGCTGAAGAGCCTTTTTGCTGTGTTGCAGACTCCATGACTTTAAAACTAATTACTCACTTAAATTTAGTTGGAAAAATTATGGATGCTGGTAATCCAGAGCAAAAACAGAAATTGCTGAAGAAACTCAACAGGTCTGACAGCTTCTGTAGAGAGGAAGGGGAGTTAATGTTTCAGGGTCGAGTTTCAGGTCCCTCTGAGTTTCTCCGGCAATTTCCGCTTTTGTTAACTTACTTAAATAGCAGTCATCACTTGACAAACAAAGACATTTCAATATTTAACTAAATGGAAAGTAGCTAACTAAAATTACTAAATTACCAAATCCTATACCCTCCAGAATCTGAGTAGTTGGTTGAGTAACATTATGGAGATTAATCAAGTGAATTAAGATGACTATAAACTAACAAATCTGTAAATCCAGCTCAAAAAAAACAAAACACCCCTGGAAAAGGAAAATAAACCATGTAATGCAACTGTCTTCAGTTGTTCCACTAGGTAAATTGTCCCAAAGCTCTAGCAGTCTATGAAAGAGGAAAACTTTTAGCTGTGGAAAGGAGAGCAGAATGGAGAGGGAAAAAAAACAGCTGGCTCAATAGTTACATTCTGGGGTTTTACAGAAGCTAAGGATATCACGTGAAACAATGCTACTACATTTCTAAATTTCCTAGTATATAATTTTCTCAGAACAAACTGTGCAAGTCTAAACTCCAACATCTTTTCAGACAGTCACTCACAAAGGAGATTTTTGAGATTCTCCTCAAGGTTCTGCACTGGGGCTTGAACCCATAACCATCTGACTCAAAAATTATTGCTGTAAGTAGTGATGAATTTTTAAAATAACTGTATCATTGGACTTTTTTTCTATTGTTGTTCATGTAGCATTTTGATTGTTCAATATCGTCTAATACATGTTACCCAATAAAATCTATTTATTGCGTACTAATTCTGCAAAATTTCTAGCTGCGAAAGCTATCAGACATAATTGGCATCTCAGCCTAAACTTTATAAATACCATTTAAAATAGGCTTTGTAATAAACTTGGAAATCAGATGAGATTATAATAGGATTATAAATCTGTTATGGGGCACACACTGCAGGAATAGTTTGGCAGTTCATTGGATGATAATTAAATTCTATAAACGTAAATATGTACATTTTCTGTTCAGCTACACTGAATTTGAAAATTTTGGACGTACTGATTTTTGAGCTCAATTGTAACTAATGACATTTACAACAATGAAGTTATTTTCACATTACACTATTGAATTGTTACCTGGGGTGTGAGGTTTCGGAGAACCAGCCAGCTATTGTTTCTTCCAGAGCTGTCAGTACTCCAAGCAGAATCTAAAAAGGCAAAGGGCACATTACATACTATTGACTTTAATTCTGAGACTATCTTCTATGCATCAGAATGGAAAAAAAAACGATAACCCTTCTTTCGTGAAGACGGTGTCTAAATGGCACTCAGAGGAAATCTAATGGATTCATGGAGCAAAGTGGCACTTCATCTTAAGAATAGGAATGCGATTCTTTTCTCTGTTCTGAGTAAGTTAGCAAAGGTCATCAAATATGGAACTCAAGAAATACCACCCTGCTTTTGATGATTATTAATTTTCAGAATAATAAATTAGTAAAGGGTCCTGATAAGGAGCAATTTAATTTCATGGTAATGCAACACTTTTTATGCCATGATCAAGGGAAACCAGGTAAGTTTAAATTAATTTTCAAAGAAAGGCAAAATGCCAAAATAATCTCCTTGTTCCAGTTGGGAAATTCAGCACTAAAAACTAAATTCTCATGCTAAAGGGGATTTTAAAAAACTTCCTTTCTGCAAACTTAATTTACTTGCAAAAATCAGACAGCTCAAGTTATACACCTACAGAGCAGAGAGAATAAAGAAGTGCTTTAAAGATAGGAAATGCACTACCTGAGTATATAGTCATTTCCTGGTTCCCCTTAAAGAAGAATTCCTAACTTTGAGGTGAAGTGTCACCTTACTCCACATGTCTTCTGGTTCATTTACCAAATGTGTACTAGAAAAATGATCACAGACTAATATACGAGATTCTACAAACCATCAAATATTGGACATGGAATAGAGTATAGAAAAGTTTTCTGGTTCTGAATTGCCACTTCTTGAAAAATACCTAATACTTTAATATTTCATGATCTCAACCTGTTTCAAAATGTAACACAATTACACAAGATAATTAAGTCAACTGAAGCTTGAACACTATTTGTTATTATAAAAATCGTAACATCCAGTAACTTAAAAATCACAAAGCAGCAGAAATGTGGAAATTCAGACACTGCGCAAATTTCAAATGCCTTAGAGCACAAGGCATTGCAATAATTCAAAACTTACTGGAGGAATAAGAGCTTGGCCAGCTTGAGACAAGTCCAAGTGAACTGACACCCCAGGATGGCGATGGCTTGGTGTTTGTCAGGCCTGGTGGTGGCCGAGTGTTTTTGGATCCTAGCGGCACTTTCCATAATTCATGTGATAGTGACGGTTGAGTTTGAGCAATGGGTCCAGGTGACCAAGTGGACTTATCTGTCAGTTTAGCTGAAAAGCAAAAAGAATTCTCCTTTGGACAAAGTATATTTGGCTAATGAATGTATTAATTTCAATTCCAGGTACATAGCTCTTCAAAATATATAGATCTCTGCATTTATTTTAGAGCATGCTCCCATTTAGCCTTTGAACACTGAAAGTCCTTTTGAATCTCAAAATACAGAGCTCCCCTAGAACTTATAAAACTTCGGTCCACTTATTATATTTGAGATTATGAAACAATACAGATAAACACAGAACATATTCAAAAACACAACTCTGAATAGTAACGTAATTCAAAGTTTTAGAAAAGCAGTAACAACATTACTGTGACCTCTGTTGCTGACCATTTCAAAGATTCAAACTCTCAATATTATTACCTTGACGTGTACGGTCAAAGAAAAAGTGAAAATATTCAGAAGGTTCACAAGTCTACTAACACAATTTGTCTTCTGCAGAAAGTTGCTGGGAACATCTAAATGCGTACATAGTTTCACGCAGCAGGTTAAATTTCAGTAAGTTACAATATTTAAATCAGGGTTTTCAGATTTATTCAATTTTAACCTAAAAATACTCAAGAAAAAAAAACCTAGAACAACACTGGGTTGGAGACTTTGCTTGCCTGTGCCAATCCATCAGAAATATTTCGCCCAGCCTATGACAAAGGTCCCTGGAAAAGAGAATTTGTTATATATATTTCCCCAAATTGTTCTTTGCACGTATCCTGTCTTCAAATTAACTCAAGTCATTCAAATCCGAAACGGTGCAAAATCCAAATTTTCATGAACGATGGACCAAATCAAACTTCTCTGCTAATCTGCGTATGCAATTAGAAATTTTGGTAGCATGATTTCTATTTGTAAATCTCGCAGAAAAGTCAATGAAATACAATTCCAGCAATCTCACAACTCTACGAGACGACGACTGACTGTGGAATGTTGAGAAGTGATCCACTACTCAAAACCACATCTGAAAACACTGATTTTTACATAATCCAACACTCAATCAACAGCTTCATTAGCCACAAGTGCAGTTCAGGAACTCATACTCACCTTCTGTGAATGACAACTGATAGAAATAATGCAACCAAATCTCAAAAACTCATCACCAACCAAGAACACAACTTCATAAAGTTGGTCATCATGTCCCTTTCAAATTACAGCAAGGATTCTGGTGCATTTCAATGCTTTCCTTTCTCAAATCAAATTTGCTCTTATCAACTCTACACAACTTAACTTTCTGATGCAATGTTCCACAAATTCTATCCATGAAAAACAACTAAAATACAATGAAACACAAGTTAGGAAAGTAGTATTTGAGAGGCAAATATTTATCAAAGAAAGAGCTCAAGCCTGGAGGAAAACGGCAAGCATACAGACAGGAAATGAAAACAGATATTTATTAGGCTGAGGACAGAAAGAACGGGGCAAGAGTAGGTGGTGTAGGAAAGTACTAAAAGACAAGAATAGCTACAATCACAAAACTGCATGAACTTTCCAAAAGAAAATGCTTTTTTAGTTTGGCGTAACAGAAGAAAGGTTTGTTAATTATGCTAAACTTCAGACAGACAACAAACTCAGATGAAATACCTCATCTCACCTTTGCAACTATTTACTACACCGGGCTCAATCAACACAAAAAAAATCAGGCACAGAAAGCTCCTATTAAATAGTTACATGTTTTCCCATAAAATATATCTACTTTCTACATAGTAATTATGACATACTCACTGAGTCAAAATTATGGGACTTGATACTAAACTACAAAGCTTGAGTAAAATCTCAGATGACCACAAAGCTGCAAACAGCTGAAGAGATCAGCTGCAAATGTGTGGTCTTTCACTCACAGATATAGTGCTGAGTGACATTCAACAATCTTATGAAGGCATGAAAGATGAGTGAGAATATAAAGTGCCAATCCCCTTATTCTGACTTGACCAGTTTTCTCATACTCAGTACAACCCATTTCTCTCATGAACGACCTTCGCAAATCTCCACATGGACAGCTGTCATAGCATTAGGCTCATGCTGCTGCCATCCCACACCCATCTTCACATTCATTTTCCACAAATGCTGTCCCTTAATCCTTTCAATTGCAACCCACTTATCACAAAGCAGAGAGCAGATGTGTTGTTGCACAGAATAGCCAAGAGCTCTATGGAGAGGAAGAGAATGGAGAGCTGGTCCTTCAGTAACAGCACTCTGCTTGCTGCAGAAGATGCATTAGGAATGTAGAGATAGATACCCAGTGACAGAATCAGACACCACAGACACGTGGCCCACAACAATTACTGATTTTTATGGTTTGTCACCTGTAACTGAAACATCATCAGCTGCACAATGACTACTTTAAACCTTCCCTCCTTACCAGTTTTTAATTCACATCTTTTACCTCCCAGAGGGGGTCACTGATAAAAGAATTATTCCGAAATGACACACTTCAGGCATTATTTAAACATGCTTTAATTTACTAGAGGGGGAATGGAGGATTCTGTCTCTATGATTGTCATTATATTTTAGGCTTTGCATTGATGTGCCCACCTCCACTAGAAGAGTTGTCACCTAGATGGAACATCAGTCAACTGAGTATATGTTGGGCATCAGTGTCAGTTTGTCAGCTTATACAGGAAGGAGAAAAGTCTTGCCTTGGCTGTTCAACATCTCATTGAAATTCAAAAAAGATTTTTCACACTTTTGGTTGACAAAAAGTGCAGCTGGGCCACAAGTGGAACGATGGAGAAAGGAAACATGGAATTGAGGACGCTCCTCAAGATGCTTCCATATCTTCCAATGGAACCCACAGGCCGAGTCCTGATTCAATGACCGACTCTACTCCTGCATTGGGGGTCGATAGGACAATCTTTGGTTGAGTCCCTTGCGGGTTCTGAAATCCAGTGGACATCAGCCAGTAGCACCTCAGCAAAACAGTAACGGAACCAGCAGCTTGCCTGTAGTCCTGCTAAAATGACAAGGCCAAGCATATAAAGGAAAAGAATTTTATAGTTTCAATGAGGAAAATGAGTGATTGCAAAAATGTTAACATTATTTTAAGTGTTTATGAATTTTTAGGTTAAGTTCAAGTCTCCATCGGTCAGTCGTTTCCATTGCCCACATGTAGATACCAGCAATGAACTAAATAGTATGTTGAGAAGGTCTGAGACTCCGGGAAGACTATTGCATAGCCATGCCCAGAAAGATGAAGGAGACCAGCCATGACTATCAGTGAAATGCAAGGATTACTAACCATGAAAAAGCATTGCAGCATTGCAGTGGGGTGTTGGACCAAGTGGGTTTGACATTGGAAAGCACAATGGCTGCTGGCCTCAGGCTAACAGAACAGTGTCTCAATTGGGCCAGATGCCAGACATTTCTGATAGCAGGGTGTAGAACCGTTGGGCAAATGTGGTTACACCAGGTTCCACCTCCTGCAGAGTGGGCATCACCTTCTTCCTGCCCCTTCAGATCCTTCTGCTGGGCATGCTGTGCAGAGCACAGAACAGCATTACCACTTGGGAGGACATCCTTGGTGGTGTTCCCTGTAGGGGTCTCAGAATTCATCCAAAAACCAAAATTGCATCTTCAGTAGTCCTTGACCCTGCATCAATGGTTGGAACCATCTGCAGAATTTCCTTGAAGTTTGGAAGAACTGATTTTCACAGAATGAAGGCATCATAACTGATTCCAAAATAGCTTGCAAAGATGTGCATAATTATCTTCTGGAATTTCCATGCATACAAGAGGAACATTTAAGGAGTGGTTGCAAGTCCTAGGTGATCTGAGAACAGCGATTGATACATTACTCCCTAAACTTGCAAAATTTCAGCCTCTGCCATCCAAGGCTCTTTGCTGCCAAGTCCTAGCAATTGCCAAGAGGACGTAATAAAGGTGGCATTGCTCAATTGGGAGATACACTTGTCTGCAGCACTTTGTTAAACTTTACACTGGCCTCCAGCACATCACTGGAAGAAATTACAAGCAAAGAAATTCAGGTTCTGGTGACCTTGATAACCATTGGCAAAACAACTCTGGTTGGTCAAACACACAGCTGTTCGCTGGATGAATACAGATATCAGCAATGATGTGTTGAGAAGGCCTAAGGCTCCAGACAGACTGTTGCTTAGCCATGTCCAGAAAGACTATCCTCAATCTGAATATCCTCTGCTGAGAATATTTACCTTTGCATGTTCATCTTGCATGCAAATGTGGTTTCACTGTGACCTATAGAGAATCAACTGGCCAAGAAGAGAGCTGCTGTTACTACTCGCATCTCCCCCGTTCTCGTGAGCTTGCTCCCATCTGCTTATGTTTCTCATCAGAGGTCCAAGATCTTGAGTGAGACACAAGTGACTCTTGTGCTACTGTTAAGGCTGGCAGTTTGGAAATACGTATTATCATTTCTAAAAAAAATTCCTACATAGAACATAGAACAGTACAGCACAGAACAGGCCCTTCAGCCCACGATGTTGTGCCGACCATTGATCCTCATGTATGCACCCTCAAATTTCTGTGACCATATGCATGTCCAGCAGTCTCTTAAACGACCCCAATGACCTTGCTTCCACAACTGCTGCTGGCAACGCATTCCATGCTCTCACAACTCTCTGTGTAAAGAACCGCCTCTGACATCCCCTCTATACTTTCCTCCAACCAGCTTAAAACTATGACCCCACGTGTTAGCCATTTCTGCCCTGGGAAATAGTGTCTTGCTATCAACTCTATCTATGCCTCTCATTATCTTGTATACCTCAATTAGGTCCCCTCTCCTCCTCCTTTTCTCCAATGAAAAAAGTCCGAGCTCAGTCAACCTCTCTTCATAAGATAAGCCCTCCAGTCCAGGCAGCATCCTGGTAAACCTCGTCTGAACCCTCTCCAAAGCATCCACATCTTTCCTATAATAGGGCAACCAGAACTGGACGTAGTATTCCAAGTGCGGTCTAACCAAAGTTTTATAGAGCTGCAACAAGATCTCACGACTCAAACTCAATCCCCCTGTTAATGAAAGCCAAAACTAAAATTACCCCCAAAGCAATTAAGACATATTGTCACACTAAGTCCCATGAGTAAAAGCCCTCACTAAGGCAAAGAAGCGGCTTTCTTGTTTCAGTATTTAAAATCTTTTCAAACCCTATAGGTTTCCAACAGTACATGAAATGTGCAAGGTTAAATGTGGAAGTCACCAGATTCACACTTGCTGCCTGGCTTACCAGTGTTTTTACTGTCTTTTAACCAGTGTGTGCAAATGAATCCATGCTCTCTTTGTCCCAATCTCTTGGAGACATGAATTTGAATCCCACCATGGAAGATATCGAAATTGGAATTGAATAGCCGAATGATGACCGTGCAACCACTGTCGATTCTTGCAAAAACTGATCTAACTTTTAGGGAAGACAATCTACCATCTTACTTTGCCTGGCCTGTATGTGGCTCCAGACTCTCAACAATATTCTTCATTACCCGCTAGGCAATTAAAGGCAACAAAATTCTAGCTTAGACAGCGATGCCAACATTCCAAATAAACACAAATAATCACATACACTATAGCTCTTTCAACCCTAGCCTGGTAAATCTCAACTTCCTTCCTCTGCGTATTTTCCTCTCGACTTCAACAAACACACCACAATTCTCTGAGTTGAATAATCTCACCAACCTGTGGAAAGGAGTTGGTTCTAAACATTTTATTTGATTGGTTAGTAGCTATTTGATATGGTGGCCCCTTGCTTTGGATTGAACCACAAGAGGAAACAATTTTTCTAAATCTACCATATCGATACTTCATAGTATTGAAGGACTAATATCTTCACTATTCTACAGAAAGAGCTCCAGCCTACTCAAAATCCTAAATCTAAACCTCTTTTTTAAAAAAGTGTGTCAACAGATGAATGAAATTTTTCCAATATTTATCAACTCAAAAAAATTCTTGCCTTGAAATTCTACATACCTCCAACTTGAGTAGCAAACAGAAATATTTGCAACCTTTCTCCATATCAATAAATTCTGATTAAAAATGCCATGATGTCTCATCGTAGTATTTCTTTACCACAAATTTCTTACCAATCACGTGAAACCATATTTGCATGCAAGACACCAACAGTGGCCTAGCAAATAGCTTACACATATTTCGCATAAATTTTTCACTTTTGTATTGATTCCCTTTTTTGCAATTTCTTCCCGACATTCACCTTTAACAACATAACCAACATCATACCAAAAGATCTGTTTCTCGGCTTACTAATGATAGTAAACTCGTCTCACCATTTTCTTTTCAGGTGTGAAATGCTTGTGTATTTGCATTTGCATTTTCCTCATCTCCATCTCAGAAACAAATTACACCTACACCTTTCCTACTACTCAAGAGACATTCCATTAGATTTCTCTTGATTGTCAATAACTTGTCTTTTCATTGTCCCTCTTTACTGGTCCAGTAATTATTTTACACACATGGTCATTGTCAATAGCATTGAGTCAGTCTAATAATTTCTAACTTATAAGGAATTAGGCTGAGAGTACTCAGCACCATTTTAAATAGATATTAAACTTTCAACTCAGTAACACTGACTAGATTTGAACTGCGAGGTGAAAATACACAACATGGGTATTAATTCTCGATGACATTTCTCTTCTATTCTGTTAATATTCCTTGAATGACAACAAATCAGAAGTGTACGACAATACAAAGTATTAACCAAATCCGTATCAGTCGAAACAAGCAAAAGGACAGTTTTTTCAACATTTAACATCAAGATAGATGGCCATCATGGGCTAAACAAAAACCTTTGCGTGTCTAAATAAGGCAGGAGAGTACATTGGTTTGCCTTGGCCTCAGCCAGGTAAAAGAAAGCACAAACACAAGCGCTTTGCGCAGGGACAGCAAGAAAACCTGAGTATCAATGATCCAGTAAAATAAACAATGACTTAAAAATAATTCACTGACAACTCCATATTTTGGAAAGAGATAATGAAGTAGAACAAACCAATAGAAAAAGTAGCACATTTTGTGTTTCAATATATGACTTCAGTAGCACTTGCAGAGGTTACAAGTAGAAATCAAATATCTGAGCATGAGAACTTAGTGAACTTATATATTTTGGCTCTGTTTACAAGTGTTTCAAGATTGGCAGATCAAAACCGAAAAGGTTTCCAAGTGTGGAATGAAATTAAGATTCCTTTCAGGAATGTGTAAAATGGTAAAATGACATTTTTGTGTGATTAATGAATTGAGAAAAAGACTGCTTCAGAGTTTGGTAGCTATGATTGGTCTCTGTAAGAATCTGTTTACATTTTTGAATGCAAGCATATGGAATCAAAAATGTTTTCTAGTATAAACTGGAGTACCTATTTGCAATCCAATGTGTTGGTTCTTAGTATTTAGGTTTACAGGGAGATTGTATTTTAAATTTGTCCCTTCCATGCCATTTCACTTGAACGTTACTGTTTTTAGAACCAGAAATCCCACCGAGCATTGAGAGATTCGTACTAACATTACTCACAGTACTTTATCTAACCATACTGACAGCATTTTAGAGTGATTTCACCCTCTCAAACTTGAAATTGCTCCAAATCTTCCAACTTGAGGCCTCCCTCCATGCTGCAGCAGCTTGCCCCATCCACCACACCTTAGCTTGAGTAAAAAGTCAACCAGTCACAGCACACATTCAGGAGATTTCCATGGTACACAGGACAAGCCCAGGCCCAAAACAGCTGGCCTGTGGCCCGCACCAGTCAGTAATATCTTGGCAGCCCCTACACCCTGGCCCCAACTCAATAGCATCACCCCTTGTCCAAGTCAACAGGGAGCTAGCCACTTCCAACTACAACCGAATTCCCCCGGTCCCCACCTCTCACCTCATAATCCCCTTACCGGTCATCCCACTTCTCCTTCTTCTCCCTTCCTTCTACCCACTGGTGACAACCTGTTCCATACTAGGCAGTACCTTCCTGAAGACTGGGACTCTGTAGCAAAGTGCAGCCCACAGCTAACAGAATAACACAGGAAACACTTTGAAACCCATATGAGCAGCCTTCACATTAACTCAAATAAACTCACCAGTGCCCTTCTCATTTTCCCACCAGCAAGCCACAATACAACGCAGGAACCCTATGGTACTGGGCAGCACCCCAGACAGGGATGGGGTCAGGAACAAAATGACTGAGCTCCAGGCTGCCTGCTGAGGTAGAGGACAAAGAGTCCTCACTCCCAGCGCAGACCATGGCTCCACTCTCAAAGGGTCTGCAGCTACAGCAGACACTAAGTAGAGAGCTACATTTCAAATTATAAATGATCAAAGTATGTTATTTTAGCAGTTATTAATTTACCAACCAAAGAAGTAGGCATTTACTATATTTCAACTTACAGATATGTTTTAATTATTTTCTGCAAAGGAAGAACTACGGATCCTAACTCCAGTTTTAACTTAAGTTTAACTCCGATAGGAATTACTGCTTCACAGGGTCCTTTCACTTAAAATAATGATTTTCAGGAATGCAACTTTGCCTTTGGGTGATGACACTGTGGACACATGGAAAAGGGGTCACTTTCATGAAGATACCATCATTCTAGAATGGACAAGGAAAAATTATTATTGCATATCTAATGGGAGGTGAGAAATTCCTGAAAAAGTTTAACAAATGTCAAGGCATTAATGCTGAATTGAATCAAAGCAGTAATATAGAAGAATTTAGAGATGAATTTGAATTTCATGATGCTCTACACTCTATCCAATTACAAGTGAGGGTTATTTTTAATGAACCAGTTGTATGAATTCACAGAAAAGAAAATTATGTGCCTGATGTTATATTAAATTCCACTTTATGAGCTGACTTTCTATATGAAAGAGCACATCTATTTGTGCTTTTTAAACCCATATTAAGATTGCTGCAATCCTGCTCATTCCTTATGAAGTGGTTTAGAATGGTCAGCAATGGAAGCAAAAGAACCCTACCTGCAGTATTAGGTGCAGATGTAGAGCTGCTGAAGGAGCTAGTATAGCCAGAGGCACTGAAGGACCAGGCACTAGATGAAGGCAGCGTGGCGTTCTGAGATGATGTTGGGGATGACCCTGTATAAACAGCAAAAAAGCAACTAAGGAAATGGAAAATGATTTAAATTAAATCTCAAAATGATCACTGTATTTTGTAGTGAAAAACACGGGAAAATCAAAGGAATGGAGAAGGATGACTTTCAATGATAACATACTACTGTTTAAATTCAATTCACAAAATTCCTCAGTGTGGAAGCATTTCAAGATGCTTGGATTTTCTTTCATGTTTGTGAAAATAGCAGACTAGGTTAATAAATTCTCAATCCATTCTATTTGTCTAAATTCCAACTAAAAATTTGTTATGGACCTTGCCTGCCAGGTACAAAACTATGTAAAAATGGTTGAAGTGCTCCATTTTGTAGAAAATGCAAACCAGGCACTTCTTCATTCAGCTAATCAGAAGTACTAACAAGTCTTGCTCTTTGAAATTCTGCACAGTCCATGATACAGAAAATGCACAAAGAAAGGAACAGAGTGACAAAGTCCAACTCAAAACATTACTGTCACATGAAAACATTATAAAACTGAGCAACAATAAAAGCAGAACGGCGCAGAAATAGTGAAGATAGAAGGAATAACAATATTGCAGGAAGCAAGCACTATACTGTATAATCTTCAGAAATTAATTAGTATTACAAATGGATTTACATCTTTTAAGAAAAAGTTACTCATAGTGTGAGTAGATTAGGTTTTTAGGTCTATTTCAAGCACTTTTTGGAGTTTAAATTAACCAGCAACAGAGCAAGAAACATCACTCTACATCAGAACTCAGTTCAATTTCTGGGTGATGGTTAAAGTAATTTAGAATCCTTCTCAAATGAATCAAAGAATCCCTGTTGCGTAAAAGCAGGTCATTTGGTTCAGAGTCCCCACCAACTCTCCAAAGAGCATCCCACCCAGACCAAGCTCCCCACTACACTATCCCTGCATTTCCCATGGTTATTCCACATAACCTACATATCTCTGGGCAATTTAGCATGACCTATCCATTTAACCTGCTCATGTCTGGACTGTGGGAGGAAACTTGAGCACTTGGAAGAAATTCAAACAGGTACAGTGAGAATGTGCAAACTCCAAACAGACAGTCGTCCGAGGGTGGAATTGAAACTGGATACCTGGTGCTGTGAGGCAGCAGTGCTAACCACTGCACTGCTGTGAAAAATGCCATGGGCCCAGAGCTTGATTTCCCATATAACCAAGCTGAGGAAGGATGGCCAAACAACAGAGAGGGGGAGAGAGAGGGAGGGAGGGAGGCAGGCAGACAGAAAAAACCTTTCTGGAAGTCAGAGGCAAGTCTAACAAATCTTAACTGTATTTGAATATTTAAATAGTTTTCCTGCCAAGTCATATTTCTGAATGCAATTTATGAGCGTAAATGAAATGAGTGAAGAAGAGTTAAGTTTGACTTAGAAGTATCTGTGCTCATTATGTCTTTAATATCTTTAATGTAACTTGACTACTCTAGAGAGGGTGTAGCTGTTAGTATTTGTATTCTTTGACTTTACTGTAGTTTGTTTTTAAGCTGTCAACATATTGGCTTCATTCTTTTAGTAAGCACCTGTGCTTTTGGATTCTACAAGTAAAACAAACAAACAAACGTTACTGGATAGTACATTTAAAAAACTAAGAAAAGGAGAAAAATGATGGTCTGAGCTCTTGAGCTTGCTCTGTCATTAAATAAGATTACAGTTTACACTCTAGCTCAAGACCACTTTCTCATAATTCTCATAAATAAATCTGGAAAACTACAGCTTATAGTTAAGTAGTCATATGATTAAGAAACTGGCAAGTTGCTCTTTAGAACATTGTGTGCCATTTTTATAAAAGGGTCAAATCTAAAGTTTCAGGTTCTTCAGCATACTTGAAAGTTAGTGACATTCATTTTACAACATTAGCCTAACAACAGGTGTACATGGATTACTTCTGCACATTTGAGTTAACCTTCAAGTGCATTTATAAGGCATTTATTAAGCCATAAAGCATACTGTGTATTTTATAGATTTTTCCTTACAAATAAAACGTGTCTTAACATTTTCTCAAGGAATCTATAAAAAACCTCTGTGCAAATTACTTGAATTTGCATAGACTGTTTTGTGTGCCACACTTCAGTCCTATTCTGTCTTACCTCCACTCCTGTCCCTGAGCAGGTAACGATCCACATCCCGGATAGTAGTATTAATGGAAGGTCCACTGGGGACACTTCCAGGTGTAACATTAGGATCAGTCTCAGGGTCGATATTCTGTAGTCCTTTCCATGGCTCCCCAGGACGAAACTCTTTAGTAGTTAGGAAGTAGGCAGTAGAACAGTAAATCACTATTAATAGTTAAGTAGTCACATGAACTAGTAGTTTTAATATATTATTGATAGGTTTTATCTAATGTTTTAAAAATGAAATGCTACACTAAAAATTGATTTCACAATGTAGTATTTTGTATTTCTCTTTTTTTTAAAACTCCTCGCCTTTTTTGAGGGCATTGCCTCCTTGCTGGGATATAGTCCCATAGCTGCCAGTTGCCCTTCAACTCCTCAGTTATAAAATTCATATAAACCCTAACAGATCATTCAAATCTAAAAGGGCATCAGAGCCAAGTCTGACTCTGTCACTGCCAATGCCTATTAAATTAAAAATTGCTGGATAGTAATCAGCATAAAAATCATCAAGATTCTCCATTTCTCAAGCACTGAATTCAAATGTCAGTTCAGTGGAGATCAGCTAACTCAAAGGCTAGTAATTGAATTTGTGATTACCTTCCTCAAAATTACTCAACTCTTCAAAAGATTACTTAGTAAATTTATTCAGCTGAATGAGTACAATAATTTTGTTTTAAAATACAACATAACGTAATTCTGACTAGATATACAAAGAAAATAGTTCAGTGGCAATTTTTTTTTTTGAAAAAGGCTGCCAAAATATTTGCCCATAAATTTGAGGATGACAAAGAGATTAAAATGAAAGTTCTTATTTTCGGACTTGACCAACTGCCTTAAATAATATTTGAAATTACAGATGTTGGTCCATTTATCTGGTTTTATGGGCCCAAGGTTTCTGACAAGTACTGTTCTATCAATATGGCTGTGTGCAAGATCCTGGTGTAAACTTAAAATCAACATATTAAACTTTTCAATTTAGTTGCTGGAATGTATTACCAATATTTATTGTTATTGTATTTGGCAATGAAATGTCTCGTAATAAATAAATTGCGAAACAATCATATTCACTGCCAAAAAGGACAGCCACACATTACTAACTTGAGCTTTAAGACCATAATGTGTTCTCCAAACCCAGTTGTGCATGTAATTGAAATACCGCACAATCACAAAGAAGCTCTCACATTTACTCATATCAAAAAAATATAAACTTGAGAACATCTTTCAAATTAACAGCATGCATGCCATTGCTGGCACCCTATAATGATCTTTTATATGATCATCTTTGAAGCAATATTTAACTAATACAGTATTAACAATGCTAATAATTGTAGGTACATTCAACAGATGGCTTTGAAAATAAATTAGTCTTTTAACTATTATTGTGAGGACTAACCTAAACAATACTAGCATTTCAAAATGATTCTCAACCACAGTGGCCCTTTGAAGTAGCAACACAATCCTTATGTACACAATAGAACTGTTTTTAGGTAGTATAGTACCACATCACACTTCAAATATCAAGTTTATAACCTTACAGTTGTTAAACGTTTTTCATGGAAATGTTATTTTTAGACTCAGTTAAGAAAAACT
The DNA here is from genome assembly GCF_030684315.1 of Stegostoma tigrinum. Classification (NCBI taxonomy): domain Eukaryota; kingdom Metazoa; phylum Chordata; class Chondrichthyes; order Orectolobiformes; family Stegostomatidae; genus Stegostoma; species Stegostoma tigrinum. The sequence continues at coordinate 32,972,325 of NC_081375.1, forward strand.
TTATTATTAAATAAGGTAGCAAATTCCATGCTTAAGTTTGAAAAAGCTATATGTAAAGTACTGTTTCTTCGAAGTTAATCAGAAGAAAACTAATTAGGTCAAAACTAATCATAAATAATAAGGTATAATATCTTTATATCTGAAATAATAAGATGGGGCATTTATAGAATCCCTGCAGTGTGAAACAGGCCATTTGGCCCATCGAGTCCACACAGATCCTCTGAACATTATCCCACCCTTCCTCATATTTGACATAGCTAATCCACCTAGCCTGTACATCCCTGGACATCATTGTCAATTTTGCACGGCCAAGCCACCTAACCTGCGCGTCCTTGGAGTATGCTAAGAAACCCATGTAGACATTGGGAAAATGTGCAAACTCCACACAGACAGACACCCGACAGTGGAACTGAACCCGACTCCTGGCGTTGTGCAGCAGTAGTGCCGACCACTGAACCACGATGCCATCCCAGGCAAAGCATGATGCACATGATTACTCCACTCAAATGAAAAAAATTCCAAAGTTGATGCTAAATCTACCGAGCTAGTATGTCAAATAACCTGAACCCACACATGTTTTCCAGGCCATGCTTATATATACTTTGGTTCAGTTTCCTCAAACTATAATGTCACAATTTCCATGTCTCAACATGTGTAATAGCATATCAACTTGCTGAGAAAAATGAAACATCAAGTAGGCGCGTGGAAAGTACAATCTGGCTGTGGATATTATACCTAATTGTTCCTTGGGAAATATGCCCCAAATGCCTGGATTCATATCAGTAGGTAGAGACTTTTTTTTTTACAAAAGATATGTGATTATGCAATGATGTGATTGTCACAGTCGATTCCAAGCAAGATCATAATCTTGATCTGCTAAGAACAGAACCAAACTGTAAGGGTATCACTAAAACAACTCCTCTAATATAGCACAATTGCCTCCAGAAATTCTCAGTATGCATTTATAAGCTCCTATGGCGCAGATTAATTCTAAAGATTTTGTAGGGGTCCAAATGAATGAAATATTTCACTTACATTATTGAGTGATATATGCACTAAGTTAGCAAATCTCGTTTAACACAGTTGGCATATTTTTTCCAAGTTACTAATTTCTCTTTATGTGTAATAAATATACAGGTCTCAGTTAAACACAACATTCTTAACACCTATTTTCTTTTTGCCAGTCTTTGGGGTTTACCTGGTGGCCAGTTAATGTTGGAGCCATTTGAGATCTTATCGGCAGGGGATTTGGCACGTGTCCAGCTATCACTGACTGGTACCGGTGGACTGGCTGGTGACTCACTGCTGGTTATCAGATCATATGGACTGTAGGAGTCCTCAAGGGAGGGCTTGCTTGTTGGACCAATATTGAGACCTCCAGGGATAGCACCTGAATATGCGTCAAGTGGGATAGAAAGGCAAGGTCATGGATATAAAAACATTTTTCTATGGACCTGACTCTGAATCTCAACAGTAGCTAAATTAGACCCAGTTAGTTTTATTAAATGCTGATGTAATTCAGAATGAGACTTTGATGTTCTATTGCTTCCTTTATTACAGTATTAAATCTCTTCAGCACTAAACAAGTCTTGTAGGTAAAATAAAAGTAAAACAATTTATTACAGTTAACTTTGAAAATATCACAAATGAAAAAATGTTCTGTGGTCTACTGTCCAATCTGATATTTGTAGAGAAAATTCGGTACTCAAAGGGATAAAATACATCATTGCATGTTTTCAAGTTGTCCTCTGTTTTAGCTGGATGTGCAGGACAAGAAAACCAGCTGGCTGTGTTGATGCTGATAATGAATAGTCAGTTTGCCAAAACCAATGTTTTATTCATTTTTAGAAACGAATCACATAGCATGTTCTCAACATTTTAAATGTGTACACCGGAAGGTAAGCAAAGAGCAACAGAGCCTATTTATTTTCAGTTTGCAAAGTCAGTAATGGTCATTCAGTTACATTCTTGCATTTTCCAACAATTTATTGAGACTGTGCAAAAATTTAAAACCAATTGACAAATGGAGTATTTTGGCCTGCAAGTACTCTGCCCTTAAGGGCTCTTACCATGCTTGTTCTGGCTCTGGTCCAGTGGTAAAGAATTGCTGCTTAAATTTTCCATAGAGTTTGGGTGGGTCCACTGCCTCAATCGAGATTGGGCTTGAGCTGAATCCTTCATGGATAAACCACCACTCAGCTCCATGTTGCTTACATTCATATTCGGGATCAATCCAGCTGTAAGTAAAATGCATACTAAAGTGAAGTGTAGAAGCAGTTTGGATCATTCAGCCTACGAAAATGGTTCCCTCCATAGACCGTGCAGACTTTGCTTCATTGGATCAATCAACTGAGAAAGTCAGAGGCAAGTCTTTAAAATGTTGTGATTATGTTCTTTGTGTAAACTACATAATAGATTATTAATTAAACCTTAGAGCTCATTTTGTTAAAAAACACTGTTCCTTCCTTTGAAAAAGACACTGATCTAGGTTTAAGAAAAGCCAATAATGATGACTAGCTGGTAGCAGAAAGGTGACAGGTAGCTTGAACATCCAAAACAAAATCGTTTGAGCAGCATTAGGAAGAATGGAGTTTACAACTGTTGAAAAATGACACAAGGTTTAAATCAAAATGGAAACAGGAAGGAAGTGTTTTAATTTGTACAATGCCTTGCACACCTTTAAAACATCCCAATGTTGTATAGGGGAAGCATATTTGTTTCTCATTGTCAGCATGTGTGGTAACCAAGTCCCATTAACAGTAGATAACACAGTGTGAAGCTGGATGAACACAGCAGGCCAAGCAGCATCAGAGGAACAGGAAAGCTGACGTTTCGGGTCGAGACCCTTCTCTGTAACAATTTTAACCCCATTAACACTACATTAGTTCTGTTCACAGGAACAGAAGTGGGCCATTTAGCTTGTTGAGCCTGCTCTGCCATTTAATAGGATCATGGCTGTGCTACTGATAAATTGTTGCTGATCAAACACTGCTTTAAATACTCAAAGACTGAGCTCCACAGCTTCTTGGATGTGGAGAATTCCAAGCATATACAGGCATGAGTGTAATAAAAATTTCCCCTCATCTTGATCTTAAATCATTATTTGAAATTATGACCTCTGGTCCTCGCTTCCCCAACCAGAGGAAATATCACACTGTCTATCACTTTGAACATGTTGTAGGTTTCAATGAGATCACCTCTTGTTCTTTGCAACTTAGAGTATACAGGCCCAATTTGCCCAATCTCTTGTCAAAGAACAGTCCTGTCATCCCAGGAACAAATCTAGGGAATTTTTGTTGCAATGCATTTGCGGTAATAATATTTTTCCCAAGAAAAGCAGACCAAGACTGCATATTGTATTCCAGGTATAGTCTAAGCTCCTACACAACTGAAACAAGACCTCACTAGTCTTGTACCCATATTCTTTGGTGATAAAGGCAAACATTCCCAATAATATTGCCGATAGCTTGCTGCACTTGTACATTAGCCTTCAGTGACTTGTTGACAAAGGCACGCAAGTCTCTTTGCCTATCCATACCTTGTCTCCAATTGTCCAGCAGCTCCATGAGGCAGGACTCATTCCCAGAGCCTGACTGAAGTTCCAAATCACATTAATTAAAGGGCTCTCATTCAGCCGTGCTAAGACAGACTCGCCCCGAAATGTACAGTTGTGTGTGGAGCTAATATTCAGGTGCAGTGGATAATCACCAAGGCTAACAGAACATTGGCCCTTATTTCAAGGGGTTGGAGTACAAGAGTAGGGAAATCATACTAAAAGTGTACAAGTTGCTGGTGAGACCAACCTGGAGGACAGAGAGCAGTTTTCATCCCCTTAGTTAAGGAAAGTTATAATTGCATTTGAGGCAATTCAGAGAAGGCTCACTAGCATGATCTCTGGTATGGAGGGATTGTCTAATGAGCAAAGACTGAAGAAATTGGGATTCTACTGAATGGAATTTAGAACCATGAGAGGTGATTGCATTGAAACAAATGATGCTTAAGAGACTTGACAGGATAAATGCCAAGAGGGTGTTTTCACTCATGGGAGAGTCTAGGTCCGGATAGCATAGTCTCAGAATAAAAAGGTGTTAATTTAAGACTGAGGTGAGGAGGAATTTTTTCTCAAGGGTCTTTGTAACTCCTTGCCATAGCCTGCTGTGGGACAGAGTCTTCGTGTGTATTTAAAACTGAGATAATTAGATTCTTGATCAGTAGAGGAATTAAAGTTATGGGGAAAAGGCAGGAAGGTGAACATGAAGAATGTCAGATCAACTACGATGCCACTGAATGGCAGTCCAGGCTTAAGGGGCGAAATGGCCTACTCCTGTTCCTATTTCTTCTGGTCTTGTATTATTTTAGGAAACTATGCAAATATATTCTATGAATTCTTCCTCACTGCTTCCTCTGCCAATCTGACTAACCCAATCCAAAAGATTAACGTCATCCACGATTGCTTTTGTTACACGCCTTCATATTCTCCTGATGTATTTTTTGTCCCACTGTACAGGTGCTATTAGGGGACCTGGGTCAGTTCACCAATGTCTTCTTTCTCTTTTCTTACCTCCAAATGTAAAGATTCACATCTAAGTCAAAATCACTTCTTGCGATTGTACTTATTTTATCCCATACCAACAATGCCACATCACCAATCTTTCCTTCCTGTCTGCCTTTTTGAACAGTCACATATTCATGAATATTTACCTTTATATTATACCTTTGATCTCTCTGTAACTACTCTTCAGTAATGGTTATAAGGTCATACTCATTAATCTGTATTGGTGGTCACAACAGACAGTCTTCTTCTACGAAATGTAATGCTGATTGAAGTGTATTTTTACAACAGCAGCAAAGAGATTACACAGTTCTGTGCTTTTCAAAGAAAATAGAACTTTAATAATTTTAAAGTGCTAATTATTATTCTAGAAATGTACTTACCCAAGGAATATGCAGGGAAAGAATTGGGTGACGTTTGCTGCTCTTTGGTCTGCAGGTCTGAAAGGCTGGGAGATGGGTGATGACTCAGATTATCAATGGTTACTTTGCCTGCAGATGGGTGCAATGGTGGATGTGGAGGTTGCTGTTTCATAAGCAAGGCCTGGGTCAGCTGCCGCTGGTGTTGTTGGATCTGCTGCTGCATGTTGTTGATTGTACGTGCAACCTGGCAAGAAACAAAAAAAAAGATCTTCAGAAATACTGTGAATGCTAGGTTTATTTTTCCAGAAGACAAAATTCACTTCCAATCTACTTATAACACATTATTCGGTTTTAAGAATAGCTAAAATACCAACACCCCACATGGGATAGCCAACTTTATTAACGGCATGCGCATACTTTTGAATTATCATCTACAAGAAATGTGCTAAGTAGATCACACACCACTTAGCTATCTTGGCTGAAATACACTCACCACACCCAATGGTAGGGCTGGGGCTAGGAGAACTGGCAAGATTATAAATTAAGAAAAACTGCCTTCGTGGCAGATTTGCCCAACCTGCTACAATTTAACAGTAGGTGGAGGCAGCATTGGGTGAGCTGCTCTTCTGTAGCTCAATCAGTGCTCTCAGTTGGGCAGTTAATAACCAGTTGAAAAATGGCAGGTCATCACAGAGTGGATGAGATACCTACAACCGACAGAAAGCCTGGCAGATTTAACCCTGCTAGCAGCAGCTCAGGGCAAGACCCCTGTATCAATCAAAGGCCACACTACACTGGCTTGCATCCCAACATCTGAAAAACCCTCTTTCCAACATGCTACCACATCAGGGTATGCCAACCTATCCTAGGAGAGATTCCAAACTTACCAGAGTTTGGGGGAACCCATGATATCACATCCTCTCAGGCCTCCTGCAGCATCAGCTGTGATGACCACCTTGGTAAGCCATTGAGTTGCTGGTTTCCAATTGTCCAGCAGCTCCATGAGACATGACTCACTCTCAGAGACTGACTGAAGTCCCACTTCATATTAATTACTCTCACTCAGCCATGCGGAGACAAATCTGCCCCTCAAATGCACACTCGTGTATGGAGTGTACCTAATGTATAATCCTGCCAGATGACTGTTGATATAGAAACTATTGCAGTTGCATAGTTTTATCACATAACCATACCTATGCATGTAGCACTGTAAAAGCATCTGGACGGTATGTCACTCCATCCTAATTTCTCACAGGCAAAGCCGTTATGTTATGTAAAGCTATAATGAGGCTTTGGTACTTAGTTACAGTTCTCATTGCTGCTTTAAAAGTGGTTCAGAGAAAGCCCAGGATAGATCATTTGCCTTTCCGATACCAAGAACCCATAAACTTTTAGTTTCAACAACACTGGGGTGAAAACAAACTAACCAATGGCCACAGCCGGCACCATGCTGACCAGAAATCTTAATTCGAAGTGAAATGTGCTGGAAATGAAATAGCAATGGATATCAGATAAAAGCCAGAGATTAAGGTCAGGCCTGTCAGGCAGAGAGGGTGCTGGAGGGATAAAAGGCATTACAATCGTAAGAATGTTGTTAACTCCCCACAGACACAGGGGGTCTCACATTCATAGAATTTTCTTTGCTTAGAATTCCCATAGCATGCAAACAGGCTCTTCGGCCCAACAAGTCTACACCGACCCTCAGAGCATTCCAGCCAGACCCATTCCCCACAACCTACCTAATCTACACATCCCTGAACACTATGGGCAATTTAACATGGCCAATTGGCCTACCCTGCACATCTTTGGACTGTGGGAGGAAACCGGAGCACCCGGAGAAAACCAATGCAGACACGTGAAAAACGTGCAAACTCCACACACAGTCGCCCAAGGGTGGAATCAAACCCAGGTCCCTGGTGCTGAGAGGCAGCAGTGCTAACCACTGAGCCGCTGTCTCCTCGAAAAAGGGAGAACCCACCCAATTTCAGCTTGACAGCTGCTTGCCAAAGAAATATTGCCAATTTGTTTACCTTGCTTCTGTTTCCCCGGCATACTTAAGATTGTGGAGGAGTCAGAATGAAGCACTTAAGTGGTCATTAATTGGCTTAAAGAGTGCCAACAGGCCCAAGGGCTGCCAAGCTGATTGACATATTTCCCATCCAAAAATATTAAATATCAGAGACAGATGGAAGGTGGGTTGGCCACTGGTCTTACGTTGAGAGCCTCCTGCTTCCCCCCGCCCTTGCCACTTCAACTTCTGCAAACCTGGCCAGTCTTGAAATATGCAAGTGCAGATCTGTAAAATTGATGCCATTGAACTGTTGATCTTATAAACAAATAGTCTTTTAACAATTTGTGATCAGACGGGAAAACAGATCAAAATGTTTCAGATAAAAGCTTGTATGGAAAAGAAATCAACACATAAACAAATAACAAATGCTATTTTATTTCAAAAATCGAGTGGGCCAAAATATTTAAATACAATTGTAACATTTCTGTAGCATCTGATGTAGAAATGAACTAAACAAAAGTATGGAATATTTGAGATACTTCTAGAGTAGGTTTTATCGAAATGAAACTAAAAAGTAAAAGCTATGCCACAAGAAAAGCTTTCCACTAGTTATAAGACTGAAGAGACTGATTTGGTTAATACAGCAAGGGTTCTTTGCTAATTTGAGTTTTCATCTCTGTCAGCACCCTTATTTGGACTTGCTGCCGACACAAGATGACTGGCTGAATATCTTATTTGCTGTGCTTACAACGCTCAACAAAAGGAAAAAAAAAGGAAAATTAACTCCTTCATGATTATTTCAGCAAAATCAGCATTAGTATATCCATATGATAAACTTGGCAAACCTTGGGGCATGAAGTAGCTTTTTTGGGTTGAAAAGCAATACTACAGTGCAATCAGCAGGCCAAGCAGCATCAGAGGAGCAGAAAAGATTACCATTTGGGACATCTGGGATGTTTGGGAGCGGAATGCCTCATCTCGGGAGCAGATACGGTAGAGGCGAAGGAATTGGGAATGGGGGGGGGCATTTTTACAGGAAGGTGGGTGAGAGAGGGAATATTCTAAGTAGTTGAGAGAGTTGGTAGGCTTAAAATGGGTGTCAGTTTCCAGGTGGATGCCAGAGATGGAGACAGAGAGGTCCAGGAAGGAGACAGAGGTATCAGAGATGGTCCAGGAAAACTTAAAGGTTGGGATGGAAGGTGTTAGTGAAGTGGATGAACTGTTCCAGCTCCTCGTGAGAACAGTCATCAACGTAATGGAGGAAGAGATGGGGGATAGGGCCAGTGTAGCTATGGAAGAGAGATTATTTCACGTACCCTACAAAAAGGGCAGGCATAGCTTGGGCCCGTGCAGGTACCCATGGCCACCCCCTTGGTCTGTCGGAAGCGGGAGGAATTAAAAGGAGAAGTTGTTGAGGGGGACGATGAGTTTGGATAAGTGGATGAGGGTCTCATTGGAGGGGGACTGGTTAGGCCTGCGGGACAGGAAGAAGCGGAGGGCCTTTAGGCCATCTACATGGGGAATGCGGGTGAATGGGGACTGGATGTCAACAGTTAAAAAAAAAGTGTTGGGGACCGGGGAATTGGACGTTCTGGTCGAGGTGGGGAGCATGGGTGATGTCACGGATGTAAGTAGGGAGTTCCTGGACCAAGGGGAGAAAATGGAGTCCAGATATGTGGCGATAGTTTCGGTGGGGTAGGAGCAGGCAGAGACAATGGGTTGACCAGGGCAGTCAGGTTTGTGGATTTTAGGAAGGAGATAAAAGCAGGCAGTGCGGTTTTGGGTAACAATGAGGTTGGAGGCTGTGGGTGGGAGGTCACTCTAAGTGATGAGGTTGTGGATGGTTTGGGAGAAGACGGTTTGGTGCTCGGGGGTGGGGTCATGATCAAGGGGGTGATAGGAGGAGGGGTCAGAGAGCTGGCACCTGGCCTTGGCAATGTAGAGACTAGTGCACCATACTACTACTAAGCCAGCCCTGTCTACGGGTTTTATGGTAAAAAGAGGGGATTGGAGCGGATGGCTGCACGTTCTGCGGCGGTGTGGGGTTTAGAGTGGGTCGGGGTGGGGGGGGGGGGGGGGGGGGTGAAAAGAGGTTGAGGCACTCGATGTCTCGACAACAATCAGAGATGAAATGGTCGAGGGAGGGTATGAGGCCTTGCAGTGGTGTCCAGGAGGATGGGGTGTGTTGGAGATGGGTGAAGGGGTCAGTGAAGGGAGGGTTACGCTCACGGTTGGAGAAATAAGTGCAGGGGTGGAAAACCTGCTCAATGTCCAAACAAGAGTTGTGTTCAATGTGTGGGTGGAGGGGGACAAAGGTGAGTCCTTTGTTGAGGACTGACCGTTTGTCCTCAGTAACGGGGAGGTCGGGGTTGAAGGCTTGGCAGGGCTGGGTATCATTGTCTTGTCTAAAGATGCTGGCTGTGAAGGCGTGGGCGGAAAAACGTCAGTGGTGGGTGGAGCGCTGTCGGCCAGTAAATCGAGGATGTTGGCGGCAGCAGCGTCTTCGATGTCTGTATTGGCCTCGGAAATGGAGGTGGCAGCGTCAGCAGCAGCGTTGATGCTGTTGGTTGTATCGGAAGTGGCATAGCAGGTGACAGATGTGACGGCATCTGTGGAAACCGTTGGTGTTCCGAAGGCAGCCACACGTCTAATGGCGGTGGGCACATGATGGGGGAAGGTTCTGGGATGATAGCAAGCACCAGAACCGCCTACATTGCTCCACCCACTGCCTTCACAGCCAGCATCTCTTGACAAGACAATGATACCCAGCCCTGCCGAATCTTCACCTTCCCCTTACTGAAGGCGAACGGTCAGTCTTCAATAAAGGACTCACCTTTGACCCTCTCTACCCATACATCGACAAATACAACTCTCGTTTGGATATTGAGCAGTTTTTCCACCGCCACTGCCTCCGCGCTTATTTCTTTAACTGTGAGCCTAACCCTCCGTCTACTGACACTTCTCCCGCCTCCAATGCACCCCCTCCTGCTGGACACCATCCCAAGGCCGCCTACCCTCTTCATCTCTAATTGCTGTCGAGACATCGATCACCTCTACCTCTCCACCCCTCCTACCCACTCCAACCTCTCCCCTGCAGAACGTGCAGCCATCTGCTCCAATCCAGACCTCACCATAAAACCCGTAGACAAGGGAGGTGTAGTTGTAGTATGGTGCACTGACCTCTACATCGCTGAGGAAAGGTGCCAGCTCTCTGACCCCTCCTCCTATCACCCTCTTGATCATGATCCCAACCCTGAGCACCAAACCATCTTCTCCCAAACCATCCACAACCTCCAACCTCATTGTTCCCCAACCCTGCAGCGCCCGCCTCGATCTCCTTTCCAAAATCCACAAACCTGGCTGCCCTGGTCGACCCATTGTCTCTGCCTGATCCTGCCCCACCAAACTTATCGCCACCTATCTGGACTCCATTTTCTCCCCTTGGTCCAGGAACTCCCTACCTACATCCATGACACGACCCACGCTCCCCACCTCCTCCAGAACTTCCAATTCCCCGGTCCCGAACACCTCATTTTTACTATAGATGTCCAGTCCCTATACACCTGCATTCCCCATGCAGATGGCCTAAAGGCCCTCCGCTTCTTTCTGTCCAGCCGGCCCAACCAGGCCCCCTCCACTGACACCCTCATCCACTTATCCAACCTCATCCTCACCCTCAACAACTTCTCCTTTAATTCCTCCCACTTCCTACAGACCAAGGGGGTGGTCATGGGTACCCGCATGGGCCCAAGCTACGCCTACCTCTTTGTAAGGTACGTGAAACAATCCTCTTCCAAAGCTACACTGGCTCTAACCCCCAACTCTTCCTCCATTACATTGACTGCATCGGTGCCGCCTCGCGTTCCCACGACGAGCTCGAACAGTTCATCCACTTCACTTACACCTGCCATCCCAACCTTACGTTTACCTGGACCATCTCTGACACCTCTCTCTCCTTCCTGGATACCTGTCTCCATCTCTGGCATCCACCTGGAAACCGATATCCATTTTAAGCCTACCGAGTCCCACAACTACCTAGAATATTCCTCCACTCACCCACCTTGCTGTAAAACAGCCACCCCCTATTCCCAAATCCTTTGCCTCTGCAACATCTGCTCCCAAGATGAGGCATTCCACTCCTGAACATCTCGGATATCCTCTTTTTTCAAGAACCGCAACTTTCCCTCCCCAGTGATCAAAAATGCCCTTGACCGTGTCTCCCACATTTCCCGCAACTCATCCCTCACGCTCCCTATTCGCAATAATAACCAAAATAGAACCCCCTCATCCACAGGTACCACGCCACCAACCTCCAAATCCAACACATCATCCTCTGACATTTCTACCATCTGCAATCTGACCCCACTACCAAAGACCTTTTTTTCCTCCCCACCCTTTATGCGCTTTCTGGAGGGACCACTCTCTCCGTGAGTCCCATGTCCACTCCACACTCCCCTGCAGCCCCATAACCCCCTGGCACTTTTCCCTGCAACTGAAGCAAGTGCTACACCTGCCCCTAATCCTCACCGCCATCCCAGGCCCGAAGAAGGTTTGCCACATCAGTTAATGTGGCGTACTGTATCCCTTGTTCCTGTTGTGGCTTCCTCTACATCAGGGAAAACAAGTGGAGGCTTGGCGACTGCTTTGCGGAACACCCGCGCTCTGTTCACAACAACAACTACACCTCCCAGTCGCGAACCATTTCAACTACACCCACCGCCCCCTCCCAACCACTCCTCGGGCGACATGTCCATCCTGGGCCTCCTGCATTGCCACAATGACGCCACTTGAAGGCTGCAGGAACAGCATCTCCTATTTCGCTTGGGAACCCTGCAGCCCAAGGGTATCAATGTGGACTTCGCAAACTTCAACATCTCCCCTCCCCCAACCACATGCCAAAACCAGCCCGGCTAGTCCCCGCCTCCCTAACCATTCCTCCCACTCAAGCCCCACCCCCATCTCCTACCCACTAACCTCATCCTGCCTCCTTGACCTGTCAGTACTCCCTGGACCGACCTATCCCCTCCCTAACTCCCAATCTACATTCACCTTCACTGGCTCTAACCCCGCCTCTTTGACCTGTCTGTCTCCTCTCACCCTATCTTCTCCATTATCCATCTTCTATCTGCCTCCCCCTGTCTCCCTACTTATTTCAGAATTTTCTTCCCCTCCGTCATTTCTGAAGAAGGGTCTTCACCAGAAACGTAAAACTTTCCTGCTCCTCTGATGCTGCTTGGCCTGCTGTGTTCATCCAGCTTCACACCATGCTATCTCAGATTCTCCAGCATCGGCAGTTCCTACTATCTCTATATTGCAATCAATTCACAAATTAGCAAAAATGGATTCTATGCTTTCCAAGGATTTGCAAGATCATTTTTACACCAATGATATGTATAAAAATCTAAAATCTTTCATTTGTGTTTCAACTCATTTGATATGTAATAGAATCCTGCGTGCAACTGCGTATTTTGATATTTTATTTCTTACAGGTTGTGAATTTTTTTTTGATAAAACTGATTTCTTGTTGTGGTGCTACAGGAACACAGCAAACCAGGCAGCAGAGGAGTAGGAAAGTTGATGTTTTGGGTTGTGGCCTGAAGAAGGGCCCCAACCCGAAACTTCAACTTTCCTACTTCTTTGATGTGGCCTGGCCTGCTGTGCTCCTCCAGTTCCACACTGTTAACTGTGACTCCAGCATTGGCAGTTCTTACTATCGCAAATTTCTGAATGTGTTTTCTTCAGGGTGCAAAAAGGAAGGAATAAAATTTAGGTGCGGACTTATTTTTAACAGTCTTTTCTACATAATTTCACCAGTACGCATAAAAGATGCACTGAACTGTTTTGAACCAAGGGGATAATACAAAGACAAAAGTTCTATTATTCCTTGTCAACAGTACTACATCATCAGCTAGTTTAGCTAGTTGCTGACAGTGATCTCTGTTTAAATACCAAAACAATGAAGAGAAGCAGGCTGATCACTATATTCTCAAATCTATAAGAGGGCACAAACATGATGTTTATGAAGATAATTCAGTGATTTGAAAAATCGTTAGTTAGATAGGTCAATCATGTGCACATCTCAATTCGTAGAGGTTTATACCAGAAAAAACCTCTTACATGCACTACTGTCATCGGATTGCAAAATGTCTTGTAGTTGGGCTGCAAGTTTGTTATACCTACTTGCTGCTCTTGTTGTCGAATGGTTCCAGAAACATTACGTTGGGCCTGTAACATCTGCTGCTGGAACAGTAAACGCTGGTAGGCCTGCAAGTGCAAAATGAATGTGAATAATACCTCAAATTAAAGAGGCCAATGAATTTCTGGAAGTATTTCAAAAATATGATACAAATGTTCCAGGTTCATCTGGTAAAAGTGCATCCAACCCTTTCCGCTTAATTTCCTGTGGAAACTGCAGCTTTAGTTTACTTTCCTGAATTCTCACTGCATATCTGATTCACTAAAGTCAAACTCCAATTTATTTAGAATTAGCTGATTGAATTAACATTAAGCCCATTTCTTCACACCAATTTCCCTCGAGGAACCACACAATTTCTGTACTAACTTATTTACTTTAAGAATAGCATAATTTGTTTCTAAAATGCACTTTTAACACTGCCATATTATTGTCTAATAAATAACAAGGATTCAGCTACTACTACTTGAATATTAGTGTGGTATTTTCCAAGACGATTACTTCTTGCACACTCCGCTGACACTTCTACTAGCATATGGTACTGGGGAAGGGTTAGTTGATGTAGTTTTCAGTCACCAATCCTCCTTTGTCTTGGGCCCAACTGATGATTAATGGGAATAGGGTACACCTTTGAACAGCATATAGAGAAGAGGCACTGATGTTGAATAACATGACCGTTTATTGCACAAAAGCAAAAGTGGAATTACATTTGTTCAGACCAAACTACCAGAACCTTAGACAGCTAGTTCAGAGGTATCTGCTCATTATAAAAGCTAGAGTTGAACTCCTTGTCTCCATCCCCAGACAATTTGTGACATCACTGGAATGATAAACCCTTCAGAACAAATACCTCACATTATGCATCTCCCTAATAGCTTTTCTCCCCAACTTGAAACACAATCATAAGTATAACGATACTGTATTTACCTTGAACCCATCGCTCCACCAACCCAACTGTGACTTCACAAATACAAGTGGTTTTCATGTCTCACTTTTCTCAGAATGAATTCTCTTTGAGCTTGGACGAGGACGAATGGCAAGTCTATTATTGTCAGGATCTTAGGGTACAGGTATATCTACTCCCTCTCAAAGCTGGACTGGAATATCTTGTCCCTAACCATAGGGTATGAGAGACATCTGTACTATGGGCAGAGCCAATGCAACACTAGCATTAACCTCTTCAGAAATATTATCTTAGACAACAATTTGATTCCCTTGCTCACACTACTTCGATTGTTTCAAAATTGGGAGTGCTCCATCTCAGGGAAAAAAGGAAAAAGTTAGGGGATAAACGTCAAACAATTTAAGGTAACCATTAAAATGTGTGTCATTTTTTGCCAACAGGAATTATATTGACACAGGCTATGGGAATGTACGGAGTTCAGAATTTTTCACTTTTTGGGCTCAAGGGCAGCATGATGAGTATGGAAACTATGGAACAGAATACAAAGTGGTCCACAGAATCAAACCAGTAGAGCAGCTTCACTGTCAATACATCCATATTTTAAAAGCTGATTTGATCCTGCCGAATCCGAAATTAAAATATATGATTGTTGTTTCAATGAATTTTTGATTACCTTTCAGTTTTCCTACAGCCATACTAGTCTGAAAAGCATCCATTCCCATCAGAATTCAGAAGCTAAGCAGACTCAGGCCTGGTTAGAGGCTGTGTGGGCATACCAGGTGCAGTAAGCTAGGGATGGCACAGAGGTCAGTGGTTAGCGCTGCTGCCTCACAGCACCAGGGACCCAGGTTCAATTCCACCCTCAGGCGACTGACTGTACGGAGTTTGTATGTTCTCCTAGTATCTGCATGAGTTTCTGATGGATGCTCTGGTTTCCACCACAGTCCAAAGATGTGCAAGTTAGGTTGATTGACCATGCTAAATTGTCCACAGTGTGTCAGTTGGTGTGTTAGCCATGGGAAACTGAGGGTTATAGGGGAAGGGTGAGGGGGATGAATCTGGGTGGGATGCTCTTTGGTGGGCTGGTGTGGACTTGTGCTGAATGGCCTGTTTCCACACTGAATGGATTCTGTTCTAAGTTATCACTGTCTTAATGGTTCCAATCCACATAAATGACAACAGCAACATTACTTACCAGCTGCAGCTGATAGAGTTGGTTTAACATAGTCATATGCTGAGGATTAATTGGCGAGGCTAATAGTGCAGGGTTGAGACCCATGTTTTTTGCTGCAAACTGCAAGAGCTGTGCTTGAACCTTTAGTGAATACAGAAAAATGCGTAAGCATTTAGCAATCATCCAACCAACATTGTGTACTTTTAAAAAAGCCTTTCCTGAAAGTTGCTGATTCCTTAGGCATTTCAATTTCTGCACTTTTTAAAATAACGTTTGCATAGTTTTAAAATCTTGTTACAAATATCTTGGGGGGAAAATACTACACATCATATTTCAAATCCTTATCATAATCCAAACATGCCAATTTAATCAATTTGACAGAAAGGTATGATATTCAAATTTTATTGCAGATACTTCAATTGTGAGCCAATTGATATGCTTCACAGCTAGACTCATGCACTCACTATGAGAAATAAAACAAAAAAATATCAGCTAGAATGAGTTGTACACTGGTACTGGGAGGTATAAAATTGAGGTACATTGTGTGCTATATATCATTTTCCCCTGGCCTAAAAGAAGTAGCACGACAAAGGTCCTAAAGAATTCTGGAAATTTGGTAGATATGAATTGAACACATTAGCTGGCTGCTCATGGCGAGCAATTTTATGTACCTGAGGGGATAGAAACTGAGGCACTTGAGCACGAAGACTAGGCTGGGATGAGTTAAGAGGTTGCACTGGCGGCTGCGGTTGCTGCTGCATGGTCCTGGCTTGTGCTGCTCCACTATTGCCAAACATACCTAGATTGCCACTCTGCAATTACAGAAAAGAAAAATGACAGAGTATCAGACAACCCCAAACTGGAAACAACCGTACATCTTGGGTCCAATATGGATGTATCTGAAGCATTTTGGAGGAAGATTACCAAGGTAAAACAAAGGAGGCTGCAAAAAACATGTGTCATTCATTTCGTAGCTTCAAAAAGTATAGCCCAGTTCACAAACTGCAACCAACGAGAATCGTTTAAATTAACATTTAATTCAATACCACAAGCAGCAAACAGGTATACAAGAAACGCTAAAAAAAGCTAGCAACCTATATTTCTTAACCTTTTAAAAAAAATATATTGAAAAAGTCAGATGGATGACCATGAAGGAAACATGTCCAACACTTAGCACACTGAATTAAGGTAGGAATTAAATGTCAAACTCCACTTTTGAACAAAAATGAACACAGAAATGTTAGCTTTTCTCACTTTTAACCTTTTATTTTTAAATAAAGAGGTGGAAAAGATCTGAGAAAGACATTGAGATCTTCTCAACAGAAATTTTATATGGAAAGCCGTTTCAAAACAAAGTTTAAATAAAAGTTTACATGCACTGGGTGCAGTTACTGTATAGGTGATGCACAGCAAAACAGCACAAGTTCATTCCTTCAAGGGGATTCAATTCATGCTAGAATAACAGCTGTGCTTTCTTGTCAACCGCTGCCAGCACAACCATATGAGACAAGTATTGCTGAAGATAAATTATCTTCAATTATGACGGTTAAGTTGGTTGAGAATGTCAACCACATTGACATTTTGAGATAATGCACAGTTTGGATGGGATAATTTTTACCAGAATTGGCTTCAAATCAGCAGTCAGCCAGAATTATGCAAACATTCAACTCCAATTAATCTGAATGAATATGAACCATTGCAAATGTAGGAACACAAGTAAAAACGGATCTGGTGTTAGCCATTTGACCTGAGGGAGCTGTTCCATCATTCAGAAAAAGGTCATGGTTATCATCTTCCTCAACTCCATCTTTCTGCCTGAACCAGCATCCCATGAAAATCACAGACAGGTAAGAACAGGAGTATCCGACATCCTGTTCACTCAGAGCTGTCAAGGTCAAGGACTTTGCACGGGTAAATAAAGAGTGGCTTGCTGACAGGATATTGGCCTCTATACAGTTATTTCAGTGGCAACAACAGAAAAGCACAGTCATGAAGAAATTCATTTGCAACAGCTGCTTTTAAGTTGGGGTAAGCATTTCTGGCATCATACCGTTCCTTGGGAATCTTGACTTGTCCAATCCTGCTGTAAAAAACTATGCCCAGTATGTGGAAAGAATGCACTACTTTTTCCAGGCAAGTGACACTGGGGCAATTGAAAAGCAAGGAGTAATTGTCCTAGAGCTTGTGGGCCCACAGCTTTGTTTGGCTATTAGAAACCTAACTTTCCTTCAGGCACCAGACAGTAAAACCTTTCAAGAGTTTAGAGATTTAGTTGAGAAATATTACATTATGTCTCTGATCGTGTTTTTGGGATCCTTAAGGGGTAGGGAGAGCAGCCCCAGGTCGTGGTCCACATTGGCACCAACGACATAGGTAGGAAGAGAGACGGGGATTTAAGGCAGAAATTCAGGGAGCTAGGATGGAAGCTGAGAGCTGGGACGAACAGAGCTGTTGTCTCTGGTTTGTTGCCCATGCCACATGCTAGTGAGGCGAGGAATAGGGAGAGAGAGGAGTTGAACACGTGGCTACAGGGATGGTGCGGGAGGGAGGATTTTGGATTCTTGGATAATTGGGGCTCTTTCCGGGGTAGGTGGGACCTCTACAAGTAAGATGGTCTTCACCTGAACCAGAGGGGTACCGATATTCTGGGGGGGGGGGGGAATTTGCTAAGGCTATTCGGGTGGATTTAAACTAATTCAGCAGGGGGATGGGCACCAAAATTGTAGTTCGACCATGGAAAAGGTTGAGAGTAGGGTGGTCCGAAATAAAGTTTCAGGGAAGAAAGATGCCACCCCGCAAGCAAGAAGTTAGATTGAAGTGTGTCTACTTCAATGCCAGGAGCGTCCGGAATAAGGTGGGTGAACTTGCAGCATGGGTTAGTACCTGGGACTTCGATATTGTGGCCATTTTGGAGACATGGATAGAGCAGGGACAGGAATGGTTGTTGAAGGTTCCGGGATTTAGATGTTTCAGTAAGAACAGAGAAGATAGTAAAAGGGGCGGAGGTGTGGCATTGTTGGTCAAGGGCAGTATTACAGTTGCAGAAAGGATGTTTGGGAACTCGTCAACTGAGGTAGTATGGGCTGAGGTTAGAAACAGGAAAGGAGAGGTCACCTGTTGGGAGTTTTCTAAAGGCCTCCGAATAGTTCCAGAGATGTAGAGGAAAGGATAGCAAAGATGATTCTTGATAGGAGTGAGAGAGATAGGATAGTTGTCATGGGGGACTTCAACTTTCCAAATATTGACTGGGAACACTATAGTTAGAGTACTATAGATGGGTCAGTTTTTGTCCAGTGTGTGCAGGAGGGCTTCCTGACACAGTATGTAGATAGGCCAACAAGGGGCGAAGCCACATTAGATTTGGTACTGGGTAATGAGCCCGGCCAGGTGTTAGATTTGGAAGTGGGTGAGCACTTTGGTGATAGCGATCACAATTCTGTTATGTTTACTTTAGTGATGGAAAAGGAGAGGTGTATACCACTGGGCAAGAGTTATAGCTGGGGGAAAGGCAATTATGATGAGATTAGGCAAGATTTAGGGAGCATAGGATGGGGAAGGAAACTGCAGGGGATGGGCACATTAGAAATGTGGAGCATATTCAAGGAAATGCTCTTGAGTGTCCTAGATAAATATGTACCTGTCAGGCAGGGAGGAAGCTGTAGAGTGTGGGAGCCATTGTTTACGGAGGAGGTGGAATCTCTGGCCAAGAGGAAGAAGGCGGCTTATGTTAGGATGAGATGTGAAGGCTCAGTTAGGGCACTTGAGGGCTACGAGGTAGCCAGGAAAGACCTAAAGGGAGAGCTCAGAAGAGCCAGGAGGAGACATGAGAAGTTGTTGGCGGATAGGATCAGGGTAAACCCTAAGGATTTCTATCGGTATTTAAGGAATAAAAGAACGACGAAAGTAAGATTAGGCCCAATCAAGGATAGTAGTGGTAAGTTGTGTGTGGAGTCAGATGAGATAGGGAAAGCGCTAAATGAATATTTTTCAACAGTATTCACTCTAGAAAACAACAATGTTGTCGAGGAGAATACTGAAATACAGGCTACTAAACTAGGTGGGATTGAGGTTCACAAGGAGGTATTAAAAATCCTTCAGAGGGTGAAGATAGATTAGTCTCCTGGGCCGGATGGGATTTATCCTCGGATCCTCTAGGAAGCCAGGGAGGAGATTGCCGAGACTTTGGCATTGATCTTTAACTCGTCATTGCCTACAGGAATAGTGCCAGACGACTGGAGGATAGCAAATGTGGTTCCCCTGTTCAAGAAGGGGAGTAGAGACAACCCTGGGAATTATAGACCAGTGAGCCTTACCTCAGTTGTTGGTAAAGTGTTGGAAAAGGTTATAAGGGATAGGATTTATAATCATCTAGAAAAGAATAAATTGATTAGGGATAGTCAGCACGGTTTTGTGAAGGGAAGGTCGTGCCTCACAAACCTTATTGAGTTCTTTGAGAAGGTGACCAAACAGGTAGATGAGAGTAAACCGGTTGATGTGGTGTATATGGATTTCAGCAAGGCTTTCGATAAGGTTCCCCACAATAGGCTATTGTACAAAATGCGGAGGAATGGGATTGTGGGAGATATAGCAGTTTGGATCGGAAATTGGCTTGCTGAAAGAAGACAGAGGGTAGTAGTTGATGGGAAATGTTCATCCTGGAGAGCAGTTACTAGTGGTGTACCGCAAGGTTCAGTGTTGGGTCCACTGCTGTTTGTCATTTTTATAAATGACCTGGATGGGGGCGTAGAAGGATGGGTTAGTAAATTTGCAGACGACACTAAGGTTGGTGGAGTTGTGGATATTGACGAAGGATGCCGTAGGTTGCAGAGAGACATAGATAAGTTGCAGAGCTGGGCTGAGAGGTGGCAAATGGAGTTGAATGCAGACAAGTGTGAGGTGATGCACTTTGGTAGGAGTAACCGGAAGGCAAAGTACTGGGCTAATGGTAAGATTCTTAGTAGTGTAGATGAGCAGAGAGATCTCGGTGTCCATGTACACAGATCCTTGAAAGTTGCCACCCAGGTTGACAGGGCTGTTAAGAAGGCATACAGTGTTTTAGCTTTTATTAATTGAGGGATCCAGTTCCGGAACCAAGAGGTTATGGTGAAGCTGTACAAAACTCTGGTGCAGCAGCACTTGGAGTATTGTGTACAGTTCTGGTCACCGCATTATAAGAAGGATGTGGAAGCTTTGGAAGGGGTGCAGAGGAGATTTACTAGGATGTTGCCTGGTATGGAGGGAAGGTCTTACGAGGAAAGGCTGAAGGACTTGAGGCTGTTTTCGTTAGAGAGAAGAAGGTTGAGAGGTGACTTAATTGAAACATATAAAATAATCAGAGGGTTAGTTAGGGTGGATAGGGAGAGCCTTTTTCCTAGGATGGTGACGGCGAGCACGAGGGGGCATAGCTTTAAATTGAGGGGTGAAAGATATAGGACAGATGTCAGAGGTAGTTTCTTTACTCAGAGAGTAGTAAGGGAATGAAATGCTTTGCCTGCAACGGTAGTAGATTCGCCAACTTTAGGTACATTTAAGTCGTCATTGGATAAGCATATGGATGTACATGGAATAGTGTAGGTTAGATGGACTTGAGATCGGTATGACAGGCAGGTCGGCACAACATTGAGGGCCGAAGGGCCTGTACTGTGCTGTAATGTTCTATGTTCTAGCCCCCAGCCTCCTCTAATTCTAAGACACTATCAATTTTACTCAGCAATTTGAGAACCAAGGAAATCTGTATTGGGATTTTTGACTAAGTTAACACGATTGGCATAGGCATGTGACTTTGGTTTAATCCTTAATGAAATGCTGAGACACTGGTATGTGGGACAAATGGTACAATCATACAGAAGCACCTAACTGAAGCTCAACTGGACTTTGAACATTCACAACAATTGGCTTTATTATTGGAAAATGCGGCAAGTGAAGCACATGAGTTGCAGGGTATTTCGATCGAAGTGGACATCCTTACCAGTCTGATTGGGTTTATGGAGCACCACTTGAGTGAAGTCAATTATATAGCCTTACTCAGGCCAGATCCTGAACAGATGGACTCTCGGTCATTCCACAGCAAAACTCCAAAACAAAGCCAATTTCCAGCCAAGCAATTAAAATTTTCTTCTGCACAGGACAAACAAGCCATTATAGTTGCTGCTGGTATGCGCACTTGAGACACCAACAGAATTCACAAGCTAACAACCAGGACAGTGCATACCCTGGAAAGTCCACCCACATCTGGATTGGAACAGTTGATTTGTTTAGCAACATCCAAATCAAAACCAAATTAAAATAAATGTCTGATTAAATGATCACTTAGTTCTAATGGAGGTTGATACTGGCATGACTGTTACCGTGATTGCAGAACTCATCTTTAACAAAATTCACTCCGGACTCCAATCTTTAAGTTTGCACAAGACCTCAGCGAGACTGAGAACTGATATTGGTGAACGTTTACAGGTTAAGGCTATAACTTTGGTTCCAGTCTATTAGGAGAAGCAGCTGGTTCGGTTAGCACTGACTGTGATAAAAGCATTGGGCCCAAGCTCGATGGGGTGAAATTGGTCGAGAAAGATTCATCTAGATTGGTTCAACATTTTCAATTAGAAAATGGGTGCTTGTATGAAATCTTAATTGAAAATCCAGACTTTTTTTCAGGAAGGTCTAGGGACCATCAAAAGAGCCAAGGCCACCTTGCGGGTTGACCAGGAAACAATCTCACAATTCTGCAAGGCCCACCCAGTGCCATTTGCCTTACAGGCAAAAGTAGAGGCAGAAATCAGAATGCTGGGAAACGATGGAAGTTTGTGAAGTAGGCAGCACGATTGTACCAATTGTGAAGCCTGACGAATCAGTCTGCCTTGTAGGGGGTTTACACTGATAGCAAACTGTTTTTTGCCGCTGGGTAAATATCCAGTCCCTTGCATAGAGGATGTACATGCAAAGCTGGCGGTGATGGGCAAGAGGATTGTCCTTCATGAAACTGGACATGAGCTATTCGTACTTGCAATTGTGATTAGATGAAGATTCCAGACATATGCTACAATAAGCGCTTGTACCAATATATAAGACTGCCATTTGGGATATGGTCAGCTTGTTCAATTTTTCAGCAGACAACAGAGAACATTTTACAAGATCTACCCCAGGTTACTGTTTATTTAAATGATGCGCCAATATCAGGTAAGACCAATAAGGAGCACTGACAGAACTTGGACATCATTCTTAGATGTTCTTTCCAGGCAGGTGCATGCCTGTAGAAAGGAAAAACATGTTCCAGGAACCCCAAATGACCTAACTGGGCGACAGAGTCAAGAAGACTGGGCTACACCCGCTCGAAAATAAAGTGACAGCAATCAAAGATGCCCAGAACTTAGGTCTTTCCATGTGCTGGTAAATTATTACAGATAGTTCATACACAAGCTAGCTTCCATTCTGGCATCTTTGTATCAACTCTTGAAAAGACCAGCTTGGAAATTGTTGCAAAGCCAAGCCACAGACTTCAGGGAAGTGTAGAAACAGCCACCATCCTCTAAGGTGTTAGCACACCATGATGCCAAATTAGATCACAATCACAGAATCCCTACAGTGTGGAAACAGGCCCTTCAGCCCCACAAGTCTGCACCAACCCTTGGAGCATCCCACGCAGACCCATCTCCCTATAACCCGCACACCCTTGAACACAACGGGCAATTTTGCATGGCCAATCCACCTAACCTGCACTTCTCTGGCCTGTGGGAGGTAACTGGAGCACCCGGAAGAAACCCATGCAGACAGTCGTCCAAGGGTGGAATCGAACCCGGGTCCCTGGCACTGAGAGGCTGTAGTGCTAACCACTGTGGCACCGTGCCACCCCATGTGGTACCTCCTTGTACAGCATCAGAGTAGTATTATCTCATAGATGACCCAATGGAGAGGAATGCCCAATAGCGCATCCAGAACATTGGCTAAAGCATTAATAGAACCAGACCGAGAAGGAAGGTTTGGTGGTCATATTTGGAGTCAGGAAGTTCCACCAATACCTTTACGGATGTAAATTTGTATTAACAACGGACCACAAACCCATTATGTCTACCTGAAGAGGAGAAAGCAGTGCCACCCATACCTTGAGGCCAAATTTGGCAGTGGGTTCTAATACTAACTGCGTTGAATTACAAGTTGGAACACTGTCTGGAAAGCCAAATCGCAAACGTGGATGCATTGAGCTGCCACCTGCTGGCAGACACCGCCAGTGGTACCACCACTGGAACAGTCTATGATAGTTTTAAACTTCTTGGACACACTTCCAGTCACAGCTGACAATATTACACTTTGTATGCAGAAAGATTTCATCCTGGAAAAGTTCAAAAGCTGATGGTAATGTGGGAAACAAAAGGGCATTCATAACCAGAATTGAAACCTTTTTTTTGGACCTGGAGAAACAAGATCACAGTTGACCGCATATTATTATGGGTAGCAAGAGTGATTGTCCTGAAGAAATGTTACCTCCAGAGGCTGAACTCCATCGGGATCATCCAGGAGTTGCCAAAATGAAGATGTTGGCAAGAAGCCATGTCTGGTAGTCAGGATTAGATGCAGACATGGCCAAATCGGTGGGACAGTGCCCTCAAGGACAAAAGCTACTGCCAGCAGATTCTCCACATTTGTGGGAATGGCTGGGTAAACCCTGGACTTGGCTACACATTGACTATATCGGTCCTTTCATTGGTTCAATGTTCTTAGTCATTGCAGATGCCCACTCAAAGTGGTTGGGTCTGCATTCGTCAAACACGGGGGCAGCAGCAGAAAAATTGCTTGCATCTTTTGGGATTACATGGATTTTTCCCAGAAGTGTTAGTCACGGATAATGGGCCATCATTTACTGGCATGGAATTTGAATGAGTATTTCTAAAAGTCAAATAGCACTCAACATACAAGGACAGTTCCATACTTTCCATCTTCCGAAGCTCTGGCAGAAAGAGAAGTCCAAACTTTGAAGGCAGGCTTAAAGAAACAGCCTACAGCTTCAGTACACACCAAAATGTCCTGGTTCCCATTTGGCTACAGGACAACCCCTCATGCAACTACGGGGATAGTTTCAGCAGCATTGCTAAATGGAGGAATATTCCACACCAGGTTACACCTGATCTTCCTGGCCCTGATGCAGGGTGGGGTGTGACAGGAGGTCAGGTCCAGTGACGTATATGATTTGGGGAGGTGTGACATTCTGAACAAGCATGAGGACCCTTTGAAATTGCAAACTTGCCAAGGGTGTAGGAGCAAAAATGTACCTGGCTCCTTTGCAACCTTTCCAATTGTTCCAGAACCCATAGGTCCTCCCTCTTCATCAAGAGTTGAAGATATCTCAGAATCTGAGATGGACAAAGTGGATGTTGCCACTTCTACCACCTGAAGAGGAGAATGAATTTCTTCCGAGATGCTCCAGATGCAAGAGGTGAGCTACTGTGTGTTACATACTGCCCATCCAAGAGACAGAGCTAGAGGAACATGACTTGATGCTAAAACTCACCAGAAAGAGCTACGAAATAAAAGAGCCAGCCTACATCCTTGGACTCATTGGGGAAGGGATGTAGTAACTGTAGCAAAGTCAGCAAGGTTGACACCATAAAATGAGTTCCCTGATTGGACCAGATTAATAGCCCCAATCTAGAGGCCTTGACTGACAAATAAGAAGAGGTCTGTCAGACATCCTGTTTACTCAGAGTTGGCTCCGAGGGAGTTGGATCAGTATCAAAGAACAAGGCAACACAGGGACAGCTCTCCATGCCTGCGCCAACACATTTTGCCCTTCTTTCCTAAAACTGCCTTCACTTACAGGATCCGTATCCCTCTATTTGCTTCCTATTCACATATTCGTTCAGGTGCTTCTTGAATGCTGCTGTTGTGTCTGCTTCCACCACCTCCTATCATGGGCTCTCCACGTGTAAAGGAAGGGTGACATGGTGACAGGATACTGGCCTCTGGAATTATTCCAATACTCATTGGCAAAAAAAAATTACTGGCCTTGCAGGTTATAAAAGCTCAAAGATGGGAGTCAAGACTACAAGACCATAAGAAACAGGAACAGAAGGAGGCCATTTAGGCCCTCAAGCCTGTTCTGCTATTCAACAGGATTATGGCTGATGCAACATTTCTCATATCCACTTTCTTGCATCTTCCCCATAACCCTTGATTCTCTGACTATTTGAGAATTTATCTATGTCAGCCTTAGCATCCATAAGGATTCTGCCGCCAAACGCAGCAATTGCAACTGAGCTTCTTACATTATTTTGCACAATAAAGTATGATGTACGGTAAATGCAGTGATATGCATAATTCTACTTTATAAAGGGCTTTACACAGCTCCACAACTTCAAATACGAATTCAGATTTTGGAAATATTAGAAAGCCTTAAACTAGAAAAGTCTCAAACATTTTGAAACAACAGATCCTTTAAAATTAGCAAATAATATTGCAAAATTGTAATAATGATGGCTTTTATATTGGAGGAGTAATTTAGCCATCTTCTCTGCACGATCAAAAATCACAAGTTCAGCAAAACAAGAGAAATAATGAGCAAAATTGTAAACACTCAATTCCCTCAAACTTTACTGGTATTTAATTTTAAAACAGCTAATGCTTCAAAACAAAAAATGCATGAAACTTACATTCACAGAGATTCTTTATAAATTTATAAACAAATGAACTGAAACATTTTTATAAAACACCAAAGGAAATCTGAATAGCAAATTCTCAAGGCTAATGACATGTGTATACTAAAGAGTATCAATAAATGCAAATTTACTGATTTGACCTGAAGTAGTGCGCAACAACATATTCATTCTTCAAATAGAACAAATCGAAAGAAGGGATTCCTGACATGTATTTACCAAATACGCAAACTAATTTTATATACATATTTACTTTCTCCAGCTTGTTTTGGAGCTATTTTCCAAGTGAAAAGATTGTATATTAATAAAATCATGTTTACAAACAAAATAATTCGATGAGACAGCAGGAGGAAATTGGAAAAAGTGCTCGTTTCAGTTTGAGTTGGTCAAGGTGTATCATATTTGGAAGGGAACATGGGGGATGAAATGCATCTTTAAGATGAACAAATTACAAGCTTAATGCAAAATTAAACCAATTACATTTTTCAGGCAGAATAAAAAAAGCACATGTAATCACCACAAAATGGCATGTAGATTTCTTGATATCTGCTCAGAACAAAATATTTCTGCTTTCTCTAAGTTCAAGAAGCTTGCTGTTTTAACACGGAGTGGGTTAAAGCAATAATTCATGAATGGCCAAGGCTTACCTGTCTAGAAGAATTCAAGTTTTGCATGCCCAGCCCCGAGGCAATGGCACCAAGGGCCTGATTAGGGTGTGCACTGTTTGAAAGGGCAAGCTTCAGGCTTGGTGAAGGCAAAAATGGTGAAGTAGGGGGCTCTTCCACTAGGCCGCCATCCTGATTAGAGAAGGATAGGGTGAGCTGTGCAGTGCCAACCAAGGCACAGCATCATTAACAGGGAAGTGCAATGGATGTCACAAGCACATAAGAGGAATTTCATTGGTTTAAATAAATATTGGATTAAAAGGATGATGGAAGTGTGTGTTCCAAAGACAAAATGATGATGGGTTGGGAAGATAGACAGAAAGAAGGAGATAGAGAGAAGAAAACAAAAAAAAAACAGAGTTAAAGCGCATGACTAAAAAACCTTATGTATGCTAAAGATGTATGTGCAAAGATCAAAAGCAGCAACTGCTGTAACATTAAATGAACACGCTGCAGGCACAAAAGAACACCAGTGACAGGAAATTCACAACCTCTATTTCATAACATTTGCCTTACGCTGAAACTAACAAGTGTACGTGTCAATATCTGAGATTGTGGCATGCCATAATACTTGCAAAACTTTTGATTATATAATACCTCACCTCCATTTAAATAGAAACCAAATATGTATCATTGGAAATTTCTTTTGATGCAGGACTGTAACTATTCACTGGTCGATGTTAAATGTAGGTATAAAGATATTTTTCTGGCAAGTTAATGAACAGTTATAATTTTACATAAAATCCAATAAATGTATAACAAGCTATTACCAAAACAACCAAATGTGTTAAAGATCATGTTTTGCAATTAACATTAACAACAGAAAACTTTCAACATAGAAAAGATTGCCAACATTTTCAAGTAAAAGTGAAAAAATAAACACTAGTAGACAAGGGATCAAATGCTCATTAATGTAGGAAGCAATTAAGGGCTATAGCACATATGTTACATATCCAAATGTTATAGCATTAGGGCGGAGGTTGGCATATTAAATGTCAACAGAGGAACTAAAAAAGGTCATTTGTGCAACCAAGCAAACTTAATTAAAATCTTTTAGTGAGGAAATGTGACAAATAGACCATGACTACTAAGGGCTTAACATATAAAAGTTGTGTGATTCATTAACAAACAAATAACAGACGATCCAGAGTGTGATAGATTACTCTTCATTTGTCTGGATGGGTATAGTGCCAACATTTAATACATTCGGCATTATCCAAAACAGAGCAGCCCATTTGACTGGCATCCTGTCCATCATCAGCAACATTCAATCCTTTCACCACAGACATACAGTGACAGCAATATGCATCATCTACAAGATGCACTGCAGCAAGTCACCCAAGCTCCTTTCACAGCATCTTTCAAACCTGGATCTTTTACTATTTGGAAAGGTAAACACAGCAGATGCAATGGAACATCATGACCATGCTCTGTTCCAAGTGAGGATGGTATGTCACTTGGAACTATTTCACAGGTCCCTGATTAATATGTGGCCAAAGTCCTGGAAGTTCCTTCCCAATAGCACTGAAGGTGCACCTAAACCCAAGAACAGCAGCGGGCAGCGGTTCAAGACAATAGCTAACCATCTTTTTTGCCCAGGCAATTAGAGATGTACAATAAATGCTGGTCAATCCAGTGCCACATACTTTCTACGAATGTATAACAAAGAAACCTTCCCCAAAATATACTAAGAAGTAAAAATGAGAGATTTTTACTGATATCCCTGCATGCTCCAGATTCTTGAAAACAATAATTTTTTAAAAAGACGTCTCTTTGAAACATTACAGAAACACGTTCATATTGTGTTTAACTTCTAAATAATATCAGTCAAACTGTAATCTGATCACCATTCAATCATTTGTCTCCCCATTTTTCTGTATCCACAGCTGAAGGCACTAAACCTCAGTAAAAAAAAATGAGTCAATTTTATAACCATAGCTTTGACAAACCTAAAGTATTTTGTGAATCCTGGTAACATGAACAATCGCTATTACAAAACATTTAAGTCTCCTGGGGTCACTTGCAAATAAATATTTTAACTGTGGAAAGTGGTTATAACATGGCAAAATAGATCTCCTCTCAAAACAGGTTAATAATACATTTGACTTTCTATAGCAACATGTGAAACACAAAAAAAAATCTTGGTCAGTTCACAAACCAATGAAGTGAGAAATCCAGATTTTTAAAAACGGAGCCGAAGTATGTTGGTTCTCTTAACTAATTGAGATAATATGTGCTATAAATAGTTAAACACATTCTATTGACCATACTCCAAAAAGTACTACTTCAAAGAGAGTCTCATTTCACACCATCTTTGTCAGTACAGAACGTTTATGAAAATACAAAACCAAATACAGTAATTGGATTCTGTCCACTTTGCCAGATTACATTACAATTCCAATTTAAAACTTTACGTATTTACTTTTGAAAGGGAATTTTCCGTTCCTGCAGACCACCCTGTTAGGTCTCAGAGTTGCTTGAACTGCTATGAGGTGCAAGGATTTTCCAGTTTAGTTTTCTGCTCAGAGTACAAAACAATGCATAAATATTGTGTCATAACCCAGACAGCTGGTGATTTAAAAAAAAACAAAGCAGTTTTGTTCAGTTGTCTAAGGAACTTGACATCAGGACATAACTATTTTTGGTTCATTTTCTGTCATTTATTCATAACAAACCTTGTCAAAAAAGGTGGGCCGATCCATGGAAGACTCTTTGGGGATAGTAGGTGGTCGGCAGCCAAGTGGTTTAGAAACTATTCCATTGTAATCTGACATTCCCATTCCACGTTTATCCAACTCCACTTTTTTTTCTAAGAGTGTACCTGGAAAAGGGGAAAATCCATCTTAACATAAAACAAAAAGGAAAGAAAAGAGAAGACAAACATTAACTTCAACTAAAAATATCATTTGGTGACTGTCGGTAAAATAACAGTGTATACAAAAATGGGTTGAAGAGACTTGTTTTGTGCTGTAGACTTCTATATCTCTAAGAAGAACCTAACAGAGGTCATGTTGTAGGAAGCATTTTGAAGGTAGAAACTGGCATTATGTTCATAATTTACCACAGTAACATATGGCAGATCATCTGGTGAACTTTAAACATAGAAAGTCTCAGAAATTTCCATAGGGAAGATACTGAATAAGTATAACTAAAGATAAATATGGTAAAACAATTCATAGTTAAATTTGTGAAATTTTCAAGCACAAAAACCAGAAGGTCTAGTATGATATGCATTTCAAAACACTGCTGAAGTCTCACAGACACAAACCATAGTTTAAAAAAATCTTTGCAAACGGAATACTGCTACCGCCCTCAACCCGCAGGGCATGAAGATGACAAATTATTCTAGACACATTTAAGAAAGTAAAACTAGTAAACTGTAAACTTCAAAAGCAATCAATTTTATCAACAAACCAAGTCAAACTTCATGAAATTGCACAAAGGGTGGAAATTAACAATCACAAGAAGCAGGTAAAAATCAAAAACATTTTGATTTTATGAAGGAAAGATCATGTGAACAAATCAGAGTTTTGATGAAAAAAATGCAGCTGCTATTATAGACAGTCATAAAGCATGACGATACAAGACATGTTAGACACATTAAGGCTTGTATCACTGGTTCAAGATAATGATCAGATGAACAAAATGTACCTCATCACCTTTAAATACTGAGGAATGACCTTAGCTAATGTAATCCATGTTTCACAGCTTGTATCTTTTGGAGGTGGACCCTATAGAAAAGGAAAACAAAAAAGGGGAAACGGAAAACAGAACTTTCCAGTTTCCAGGGACTGAAACTGAGATCAGAAACAAAAACATCTGAAACAAATGAAACTGGCTGAAATCAAATAATAGGACATGTCTGACTTTAGATAATAGTCTCAACAATTTTTTTTCCCATTCACACATGGGATATTCGTGACGTTGCCAGAGCCTGTATTTATTGACCATCCCTAGTTGCCCTCAAGGTGGTGTTAGCAGTGAGCCACCTTCTCGAACCATTGTATTCCATGTGGTGTAGGTGTATCCACAATATGTTTGTGAAGTGAGTTTGAGTTTTGATTCAGTGGCACTAGAGAAAGAGTAATGTATTTCCAAGTCAGGATGGCGTCAGGTTTAAAGGGGAACTTGCAGGTGGAGGACCTCCCATATATTTAGGGCGGCACGATGGCTCAGTGGTTAGCACTGCTGCCTCTCAGCACCAGGGACCTGGATTTGATTCCAGACTCGGGCAACTGTCTGTGGGCAGTTTGCACATTCTCCCCATGCCTGCGTGGGTTTCCTCCAGTTTCCTCCCACAGTCCAAAGATTTGTAGGCTAGGTAGAATGGCATGCTAAATGGCCTGTAGTGTTCACGGATGTGTAGATTAGGTGGGTTTATAGGGGGATGGGTCTGGGTGAGATGCTCTGAGGGCTGATGTGGACTTGTTGGGCCAAAGAGCCTGTTTCCACAATACAGGGAGTCTATGATCTTACCCCTTGACTTCCTAGATAGCAGTGGTCATGGGTTAACATAGAACATTACTGCACAGTACAAGCCCTTCGGCCCTCGATGTTGTGCTGACCTGTCATACCGATCTCAAGCCTATCTAACCTACATCTTCTCAATATCAACCAAAGCAAGCCCTCTCAAAATCCTTTTGTATTTCAATAAGATCATCCCTCATTCTTCTAAATTCTGACAAATAAAGGCCTATTCTGTTTAGCCATTCTTGATTAGACAACATCTTCACCCTAGAAATCAGCCTAATGAATCTCTTTTGAACTACCTTCAATTCCAGCATATC
The DNA here is from genome assembly GCF_030684315.1 of Stegostoma tigrinum. Classification (NCBI taxonomy): domain Eukaryota; kingdom Metazoa; phylum Chordata; class Chondrichthyes; order Orectolobiformes; family Stegostomatidae; genus Stegostoma; species Stegostoma tigrinum. The sequence continues at coordinate 33,003,613 of NC_081375.1, forward strand.
CTTCCTTAAATACAGGGAGCAAATTAGTACGCAGTACTCCAAGTGAAGCCTCACCAACATCCTGTACAATTGTAACAATTCTTCCCGATTCTTAAACACAAATCCCCAACAATAATGGCAAAAATTCAACTAGCATTTTAATTACTTGCTGCAGCTACAAGTTAACACTTTATGTTTTGTGCATAAGAACACTCCGATCCCTCGGCGTGACATTTCTTTAAAGTCACTTTCCACTTAAATATTTATAAAGTGTTATTGAATTTCTGCATGTCTACAATGGCACATACTGTTATTACTGAGCATCTTGGGCTGCGGGGACTGAATATCTGTGAATGTGAAATAAATGATGGAGATGGACTGCCAGGAAACAGAAGACGGCTAAAGACCAGAAAGAAGGTTGCTGTGGTAGGAAACTTAAATGCAAAGGGGTTAGAACAAGAATGGTGACCAACAGAAAAAGGTAGAGATGGATGATCATTGTGGTGGCCCTAAGTAAAATGAGAAACACTGACATATCCCACGATATGCCAGAGAACAAATGGGGTTTCAGGATAAATACAAGTTCAATAGAGAGCTGTGACAATTGCACCACAGCAGCTGAGACAATCCACTATATTCTAAAAATAATGTAAATACCTTACAACATTCGTTTTAAAAACATAATTTCATCTTATCTCTCAATGCTAACAGATTCTTAAAAAAAAATCCAAAATGCAGATCTGAATTCACATCTTAGTCAAAAGCTAATTGGGTCTTCCTTGGGCCATAATCTATGTACAAAGTTTTGTTGACACCTGTCCACTAGTTTTTGAGCTATATTGATTGCAGCCAAACAGACTAACAACTGGAGCAAAAATGCTACCTCTACCCACCTTCAGGAATGGAGATTAAAAATGGAATGAAATAGTACAGGAGACAGAGATACAGATGAAGGAAAATAGGTGATAGTGATAATGGATCTATTGTCTGCAATCTTCTAAACATCCAAAATTGTGGAAATGCCAAGGAACATTGAAAAGTCACAAATGTTACGCCTCAAACACAAAAAAAAAGACAGAAATCAAGAAACTATACACCAGTTAGCCAAAAAGCTGCCACTGGTAAAACGCTTGAATACATTTAAGTAGTTGCAACCATAAATATGCAAAACAAATAATGTCAAACACAGTCAACATTGAATTATGGAATGGAAGTCACCTTTAATAAAATTTATTTCAAATTTTTGAGGATGTAACAAGCAGGGTTGAGAAAGAGGTACCTGCAGATGTGGTATATTTTGTTTTTCAAAATGCATTAGTTAAGATGTCACATATGAAAGTTACTGCACAAGAGAAGAGCTTATGGCATTTAAGGAGGACTCTAATTAACAGAAAACAGAAAATTAACAGAGTCATGGGGTCATTTTCAGGGTAATAAATTAACTAAAGGCTGTATCACATGGATTAGTATCAGGCCTCAACAAATCAAAATCTGCATTAATGACCTGGATAAAGAGGCTGAAGGCACTGCAGCCAAATATGTTAACAATACTAACCCAGGTGGGAATACAAGTTGTGAGGAAGGCACCAAGTTTACGAAATGGTTTCAAAAGTTAATCTACCAGATAAACTTGTGGTAAATGGAGTGGAATGACAAATAGAAGTCTCTCTATTTTGATAGGATGAATTGAAAGGCAACAAGTGATTTAAAAGAAGACAGGCAATAAAATGCTATAACTGAAAAACCTGACTGCCCTCAAATATATAACCAAATATAAGTATGCAGATCCAGGAGCTCGGACATTAAATATATGTTGGCTTCAATGTAAGGTAAATGGAGTATAAAAACAGAAAACTCTTTCTCCACACACAGATGGAGTTTGAGAGACTAAACCTATAATATGTCCTATTGTTCTGGTCTCCATGTATCTGAAGCAGTTCAGAGAAGATTCATCAAGTTGATTCCTAAAATCAGAGTGTCACCTTTTGTAAGAAGGTTGAACAGGTTAAGTCAACACACACTGGAGTTTAGGAGAGTTAAAAAAAAGGTGTTCTTCAGAACACTGGGACAGCACGGTGGCTCGCACTGCTGCCCCATAGCGCCAGGGATCAGGGTTTGATTCCACCCTCAGTCAACTGTCTGCGTGGGTTTGCTTCAGGTGTTCTGGTTTCCTCCCACAGTCTGGAGATGTGCAAGTTAATGGAATGGCCATGCTAAGTTGCCCATAGTGTTCAGGGATGTGTAGATTACGTGGGCTGTAGAGGAATGCGTTGTGGGTCAATGTGGACTTGATGGGTCGAAAGGCCTGTTTTCACACTGTAGGGATTCTATGAAAATTTCATGTAATATCACATTTTGAGGCAGTTTAAGAGAGGATCATTTCTGCATCACCCCTCGCCCACTTGGGGAGAATCTAGAACTAGGGGCATAGTTTCATAACGTCAGTTTACGTTATGAGGAAATATTTCCTTTTACAAAAAGGGACATGAATCTTTAGAATTCCCTACTCTGGAGAGTTGTAGAGGCTCAGTCACTGAATATATTCAATGTTTGGGTAGATAAATGTTTGAATGCCAAGGGAAGCAAGTGTCATAGGATATGGATGGGAAAAAGGAATTGTGGCTAAGATCAGCCATAACTGTTACTGATGTTGAAACAAGTCCAAGGGGTCATATGGTTCAGTTTAACTCAAAGACTGAAGTTCACATTGGGCATGCAGTGGGATGGAAACCATGTGACAGACAGGAACAAATTTCCAACAGCGCAAAACATTAATTATTCTATCATCTAAGCACAACTGGTCTGCTGGGATGAATTTTACAATAAATTTTGCAGGGCCACAGCAGATGGCTGAATATAGCAAGGTCACATTTTCTTTTTGTTTTTGAAATGCTGGCAAAAAGCAACTCCAGAAAAGATTCATCAATTCAACAATAAGCCCAAGGAAGGAATGGTTAACATTTTTGATTGGACCAGCTATAATCCATGATCAGATCAGAGACACAAATACACACAGGTAAGGAATCAGGCCACCTGAAAAAGCAATTTGTAAACCAAATCAATGGTCTTCTGTATGGAGAACAAATATGACCCCAGAAGGTTTTTTTTAAGGAAAGGTTGAGGGAAACATGGGTCGTAGTTAGCACCAGCTAAACACAGAAAAGACATCTGTCATTAAGCCTGAAGGCCAACTAAATCTACAAGATCTAAACGGAGAGCGCAAAAGTGGGCTTGTCTTTAGAACAAAGTACAGGATGGAGGATGACTTTTAAATACATAATTAGATGGCTACATAAGTTGCCCAGGTTCTTGTTTTCTCTAATTAACTAAACAGTCAGGTCACCTTATGCTAATGCAGTGAAAAGCCATTAAAGATCAAGGAACAGCCATTAATCACACATGCCTGTTGACTGGCCACAAGTAGATACCACTGACTACGCAGTGGGAAGCAGAACTCAAAGTGGCATGGTTTTTATTTATGGTTATAAGGATGCAATATCACTTTTAAAGCAATTGTCGTAGATTTCAATGAAACGTTTTACGTAGAGGAGATCAAGTCTGAATGCTATAACTAGTGAATTAATGAAACTGAGCAACTGAATGGGGGGTAGCACTCACGCCCATTATAATTGGGATTGAAAGTCTTAATTATATAATTTGTTTAATACATTGTGGGCCGTTTTCTTAAATTGGGATTGACAGGTCTGGCAAGGCGGCCTAAATCAGGCTTAAAAATGTTATTTGTAAGCTAGGAATTAAATGCCTAATGATTATGTTTATGTGTCAAAGTTTCTGTAAGAACAAGGTTCCACTTCAGCACTCTTCCTTCAAGACTTACCCATAGCTTGATCTAGATTCAGGTTATTACTTTTCAGAGCCTCTTCTGCTGGTTCCCTCTGTAAGATAAATACAAACAGTGGTACATTAGTTCATTACTGGCATCAGAAATTCAGCTAGATCACAGCAAAATAAATGAAAATATTTGGATACAGTTAGATTGGAAGACATGGTATCACAAGAATATCATTGATATAATCTAAATTTCTGTCAAAGTTTGATTTCTTCCTAAAAAGTTAACTTCAGTTACACACATTTGTCATGTAGGTAACCACAACAGATCTGAATCTAACCCTTGCAAAGGTTGCCGAAATTTGTCATTTTTGGTATCGTCTGACTCAGACAATAGGAGGCCGAAATTTTATCTGAAATTAACTGTGTAATTTCTGGTAAGTTTTATTGAAGGCTTCTCTGAGCCCTGGTGAGATTTCTCTCACTATTCTCCAAAACTTGCCTTGTTACTTATGTACATGCTGCTTCTGCACCCTGCTTATTTTATCTTCCCTCTGACCACAGGAGGAAACACTCTCCACTGCTAGGATCTTCTGGGATTTCCCAGTGTCAGTGACATTTTTAAATCAAGTTATGCCTCAGGTAGTGCTGCCAGCTGACAGTTGCTCTTCAGCATATACATAGTGGGAAGGGGGGGGGGGGAAAGGAAATGCTTAGGGCACACGTCGAATGGCTAATAATTCATTGAAAATACAAGTGCACATTCACAAATCTATTGCTATTTAAGAACCATCCTATACATGTTACTTGTAGCCTCATTAATCCTAGAATATTATCTAATCCCCAATACCCTTCTCTCCCCAGTCCAATCCCTGTCCACGAACATCCGTGATTCCTCTGATGCTTCAGTTGGTTTCAAAGCGTTCAGTTTGCAGGTTCCAGCTGCAGCCTCCGTACCACAGACCTGCAATCCTCTTACATGTCCTTTCCCCACCAGGAGGGTCGTCTTCTTCCTGGTGCAAAGGCTTGAACCATTCCTACCTACCACCACCTTCCTCCGCTCAACCAAACTCATCCTCACTCTCAACAGCTTCTCCGTTAACTTCTCTCCTTTTCTTCAGGAGAGGGGGTGGCCACGGATACCTGCATGGGCCAGAGTTATGCCTGACTCTTTGTGGAGTACGTGGAACATTCCTTGTTCCAGTCCTATGCCGGTCCACACCCACAAATCTTTCTCTGATGATATCAGCTCATTCTCTCTCTTATCTGGAATTGGAAAAGTTCATTGATTTCGCTCCAATTTCCATGCTGCCCTCACTTCCACCTCGTCTATCTCTGACTCCTCCCTTCCCTTCCCTTCTTCAACATCACTGTTTCTATTTCTGAGGACAGACTGGCCACTAATATCCACTATAAACTCACTGAATCCCACAGCTAGCTAGACTACACATCCTTGCAACCTCCTCCCTGTGGAGACTCCACTCCATTCTCTCAGTTCCACAATCTCTGTTGCATATGTTCAGATGAGGCCAACTTCAACAAGGGAGCCTCTGGAATGTCCACCTTCCTCCTCAACCAAGGATTCCCCACCACACTACTGACAGGGCCCTCAAACGGGCCTGACCCATCTCCCACACTTCCGCCCTCACCTCCTCTGTTCCCTCCTACAACAGCAATACGGTTCCCCTTGTCCTTACCTACCATCCCACCAGCATCCACATCTATAAGATCATCAGATGCCATTTCTGCCACCTCCAGACACATACTTCCCTCTCCTCCCTTATCCGCCTTCCACACAGACCATTCCTGGTCCCTCTTCCTTCAGCCCTGACAACACCCACAGCCCCACACCACATTCCCCTGCAACTGGGAAAGGTGCGACATCTGCCCATTTACCCCCTCCCTCCCCTTTATCCAACAGCTCAAATATACTTCAGCTGCATTTCCCAGAATCAAGTCTACTGCATTTGCTGCTCAATGTTTTCCCAATGTAGAGGAGACCACCAAGTGTAGACTGGATGTCCACTTCACAGAACATCACTGTTCTGCTCACAAAGAAGGCCTTGAGCTACTTGTTGTCTGCCACTTTAACACACCATCCTGTTCCCTGGCCAACATGTGTGTCTCTGGCTTGCTGCAGTGTTCAAGCAAAGCCCAACGCAAGCTGGAAGAACAGCCTCATTTTCCACTTGGGGACCCTGCAGCCCTCACGACTCTATATAGAGAGTTTAATAATTTTAGGGCCTAACTCTTCCACATCGCAGTCCCATATCCCACACATTAGGTCTTATTAACACATAGTCTGCCATTACACACTACCTCTTGTTAGTCCCTAACAGTCCCCATTAACAACTACTCACAATCCTAGCCAGATCGTTATCAACTCCTTTGTTTATCCATTGCTACTCTCTCTCTTTGGGCTCTATCCTATTCTTTACTCCCTACCCCATTCCCCTCCCTACTTTCTGCATATAAACTGACGTCTTCCCAGCTACCATCAGTTCTGAGAAAGCGACATGGATCCGAAATGTTAACTCTGAACTTTCCTCCACAGATGCTGCCAGATGTGCTCAGCTTTTCCAGCAACTTCTGTTTTTGTCCCCAGTGCCCATTATAACTTGTAGCTCTCTCTTAAAAGCTAGCATAGTGGTGATCAAGGATGTGCACTCCAGTAGTAACCCACTTCCTCCAAAGCTGTTCCTCCTCTTACAGGTTGGGCTTCCTCTCTTCACAACTATTCACCTCTATATATCCCAGCATACTACATATAATCCCAAGCTTGGAGTCCTCTAATTCCCCTATTACAGCAGTAACCCCTGATAACCCCTCAACTTTCATAAAGCTGACCTCTTGGACTAACAGGCCACCCTAACTGTCTTGGACAGATATCCCCAACTGATTAGTGATCAAACCCTTGACTAACTTGTGCACAGCTCCTTGGCTGATGTACCATGAATCCCAAGACTAGTTGTACTGGACCTGCAGGATGAATCATGGCCCACTTCCCAGAACGCATCTGGGGCATCTTCACACTGACTACTCAAATGGTCAACTCTTCATGCCCAAGTCCCCGGACTAGGCACAAATGCTGCTCTTGCCTCACTGTGCTGATACTACCTAGCTGATGATTATTTCTTTTGACTTGACTGAGGGCTAATCCTCACAGAGTTTGAGACATGGCCATTCAGTTGAACCACAGTATTTTGTGCGCACACTGCTGGCATATAGTACAGGAATGACATTGACATACCATTCATTGCTATTCAGGAACTGAACCAGGGTATATCTAAGGTTTCAGTGATAATGGGAACTGCAGATGCTGGAGAATCCAAGATAATAAAATGTGAGGCTGGATGAACACAGCAGGCACAGCAGCATCTCAGGAGCACAAAGCTGACGTTTCGGGCCTAGACCCTTCATCAGAGAGGGGGATGGGGTGAGGGTTCTGGAATAAATAGGGAGAGAGGGGGAGGCGGACCGAAGATGGAGAGAAAAGAAGATAGGTGGAGAGGAGAGTATAGGTGGGGAGGTGATAGGTCAGTCCAGGGAAGATGGACAGGTCAAGGAGGTGGGTACCTAACGTTTCTTGCTTGCTCTCTTAGTGCTCGCTCACTTTGCACCTACGTGGCTGCTCATGGCATCTTTTCCTTGCCTTTTTTGCTCCCTCAGCCGTAAGTTAAAGGCTCATGTATTTCTGCCTTACATTGCTACTTAGTGCAGACACAAACTCAGACAGTTTGTCATGGTTTTGAGCATTGATAAGTCAAATGGCAGACATAGATCTACAACACAGGAAAAGACCCTTTGGCATGTTGTGTCCCTACTATTGTCAGGGACAATTAACCAGCGATGCTCACATTCCATGGCTCAAAAAAAAAAGTATCCAACCCACTGATATTCATGGTGTATCCAGTTCCCTAAAACTTGGTGGTGTAAATAATTAAGTAGAAGGCACTGGATTTGATACAAAGCTTTGCAAAAGTCAAGACAGAAATAAGGTGATAATCTACAAGAATTTCCTTCCATGGATTCAATGAGGTCAGGATTTTCCGTTTTTTTTTAAGGAGTTTGGAAAAAGCCCAGAAAGTTTAAGCAGCTGGCAGAAGGACAAACACACCAGTTTTAGTTTTACAATAATTAAATCTACGTACTTATGGTCTGCACAATAGTCAACTTTGACACCTTTCAAATCATAACTTCCCAAATTTGACCTTCGCCCCTCCTGGGTTTTTAATGTTTCACCACAGTGAACAATCTGCATGTATCGTCTCAATCCTTCCTTAAAGTATCATTGGATAATCTCAAGTGCCTAATTGTAATTTGCATTTTTTAAACGGAGCAATCAGAATAGCTGCTCAACATGTTTCTCTAAAATAATCACTAGCTCTCCTTTTTTTGTTCAGTGTTTTGCATTACTGCTCCATTTAACACATACCTCTAGAAAGAGGTTTCCTACTAGCAAAATCAGTTAGATTAAGTGATTGCAAATTCAGCTGAGTCATAAGAAAATGCTATGGATGCAATCTTAAGCTTGTGTGAAGAGGCCCATTCTGTCTTCATGAAACTTTTTTTCCCCCCTCAAAATGTTGCTTCAAGTTTCTACAGTGGCTTCTGAGCTCAACCCAACATGTCAAGGTTTGTTAAATAGTCTTCTTGGGGAAGTTCCATGTCATTTTTATATTGCTATATGAAGCAGTTTTATCTTTACAAGGTCCATGACAGACAACAATGCCAGTCAAGGGTGCAAATTTCCTGAATCTGCCTTTATTACACTAATTTGGTATTATTCGCAAAATTCAAAACATTGCTCAAAAAATTTCCTTAATCAAATTCAGTGTTTGAGTGAAAACTCAGAGCTCAGGTGTGGACTGTAGATGTTGGGGTGTTTACCGAGCTGGGAGATTTGATGGCAGCTGTTTCCTCCCCTTACTAGGTGACATCCTCAGTGCTGTGGAGCCTCCTGTGAAGTGCAATTGTCTTGTGCTGGTTCAGATTTATATGGTCTGGTTTTTTGCTACTTCTGGTAGGTGCCGTTTTGGCTCTGCATTATAATGTTTGGTATGTTAGGTTTAATTCAATATATTTGTTGATGGAGATGGTGGACAGACTTTGGACAAATGGTGGAATCAATGGTGAGTTACCTGCTGCAGGATTCCTAGTCTTTGATCAACTTTTGTAGCCACTGTACTTCTATGGCTGATCCAGTTCAGTTTCAGGTCAATTGCATTCCCCAAGATGTTGATAGTTTTTTTTGGGGGGGGGGGGTGTCCAGTGATGGGACTGCCAACAAATGTCAAGCAGCATTCAAATAGATTGTCTCTTTTTGAAGACAGTCATTGCCTGGCATTCATGTGATGTGAGTGTTACTTGCCATTTGTCAACCCTAACCTGGGATTTTGGCCAGGCCTTGCTGCATTTTAGCAGTATCTGAGGAGTTGTGAACAGTGCCGAATACTGATATTCTGAGGAAAGGAAAGTTATTGAAAGAGTGGCTGAAGATGGTTAGACCTGGGGACACAACTCTGAGAGACTCCTGCAGAGATTTACTGGAGCTGAGGTGACGTGGCTCCAAAAATCAACTTCCTTTGTGGCAGGTATGACTCAAAGTTGAGAGATCTTCCCCGATTCGGACTGATTCCAGTTTTGGAAGGCTCCTTGATGGCACACTCAGTCAAATGCAGCCTTGATGTCTGGAACAGTCACTCATGCCTCACTTCTAGACTTCAGTTCTTATGTCCAAAATGTAATGAGATGAATGGCTCTGGCAGAATCAAAACTGGGCATCAGTGAGCAGATTATTGCTGGATTAGGTCCTGCGAGACAGCACTGTTGATGACCCTATTCAGCATTTTGTGATGCCTGACAGCAGACTAATGGGGTGGTTACTGGCTCAGAAGATGCCAAATGTACAGGAACAGCTAGGCTAGAGCAGCAGCACTGTTGCCGCAATGTTGTCAGGGTCCACAGACTTCAAGTATCCATGCCTCCAAGTGTTTCTTGATATCAAGCGGAATATATTGAATTTGCATTAGACTGGCACATATAATGCAGGGGACCTCTGGAGGAGGCAAGATACAGCACTTCTGGCTGAAGACTGCCTCACTCCCATCATTGAGGTTGGAGATTTCTGTGTAGACCCTTCCTCCAGTGAGTTGTCTGATTGTCCACCATCATTGATGCGATGGGCAGAACTGCAGAGTTTACACCTGATCCAGTGGTTGCAGGATAGCTTAGCCCTGTCTCGTGGATGTCAAAATTTGAGTTAGTAGATCTGTTCAAAGTCTATTCCATTTAGTTTGGTGATAATGCCACACAACACAATGTACGGTAGTCTCAATATGAAGGAGCAACTTTGTCTCCACAAAGGCTGTGCAGTGGTCACTCTTACTGATACTGTCATGGATAGATGCATCTGCAACAGGTAGACAGACAAGGATGAGGTCAAGTACTCTCCCCACTCTTGTTGGTTCTCTCACCGTTTGCTGCAGTCCCAGTCAAGCAGCTGTGTTCTTTCGGATTCAACCAGCGTGACCCGTAGTGCTGCTGGCAAAACTTTCTTTGTGGTGGATACCAAAATCCTCCACTTACCACCCTCAATGCTTTCTCCAAATATTATTCAACATGAAGGAGTTGCTGGCCCTGATTCCGTGAGCTAATTCTCAGGTTTGTTTATATGCATCTATATATGAATTTCATATTTAAAAGATTTCTGGAATTGGAGATGGAGGTTCAGACTCGTGTTCTCCACCTACAACTATGGATCAGGCCTAACTGGTCATACTCTAAGGTCTGCACACAAAGACTGTAAATCAGGCAAACTTTGGTGCAAGGAATCTGTCAAGGCCAAAAATGCTGAAGTGCTGGTATTGGCCAAGGACAAAAATCACAAAAGTTATAGTCAAACAGCTTTATCGGAAGGCACTTGAACGAGGGAGACTGCGAAAGCTTGTGTCTTCAAATAAACTTGCAAGGGCAAAGATACAGGGGCCTATTTGAAACTTCACCCCCTCCTCAAGATAACCTACCTTTGTTTGTTTCCAGGCCAATCCATAAAACTAGAGAAAAGCCAGTACATCATCATCAGCAGGAGGTCTTTTTGCCAGTGTTTGACCAGAAACATAATGGAATTCAATGCTTACGATTTCCAGGACAAGTACTCTCTTCCACTCAAAAGGTTGAATCTGTAGGTGGCTGCACAGACCGATGCAGCTTCTGCAGGATCTGTTGCACTTGGGGCAGGTGGAAGTTGTGGGAAGGGGTGGGTCAGGCATTGGTGTGGCAGCACGCTCCTTACGCCGTTTTTGCCTGGATTCCACTTTCTCCCCAGTGGCAAGTCTTGAGGTGCTCAAAACCTTCCCAAATGCTCCTCCTCCACTTTGGATGGTCTTGAGCCAGTGACTTCCAGTTGTCTGTGGAAATGCTGCACTTCACCACGAAGCCTTAAGGGTATCACTGAAGCACTTCCTCTGTCCACCTGCCGTTTTGGAGGTTGGAGGAGGGCATCTATTTGGGGACTCTCATGTCAGTCAAGCGGATGACCTGCCCAGCCCATCGCATCCGATCAAAGGTGGGCAGTGCCTCAATGCCAGGGGTGTTGGCCTGGTCAAGACGGTGGTGGTGTTGTTGTGTCTTTCTTCCTACCAAATTAGCAAGATCTTACGCAGGGAGTATTAGTGGTACTGCTCCATTACTTTGAGGTATCTGCTGTAGACAGTCTATGTCTTGGAGCCGTACAGGAGGGCAGGAATCACAACAGCTCTGTAATGCCTGAGCTTGGTATCAGATCTGATGCTGTTGTACTTGAATACCCTTTTCTTCAGGTGGCCGAAGGCTGTGCGAGCACATTGGAGTTGGTGCTGGGTCTCTTCATCAAATAGTTGCTTTGGCCGACAGGACATGAGATATTGGAAACAGTCAATGTTCTCTAATGGACCGTGATGATCAGGGTTTCACTTCCGAGTGAAAGGACAGGTAGATGGAGGACCTTTGTCTTATGGATGTTCAGGAGGAGACCCATGCTCTCGTAGGCCTCCGTAATGGCGCTGATGGTGGTCTGGAGTACATCCTCAGAATATTCTGACACAAGCATCATCTGCGTACTCTAGCTCAGTAACACTGGCTGCGGTGACTTTGGTCTTGGCTTGAAGACAGCAGAAACTGAATAATTTCTCACTGATTCTAGAAGTTAGCTTCGCTCCAGCAGGCAGCTTGTCAGTGAGGTGAAGTATCGCAGCGAGGTAGACAGAAAACAGTGTTGGAGAAATGACGCAGCCCTGCTTGACAATGGTCTGAACAGGGAATGGATCAGAAGTGGAGCCATTTGTCATTATCATTACTTCCACATCATCACAGAGCAGGTGATGGTTGGTGACAAACTTCATGGTGCAACCAAGTCAGAGACACTCCATAATGCTTCCCAATTGACAGCAAAGGTCTTTGTAAGATCAAAGGCGGCCATGTACATGGGTAGGTTCTTTTCTTTGCATTTCTCCCACCACACTGCACACTACTACACCGCCATCTGTAGGGGGGCTGTGCTGTTGGCACAGGACATATTCAGGGATATGAATGGTGGTGTCAGGGACATTGCAAAGTATGGGTCTGACTCTGTCAGGATGTTGCTTGAGAAGTTTGAGACAGCTCTCCCAATTTTGGCATGAGCCGCTGCATGTTTGGAAGGAAATCTTTGTTAATAGCGCGTTGCTCGCCATTGTCATTTGCAGTGCCTAAATCACAGCAGGTAGCCCAGTCAACTTCATTTTTTTTGGTACATTCTAGTGGTTGATACAACTGAGTGGCTTGCTACACTGTTTCAGATGGTGGTTAAGAATCAACTACATTGCTGAGGTCTGGAGTCATGTGCAGACCAGACCAGGTGAGAATGGTAATTTCCTTCCCGAAAGAATACTAGTGAAATAGATAGGCTTTTTTTTTGACATTCAACATGGTCATCGCTAGATTCTTACCTCCAAAAGTTTATCTGAATTCAAATTCTACCATCTGCTACGGTAAGATTCAAACACGAGTCCCCAAAACTTTACCTGCGTCTCTGGATTAATATACTAGTAATAATGCCACTAGGCAGCAGCACCCGATCATCAGTACTGTGACATTTTTTTCCACTAGTCACTCTTTAACTCAGCCATTATGAAACAGTTGTGAAAATAACTGTACTTGCTGATAAACAGAGAGAGGCTGACTAAGTCCAACAGTAATGTTTCGACTTTTGACTTGCACAGGAAAGATTCTGCAGCCTTCAAACGAGAAGCAATTGGAATTGCGTTAAAATATCCGAATTGTAAGACTTTTTGGTGTGTACCCACGCAAGAATTAAAAGATCTAATAAAAAGATACTTACAGGGAAGCCCATATCAGTCAACTGTTTTATCAGGCGGTTCATAAGCCAAGTCTCCTCTTGCTTATTTGATGCTTTCATGCCCTGAAAAATAGGCACCTTGTTCAGATTCTTTTTCTCCCCCCAACAGTAACATCAACAGCAGTCAAACTCATGACTTCCACCATTAGCACGAATGAAGTATTTCAGCAAATTTCCAAAATCAAAATAGCATAGAAGCAACCTTTTGATGCACTTTCTTGTTGGCATTGCCCCAGCCTGAGGAATTGCAGGAAGAGTTGCTCTCCTGAGAAGCCGCGTTATTCCACATTCCCATCTCCCCATCATCCTCTTCCCAGTTAGAATGATGGCTACTAGTCAGGCCGATTTCATCTCCACCGCTGACCCAACCTTCTTGCATAGATTTGGAGGCTGAATAATACAAGCAAAATCATTTACTTGTCACATAATCAAAACCATTTTAGGAAGATTAAGCTTATAACCAATTCCAGTTAAACATCCCTGCTCTGTTAAAGTCAAAGTATATCTTAATTTTGCAGTTTTTATCATTTCCACCAGTTTCCTAGTTAAGGCACATCAAAGATAAAATACAATCCAACACTATTTCACAAATAAAAAAAACTTTTGGAAGGATTTTGGGCTAGTGGGATTCTCAGCATGTTGTTGACCATGGTTGGGCAAGATAAGCAGGAGGGGAGTGGAAGTGGGGAGTGTGGTGTTGTTCGCGGAAAGATTGAAGGAAGGCAGCACCCTCAGGGTATGGCACCCACCCCTCCTCCTTTTCCCCCTCTCCTTCAGGCATGTACCATTGGTGACCACCAACTCACTTCTGGGTTTCTGGAGGCAAGATATAAGCTGAAAGAATTTTGTAAGGAGCCTCAAAGAATCTGCAAGAGCGGATGGAAACAGGAGGTTGTACTCTTTGGCAGGAAATATACAAGAACAGATTTACTTTTTAAATTGTAAGGTATACAGCATTCTTCAGGACAAGAAGGTATGAAGTTGCTATATGTGAATCACAAAATATTGTCAAGCAAGTGATTACGCAGGCAAAAATAATGTTGCCACTTCTCAAAGGATAAGCAGTATAAATGTAAGGAAGTCTTTCCTCAATTGTACGATGCATTGGTGAGACAGCACCTAGAGGGTCACAAGCAGTTTCCATCACCTTAAGGAGGGTCAAACAGTTCACAGAAGGTTCATTAGGCTGATCCCTGGGTTGAAAGATTAAACAGATTGGGTGCACATTCATCAGCATTTAGAGGAATGGGAGTTGAACTTACTGAATCACTAGCTTCTGAAGGGGCTTCACTGCATAGACGCTGAGATGATGTTTACTGACATGAAATCTACAAATAAGGGGGCAGATTTTAAAAATAACACTTTTCCTGTTTAAAATAGAGATGGTCAGTAATTTCTTCTGTCAGAGGTTATTATACTTGGAATTTTCTTCTTCAAAGAAGAGTGAAGTTTGGTATGTCGGACGTTTCAAAGGCAACACCAAGGCTTCAGTGGGGATTGTAGAGTTAAGGCCACAAATCTATCAGCTAGGATTTTATTCCAAGTAGTCTCAACACAAGTGATCTACTCCTGCTCCTCCTTAAAAAAAATCTTAATTCAATAGTTTGTAGGTCAGTACTGGGAAACAATCAGGAATATTATTAATAAGTTATTAAAAACCCAATTAGCACCCTAATGTTGTTCTTGATGAAAACCTGATGCAGCTATTCTAATTGGTAGTATGTTTGAGTCAATCCCACATGTCAGATTGTTAATATTTCCTTAAAGAAAAAAAAGCCAATTAACATTCAACGTGGCCTATCAACACTTTTCAAAAGGAAACTGCAAAAGAGAAATTATACAGCTTTCCCAGCAAACTACTCAAATCCAGAGGGGACCTTTTTAAAAATCCACTGCTGTGCACACATATCCAAATCTGACATTTTGCATGGTTAATTTTTGACTGGTTGTATTGGTTAGCATCAGATTTCTGTGTTGCCAGTAAGCTGGAAACTACTGCAGTCTTCCAAACCAGCCATAACATTTTTATATTTATTTGAAGTATTAATGGAGTCAAACTTTACTATGAGTGCAGTCAATCAATATCCTCTATTCTAATATAGGAAATTGTATTCTAAGCTCATTGTAGCTTGTCATACTTGTGCTCGAGTCCTCTACTCCTTCAAGCTCACAGTCCAATTAAACAAACCACTTGGACCTAAATTTGGCACTTCCAACACGTGGCTGGTGTATTTTATAAATGTGTTCTAACTTAGAAATAAATCCGGTTGTTCCTTGCTTTCCCTGAGCCGCACTTCCTTCCCTACGAAAAAATTCAAGAGTACACAGATATAATAGCCTTCAAAATGAGAGAAAATAGTATGTACCAAAATAAACAATTTTTGAGCATTGACTTTTTTGTGTTGTTTGCAAGTTAAACAGCTGCATTTTATCCTGATTGACGTTTTTTCCATCATTGAGTATTTGTATTGACTTTGTATTCTACAATTATATTTCAAATTATGAGTTACAATATCGTATTGCCCTAGTTATATTACAAATCAAAGCTCTGAGACAATCAGGTTCACCTGCTAAGACCTTAAATAGCTCTCATATGCCTTGGAATTCAACCTTTTAAAACAGCACAGCAACGCTGCAACATGTTACAACTCGAAGTATTTTTCTCTGATTGCACTTTCCACTGGTATTTTTAAATTAGTATCATTGCAAAAGAAACTCTTGATCATATAATTTTCAAATCTAATACACGAAGCAAAGTTGGTACGCTACAAATGTCATTCTCATTAATTATCACCGTACATAGAAAATCTTAATCTCTAATGCCTAGACAGCCAAGACAGACACAATTGACTGTATGGTGTCTTTGCTTAACGAATTTCTGATTCCATATATTAGTGCTAAATAATTACTACTGAAATTTTGCTTAATGAAGGACTTTATTCCCACGTATATTTTTAAACTTCCCACTTCGTTTCATTCATCGTGATGATAATCACATCCTGTCTCTCATATTGGGTTATGCATTATCAATGTCTGGGAATTGTGATTGACGACAGTATTATTATTCCCAAAACTTTTGCATTTAACATATTTCTCAATTAGAACAAAAAGGCTCTAAGAGCCATTTTAACTAATTAAAAATTTACCATATGCCAACTAAGGTTGACAGATACTGCGACTCAGGTGCTCTTAACAGATACTGAAGATTTTTCACAGAAAACTGTGGAATTAATCTCAAACTTCAAGCAAATAACGAAGTGTTCTACTATAAATGAAAACCCCGTAGGATTACAATGTATAATAAACTGACATACATGCAAAAACTGTACAAAGCACAAATGCTGTTCTCACCCACATCAGTCGGCAAACAGGAATAATGTATTATTCCAATAAAGTGAATCCATAGTCCTCACGGAGAAACACAGCAACCTGCTCTCAACAACTTTATTTGTGTAGAAGTGCCAACTGGTGTGGTCACTAAGCTCACCAAAATAAAGAAATACTCAAATTTTGTTACCTGGTTTGCACATTGTTGGGACAGTAGCAGAAGCATTCCCTCTACCAAAATTCCCCGTTGACTCTGCAGAATTATCTGCCCAACTTGAGCTGCCGTTGGGAGGTTTGCCCCATGCTGAAGTTCCATTATCGACCGTGGTAGATGGTAGTGGCGGCTCACCCCAAGAGTTGTCAGTCTTCGTAGGAACACTGAGTGTTTCTCCCCAGCCTGGGAAAACATTAAAGCCTACATCATATCAATCCAAATAGACGGCATATTATCCAAAGGTTCTCCCATTTGTCCGATCATGCAATCGGAGCCAATTGGTTTTCATTAATCCAACACACCCTTAACAATTAATTTAACATGATTTAGTTTAAATAATTGGTTATTCTGAAGGTTCAGTATCTTTAGTGAAGATAACCAAATACCAAAGTTGAAGACCTGATTTGGAACCACTTAATTTCAATACACAAGGGCAGCGTTGCATCCTTTTCTATTAAGATATTTTTGTACCAGTTTGCCCCCATTCACATCCTCTCAAATGTTCTCTACAACTTTCCAATAACAGGAATTGAAGTATATTCAATTCAAAAGAACTAATTTCTCTCCAGTTATCAACTTGTTGAATATTCTGAGAAAAAAAATCTTGGTTTGTACAAAGTAATTACCAATCTCCAGAGGATGGTTGCAATCGTCTGCATCAACTGATGATTTTGGAATTGGAAACAAAATATTCAGTTCCATGTGCTAAGGACTTCATGAAGGCCTGGTATTTATCACTGAAATGGTTATTTTACCAGCAAATTACGAATTCATTTTTTAAAGAAATGACCCCTTAACTCTGTCCATCAGTGAGACAGTTGGGGTTTATGATCAAAAATGATTGGACCTACGTCAAAGACCTGCCGCTTGTAAAATATGAATAAGTACAATTGAGCAAATTTGATGGTCGTTAAACATTCTAATTTTACTGCATTGCGAATTCAAGATAATGAAGCTGTTTTGATTTGGCTTGCTATGTTATCTCAGTTTATGAACATAAGGATTAGATCATTTAAATCATTGAGCCACTGAGTCATTCAATTGGATCACGTTTGATCTGTACCTAAACTTTATTTATCTAAGTTTGTTATCATTTGATACCCTTACCTAAATAAAAATCAAACCAATTTTGTTTTCAAAGTTACAGTTGTTCCAGGACCCAGAAATTTTGGCGGTGCTAAAGTCGGGTAAAATAATGCCTTATAACTCCTTTCCTAGAGGAATTTTGTGAGAAAACTAACATTGTGCATCTATATTTGGCTCTCCCAGCAAACAGTTTCACAAATTTTTTTTAACAATTTAAGCACACTGTGCATAGAAGATTGAGTGATAATCTGATCAATGAAATAAAAGCCAATTTTCTGCAAACTGTCCTTAGAAATAAACTTTACATTCAAATGAAATTTGATGCTACAAGGTTAAGTGTGAATTGGAGACTTTCATTGGATCCAAAAACCAAGTCTGTACGAAATACATAAATATCGCACTGCTCATTTTTAAGTTAGTGCTTTTGTCAATTATCCATCACAACTTGAACAAGAGTAAGTGATATGGAATCCTGTAACGATCCTTGGCTTTTAAAACTATTCTTTCCCAATTTCAGTTGACAATCAAAAATTCAGAAAAATAAAAAAGTTATGATCTTTTCAATATAATTATATATGTCTACATTAGCCCACTATGTTGTATAAACTTTCAGTCCAACATGACTGTTCTGATGTTTATGTTCTCTTTGAGCCTCCTGTCACTTTCTTATCTAAGGCAACGATAAGCGTATAGATTGTTACAGCTGACAACTCCACAGCAAATAAAAACATTACTTTCTTGAATTCCCACAGACATATACACTTGTCAAATATATTAATTATACATGAAACTTCTTTTACCCCAAAAAGTGATAAGAATGTGGAACTCAATACGACTGGTTAACCATAGTGAGACAGAGACAGAGAGCGAGGGCGAGGGCGAGCAAGAGGGAGCGCGAGCAAGCAAAAAGGATAGATGGTTATAATTGTTGACTTAGATAAGGTGGTGACAGGAAGCTCAAGGAGAACATAAACATCAGAAGTGTCATGCTGGATTGAAAGTTTATACGACATAGAAATGGGCTAATGTAGACGTATATAATTATATTGAAAAGATCATAGCTTTTTTTATTTTTCTGAATTTTTGATTGTCAACTGAGATGGGAAAAGAATAGTTTTAAAGGCCAAGGATTGTTTCAGGATTATATTTTGTACATTCATTTCAAGTACTGTTTACATAACTTTTTGAGAAAGCAGTAGGGAAAACCTAGTTACAGATAAGTTGGAGCCAGAGGCTGTGCATGAATAGAGAAGTGACTGGCAAGAAGTGGCCGATAAATAACTGGTCATCAGTCTACAGTCTAATGACAAAAGCCTCCTCCCTGCTCATAACTATTTGAAAGGCTCCCATGTAACTGAACAGCTTGGGATGTGAATGCTCATGGTAGGTGCCATCTGACCTCTCAAAGGGAAGGAGCTGCAGAAAAAGCATCTCAGTCTTGTAGGTGAGAGATAATGGGAACTGCAGATGCTGGAGAATCCAAGATAATAAAATGTGAGGCTGGATGAACACAGCAGGCCAAGCAGCATCTCAGGAGCACAAAAGCTGACGTTTCGGGCCTAGACCCTTCATCAGAGAGGGGGATGCGGTGAGGGTTCTGGAATAAATAGGGAGAGAGGGGGAGGCGGACCGAAGATGGAGAGAAAAGAAGATAGGTGGAGAGGTAGGGAGGGGATAGGTCAGTCCAGGGAAGACGGACAGGTCAAGGAGGTGGGATGAGGTTAGTAGGTAGATCGGGGTGCGGCTTGGAGTGGGAGGAAGGGATGGGTGAGAGGAAGAACAGGTTAGGGAGGCAGAGACAGGTTGGACTGGTTTTGGGTTGCAGTGGGTGGAGGGGAAGAGCTGGGCTGGTTGTGTGGTGCAGTGGGGGGAGGGGACGAACTGGGCTGGTTTAGGGATGCGGTTGGGGAAGGGGAGATTTTGAAGCTGGTGAAGTCCACATTGATACCATTAGGCTGCAGGGTTCCCAGGCGGAATATGATTTGCTGTTCCTGCAACCTTCGGGTGGCATCATTGTGGCACTGCAGGAGGCCCATGATGGACATGTCATCTAAAGAATGGGAGGGGGAGTGGAAATGGTTTGCGACTGGGAGGTGCAGTTGTTTGTTGCGAACTGAGCGGAGGTGTTCTGCAAAGCGGTCCCCAAGCATCCGCTTGGTTTCCCGAATGTAGAGGAGGCCACACCGGGTACAGTGGATGCAGTATACCACATTGGCAGATGTGCAGGTGAACCTCTGCTTAATGTGGAATGTCATCTTGGGGCCTGGGATAGGGGTGAGGGACGAGGTGTGGGGGCAAGTGTAGCATTTCCTGCGGTTGCAGGGGAAGGTGCCGGGTGTGGTGGGGTTGGAGGGGAGTGTGGAGCGAACAAGGGAGTCACGGAGAGAGTGGTCTCTCCGGAAAGCAGACAGGGGTGGGGATGGAAAAATGTCTTGGGTGGTGGGGTCGGATTGTAGATGGCGGGAGTGTCGGAGGATGATGCGTTGTATCCGGAGGTTGGTGGGGTGGTGTGTGAGAACGAGGGGGATCCTCTTTTGGCGGTTGTGGCGGGGGCGGGGTGTGAGGGATGTGTTGCAGGAAATACAGGTGACACGGTCAAGGGCGTTCTCGATCACTGTGGGGGGAAAGTTGCGGTCCTTGAAGAACTTGGACATCTGGCATGTGCGGGAGTGGAATGCCTCATCGTGGGAGCAGATGCGGCGGAGGCAGAGGAATTGGGAATAGGGGATGGAATTTTTGCAAGAAGGTGGGTGGGAGGAGGTGTATTCTAGTTAGCTGTGAGAGTCGGTGGGCTTGAAATGGACATCAGTTACAAGCTGGTTGCCTGAGATGGAGACTGAGAGGTCCAGGAAGGTGAGGGATGTGCTGGAGATGGCCCAGGTGAACTGAAGGTTGGGGTGGAAGGTGTTGGTGAAGTGGATGAACTGTTCGAGCTCCTCCGGGGAGCAAGAGGCGGTGCCGATACAGTCATCAATGTACCGGAGGAAGAGGTGGGGTTTGGGGCCTGTGTTGGTGCGGAAGAGGGACTGTTCCACGTAACCTACAAAGAGGCAGGCATAGCTGGAGCCCATGCGGGTGCCCATGGCCACCCCCTTGGTCTGTAGGGAGTGGGAGGAGTCAGAAGAGAAGCTGTTGAGGGTGAGGACGAGTTCGGCTAGGCGGATGAGGGTGTCGGTGGAGGGGGACTGGTCGGGCCTGCGGGACAGGAAGAAGCGGAGGGCCTTGAGGCCATCTGCATGCGGAATGTAGGTGTATAGGGACTGGGCGTCCATGGTGAAGATGAGCTGTTGGGGGCCAGGGGATTGGAAGTCCTGGAGGAGGTGGAGGGCGTGGGTGGTGTCACGGACATAGGTAGGGAGTTCTTGGACCAAAGGGGAGAAAATGGAGTCCAGATAGGTGGAGATGAGTTCGGTGGGGCAGGAGCAGGCTGAGACGATGGGTCGACCAGGGCAGACAGGTTTGTGGATTTTGGGAAGGAGATATAAACAGGCCGTGCGGGGTTGGGGAACAATGAGGTTGGAGGCTGTGGGTGGGAGGTGCCCTGAGGTGATGAGGTCATGAATGGTGTTGGAGATGATGGTTTGGTGCTCGGGTGTGGAGTCATGATCGAGGGGGCGGTAGGAGGTGGTGTCGGAGAGTTAGCGTCTGGCCTCGGCGATGTAGAGGTCAGTGCGCCATACTACCACTGCGCCACCCTTGTCTGCGGGTTTGATGGTGAGGTTGGGGTTGGAGCGGAGGGACGGAGGGCTGCCTGTCCTGCAGGGGAGAGGTTGGAGTGGGTGAGAGGGGTGGAGAGGTTGAGGCGGTTAATGTCTCGACGGCAGTTAGAAATGAAGAGGTCGAGGGAGGGTAGGAGGCCCATTCTTTACATGACATGTCCATCATGGGCCTCCTGCAGTGCCACAATGATGCCACCCGAACGTTGCAGGAACAGCAACTCATATTCCGCCTGGGAACCCTGCAGTCTAATGGTATCAATGTGGACTTCACCAGTTTCAAAATCTCCCCTTCCCCAACCGCATCCCTAAACCAGCCCAGTTAGTCCCCTCCCCCCACTGCACCACACAACCAGCCCAGCTCTTCCCCTCCACCCACTGCATCCCAAAACCAGTCCAACCTGTCTCTGCCTCCCTAACCTGTTCTTCCTCTCACCCATCCCTTCCTCCCCCCCCCAAGCCGCACCCCCATCTACCTACTAACCTCATCCCACCTCCTTGACCTGTCCATCTTCCCTGGACTGACCTATCCGCTCCCTACCTCCCCACCTATACTCTCTCCACCTATCTTCTTTTCTCTCCATCTTCGGTCCGCCTCCCCCTCTCTCCCTATTTATTCCAGAACCCTCACCCCATCCCCCTCTCTGATGAAGGGTCCAGGCCCGAAACGTCAGCTTTTGTGCTCCTGAGATGCTGCTTGGCCTGCTGTGTACATCCAGCCTCACATTTTATTATCTCAGTCTTGTAGGTAGCCAGTTTAGTTCCTTTCATCAGTTGCTGTAAGTTAGGACTTTGAATTAATAAAACTTATAAAAAGGTCTCTAGCTGGCGCTTCATCTAGTATGTCAATGGCTCATAATTGTTTACGAGGCATTAAAATCCATTTGCAACAAATAGTCATTCTTGTTCAGAACAGGAACCTGGACTGAGCTTTCTACCAACACAGATCTAAGGTAGGTACATCGGGGGATTTCTGTTACTCTTTAAAATCTTTACCTTTTGTGAGGACTCTCCGAATAGCAGACCTCGGATTTTCAGCATGCTACTCCAGTGAGATGTAACATTTATGCACATTAATTTACAATTTAAAATAATGTATTTTGCTATGATACAAATCTATAACATAATAATTGATACAAATAAGTTTCCAGTTGCAGAGTCGGATTTTAACAATGCATTAGTTCAGAAAAACATCAAAGTAGTTTTGTCCAACGTATTACAAAGGTGAGAACCCAAATTATCATTAACACCAGAAGACATGAAGAACATAGATGTCTACAAAATTTAACATTTCAAAAACTTAACGTCTGTACGGTTAAGGCGTTTTAAATTTTAACATACAACCGAGTGCAGTGCACTGAACACCACAAAATATGTATTCAGATTTGAAGACCAGGGGATTACGTTATCTTTTAAATACAGTGCCCATTCAATTGAAATTAGTTTTATTTTTGATTTCTTGAACTTGCAACATAGACATCATAATTAAACAAAATGAACATTTCACTATGGCATATTTAAAGAAGCACTGTTTAACCACCAGGGGGCAAAGATTTCTTGAAGCATGAATACCTCCATTTTCTTGTGTTTTGTTTTGTGCTTCTTTGCACTTATACCTAAATTAACAGACATGCTCAGCTAAGTCCAATTTTCTCAGTATTTACTTTATTGTAAATGAGTCATTAACACCATATTGTATTGACCATAGCATTTGCAGTTATTTTTTCCATTTTTGATGTATGCCAAACTAGCTTGCTGCATTTAGAACTGAACCATAAAAATGTTTAAAGTAACCATGCAAATATTTCAGGAGTTAATGGCTATCTAGCAATCATTCTAGATCCATTGAAGTAGCTTTCAAAAGAGTCATTTCTTAACAGTCGGTGCATTATTATGCCACTGCTGCTATTCAGGCAAACTCAGCCACTAAATAAATAATGTTGTATATTTTGCATCTTGCAGTTTCGCAGAAGTAAGTGTTTATGGGAGAGAAAGCTTTTTTCTATAGTGTTTAAAATGTTTGCTCCATGCTTCTAGATTTAGCTTCAAAATAAATACTATAGTTCTTTGCTTTGGCAATGTCTACAATTTATTTACTTTTCTCCACATACAGACTTAAATAAACTAAGCACAGGGAACATCAATAATTAACAGTCCCTCTTAATTAAACACAGAAAGATGGAATACCATAAAGAGCACCTAAACTTTATTCAAAAATACCTTGTAAATAAGTCAAAGAGAATTCATGTTCCTTAAGCCATTTTCTATAAATATGACCTTTTCACTTCGCACAAAATACATTAGTAAATGGAGGGAAATGTGCCCTTGAAATTTGGGATTCACTTTTAATTTGTGCTAGATTTTAAACAAGACCTTTATTTTTGGGATCAAGGAAGCACAATGTGCTTATGTAAAAGGTGAAGTCACTATCATTTTGCAAGACCACCGGGCTGCTCCTTCATTAGAGAGAGAAAACTGGTGGTGGTTTAACATGAGGGTCATAGGTTGAGAAAGAAAATACTTCATGGTAATCTCAGTCAGTGCAGGAACTGAACCCATACCATTTGCACTACTCTAAATCGCAAACCAGCCATCCAGCCAATTTAGCTAACTGGCACGCTGCTTATGTGAATACAGCATTAATAAACAAAGCTTTTTTTAATGCAAGAGAAAGTGCATGTCTCAGTGCAGCAGAATATTTAACACCTGTTGCTGAACCTTCTCTGCAGTGTTCAGGACTGCATATGAATTTCTGTAGTTTATGATTTGTCATTTGAAATAAGGTAACGGTTCTAATTTTTTGATTTTGTTGCAACTTTGAATGGTACCCACCATTCCAGAATATAGAAAGCACCTAATTATATAGTTTAGGCCTAGTAATATCCATATTCAAGAAAATGTTTTTATTCTGGAGGTATGTCAGAATAGGTTACATAACAACAGAAACATTTGTGACATTGCCTTTGCAACAGGTTCATTAACAGGGTGTATGTATATTTCACTGAACTTAAAAATTATGTTAACACCATTAAAATAGCTTCTTGGTAAATCTATTTTCAAAATACTTAATTGTTTAACTTTATTAATTCATGAAGAAAAATTTCACGGAATCATTGACTCCCTACAATGTGGGAAGAGGCCATTGGGCCCAGCAAGTCTGCACCAACCCACCAAAGAGTATCCCACTTGGAACACCAACCCCCACCCCTAACCCTGCATTTACTTTGGCTAATCCGTGTCTGTACATCCCTGGACACAACAGGGCAATTTTAACATGGGCAATCTACTTAGCCTGCACATCTTTGGTCTGTCGGACGAAACCAAAGTACCCAGTGGAAACCCACACAGAGGGAGAACTTGCAAACTCCACCCAAGGCTAGAAACAAACTGGGTCCCTGGCACTGAGAGGTAGCAGTGCTAGCCATTGTGCCACCATGCCACTCTTAAAAAATATTAGAGACATATTTCTTCATGGGTACATTAGATAGGCTGAACTCATTCAAGAAACATGTTCTGCCTCTTTTAATGCTCTCTTTAGAATTGGCACGTGCAGAAATCTGTTGCAGTAACTAAGCAAATAATCTGGACATACAAGTAGTGCGTTTAATATTCAGATAGTAACTGATAGAAAGCATTCAAAATTAGTCAAGAAAAGCATCTGTTACTGGAGTTACATTTTAGGAACGAAAGTATTTTCTAGAATGAAAGGTAAAAGAAAGCGCCTGACCAATTGATTAAATTATCAACTGTTTTCAAGGAAGCCAATTTAAGCGTAACAATATACTTAACCAAAATAACTTTAGGAGACTACAACATTTTGGAACACTTTATAACATATCATTTTCCATTAAGAATATATAAATATAACTTTCAAAAACAGCAGCACATATCTTCACATTTCTCCCATTAATGACGTGATCATTTAAAACTCTGCTACAATTTTACTTAAAAATTACATCTTTAATTATTACCTCTAGACCACACTTAAACTTTGAGTTCCATAAATGTTTTGAAATCTTTACTTGGATGAACGAAACAATTAAACGTCAATCATACAAAATTATTCTAGCAACCATATACACAAATATATGGAGGCTTAAATTAATAGCCTTGCTTCTAATCCTTTATTGTCCAATAAGAGCAAAAAACAAGTGCTTTAACTGCTGCAGAGGAGAGACCATGGTCAGGAAAGTGTCAGCTGTAACCAATGATGCCCCCAGGAAGTGGTTATGGTTTAAAAAAAAAAATCCTCTATGGATTGTATTTACTCATCAAGATGGCTCTATTTCAGATACGTTGATTTAAAGCATTGGACCTTCATTACCTGCAGGACTTGCCCAGTACCGGATCTTCATTATGACTTTCAAGAATGTTGCAGTTGTATGAAGCTTGTCAAGGTCTTTGAGGACTAGAAGCATCTGCCACAAGTGAAAATCCTCACGGCAGAGCCCTTACTTTGTCTGCAGTCTGAATGGGATTGAGTACAGAACCTGCAACTCTATAACTCACACTCCCATCTCAGACATACCGACATACCCAGCAAGGTAATGCTCACCAGGTTTGGAACTGCACTGGTGATTAACCCACTCACTAGCAAAACTCTGAACATCTCATAGGAATTAACTTGCAACATTAATTGATGCAGGGAAAAAAAAAGAGGGAAACTGAAATATATGGCTCATCAATATCGGCAGGACATAAAATGGCAATTGGAGGGTGTTCTGTGAACTTGAACTTTGCTGCTTAAATTAAGTGGAAACAAGTGGGTCTGGCAAAACATGGAATCTAAAGACTGCATTCCCCAATTACAACACTCTTCTTCCTCACAGATAAAGTGACATTTTTGCAGTATCCCAAAGCCGAGGTAGACTGGTGGGAGGGAGCAGTTCCAATGCTAAACTTAACTACTTTTGCAATGATTAGTTCAAGAGTGGCTGACCTGCAAAGAAAAATGCTACTCATGGTTTGAAATCTAGCAATCTAGACACAGGATACCAAATATGCAGTTTCGTTAATGAAACTGACGTTAAACTTTCTACAAACACAATATAAATACATTTTATATATTCACTGTCCTCTACATGTCCTACGACACAGACTTCAAATTATATGACACAGCATAGGAGACAACTTTGTCTATCATGCTCCAACAACTATCCAATTAATCCCATTTCTCTGTTATCATTCCCAGAACCTAGTAAACATTTTCCCTACGTGCACATATTCACTCTATTCCTTTCAGTAACTACTTATTGAAACTGCTTCCATCAATCATTCGGGTACAGTGCTGGACCACAAGTGCTTCTTTTAGCAAAAATCTTAAAATTTGACTCCTCTGGCTATGTTTCTTACCTGTTTTGTCAAAATACTATGACTTTGAACTTCTCTCTTAAATCTTCCCTTAATTATCTTCGCTCAATAGAAAATAGCAGCAATTTCTCCATTCTATTCATGAAAGACTCCATCACTGGTATTGGTGGTTTATCATCATCTTCTAAAAGGGCAGTTAGGGATGGACAATAAATGCTGGCTTATACAGCAGACCCACAATCAATGCTTGGCATGAAATTTTATCTGCCATGGGCCTACCCAAATCAACAATCTATTACGTTGTCCTGAAATCTTCCATTATCCGCATTGTTTACTACATTTCAGTTTCATGTTATGTCCAAACTTTAGAAATACACACTGCATACCAAAGTTCAGATAATTATTTTAATGGTTTCTGTTCAGTAACCAACTAAGCAGAACAAAATGAATGAATTTTTTTTTGTTTAAAAAAGATTGGTGATCACATAGCTACTCATTTCACATACAGAATATTGTGCACATACACCATTTTAGCACTTAGTCATCTAAGTATCCTACAATAAGTACAAGTTCAACAAAAATTGGATTCAGAGTACTTATACATTTTTACGCTCTGGTGTAACATTCTACTAGCTAGAAACTAAATTTAAAATTTTAGTTTAAAATTTCTCAAAATTTAAGAAGGATTATTGAATGAATGGAAGGTGCAAGTCCAGGACTGATTTATTGTCATAGCACTACAGGCAAATCCCTACCACGTAGAGGTCCTGGCTTGGGGGCTTGTTCTGTGTGGTGTAGGTTTGGTCAGCCAAAATGTAGAACTATTGTTGAGTGCATTATTTTGTTCAAAGTCTTTTGCAGGCCACTCACTATACCATTTATTCTTTTCCTGCGTGGCAGAGAGGGGAAAAAGCAGTAAGAAAAAGAACTGGGGTTCCATCTTTAAAGATGAGGCACGTTGAACTAGTATGCATCCTTTGCAGGTTTTACGGAAGGCAGCATATGGAATGATTGCCTTCATTACCCAAGACATAGAAAAAGGAGCAAGGAAGTCTTGCTACAACTTTAAAGGCATTGGTTAGGCCATAGATGGAATATTGTGTCCAGATTTAGTTTGCCACAATAATGGAAGAAATTATTGCCCTGGAGAGGGTGTGGTGGCAAATGTGTCTAAGACCAGAAGAGATAAGTTTAAAGTGTGGAGTAAGTGGCTTCAAGAAGATCTGAGAAATGTTTTTTCTCAGATAGAAATACGGAATGTACTGCCTGACAGGGTAGTGGAGGCAGGTATCCTCGCAACATATAAATAGTATCTGGAGGAATACTTAAAATGCCAGCACTTAGTGGGCTATAGACGAAACACAGGTAAAGGAGAGGAGTGTAGTTTAGTGTTTGTGGTCAGCACAGACAGGCCCAAAGATCTGTTTCTATGCTGTATGACTATTACTCCCAGCATCTAAAACTCCATGTTTAGAAAGCTAATCAGAAAATGGTTCCTATTACACTGTGTACATATATATTGACTGTGTGCCAGACACACAAAGAAGTCAATTTAACCTGCCCTAATACATGAGAGACTCATTAATTTCAGAACAGCAAGTGATTGTGACAAATCAACTGCCTTCCTTCTTTGCCAGATAGAAGAACAAAGCAGCAGACCTTGACAGGTATCAAGATGGGATAAAATTACTTTTAGCCTTCCATACCTAAACATAAGGATCGTAATTCAAACGACAGTGTGCATTCTGCAATTTTTCTTTCAGGAATCAATGTTAATCTCAGTTATGTTTCCAGAATTTCATAAAAATATCAAGATTCCATCACATAGATCAACTTAAATACATGTTTGTAAAAGAAAATTGAAATGGTAGTGAATCCTACCTGGGCCAAGTAGTGGGGATCGGTTTTGTGTGGCATTTGACTGATGGGGCTGAGGTGGTTGTTCAGCCACAGTGTTGCTACTATTTTGATTCACAGGATTGTTTCTATCCCACATGTTTACAGTCTTCTTATAGTTGGTTGGGTCTCCCCAAGCAGAGGTACCATCATCGATCTCTATTTTGCGGCGAATGGATGGTGGGGAAGGCTCTTCCCAGCCAGTGGGTTCGCTGTCCTTCTGTTTTGCAGGTAAAGGTCCACCAACCCAACCCGAATTAGACTGTTTCACAGAAGCAGCTCCTCCCCAGTTGCTAAGATTATTATCCTGAAGTTTATTTCCCCAGTTCTGTGGTGCACTTGATTTTGAAGGCTCTCCCCAGCCTGTATTTGAACTTGGTTTGCTGTTGGTACCATTACTCCATCCGCTAGCCTGTGATCTGGTTGTCTCATTCCAACTGGGTCCAGTATGGTTGTTTTCATTCTCCCAACTAGATCCATTTTTTTTTGCCTCACTTAAAGGTCCTGCAGCAGTATCAGTCCAATCTCCTCCTCCTCCACTCCCTGCTACTCCCACTCCTCCTGATGTCCAACCTTGATTGGTTTTCTGTCCTTCACCCCAATTTTGAGACTTGGGCTTTTGAGAGTCTGCCCAGGATGGTGGTTTCTCCTCCTGATTAGAAACCCCACCCCAGGCATGGCCACTTTTGGCAGCAGCAGAAGTAGAATTAGCAGAATCTCCCCATCCCCCCTGGCTATTAGATACTTTGTCACCCCAACCTGTGTTATCAGACATAACAGTTGGTGGAAGATTTCCCCAACCAGATACTAAAGAGGTATTCGTACTGCTCATGCTGGACCCATCACTTCTTGCCCCTGAGTTTGAAGACTGGGCAGCAGCAGAACCCCAGGCCTCAGTTCCATTGTCATTTTTTCGCTCAGACCTAGGGGATTCTTGAATTTCCCAGGAAATATTTTGCTTTACTGGTGTCTGTCCCCATCCAGAATTACACAAGACTCTAGGGTCATGATCTGGCTTTGACATAACACTCTGGACCAGCCCCTGCTGTTCATTCATCCCTTTATCGGCCTTTCGTCGGCTACTACCATGTCTTCCTCCACTTCTGCTGGTGCTTCCTTCATGATGGCTACCAGCACTCTCATTACTTCCCTCACTACCGGTGGCACCTAAATCAGAAGATTTGGCCAAAGAGTTAATTTGTTCATGACCTTGTTGCAAAGCAGGTGTTTGGTTGTTAACACAAAGACCTTCCCACCCTTTCCCATTTCCATTTGTTTCATTGCTGGAATGCTGGTTTGAGAGTTTTCCCCATTCTCCATTTACACCATTGCTAGTGTTCCTGTTAGATGGTGTGTTACCCCAAGCTGCAATGCTACTGGGACCAGAGTGCAAGCCCCCAATGGTACCAGCCCTTGTCCATGGCAGTACCCTAGGACTGGTAGGGGGACCAGAGTCCCAAGCATTGTTTCCAATATCCTTTTGCACAGCATTATTGGAATTGTTTGCTAATGTTTGTTTAGCACTTAAACTTAATGCAGAATTCACAGTGTCTCCATTCCCCTGACTAAATGCAGAGTTACTGTTGGTGGTTGTAGGATTAGTATGTGGCACTCCCCACACTGAGTTGCATGAAGGATTGTTCATTCCTTCGCCATTGCGCCCACTGAGTTGAGAAACTACAGATGACCCACTACCACCAGAAAGGTTTTGAAGATGAGATGGGTTTATTTTACCCATGCCTCCTGTCATTGCCCAGCCTCCTGGTACAGAAACGTTAGGCAGTCCATTTGCTTGCATTGCATTGATAGGATTTGGTGAAGAGTTTATGGGGTTAGTGTTATTTGGTCCATCAGTGTTAAGGTTCTGAGGTTGTATGCTGAAAGACACGTTCTGTGAAGTGGACGTTTGTGTATCTGTGCTCTCTTGCTGCAGCAAATTTCCCCAGGTATTCAAAGTACCTGCTGAACCATTATTAGGGTTACCATAATTCTGATCAATGGGATTACTTGGATTACAAATATTTGAAGTGCTTCCTCCTCCAACAGTTCCTTGAATTTCCTGACCAACTACCGGCCAAGCAGCTGGATTGGCGTTGGGATTAAGATTCAGGTTAATACCAGCAGTAGACGTAGAAGTGCTCCAACAATTTGGATTTACACTTACGATACTATCCATCTTTCCATTTCCACTGGGAGCAGAGCAGTGCCCTACACCAGGGGCAGATACTGGGGCAACAGCCCACACTCTGGATGAATTTCCATTTCCACCATTTGCTCCACCTCCAATGGCACTCTGGTTTGAACTGCTTTGGACAAGCGCTCCATTGCCACCATTATTGCAATTTTTGTTTTGTCCATTGAAATTGCCTGGTGCACTCCCTGTAGCCATGCTACTATTATCTGAGCCACAGTTTGAGGCAGAGTCAGTGTCTGTGCATTCTGAGGCAGTTTCAGTCTCGTTTCCAGAAATGGAAGGCCAAGCCTCTTTGTCACTTCCGTCTATTATCACTTTATCCCAGATGCTGTTTGGTTCACTCCTAAAGGGGGGCTGTCCCCAGTGGGAATTTTCATATTGCGTTGCCAGACCACTGTGGCTAAGATCTGGAAAAGACCAAAACAGAAAGGTAAGAAATATTCTGTATCTATTAAAACAAAAGAATCACATGATGCAACTGCAGACCAAGTTGTATTAAAAGCAAATTGTGATTGCATCTATTCATTTTGATAATGGCTCAGCTCACAAGCTAAACACTACAAACCTAGACAAAAGGGAGAGATAAAAAAAAGTAAATTTGAGAACAAAGCTACAATCAAACATTGGCTACACATTAACTGCTCATAATTCTAATATATTAACAAAGTATTGTAAAAATGATTGACAAAAACAGATGTCTTATATACATGGAAGCCTTTAAGACAAATTCTTCACAATTGTGAAATAAACTGGACTGCAAAACTATGATTCTGATTGGTGGTTTAATGTACGAGAATGACTTGAATGAACAGTCTCAGTTCTTCCCTTCGCCCATCTGAGAAAACATGTCGACATCCCTTGGTTACAAGCAAGACAGTGACGTGAAGGATTGCAAACCTAACCATTTTCATACATGCCTTTGCTCCCATGTTGTTGGTCAGTCCAGTTTTCTTCATTCAGGTATTAAAACCTACTGAAGCTGAATTCTATTACATTAGGATAAGGATTTCAAAAGTGAAGGTCAGAACGCCAAGTGGGGTCGTGAGCTCTGAAGAATGGTTGCTGTGGAAATCTGGCCAAGTTAAAACAACTGCATACTGCATGTAACAAACCCCTGCTTTTTCAGTAATACACTCTCTCAGTTCTCACTGATGGGTCTTGATCGTATTAAAGCCTTAAAATTGGGCCACAGTTCAAAAACATTTGGGAAGCACTGCTCCACTTCACCACCTCATTACTGTAAAACTACACGTACAAAATCTAATGACCTGATAATGGAGCAGTGCTCAAAAAGCTTGTGTTTTCAAATAAACCTTTTGGACTATAACCTGGTGTTGTGTGACTTCTGACTTTTGTCCACCCCAGTCCAAAATTAGCACCTCCACATCATGTACAAAATGTAGTATTCTGAGCTGCAATTAATTCAAATAGTCAGAAGACTAAAATAAAAGTTACATCTGCCTTCCCTGTTACACTCTGCACACCTTGGTGTCCTCCTTGAATCCAAATTGAGGCCTATGAAACCCACTAGAAGCTGATATATAATGGCAAATCTGCTTTTCTTGTTAAATCATCTACATCGCAAACACCCGCTGGTGTAACAGCACTGATCTCTAATCCTGCCTCAAACTTATTTTTTGCTGACACTCTCTTCCAAGCTTTTGCCACTTTAAGGCTTGATTAATAACTCCTGGCCAACCATCCTCCCTCTTAGTAAACTTCAGCTCCTCCAAACTCCTCTCGGTAGCCCACAGTGTACTAAGATTATCTCAACTATCATCTGCTTAAAATGTGCCAATTTTGCCCCTAAATGCTTCACTTTTCCCTATGTCTGTAACCTCCGACAGCTCATTAAAAATTCTGCATGCCTTTACCTCAAGCTTCTATGTAACTTCCCACTCCCTTCAGAGATAATGGGAACTGCTGGTGCTGGAGAATCCAAGATAATAAAGTGTGAAGCTGGATGAACACAGCAGGCCAAGCAGCATCTCAGGAGCACAAAAGCTGACGTTTCGGGCCTGGACCCTTCATCAGAGAGGGGGTCTAGGCCTGAAACGTCAATTTTTGAGCTCCTGAGATGCTGCTTGGCCTGCTGTGTTCATCCAGCTTCACACTTTATTATCCCACTCCTTTCAGTCTGCTTTTGACAGCTATGCCCTGAACTATTAAAAACCCAAGAACCCAACCTTTGGAATTCTTGTGCTCTGCCTCTTCGTCTCACGTTGCTTTTTTGTGACTCTCCTTAAAACATTAAATTTGACTTGGCTTTGGTTATCTCATTTAATAGCTCCTTTGGCTCAGTGTCAATTTTATCCAATTACAGTTCTAAAAAGGAATCATTGGGCTACTGAATGCATTAATGGAGTGTTTTTCATAAGCTTCACCCTGAACTCACAATTAGAATCGGAGAATCATAGAATCCCTACAGTGCAGAAAAGAGAGGTCATTTGGCTTATGAAGTCGACGCCAACCCTCTGAAGAGCATCCCACTCAGCCCGATACCCTTAATCCCACATTTACCAAGGCTAATCACCCTAGAATGTACATCCCCGGACAGTATGGGGCCCTTCATTATGGCTAATCAAACTGGCCCGCACATCTTTAGAGTGAGGAGGGGGGGGAAACCAGAGCACCCAGATGAATCCACACAGACACTGGGATTGAACCTGTGTCCCTGGCACTTTGAGGCAGTGGTGCTAACTGCAGAGCCACCATGTTGCACTGTGCAAATGAGATTCTAACTCTAGCATCTTTTAGTCATTACTTAGCATCTTGGTCCAGTAAGGTCTGCATTTGCACGAAGGTCATCCAGTTATTTTCTTCAGTATTCCCCCCCCAACTTGTATTTCATCTTTTAAATAAATTGCAACTTTGGCCCACTAAGTTGTACTCACCCACAGTAAGTGCACCTGACCTCAACTATACAGCTCTTTTCTCAAATTCTGTTGTCACTTCAACTTCATTCCTGCTCATAAAAGGTTTTTGTTTAACTGTAGATGAAACTATTAATCTCAGAATTCTCCACATTTAATTGGAGAAAAATAATCAAAACTCTTAAGTGTTTGTTAAAGCTGAAATCTTGTGAGCTATACATTACATAAAGCAGCAGCCTAAATAAAGATAGGCAGCTGCTAATTTCTTGCTAATGCACTATATGAATCAGTAGCTAATGTCCAGTAAGCTTACAGACGTCTTAGTCTTATACACCCATAACAGTCCAATTGAAAAGCAGCACAGAGAACATCCGGGAAGAAAATTATACGCAAGCTTTCTTGGTAACGTGACAGTGAAGCTAAATAAAGCTGACATTCCCTTCCATTTAGAGAGGGGAGGAAAGAGGATTACGGGAAATGTCTAATCTTTATATGTCACAGACATTAGATATCAATATACTCCTATCAAAGAAAACTGGAGGGGAGTTTTCTTTTCAAAGCTTGAAAACCTCAAGTGGGAGCCTTACACTTTTCTACTGGATCAGCTTCCCTTTCCGACTGCTGCTGCAACAAGTAGTTCAAGAGTAACCATACTAAATTACAGGGAGAAAGAAATTGAGAAAGTCCACTGACAGACCATATACAACTGAAAACTCTCAAACGAAAAGGGTCAGGGCAAAGCGCTGCTTTGTGAGCACAAATTGTATCTTAAAAATAGTATTGATTATTTAGAGATTCAAACACAAACTAAATTTCATATTTCTATGGATAAAGTATAAAAAATACAATTACTGAGGCATTGTATTAATGCAACAGCTCCTTAATAACAACACTACTGATTTACATGACTTTGAAGTTGTCTTAACTCCATTCTTCCATGTGAAAATGTATTACAGGATTTTGGTGTTTAGAACTTATAAATATTGAAATAAAAAAGGATTAAACTAAACAGATGTGACTGTTCAAGTATCCCAAGCTATCAAATACAACGTTCACTGAAGCAGCCCTCACCGGGGTCATTTCTTCAATGCCGTATTCCCAGAGGATAAGTGCAAGCTTTCTCCAAAACAAGACAGAACATTCCATGAGTGGAAAAAAAACAGCTGTTCCTCAAGAGAAACAGACATTGCACAACTCAGCAAACCATGTAATAACAGTACAGAAACCAAAATTAACCATTTTCACTGCTCTACCTGCTGTCTCATAACTATGTACTCAAGCAAAAGCAGACAGTTTACTAAACAGCTACCTCACTTGGGCAATGACGGAGGGTAATACAACGGTGGTCAAGGGATTTACACTATCACTTTATTACAACTGAAATATAGTGCAAGTAGATTACCTGGTTCGTGGCCAGAAGCAGCCCCAAGACATGATTCAAATAGTGACATCAGGTCAAGAATGCCAATGTAACTACAGGGTTCAAAAGGCCTATTTAGTTCTGGACTCATTAGCAACTTGAAATGGTGGTTAGTAACCAGCCAGAAGAGGCTCAGCTGAAACCATACAATACAGAAGCAGAATGAGGCTATTCGACCCATTGGGTTTATTCTGCCATTCAATCATGGCTGATATGTTTCTCAATCCTACTCTCCTGCCTTTTCCCCATCACCCTGGATCCCCTCGTTAATCAAGAATCACTGTCTTAAATGCATTTAATGACTTGGCCTTCAACAGATTCACCATCCTCTGGCTGAAAAAAAATTCTCGTCTTGGTTTTAAACGGTCATCCCTTCACTGTGAAGTTATGGACTCAGGTCCTAGAATCTCCTACTAGTGGAGGCATCTTCCCCAAATCGATTCTATCTAGGCCTCTGTGTTCTGTGAGTTCCGTGAAATAGGTAAGTATACATTAAAATTATGTTAAGGTTTTCAGTAGCAATAGATCCAAATGAGGAAATCTTGGGTTTTCCCATCCCTGGGATTTAATCTCCATTCCCCGGCCCTGGCCCTGGCCCTGGCCCGAGTGATCCAGACCCTTGCTTATTGTGCCTACCATTCCAGGTTTGAATTGAGACTAAATATTTGTATTCCTTCCCTTTCCTATTATTTCAATTTTTTTCTACTGTCTCATTTCCCTAAAGGCACATTTACATGCTGAAGCATTAATTCAAGCTTTCTCACAGTGCACACAAGACAGGCTATTCAAATACTGGGAAAATCACATTACATTTTAAACTGTTCTCTCCACACGTGCAAATACGCTCCAAAGCGATGCAGGGGAATAATGATCAGTGGGAATGTATACCTGTTTCTTTTACACCTCACCCAGGGAAACCCAACAAATTTTGTTATTAGAGATAATGGGAACTGCAGATGCTGGAGAATTCCAAGATAATAAAATGTGAGGCTAGATGAACACAGCAGGCCAAGCAGCATCTCAGGAGCACAAAAGCTGACGTTTCGGGCCTGGACCCTTATTCCCTTTGTAAATAGGATGTGGGCATTGATAGCTAGGCTAGCTTTTATTGTCTATCTGTAATTGCCCTGGAGGAAGTGGGGGTGAACTGCCTTCTTGAACAGTGATAGTCCTTGGGGACCTGGCACACTCAGTGAAGTTGAGGGAGTTCCAGAAGTGTGGTCCAGCAACATGAAGGTAAGCAATTTCTAATTTAAAAAAAGTAGTGTGGGGCTTGGAGGGGAACTTGAACATGGTGTTTCCATGCATCTTCTGCCCTTGTTCTGCCAGTTCATTGTTCATTTTAGTTCACAGGGAGGTTCACAGTACTGGAACAGCTTGGCTAGATTTGCAGCACATCTTCAGAACTACTGATGGAATGCTGTCAGAGGCCATAGCATTTGCAACATCTGGTGCCGTCAGCCAATTTTTGGTATCACATGGAGCAAATTGAATTGGTTGAAGACTGGCAACTGTACTACTAGAGACCTCAGGAGGCCAAGATAAATCACCAACTTGATGTTTCAGAGGTTGAAGCAAATATTTCAGCCTTGTCCTTCGCACTGATATCATTCAAGGTCAATGTTTGTGGACCCTCCTCCTCCTGTTCATTGTTTAATTGTCCATCATCATTCATGACCGGAACTTGCAGGACTGCAGGCCTTAGATATGATCCACTGGCTGTGGGATTACATAGCCCTGTCTGTTTCATGTTGCTTCCACTATTTGGCATGCAGGTAATCCTATGTTGCAGCCTCACCAGGGGCTGAGGCCTGGGCTGACCTGATGGCAAAGGCAGATTGGGGGAAACAGATTATGGTTGAATAGAATTGTGCTGTTGACTCCCCACAACACCGCATACATGTCCGGTTTTGAGTTGCTAGATATTTCAAAGACTGTTCCATTTAGCATGGTGGTAGTGCCACATGACACAATGAAGGCTATCCTCAGAGTGAAGAGGGGACTTCACTTCCACAAGGACTATGCAGGGGTCAATCCTACTGGCACGGTCATGGATTGTCACACTTGCGACAAGTAGATTGTTGAAACAAGGTCCATTAGATTTTTCCCTATTGTTGGCTCGCTCATCATTTCCCATAGATCCAGTTTGGTAGCTATGTCCTTTAGGATTTAGGTAACTCAATAATCACTAGCAAGCCACCCTTGATGATGGTGAAGTTCCACACCCAGAATGCATTCCAGGCCATTGCCATCTTTAAATGCTTCTTCCACGTGATGTTCAACGTGGGGAAGTAGTAATTCACGGGGGATCTGTGTATTTGTGTGCAATTCTGTGTTGTTTGTGAATGGGATTTGTGGAGTGTGTCTGTGTGGGCCCCCAATGGTAACCAACAGGTGATTCCCTTGCCCATGTTTGACCTGATTCTGAGATTGCATATGGTCCGGAGTTAATGTTGAGAACTCCCAGAGCAACTTCTTCCCATTGTGCCACTGCTTCTGATGGGTCTGTTTCATTAGCAGGACAGAATATACCCAGAATGGTAGCATCTGGCACACTATGGTATGATTTAATGAGAAGGACCATCTCAAGTAATTACCTGACTAATCTGTGGGGCAGCTCTCCCAACTTTGGCTCAGGCCCCCAGGAGTTTTGTGGAGCAGATGCTGTTGAAAATAGAAAATTTCCTTATCCGAAGAACTTATTGAATAAGATTGGTCTTTATGACTATGGACAGTGGTTACATGCTGCCATTATGCTTGCCTTTAATTTCAAATTTTGCTTAATTAATATTTCACCATCTGTCGCAGTGAGGACTAAACTCATATCCCCAGAACATTAGCTGGGTTCCTAGTTGAGTGATTTTATCATTAAGTCACCATCTCTCCATAACTGCAATGCTTTAGTAACAAGCGGCTAACCAAGCAGAAACCAGTAACTGTACCTGCAACTTCATTCTGTGATATGTATTAGTACCAAAGGCCATGCTATTCATTAAGAGAATAGAATAAGATACTGGATTTCATAACCAATTACAGGGAAAGTCGAGGAAACAATTTGAAGCACATTCTGAATTACATGTTGAAAAACTAACAATTACTTTACCTAATTAACCTTACTATTCATAATATTGTGCATAAGAACCCACAACTGCTACTCAGAATTATTTCAACTGGATGTTAAAATGTTATGCTAAAACTTGTGTTATTTTATTGAAAGCAATCACAACTAAACATCATTCATAGCAAAATTGAATGCCAATGACAATGTACACAAATGATTTTATATCTTCCAACTGTTTAAAGCACCACAATAACCTTCAGAGAATAACAATAAGTACCAAACCTGCAGTCCTTAGTTTAACTATTTTTAGAAAGATAGTGTTGGATAAGTCTAAAGGGACAGTATGATTGACTGATAAGTCTTTTATCGGAAATCAGTGACAACAAGATTTAATGAGGCAATAAGCAATTTTCAAAATGAGTAGTATCATCTAAGCAAAACATTTGTGAATAAACATTTTATTACTGTGTGAGTGCAAGATTCAATACATCACTTCCACAAATAACCAAGTGTTAGGACGCCATTTTCTCAGTTTTAACAGACAGCTACTTCAGACAGCACTCGGTGGCTTTCTAATTTAATGCAATATTGTCAGAGAACAAAGCAGCAATTAGTTGGTACTTTTCTGCTATACAGGGGACTGCTGCGAAAAATACCTGACTGAAGGTGACGCCCAACCATCCTAGGAAACGCTACATTTTGTGCAAAGTTGCCTTCATGTCTGCACCTACGCTCCTGTGCTCTGTTTCAATATGTCGTCTGTGTACTGTTTTAAGCCTCATCTTGTCCACATGCCAGAAAAACTACTCTTGTGTACTGTACGCTTCTGACAACCTACATTTGCTCAGCCCTCCCCACTTGGAAATGCCCTTCTGAGGTGGGACTCAATACTAAGATATCAGCGACAAAGAATCTAGCTTGATTATTTAATTACTGATGACATTAAACTTATCTTCCTTTCTTTAAATTCTTTAACTGTCACAAAACATTTTCTCCTGGCAAAGCAATTAACACTAGCCGGTTTCCTTGAAAGTCAGCCAAGAAAAAAACCGCATTCATTGGGTGGCTGCATGCAAATAAGCTCTGTTGTATGCCTTATAAAAACATAATCTGGCATACCACTACAGCTTTAGCGTTCAGTATGGAAACTAATACATAAATGGGCTTTATGCCAGTTGCTTGCTTTGTTTAATCTAGTCCACGCTGCAATTAAACATTAAAAATATCTATCATTAAATCTATCATTTGAAAAGGTTGTTTAGAAAAAATAGCCAGCAAGTCCACTGTAAAACATATTTTATTTGCTATCATTAGCATTTGCTAGAACACACCCACACGGACATTCTCAAGTCCCTGGATAGAAAGGCACGCTGCGTAGTTTAGTTACAGTTCATCAACATATGCCAACGTCCATGCAGGCTAGTATGAACAACAACTTGCAAACAAAATGCCTTTATTGCTTGTTTGACTGCAAGTTAAATCAGACTCTGCAAGAGAGAACCCGACAGAAAAATTAATCATGTTGTGAAAGTGCCAAGGTGACCTGAAAGTCATGGAAAGCTGCCTATCTTTAAAAGCATTGAGCACAGACTTGCAACGTGGTTGCTAGGTCACAACCCCTTCTTATCCAGATTGCAGCGTAGACTAAGCCTGAAGCTTAGGCACCATCAGGTTCTGCAAAATATGAGCAGCTCACAGCTGCTCCATCAATCAGCAGTGCAAAAGAAACTGAAAACAGTGTCTGCACTCAAGACACAAGCAACCACAGATGAAACAGAAAACAATGAGAAGTCTTTCTTCTACATGGTTTATTTTTTGTTGTTATGGAATTTGCAGAGTCAAATGTAGTACATTCGCTTAGCTGCAAGGGATCACCTCAATCATTTGCATATGGATACAAACAAAGATATTCCACTGAACAGCAACTTGCATTTGTGTAATATTTAACATAGCAATCTAGCAGAAACATTTCAAAATAGTGTAGTGTAATCAGACAAGTGACAGCAAACAAAGACTAAACACATAACTAAAAGCTTGTTCGTGGGTCTTAAGTCGTATCTTAAGGATGAGAGACAACTGGAAAAACAAAGCTTCGGGAAGGAATTCAAGTTTTACATGTCAAATAATTAATGGAGAGAAAGAACTGGAGGATACATAGCAGGCCAGTTTTGAACGAAGGGAGCTGGGAAAAATTCCAGATAAACACGCAAGACGATTAAGAGGGCAAACAATTTCCTTTTGAAATTTAGTCTGACTTGCAAACTCACCAGAGCGCTGTAAAATCACGGAATTTATTTGCTGTTAACAGCTGCAAATGGAAGCTGAACGAGAACAGGGTTTCTGGCTTCGTCTGTGAATTGTCAACTTTGTTACAGAGGTACCAAAGTCGGTGAAGGAATTTTTTTGTAAAAAGCAAATTGTTAAACAATCCACACAGAAAGCACTGGAAGTGGCAGGGAGGTAAGAGCAAACAGAGAAAGGTGGTGATTGTAGCACCATTCTCTTGACTAGGTCACCACAGACACCATTGGGTCTTAAATTTTTGACCTGCTTTTCAAATTTCCGCATGCCCCCACCATTCCTAGCCACAAGTTTTTTTTGAAGTTTTTCCACTTATTCACTGTTTATGACCCCTCACGTACTATTTTTTAAATTGTAGAAGACTTTCCTTCTATTGTGTTTTTTTTTCAATCAACTTACTCTACATTTTTAAACCTTTCCTTGTTCTTAGCACCCATATGTGGCAATCTTTAATGTAAAAAGCTCTCTCCTCACCATAACCCACAATTTTCCTGCCTTCAAGTGCTTATCCTGAGGACTTCTCTCTATCTCCGCTTAAAGTATATGTAGAATTTCAGATTGTCCATTGGTACTAATGTAGTGGCATAAGTATACCACAAGAACAACAGGGAAAGCTGATATCAAGTTTATGGGATATACAATTCAAAGGCATGGGGGAGGGGGGCGCAGGAACTGAGGGACCTGGGCGTATACGTATTCTGATCTTTGAAGAACAGTCACGATAGGTACAGACAGCACTAAGAAATGCATATAGCGTCTTTGGCTTCATTAGTAGGGGCACAGAGTATAAGAGCAAGAAAGTGATGTTGGACTTATATGAGACACTTCTCAGACCTCAAATGGAATACTGCTTACAGTTCAGAGTGCCACATTTTAAGCAGAATGTGAATGTATTGGATAGAGTGCAGAAGCAGTTTACAAGAATGGTTCCCAGGGATGAGGAACTACTGTTATGAGGATCAGTTCAAGAAATTGGGTCTGTTCTCTGTGGAGGGAAGATAGTTTAAATGAGATCTGATAGATGGTTTACAAAGCAATGAGCAAGTTGGATATAAGATCATAAGACATTAGGAGTGGGAGTAAGGCCATTCGGCCCATCAAGTCCACTCCGCCATTTAAATCATGGCTGATGGGCATTTCAACACCACTTCCCTGCGCTCCCCCCGTAGCCCTTGATTCCTTTTGAGATCAAGAGTTTGTCGATCTCTGCCTGAAGGCATCCAACGTCCCAGCCTCCACTGCACTCTGCGGCAATGAATTCCACAAGCCCACCACTCTCTGGCTGAAGAAATGTCGTCTCATTTCAGTTTTAAATTTACCCCCTCTAATTTTAAGGCTGTGCCCACGGGTCCTAGTCTCCCCGCCTAATGGAAACAACTTCTTAGCGTCCAATCCTTCTAAGCCATACATATATGCAAGGAGAAACTGTTCCTGCTTGTAAATGGAACAAGAACATGAGGACATGGAT
The DNA here is from genome assembly GCF_030684315.1 of Stegostoma tigrinum. NCBI lineage: Eukaryota > Metazoa > Chordata > Chondrichthyes > Orectolobiformes > Stegostomatidae > Stegostoma > Stegostoma tigrinum. The sequence goes on from NC_081375.1 coordinate 33,045,623, forward strand.
TTAATATAATGTACAAAGGAAGCAAGGGTGAAGGGAAGAATAACATGTTTATTCAACATTGATAATAGGAACTGCAGATCCTGGAGAATCCAAGATAACAAAGTGTGGAGCTGGATGAATACAGCAGGCCAAGCAGCATCTCAGGAGCACAAAAGCTGACATTTCAGGCCTAGACCCTTCATCAGAGAGGGGAATGGGGAGAGGGAACTGGAATAAATAGGGAGAGGGGGGAGGCGGACCGAAGATGGAGAGAAAACAAGATAGGTAGAGAGTATAGGTGAGGAGATGGGGAGTGGATAGGTCAGTCCAGGGAGGATGGACAGGTCAAGGAGGCGGGATGAGGTGATAGGTAGGAAATGGAGGTGCGGCTTGAGGTGGGAGGAAAGGATGGGTGAGAGGAAGAACAGGTTAGGGAAGCAGAGACAGGCTGGGCTGGTTTTGGGATGCAGTTGGGGGGAGGGGACGAGCTGGGCTGGCTTTGTGATGCAGTGGGGGGAGGGGAAGAACTGGGCTGGTTTCCCCTTCCCCCACTGCATCCCAAAACCAGCCCAGCCTGTCTCTGCCTCCCTAACCTGTTCTTCCTCTCACCCATCCCTTCCTCCCACCTCAAGCCACACCTCCATTTCCTACCTACCACCTCATCCCGCCTCCTTGACATGTCCATCTTCCCTGGGCTGACCTATCCCCTCCTACCTATCTTGTTTTCTCTCCATCTTCGGTCCGCCTCCCCCCTCTCCCTATTTATTCCAGTTCCCTCTCCCCATTCCCCTCTCTGATGAAGGGTCTAGGCCCGAAACGTCAGCTTTTGTGCTCCTGAGATGCTGCTTGGCCTGCTGTGTTCATCCAGCTCCACACGTTGTTTATTCAGCAAGTAGTTAGAGTATGGAACGCACTGCCTGGAAGAGTGGTGGAGGGAGGGTAGTTGTGGCACTCAAGGTATTGGATGATTATTCAGTTAAAAAATGTGCAAGGGTATCGGAAAAAAGCAGGAAATCAGCACTAGGTTTTGATGCTCATTTAACAAGCAAGTGCAGGCACAATGAGTGGAATGGCCTACTTCTGCATTATAACATTTCTGTGATTCTGTGTCTTCACTATTATTCTACACGACCATATCCAAATATAAAATTAAAATTATTTCAGTACATTTGCAAGTGAAAATAAAGATGAAATATATTGACTGCTAATTGCAAACATTTGATTTCATGCAGGAGTAGCATATAGTAATATACAGAGTATCCCATGGGACAGGCTGGGTTGAAGGTTTTTTTAAATCTCAGTTATTATTTACGCTTCTACAAACTTAACTGCCACATTCATATTCCAAATCACTCAAATTTTAATTCTTATCCTATTGTGCATGATACATGAAAATACATTGATGTTAGGACAGCCAAATTTCATGCTGGAATTACAGAACTGCTCGAACACAGGAGGTGGTAACACTGCCCATTGAGTCCATGTCAGCCATTTGCAAGAGCAATTCAGTTTGTTCCATTTCATGCTGTTTCCCTGTAGCCTTGCATTATTGTCCTCTCTTCGGGTGCTTATCCACCTTCCCTTTGAACGTCACAAATTAATTTGCCTCTATCCCCTGTCAGGTTCTAGATACTAATCACTGACTGCATTAAAAAGTCCCCACATCTTTGTCAAATCATAAATCAACCTTCCAATGTGAAGAATTTCTTTTTGCCTACTTTATCCATCCTCCTCATGATTCTGAACAACTTTAACTGAGCAATTAGCCTTATATCAGTCATCAGCAAAGTGTTGGAATGTAAGAAGAAGGCTCAACAATGTGCTTAGAGAAGAATAGTAAAATAACAAGTCGAGATGGTTTTATGATATTTAAAAAGTGTATGACAAACTTATTGAAGTTGTTTTCCATTCAGTATGTAAGTAGGATAATAAATTAAAGGGAACCAGTGAGTGTAGTATACTTGGATTTGCAAAACAAAAATTGAAAAAGATGCCAAATAAGCAGTTAATAGACAAGAAAACAGCCAAGATCTTCTCTGGATAGGTAAGAACCAAATATATCCTGCAAGATGTACATCAAGACCTCTCAAAGGTCCTGAGAATACTACAGCACTATGTGGTAATTGCCTGGTAAAACTAAGTTTACAATAATCTCGTGTCCGGAAGTTTCCAAAAAAGTCCTCAAAGTGGAGTTAGAAGCACAAACTTCAGCGAGTTTGATATAATTAACTTAATACTGAAACATGCAATATTAGAGAATTAAAATCAGCTCTAATACTTGGCTAACTAACAACTCTCACCACCTCCTCCCAAACCTCCCTTCATGGTATATGGGTGCAATGGTTATTAACTCGTAATTGCCCTTAAACTGAGTGATTTACAATGCCATTTCAGAGAGCTGGTGAGAGTCAGCCACATTCTTGTGGGTCTGAAGTCACATGTAGCCCCAACCAGGCAACAATGGCAGATTTCATCCCTGAAGGAACACTACTGAACCAGATAGACTTTTATGACAATCAATATTAGTTCCATCATGATAGCTGTAACACATTTCAAATTTAAGTGAATTTAAATGCCATTACAACATTTCAACCTACAACCCAACAGCATTAGTCAGAGGCTCTGGATTACTAGTCCAGAGACGTTACCATAATGTTACCACCTCTTCAGATGTCTGAGTGTACAACTGTGTGTCAGTTATTTTGGGAAAATATAGTTATCTTGCTAACTTATGCTTGTTATCTTGTGCCAATTTAAATACTGTAATATCCAGGAAATTAATGCTTTCCTTATTTGTTGTGGCTTTTGGTTTAATGGAGAGTTCGCAATTATTGAGGAAATTGACAAATTCATATGAATTTGTCAGAGTCAAAATACCGTGTATGGCAATGCAGAAACTGCTACTGCTACATCATTAAAAAGTGGAAGGGCAAGAGCATGCTCTGATGTGAAATACTCATTTAAGAAAAACATGGACAATATTACACCAGGCTAAAAAAACTTGAAAGGTTCCTTACAAATATTAGAAAACAATTCAAATTCAGACTATTTCTTTTATCTCCAGCAAGAATCTTACAAATACTCAAAATTTGAACAGTCCTCACTATCTTCACAGTAAAACTTATGCTCAGACAGCATGGCTGCAACTAGTTTCCTTTCACTGATTTCTGCACATTCCTGCCAGGCACCTAAAACAAACTGCAAACTAAACTCACGATTACTTTGATTTCAGAGTAACAATGAGTTCCCTAAGATTGGTTTCCAGCAGTTTGCCTACCAGACTTCTTATTAAGAAAAAGTGCTAAATACTTATATATTTCCTCATTTATTTTGTTAAGAAATCTTCAGTCTAACAAAAAGTTCTGACATAAATTTGGATCTGAGCAAACTGATTTCCCATGTGAAAATTTGAGGACAATGGTGCTTTCCATCATGTATTAACCTCAACACAGTAGCAGGATCACACATTCAGAATAGCAATGGGAACTCAGAATCCCTAATGCATATACATTCCACATCTCTGCAGTTCCTTTTATATATTTCTTCATAACTTTTCCAAGGACACGTTGGTTAGTGCTTATTGGAAATGGTTGTGGACAAACAATTTTCTTCCTTTCCCCATGACAGCTGACATGGTAAACAATTCTGTGAGTTGGGATACTGTTCTCTGCTTTTTAAACCTTTGTTGACACTCATCTGCAGGAAAGCCATCCTCCTCCTCTCTGCTATAACATCTCATCTTCCAAACCTCCTTTTCATTCGAATGTTCTTGGGATATATTGTTACTTCCCAGATTGATCCATCATTACTACGTGTTTTAGTTTGAATTTTTCCAAGCAAGTTACTGGCTGTGTCATACGAAGGACACAGTCCTCATCAAACTTTCAAATGACATTTCAAGTGACTGTAACTATGTTGCAACAGCACTGCAGCCTTTGCCACAGTCAAAACAATCTTCTTCTAGTGCCCTCCTTCTGTTGTTCTGCACAGTGGACCTACACTCACTTAGTTCGCTTACCTACAAAACTGCAACCAGAGCATTGGCAGGAAAAGATATATTTATTACCCCTACACCTTTAGGAATCTATCCTTGGCTCACTCCTCTGTCACTTTCTCGGTATCAACAGCAAGGTCATCAGGATCTTAAAATCAGTTCTGAAAACATCCAGTATAACCTATCAATTATGTCAACCTTGTACCACTTCTGTGTTGTCAGTTGACTGGACTTTCATTGTGATGAAGTTTATAAGGTAATGAACTATATCTTTTAAGGTAAAACAGATGAATTCACGGGTCCTCTAACCTTCTGAATTCTGCACAAAAACAAGCATTTGGATTGTTAGCTAGCTAGTGGGATTGTTAAGAGATTAGAGGCTAAAGTGGGAACCTAGATGTCTTACTAGCAAAAATATGCAAGCTACGCATACTTGTAGATGTATCCATTCATGATGGTATCAGTAAGAGAGACCACACAGGCATCATGGAGACCAAGTCCCACCTTCACACTGATAATACCTCACATCATGTTGTACGGCACAGTGACCGTGCTAAATGGTATAACAACAAGACTGAAATCCAAGAGATGCTGTATGCCATCAGCAGGAGCAGAATCTCCAACACAGTATGCAACCTCAGACTGTCAATTCCCCCATTCCACAATTCCCCATCAGGCCAGGGGATCAATCCTGATGCAACAAAGAATTCAGGAAGGCAGTTCAAACTTGGCATACTTAAAAAACGAGATGTCAACCTGGTGAAGCTACAAGACTACTTGCGCACAAAACAGCAAAAGCAAAATATAATAGACAAAGCTAAGCAATCCTACAGCCAATGGATCAGATCGAAGCTCTACAGTCCTGCCACATCCAGTCATAACTTGTGGCAGACAATCAAATAACTCAGGAAGCTCCATTAATATCCCCCATCCTCAATGATGGCAGAGCCCAGTATACCAGCGCAAAAGGTAAGATTGAAGCATTAGCACATCTGGCTGAAGATCGTTGCAGAGTGGATGATCTATCCACCTTCTCCAGAGGTCCCCAAAATCACAGATTTCAGTCTTCAGCCAATTTGATTCACTCCCTGTGATAACAAGACATATTTGGAGGCACTGGATACTGCAAAAGGCTACTAGTCTTGATAACATTCCAGTAAGAGTACTGTAACCTTGTGTCCAGAACTTGCCATGTCCCTGGCCAAGCTATTCTAGTACAGCTACAACTCTAGCATCTAACATAAAATCTCCCAGCTATGTCCTGTGCACAGGAAAAAAAAAGACAAATCCAAACCAGCAAAGTATGAAAATCATGGGGCAAACTTCCCCAGTGGTTGGAGTCATACCTGGAACATATGAACAGGGTTGTGGTGGTTGAAGGTCAGTCAATTAAGCTCCAGGACATCTCTGCAGGAGTTCCTGGGGTAATATCCTAGGCCCAACCACCTTCAGCCACTTCAGCAGTGACCTTTCCTCCATCAGAAGATCAGAAATGGGGAACTTTGCCAGTGGTTAGACAATGGTCAGCACCATTCACAACTCCTGAGGTCACGACACAGTCCATGACCAAATGCAACAAATCCTGTCTTTGGCTGACAATTAGCAAGTAACAATCATGCCACACGAATGCCAGACAATGACAATCACCCCCATGTCATTCAATGGCATTACTGTCACGGAATCCTTGACTAATCAACACCTTGAGGTTACCACTGACAAGAAACCGAAATGGACTCAACATATATGCAGCAAGTTACCTGCTGACTCCCCCAATCCCCAAAGCCTGTCCACCATTTTCAAGGCACAAGATGAAATACTTGCACTGGATGAGGGCAGCTACAACAACACTGAAGAAGTTGATCTGCATCCAGTACAGAATAATCTGTTTTGGTTGGTACCGTATCCACAAACATTCAGTCACTCCACTACTGACCCTCAGTAACAGCACAGCGTACAATCAGCAAGATGTACTGCAGGAATTTGCCAAAAATCCTTAAACATCACCATCCAAACCCGCAATCATTTCCTTCTAGAAGGACATGGACATCAGATACATGCAAACACAACCACCTGCAAATTCCCCTCCATGCCACTCACCACCCTAACTTGGACATATATTGTCACTGGGTCAAAATCTTGCAATTCACTCCCCAACAGCATTGTGGGTCGACCGACAGTAAATGGACTGCAATGGTTCCAGAAGGCAGCTCACCACAACTTTCTCAAGGGCAACAAGGGATAGACAATTAATAAGGATAACTGAACCAGCTGCCCATGTCACCTGAATGGGAGAGGGGTAGGTATGAGTAGATAGGTAAAGCTGATTAATTAATTCAGGGCAGCTGCATTAATGGTTATTAGAAGGTTAAGTCTCCAAATTGCAGGGAATGTCAGATTTTGTAAATGCTTATACTTTAAACTACCACTTAAGTTCAGGATAGAACGGATTTAGGAGATCTCAAGTACAGACAATCATACTTTGGCATGGAGACAGAAGGTTATAAAATCTTAGCTGCTATAGAGATGGGCCTTCAGAGGGGAAAGAGTACACAGCAAACCATCGGTGTCATGTTTTGTACCTGGCGATTATCTTCAGAAATTCCACAATTTTGGAACGATTTCTGCGGAGCTAACATTTCAGGTCGAGTGATCATTCTGAAAACATCAACTCTGCTTTCTCATCACAGCTGCTGCCAGACCTGCTGAGTTTCTCCAGCAATTTATTTTTGCTTAGATACTAATGATCTGATTGGGCAACATTAGCATCAGTATATGAATGGGGAAAAAAAAAAAGAGTGTTTCACAAACTTCTTGTGTTTCTTTTGAACATATTACTAACAAATTGATCAAGGGCAATCAATGGACTTAGTAAATGAATTTTCAAAAGGCTTTTAATAAAGTGCTCTACAGAAGGCCGATTAGAAAAATTAAGGCTTATGTGATACAAGATAATGTACAGGCATGGATCAATATTGGCTTACGTACAGAAAATACAGCAGGAATAAATGGGACATTCCAGCATTGGCAGGCTGTGACCGGTGGGATACTGTAATCATCAGTATTTGGGCCTCAGCTGTTCAGTATATATACATGATTTGGAATTGAGGGCCAAATGTAATATTTTTAAATTTGCAGCTGATACAAAACTAAATGGGAATGTGTACTGTAAGGAAGATGTAAAGCAGCTTCACAAGGATTTGGACCTGGTTAGTAAAATGGGCAAGAACATGACAGATGAAACATATTGTGGAAAATGTAAAGTTATACACTTTGTTAAGAGGAACAGATGTGCAGAATACCTCTTAAATGTTAAGAAGTTGTAAAGTGTAGATGTACAAAGGGACACAAGTGTCCTCGTCAATATGTCAATGAAGGTTAACGTACAGGGACAGTTAGCTGTTAGAAAGGCTACCGAGAATGTTAGCCTTTATTGCAAGCGGATTGACTATAGAAGCCGTAAGACCTTGCTTCACAATAATTGTATGGAATCATACAAATGTCACAGTACAGAAGGCCATCTGACCCATCATGACTGGATCAGCTCCTGAAAGAACTACCCAGCTAGTCCCACTTTCCATCTCTATCACAGCAACCCTCTTACTCCACCACTTGTGAATTTATCCAGCTCTCTTCTGAAACCTCTGATGGAATCCACCTCCACCACACTCCTAGGCCATGCATTCCATTTCTCATCTCACCCAGAGTTCTCTTGCTGACAGTCTTAAAATTGTGACCCCTAGTTACTGGTATACCAACAAGCGGAAACAGAATATCCTTCTGTTCTGTCAAAATTGTTCATAATTCTGAATACCTTAATAAAGGTAACTCAAGTCTACTCTGCTCCCAGGAGAATAAGCCCAATCCCCCTAAATTTCCCTTGTTTCTAAAATCCTTTATTCCCAGTATCATTATAGTAAATGCTCTTTGCACTCTCTCTGTGGCTTTAACATCCTTTGTTAAATAAGGCGCCCAGAACTGAACACAATACTCCAAATGTGGTCTGACCGATAAGTTATAGAGGTGCAGCATCACTTCCCTGCTTTTACATTTTATGCTTCTATTATAAATTCAAGGATCAAATCAGCCTTCTTAACAACTGTTTCAACTTGCTGGGCCACCTTCAGAGAGAATCATGCATGTAAATCCTGAGGTCCCTCTACTCTTGTACTCCCCTCAAAAGCTGTACCATTGAGCCTGTACTATATCTTCATATTTCTTCTACCTCACATTCCTCTACACTGAAGTTTATTTGCCAGGTGTGTGCTTAATTGACCAACTCGCCAATGTGCCTCTGAAGTTGCTCAGCATCATTCTCACAATTCACTATTCTCCTTAGCTTTGTTTCATCTAAAAATTTAGGGAATTTGCCCTCAAAACCCATCTCCAAATTGTTCATATAAATCTAAAAAAGCAAGGGTCCCAACAGTAACCCTGGGGGAACATCGCTTTCAATTTGTCTCCCAACTTGAGAGATACCTATCTATACCTAGCCTGTTTCCTGTCTTTCAGCAAAATTCTAATCCATGCTGCCATGCATGGACCAGTCCCAAACGTTTCGAATCTGGTAACCAATCTGCCACATGGCAGCATATCAAATGCTTTCCCAAAGTCTAAATATGCATGGGAATGCCACATGCTATCACGACTTGGAATGATATTGTAGTACCTTCATTATCACTGGGTTAAAATCCTGGACCTCTCTTCCTGATAGCACTGTTGGGTATCCCTATAACCAATGAAGTGCATTCGTATACCCCATTAAGCTTATTACCATGTCTTTTCGGGCAATTAGGAATAGGCAATGAATACTGGTTTTGTCTGTAATACTCAAATCCCATAAACAAACAAAGCATGTTTGAGACTGTTCAACAAATTTGAGATAATTGTAAAATTACATCAAATAATACACATTTTGTCTTGGGTTTACAAGGCAGGCTGATTTGAGAACACTACTCTGCCAATTACAAACAGCTTAAGGACTATGCTGTTAAAATCAATCAACCAATCATTGTGATGTACAACAGACACCTAGCAATGTGTATGAATTTGCGTCAACATGTTGTTCAAGTGTTCAAATGGCAAAGGTATTTTTGGACTTACAGTAGCACTCAGATAGTCATTGTATAATTGTAGCATCAAATGACTTGTTGAACGTGTTGTTCAAATTTTTAAACTAAGTTGCTTTTCCACAACAACTCAGGGCGGACTGGGAACTGTACAGGTCTGAAAATGGTGGTCTTTGGCCTATTTGCCAGTTCATACAATACACAGAACGACAATCTTATCAAGATAGCCTATATTCCAAAGGTTGACTTTGACGTGCTTTATTTCTGTGTCAAACTTGCAAGGTAGGCAGTGATAATGGGAACTGCAGATGCTGCAGAATCCAAGATAACAAAGTGTGAAGCTGGATGAACACAGCAGGCCAAGCAGCATCTCAGGAGCACAAAAGCTGATGTTTCGGGCCTAGACCCTTCATCAGAGAGCAGAGTTTGCAAGGTAGGCAAATGGCTAAGAGCTGTTATTACAAAATACTTGATGAAGCCAATTTAATAGCACGTAGCTTTATAAATCCCACTGGTGAAAGTAGTCTTGTGCTGGACTGTAAAGGACAGTCCATTTGTAAAAGGAAAGGCAGTCAGCTAGATCAGTATTATCAACTCTGAGGAGGAAAAATAAGGGCTGCTTAACCTGAGAAGCTGGAAGTAGCAGAGTTTGCTGATCAGACCCAAGGTGTGTGGTCGTGCTCATATTTGCAAATGGTATCCGTAACAGCAAAATTGCAAAAAACCTCATTTGAAAGAGTTTCCACATCGGCGGTTTTAAGTATTATATTCCGAATTGTAGATTATGTCATCTTTATTTGATAAGGGAAACTGAATTCCACCCCCCCCACCCGATGAATTTGACACCTTTTCATGAAAGAATATCAATTACTATTGAAACAAATTGCTTTATGTTAAAGTCTACATACACTGCCTCATTTGGAATAATTATTTGTCTGACAGAAACGATGGAATCTTCGAGATTTATTAGAGCTCCACTGCCATTCAATTTTTCAGTTCATAAGGCTTCAGACCCACGTTTGGGTACCAACAGTTCACAGAATCATGGATTTTACAGCACAGAATGAACCTGAGCCAAAACAGTGATCTGATTAATGCCAGATCATGCCCTTTCAAAAAGCCTGGCCACTATGTTCCTTTAAATATTTATCCATTTTTGACAGTCATCATTGAATGTGGTAACACCATTATTTCACACAATGGAATCCAAGTCACGTGAACTCCTGTGTCAAAACAAATACATCCTTTTATTTGTGGCTATTTTGTCATCTAACATAAATTCACATACTGTGCTTATTGACCCATCTGCTGTGGGACACTTCTTTTTCCTCCCCCCCGTATCGCTCTACTCAAAGTCAAAAAGAATTTTAATACATCTATTAAGTATCCTCCTAACTTTTTATTCTAAAGAGAACAACCTCAGCACCTATTGCTTCTTCAGGCAATTCATGTATGACACCCTCGGCACAATCCAAGTAAATCTCATCGGCATGTGATGTCAGGAACTGAACCCAGTGTTCTAGTCAAGGCCAATGTTCTATCATGTTTTACCATCACTTCTGTATGTGTGTGGTTCATGTGGCTATCATATCAAACTCAATTATTTCTATTTGGACTACTATTTCATCTATCTTGTTATGAGTGTTCCAATCATTTTGATAAAGTGCCTTTAATTTCAAACTTACTCCTCAACATTAATCAGATGTTTAACCTTCAGATTACACTATCCACAAATAAAAAAATTTCAAAATGTAAAAATCTTATTTGTCAACATTGCACAACTTGTTCTTTGCTTTGCCGAGTTAGTCAAAAGTTTCTTTTCCTACACAGCTTTCAATGATTACAAGAAAATGACTCATCAATTTGTGATCCTCCTCGTGGAGGCAAGAAATGGAGAGACAGGCAAAAGAATGCTGTTTAAAATAGCAACCAAAAGTAATCAGACCAAAATTTTCTGACTGACCAAAGGAGATTCTTCTGTGGAATGCTCAGAACTTTCTACCATCTTAAATGTCAAATATTTCAATACACTATAGCCAGAAACCTTGATACCTGTATTACATTAACAAGTGTAACTGAAAAACATCGTGCAGCTGAACGAGCTTGCCTTAAAATGTTCAAATCTTATTTTGACTCTCAAAACAGGAGGGAAGATGAAATGAGAACATAAAAAATTTGGAATTTTAACCACTATTTAAAATGCAATGCTGTACACACAACAAATCCAGAATTCAATGATACATTTCGAAATGTATGCTTAAAAACTACAAGTATCGCTATCACCCAAGCCCAATACCCAAAAGGTTCAGCTTGAATTTAACTCAGAAGTTATTTTTTAATTGATCGCTCATTTGTGCGGTTGGCCAAGCACTCTTACCTGTCTGTCCTTTGCCGGGATGCTGGAGTTGCTGTTGTCCACCTGATGCCTGTTGAACACTGTGCTGAGAAGAATTTGCTGCCACTTGCCCTGTACCTTGTGCTAAACTATTGCTGACGACAGTCCCAGGTGGCAGTGGCTGACCCCTTTTCAATAGCTGTTTCTGTTCTTGATGCCGGAAGCGTGGCGGCACTTCACGAGGTGGGTAGCGGGACAAGGCCTGTTGCTGACAATTGATAGAAGCTCGCTTGCCATTGCTTCCACTGCTGTTAGTAATGGTGGTCGTGGAAGTGCTGTTGCAGGAATTGGCAGGCTGTGGCTGGCTTTGACTGATCTTGGTAGGTTCTGGCACTGGAAAATAAAATTAAAACCACATATTGTGGTTTGAAAATTTGACTGGAAGAAAACTCACATTTTTCTGGACTCTTTCTAGAATTTCAAGTTAATGATTTGTTTTCACTTTAATATTCTAGCTTACACACACTAGATGTTGCTTTGGGCACATTACTGTATTTAAAAATACTACAGTTATATATCTCGCTGGAAACATCACAATTCAATTAATTAAGAAATCAAATATATGTAACGCAGAATTCTGTATTTTGCCCAAATGAATCAAAAACCATTATTTTTCATGTGCCCATTTAAAGGTTACACTTTATCTCAACAGAAAGCTTTGAGCAAGATGTCTTAAAAACCAGTCCATTAATTCCATGCAGAGACAAACAAGTTCCATTTAAAACTAACTGAGCAAAAACAAGAAGTATTTTATTTCTTGGTCCAAATCTGTTGTAAAAGTCATGGTTTTCACTCCGCACATTCAAGTCCTGAACTGTTTCCCATTGGACCTGCTAGTCAGTGATAAGCAGAGACTAGTCCAAGCAACAAGCCAGTGAACTAAGTAACTATTGTTTTTAAAATCCTGAGCAGATGAAAACATTATTGAACAACTGTTCATTGCAACTTTTCAACTCTGATGCCAATCTTGCACTTTGAATTATTCACCATCTTGCATTCAAATTTAATAGTCCCATAGTGCATCTATGTATTGTAGTGAAACTACTCAAAGTTGAATGGCAACAATATTTACAACAGTGTTCTCTTAAAACAAAACAGTCATGGAGAGGAAGTGAAGATATTAAACAAAACAGTTTTATCATAAAACCAAAAGGTCATCAAGGGACTAATTAAAAATCATTTAAGAATAAAGATCAAAATTACTTAAATCTAAAATCCTTTTCAATTGGATTGGTCGAAAGAATAACTCAAATTTCTGGGGTTTCTTTCGTCCAACAAGTAGCTACTATTTAAATAAGGTCAAAATAAATTTCTTAATGGTGGCCTCCTTAAAATTCTAAGGGTGAGGCGCCCCCATTTTTTCTTAAGTGTCAGGACAAGCATGCTTCTCACTACCTACTTATCAACTCAGAGACGAAAGCAGCACCGAAGAAAGTTTCTTGGCAAAGATCACTAGACAAGGCCTATTCTTAGGGGATCCAGGAGCAAGTCATTTTATCTTCTCTTTGGAGGCTAGATATCATGGTGAGAGGCGGGGTTCAAAAGGTTAGGGCAAGTAGGTACGTTTCAGAGGCTGCCACTTTGCCTGCTTTCCATGCCACTGAATAGCCCTCACTGAGACCAATGAAGGCCCCCACCAAAAAAAAACCTCAGACTGCAAGTCACTGTGGTATCCCAGCTGGAAACCTGCAATTTGCACCCACCGGGGAGGCAGGTGGTTAGGAACATGACGAGTTGAGGTTCTTGTATGGCCATTAATTGACCACTTAAGGGTCTTGATTGCTGGCGAGTTGAGAATGTCACGCATGAACCTTCTTATGCAGCACTGAATTGCAGAGGTAGCAAGACAGGAAGGCAAGTTTGTCTCCAGAGCAAACTCATCCAATTATTTCCTTCTCACTTCCTCCAGGGAGGAAAGAAACAGTCCAAAGATGTCCAGAGTAAGTAGACTGGCCATGCTAAATTGCTCATAGTGTTCAGGGTTATGTTGATTTGGTTGGTTATAGGTGAATGGGATGCTCTGTGGACTTGTTGGGCCAAAGGGCCTGTTTCCACACTGTAGGAATTCAATGATTCTATGAAATTGAAACAAAGTTCTTAACAGAGTTCAATACTCTCCGTATGTAAATTCAAAACCATGCTGAAAAGCACTCTGCACACTGTACCTATTCCAAGCTCCATTCATCAGTTGTATCTCATCAAATCCTAAATTCCATCCTGCAGATTCCTCCAATGTAATTCTGCCATTACTCCAGGCTAGCAGCAGGCAAGCTTTGCACCTCTCATGCTTAGAAAACAAGTGTGCTGCATATTCCCTCATTAGATTCGCCAACTTTAGGTACATATAAGTCATCATTGGACAAGCATATGGATGTACATGGAATAGTGTATGTTAGATGGACTTGAGATCGGTATGACAGGTCGGCACAACATCGAGGGCCGAAGGGCCTGTACTGTGCTGTAATGTTCTATGTTCTAATTAGTGAAAGCACAAAATCTATCTATCTTTTTCCCAGTTCAACTTTTCTTTGAACCCCTACAGGCTATCATGTTTGGTCTTATCACTATAAATCCTCTTAGGGCCAAACTCTTCAATCATGCCTTCAGCAATGGCCCCTAATCTTTCTTATTCCATCTCAGAAGTAACCGACTTAAGGACCCTGGTGTATTTTATTTCATTAAAATGGTAAAAAGGTGAATGCGACCTGAAGTCGTTCAGTGTAAATGTATAATGTGGATGGTAATATATTTGTTTTGAAAGTGTTAAAAGCACATTTTAACAATATGGAATAACGCAAGAGTCATATGAAACAGGTGGATATTTGGCACATTGAATTTCCCCATGGAGAGCTGGCATAGACCCAACCGTTCCTACCACTCCTACAAGACTGCAGATCCAATTTCCAATTTCCCCATGGAGAGCTGGCATAGACCCAACCGTTCCTACCACTCCTACAAGACTGCAGATCCAATTTCCAATTTCCCCATGGAGAGCTGGCATAGACCCAACCGTTCCTACCACTCCTACAAGACTGCAGATCCAATTTCCTCTTGAAATCATTAATCATCTCGGTTGCCATCACCCCTGTAGTCAGCAAATTCTAGATAATTTAGACTTACTGTGTTTAAATGAAAAGTCTTTTTTTTTATATTCAATGGTATCTCATTTCCAAGACCCTGAATCTGTATCCTTTGTTCTTTGTACCACCAGCTTACAGAAAACCCTCAACTGAACTCCATCAATTGAAATGCTTCAGATATGGCAGAGTGTACAAATTCATCAACATTTGCAAAAGGGAAGCCATGCACTTTTAATTAAACATTTTAGTTTTTAAAAAATATGCTTTTAAAATGCTTTGACCCACAAAGCACATGTATACAAACCATGAGTAGGGGGTAGAATACTGAAATTTCCAACTAATACCCTCTAACTTACTTATTAGTCAAGAATTCACTGACAACAACCTTGAAAATACTGAACAACACTGCCTCCATTTCTTCTGGGGAATAGAACTTCACAGACTTTCAATCCTCAGAAAAAAACAAACAAACATTCTCTCCTTTCTCTTAAAATGGGGAGATTTCCTATTTTTAAACCATGTCCCCAGTTCTAGTTTCTCCCACAAGGAAAAATATGCACATCCTGTCAAGTTCCCTCAGGATCTTGAGCGTCATAAAACCACCTCTCATTTTTCCAAACTCCACGTATCAGGTCAAATTTGACTAACTGCACCTTATAAAGAGAATCTCTGCATCCCAGGAATGAGCTGAGTGAAGCTTCTCCAAACTGATTTTAATGCAATTATATCCCTTTTTCAATAAAACAGACGAAAAACACAGTATTTCTGATGTAGATTCAGCTGTAAAACTTCCCAGCTCTTACACTTTATTCCCTTTACAAGAAGCATTTGCTTTACCTTCCTCATCATTTGCTGAATTTGCACAGTAATTTACTAGAACAGATTCCTCTCTTCCTCAATTCTACAAATCCAAATCAATTTAAATGATATGCTACTTTTCTATTCTTTCTGCCAAAATGGACAAGTTCACATTTTCCGACATTTTACTCTGGCTATCAAAATGTTGCCCATTCACTTAACCTATCCATATTGGTATGGATATCCTTATGCCCTTTTCACAACTAACTCACCAACTTATTTTGGTTTCACCTGAAAATTTAGCGACCATACATTCGATCCCTTATCCAAGTCTTTGATACATTATTCAGCATGCAATTTCAGTTGGCATATAAATTCAGCAGTAAGGCAAATGGAATGCTGGCCTTTATCTAAAAGGGGATGAAATACGGAACTTCTCCTTGGACATATAAAATTTTCTCCAAGTAAAAGGTGTAGCCAGTTATCCATAAGAGTCCCAATTATGCCCATCTCTTTGTGGGCTATGTGTAACATCTGATGTGCCAGTCCTGCTTGGGGATGTCACCCACTACTCTTTCGCTGATACATCACGCAGTCTTTGGTGCTGTTTCCTGCTCTCATCTAGAATTGGGAAAATTAATCAGTTTTGCTTTCAACTATCATCCTTTTCTCCCTTCATATAATCCCATCTCTGACTCACCCACGGCACCTCCTCAAGCAATCACACCTCCTCACTGTTCAAGGGCCCAAACATAGTTTACACTGGTGAGACCAAACACAGGATTGGGTGATTGCTTTGCAGAACATCATGCTCTGTTCATAGGAATGACCTTGATCTCCCAATTATTTGCCATTTTGATAAACCACCTCGCTCTCACACTAAAATTTTTGACCTGGGCCTGCAGCATTGTTCCAACAAAGCACAACGCAAGTTTGAGGAACAAATTTTATTTTGTACTTAGCCACCTTACTGCCTCAATATCTCAATACTGAATTCCATAACTTCAGAAAATGACCAAGCAAGAAGCTTTCTCCCCAGAGTGGGGGACTCAATTACTAGTAGTCATGAGTTCAAAGTGAGAGGAAGAAAGTTTATGGGAGATATGCGTGGAAGGTTCTTTACACAGAGGGTGGTGGGTGCCTGGAATGTATTGCCAGCGGAGGTGGTAAACGCAGACATGATAGTGTCTTTTAAGATGTACCTGGACAGGTACATGGATGGGCAGGGAGCAAAGGGATACAGACCCGTAGAAAACAGATGATAGATTTAGACAGAGGATCTCGATCGGCTCAGGCTTGGAGGGCCAAAGGGCCTGTTCCTGTGCTGTAATTTTCTTTGTTCTATGTTCTTCATTTTTCTTCCATTCTTTCCTCCATGTCCAGATTATTTTGCTCAAGTACACAGGAGGCATTATCTCCCTTCACATTTTTACACCCACTTCAAATCTCTTTCTCTTCTAACCATTAACAACCCTGGTTACCTTTACCGCTGGGCCTCTATACCATCCGTCGCCTTGCTGCTCCTCTAACTCAGTTCAAAAGTAATATTAAAAAAATTCCAAGATCTTTCAGTACTGAAGAAGTCATAACAGATTTCAGACTTTAACTCTGTTTCTCTCTCCACAGATACTGCCAGACCTGCCAAGTTCCTCCAGCCTCTGCATCTGTTTCAGATTTTTAGCATCTACATCAAAATGGAAAGTCTTGCTAAAACTATACAAGGCACTAGATATGA
The DNA here is from genome assembly GCF_030684315.1 of Stegostoma tigrinum. Classification (NCBI taxonomy): domain Eukaryota; kingdom Metazoa; phylum Chordata; class Chondrichthyes; order Orectolobiformes; family Stegostomatidae; genus Stegostoma; species Stegostoma tigrinum. The sequence continues at coordinate 33,062,670 of NC_081375.1, forward strand.
CACTGTTAGAATACAGTGAACAGTTTTTGTCCCCTTATCTAAAGCGGTAAGCCACCACTGAAGGCAGTATAAGGAAGGTTTTATAGATTAATCTTGAGTATATAGGGAGTTTCTTGAGACGTTGAGAAGGTTGGGCTGTACTCATTGGAGATCAGAGATTGAGACCTTATTGAAACACAGCATTCTTAGGAGGTTTGACAGGGTAGATGCTGAGATCCTGTTACCCGTTGTGGAAGAGTTGAGAACTACAGGGCATATTCTCAAGTTGTCATCTAGTTCGGGCAGAGATGAGGAGGAATCTCTTCTCTTGGAGGGTCACAAATCTGTGGAATTCTTTACACAGAAGGGTGTCAACGCTACAGCATTATGTATGTTCAAAGATGAGATAGATAGGTCTTTAATCAGTAAAGGGAACCAAGGGTTGGAAGGGAAAAGATGAAGTGAAGTGGAGTTAAGGATTATGTTATCAGCCATGATCTCATTGAATGGCGCAGCACACTCGATGGCAATAATGTCCTACTTCTGTTTCTACATCTGGAGGTCTTGTTGGAAAACTGATGTCACTTTCCGAGTAATTAATTTCTCTCACTTACCTCATTTTCCACTTCTGTGAGTTTCACTAGGTTCTTTCTGCACAATTTATAGCATAGCATCTGGCAATTTAGTCACATCAGTTGATGCCAGGATTTATATTCCATACAAGCCTCCACTTGCTCTTGTTTTCTCATCTTACTTTGCCTCTCTTATCACCCACTCCTCTTTCCTCATTTTTGCATCAAGCTTAGTCTTAAGTGCATCAATTCTACACACTGCAACTATTCATCAGCAAGATACATACTTTTTACAAACTAATTTCTCCTAATTTCAATAAGTTAATTGTCACCATATGTTTAAACTCTTAGAGTACATTTGTCTTCATGCAGAAACAATTCTTTACAAATAACCTACTGGTCCCCTTCATAATCGCTTGGTAGTACAGAAATTAAACTTTGCTAAAATGCAACAAAAAAAATGAGGTTTTTTTTATCTTGCACTCATCAGAACTAGGATGCAAGATACAGATGTGAGAAACAGGACACCATTTTATGCAGCATGAGGTGATGGATCTGATTAATTGCTCAATCAGTGGCATGGAGATATAGCAAAAAAAGTTATGGTCAATCTTTGTTCTCAAACCACATCTGTCATATTTTGTTCTGGCATATAGATCTATTTAAATACCAAAGATCAGTGGATCAACATTCATAAGCACACGCTGCAAGAGAACAAGTCAGAAACACCAGACATGCTTTAGAAGGAGATGCCAAACTGATGACATTACAATACAAGATTATATGAATGCTAAACAGCAGATGAAGCATTTAAACATTTGAATTTCTTATTTTATCAAGTCCCCAGCAGGTGTCATGGTAAGCTTTAGGCACAAATCAGCACCCATGCCAATTAGCATTTCAAGTTTTAAAATATTCATTTTATGACTGCTGTTGCCTTATATATTTGGCTCTAATACACATGTGCACAAAATTATTTCACAAACAGCAACACTGATGAAACAACCACTGCCAGAGATATCAGCCAGTAGAAGACGAGTCAAGAATACTAACTCTTCTGCCTGTTAGTTTCCAAAAACTTGAAAAATCCAAATGCTAATATTTCTCAGTAAGTAAACACAAGTAAAATGACTAGGAAAAGTAGCTCACTGATAGCTACTTGGGCGGCACGGTGGCTCAGTGGTTAGCATTGCTGCTTCACAGCACCAGGGACCCGGATTCCATTCCACCCTCAGGCGACTGTCCATGTAGAGTGTGCACATTCCCCACGTGTCTGCAAGGGTTTCCTCCGGATGCACCAATTTCCTCCCACAGTCCAAAGATGTGCAGGCTAGGTGGATTGGCCATGCTAAATTGACCATGGTGTTCAGGGGTGTGGAGACTAGATGGGTCTGGGAGGGATGCTCTGAGAGGCAGTGTGGACTTGATGGGCTCAAGGGCTGTTTCCATACTGTAGGAATTCCACAGGAATATAAAGAAACACGGGGAGATATGACAGTCTCTCCAGCCCCTACTACAAGGCATATCTTTGGCTTCAACTCAACTTACCTGTCCATTCCCAATTTCTCTTAAATCCTTGAAAAACCAAAAATCTGTCTATTTCAGCCTTAAATATATTCAATGACAGAACATTCACAATTCATTTAAGTAAAGAATTCCAAAGATTCAGAACCATTGGAGCAAAAGCATTTCTCATCATGCTCCTAAATGATACGCCCTTTATCCTGATATTATACCTATGTTCAGCCTCTTCAAAATCACATAATGTAATGAGATCACCTCCCAGTCCTTCCAAATCCAGAGGTAATAGACTCAGTTTACTCAATCTCTTCATAAGGAATAACATGTTCATGCTAGGAAAAAATTCAGTAGACCTTTGCTGCATGGTCTCAAATAAGAATGTCATTCTTTAAATACTGAGCCATTTCAACAAACTCCTGGCTAATATTTCACATTCTACCCTTGGTTACTGGAGGTCATCCAAAATACCGCTGCCATGTCTTAAATTGTAAAAAGTCCCAGTCAACTACTGGCCCTGTGCTCACTGACCTACAATCAGCTCCCGTTAAGCAACATATTAATGTTAACGTTTATCATTGTTTTTAACTCCATTCCTGGCTTCCCGAGTATTCCTATTTATAACTGGTGAAGCACGGGCAGCTGTGCGTTAGTCGTGTAGGCTCCAAGCACAATTCCTCCCCACATTGCTGTCCTCTTATAAAACACTACTTAAATGGCACATCTTTGACAGTGGTCTAAATAATTTCTCTACCGTTCTTCCAGCATCCTTCCCATCTACCACCTTGTTTTCCACCACTCCCCTGTACAGCTTCCTCTTCATCCATTCTCACAGCCGCCTTCTTGTTGATCCTTTGGCAACTGCAACCCCCAATACCATACCCTTACACAACTCTACCTGACGCCTCATTTGCCTGCACCACAATCCAACCTTATTTACCATCATGCACACCATCCATCCCCTTTCATTCTTGTAGTGCGGTCCATCCCGAGGGACCTTCTCACGTTTTAGTCTTGCCTGCCCAGCCTGGTAAAACACTAACGTCTGGCCTGGCAAAAAATTCCCTACCAGCTCCAGCAAAAGCTCCAGCCATGATAAAACGATGTCTGGAACATACTTTCCTAACTGTTTATTGCTCCTCCTATCACACACTGACTGGTTAATGGACTAGTAGTCCGGTGGCCCAGGCTAATGCTCGGAGTTCAGGTCTCATATTGCAGTGGGTGGAATTTAAATTCATGTATAAATCTGGAATATAAACCTCATCTCAGTTTCCTGACAATCACCATCACTTACTACCATTGATTGCATAAAATCATTCTTGGTCAGGAGTGTCCTTCAGTGAACGAAATCTGCCATCCTTAATACCATGGCATACGTGCACCATTAGACCATGGCAATGTGGTTGAACTAGCCGAGCAAACTATTTTATTGAAGAGATGGGCAGGTATGGTCTCACAAAAGCCCTCTACAACAATAGCAAGATTTCTTTTTCTTGCATTCCAACGTCCTTGGAATATTGGGCAACCTGCTATTTGTTTTCCAAATTACTTGCTTTATCCGCATGTTAAATTTTCATTTTCATTTTCCTCATACAAGTGCATGCAAGTCTCTCCGAACCTCAACATCTATCAGGTTCACACCTTTTGAAAAGTATTCTGCTTTTCTGGTCTTACAATCAGAGTGAATAACAATTACACTTCATTTGCCACCTTGTTGCACACTTGCCTATATCTCTTTACATTCTCTTAAGTGTCTGTCTGACAGTTTACATTACTACCTTGCCTTGTTCAGTCAACAAACTTAGACATTGCTGTCTCGGTTTCCAACTCACTTAAATAGGCTGAAAGTAAGCCAGACTTCACTGATCTTCACAGCACTTCTTTAGTCACACCTTGCCAACACAAAGATGCTCCATTTATCCTGCCTCTTAATCTTGCAGTTATGCTAAATATTAACCAGCTGAAAGGCACAGTCTCCAATGATGAAGCAGTTAAAATTTAAAATGCCTAAGATGTCAAAATTGAAGGAACAAAAATATCTCAGAGCATTGTAGGACAGAAGAGATTACAGCCATAGGTAGAGGCAATAGCAGGGTGGAGAGCGGTTCAAAGCTGGTTACAGTGTTGCCTCAAGTGCCAAGGATTCTTGTGGCATAGCGGCAGTGCACCTGTCTCTGAGACAGAAGCCTTGGTTCAAGTCTCACCGGTCTCAGATATGTGTCACAACATCTCTGAACAGAATGATTAAAATTGCCTGTTGTAGCTACTTGTCCCTATGCACCTTTAATGGAGATTTATACACATTTATATTTATACACCCTTATATACAAGGTAATTACTGTTCTGATCAAGTAGCAACTAAGTTTCCAACAATGGCATGAGTTCAGAGTGAAAAAAAACCTAAAAGCACTGTCGTCCATTCACTTTAAACTTAATCAAACTTTGGATTTGAGGGCAAAGAGGTGAGCTAGATTTTAAGATTCATAGCCACTCCTGTTGAAGGTGTTAAGGTGGCTCCAGCTCAGTAGCAGATTTACAATGTCCAAATGGGACCTTTATCTTCAAAAATGGTCATACAGCAAACCAACACTTGACATGCAAGATGCAGAAAGCCATGACAAGTAGGGCAAGACATTTTAGTTCAGCATCATCACACAATGGATCTGATTGAATTGGCAAATCATCATTTTACATACATTGAAAGGGATCACTTTTTTTTGAGATGATATATTGAAAAAGGAGTTGGACTGCTACACAACAAGCACCAGGATAGTATTACAACTTGAAAGTCAAGTGCAGATTTTTCATCTGTTTAATTCAAGTTGATTTTTGAAGCAGTGAGGGGGAGAAATTGAAATTCAGTGGCACCAAGTGTCTTGAGTTAGGCAAGTCCTGTCTGATAGCAGCTCTCTGATTGGTGAAGCTGCAGAGAGTTAAAAGCTGGAGCAGCTAAAAGAGAAGTTTATCCAATCACTGTGAAATTGAAGAACAATCAACATCCGACACACAACAGGCTGCTACCATTGCTAAAATTCAAAAAGGACAGAGATGATTTAACCTATACTTGAAATCCAGACTTTTGATCTTCAGAGTTTTGTTTACCTTGTTCATGTTCTTGACCCATCTATAATATGTATCAAATTGTCAGCCTTTTGTCTATCTTAAATATAAATAAATGAATGTCTAACTATTAGGTTTTCTGAGGTTATATTCTAAGTTTCATAGTAGTGGATTAGAAAACCTCTCTCTTGTCTAATTATTGTTAGTTAAATGTGTTACAATAAACAGTTATTTTCTGATATGATAAAATTTGGTATGAACTGCTTTTGTCCTGATAGCAGTCAGGCAGGCATTTTGGTCATCTTGGTGGTCTCATTGGAATTTTATACATTTTGGTATGGCTCGTGAAAAATTGAGACTCCAAGTTTTGGTACTCTTTTCCCATTTAAGACCTAACAGTAAGACTGATAACTGTAAATCCAGGCGTTCCAAGACTCCCAACAAAATGTGTACCTTAGCAAAACAATTCATATGAATATAATTAACGGGAGTTCACTGCAAGAAGTAGAAGCGGTTTTTGCAACAGATTTGATTGAAATTTAATTTCAAAGTGCAGGTTTCACACCAGACTATATATCCTTTACCATCACTTTTGGTTAACATCACTACCTTATCTCTTCATCTCAACAAGATGGATGAACAATACAAAAACTTGTTATGTGAACCTCACATTATAGTGCAATGCTTCTGCATAAGCAAAACCTGCAGAGAAATAAGCCAAAAAATATTTCAAATCATTGTTGGTTTTCTGTTAGTTTTTTTCTCCCCCTTTAAATCATCAGCATTCTTGAACAACTGGCTCGTAAAGGCTGATCTGTCCCTCTCATTTAAGTGCTTATGTGAAAGTATGCATATTGGACGGATTTCAAACAGCGTTTCTGGTCACTTCCAAAGTCTCGTTCCATTTAACTTAGCCAAACTTCTAACATCAAATTGTGTAATTTATGAAACAGTTATAACTACATTTGATCTTTTATATCTGCTGTTTTGACAGCTTGTTCAGAGATATCAATTCAGCAAGGCTACAGTCTCCAAAGAAATTTCAAAAGAAAAGCAGCACAGCACCCACACAGGAAACAGAATTCTATAACCTCCCTCAGAAGGCCTCGTTAGAAAATGGATATAAGTATGTAAAAGTCGGTGTCATTTTACAGTCTGCCTTCAAGTGCTGTAGAACTAAAAACACTGACTGTTGCCCAATTCTTATGGTAAAAATAACAACTTTGTCAATCTTGGCGTGAAGAGGGAATGGAAATGACCAGAGACGATACAAGTGTGACAATTTAAATACTACAAGGACTCTCAGATGTAGAGTACACATTCCAGAAAGGACTGAAGATTTCTAGGCACTGTTACTTCAACTGTCAAACCAGCTTCAACACAAGATCTACTTCCCCTAATAAAATTACTCACAGCCTCAAACAGGTAATCTGAAACTTCTTTTAATATAGATTACTTTCTAAAGCAGCAATCAAAGCTAAAACAAAATTCTTGACATTTGTTTCTGCATTAGACATCCATACAAAAGTCACCTCTCCTCGCAGTAAGGCTTAGATCCCATTTGGCTCCAATTAATGTTCAGCAATCTAAAGTCATAGTTCAATGTTCACATAGTTCCCCAGTAAGTTTCTACCTTGAGGGCTGGGAGGAGCAGTGGAAACAAGATACAAGGATGAAAGTCAGTCAAAATCTTCAGTCCACGAAATTACACACAGATGTTGAAATTTACTCATGTTGTCCCATAATCCACAGATAGCAAAGTTCCCCAAAAATAACAAACTCCTCAATAAATCAGTTAAGTGCCTGAAGTACTTACCCTGTTCTATTTATATTTGAAAGCACTGAATAATGGAGTAAGTCATTAACTGACACTACACAAAATGTCAATTTTACAACTGTTCATGCAGCAGATGATTAAGAACATGAGAAATAAGAGATCACCATATGGCACTTGAGCTTGCTCAACCATTCGATATGATCATGGATGATCCTCAGGTTCAACACTACTTTCCTAACCACACCCTATATCATCTAAATCCCTGAAACCAAATATCTTACTGCTGTGGTCTCAAATATATTCTGCAATGCAGCATCTACAACCAACTAGAGTAGAAAATTCGAAAGACTCATAATCCTTCAAAAGAATGAATTATTTCAAATCTTCGTCCCAAATGATCTGCACCTTATCCTGAAAATGTGCCCTTGTCTCCTAACTTGGCAACCTGTGGTCCATCTTGTTGCTTGATTGCAAAGTCCTCCAATATTTCACTAATTAAAGGTTTCTGGTATATCAGCTAGGAGTAGGAATAGGCTATCCAACTGACAAGCTTGCACTACCATTAAATAAGATTACAACTGATGTGATCAATACACGTTCTCACCTACTTTTAATAAGCCATTCATCCCTTTGCTTAGCAAGAATCCATGAACTCAGTCTTAAAAATATTCAGACTCCGCTTCCACTGCCTTTGAGGAAGAGATTCACAATCTACCGAGAAAAGTAAACTCTAATTTTGATCTTGAATGTGCAACTCCTTATCTTTAAACAGCGACAACTCGTCTAGATTCCTCCACAAAAAAAAATTCTTTCCATATTTCAGATCTTCAAGAGAGCAGAAGGAATCCATGGTAAAATGAAAGTCAAAACCTTGGAGATTTCCAACAATTCAGAGAGGGTGATATTATTGTTGGCCTGACTGAATGCAAATCAACTATTTCAATGCTTCAATGCACTAGAAGAAATGCTGCTCCCAAAAATGGAAATCAGGGCAGCAGAAAATTAAAAGTAAATTAATGAGTTTTTACTTTTCAAGCTGATCAAGTTTATTGGATTATAATGTAACATGCAATAACACCCACAGTAATAAGCAGTGATTTCTTGGTCCTCCACACAGCTTAGATTTTCCACACTTATTTCAAGTTCATAAAACAAGATAATTGATCTTTTTATAGTTATTTGTCAGATATTTGGTGTACTATTGTGAAAATCTGGCAGCAGAAACTGGGTAAATATTGAATTAATTAACAACTATTGGCAAAAAAGAAATTATGTTTGCCAATCATAATTAATGACTTTCTTTGGACTTCAAGCAGGATAAATCCAGTGATATGTGGCATTACATGGTTTAGAACTCAATATAAAGAAAATAAGCCAGTTTCTTCCAATAGAAATGACAGCAACATTACTTGGGTAAAACTTACTCTGTCATTACTTCTAATCAAATAAATTTACTTGTCCCTCCAAATACATTCTAAGTAGCTCACAACAGTCTCTGGTCAAATAATGTTATCCAATGGCTATTTGTTAAGCTGATGAGTACAGTGAAACTCCTTAAAACGTAACTGCAGTCATTGACACTGCCAGTTATCATGAGTAACTCTTTTTGATCCTCATGTGGATTACTGTTTGTTTTATTTAGAATCTTTGGGCATCTCAATTACCATCATTCCCTTATGCAAGTATCAAGTGAACTTACCATCCATTCATCTTTATTAGCAAATACCCTTTTGCTATGTTTTGAGCAGTCGTGTGTATTTTTCATTCATAATAATAGTCATTCTCTGAATGCAAAACAAAATACTCCTTGGGACACAAAATTAAAGAATGTTAAAAATATGTTGCTCAAACTAAAATGCCATAAGGACAAGCTATGGTCTGACATTTTAAAATCTGAAAAAATACCCAGTAATGAAGAATATATATTTTACTTAAAATAAATAGACAACCATCTGGTCAAAAATCAATCAAAACCAAAACTAAAGTCATAATTTAGTGGAATATGTGGGATATTTTGTTTCGGCCCTCCCCAGATCTTATAACCTCTCTCTTTGTGCTATATTGATGACTGTATCAATACTTCTTTTACTCCTTCCTTGAAGTGAAAAATGTTATAACTTTACTTCAAAGATTGCACCCCTCCCTCACCTTCACATGGTCCATTTCAGTCACTCTTTTTTAAATTTCCTTGATGTCATCCTTTCTGGAGTCAAGGTGTCTACTACAAAGTGACCGATTCCCAGTTACACAACACACACTTTCATCAATCTCACATCTGATCAAGATGCGATTCCATTCTCCATCTCACCTGTTCTGACTGGATCACTTTCAAGGTAATCAATCAATCTGACATTTCCTTTTTCTTCAATCAAGAATTTCCCTACACTATGGTTGACAAGTCACATTAAACATCTTCTTGTTCCCACCACTTCCTCTCCTTCCTAGACTGGATGGAACTCGCTTCGTTGTCATCTTCTACTCAGTTTCACATCTCCCCTCCATGAGCATTGTGACGGGACTGCTCTATGACAGTCAGTTTTCCATCATCTCCAACACACATGCTTGTCTTGCCTTGCAAGGCTAGATACAATGAGTATCTCTTCACTTGCCAATAGATTTACTTCTTTCCAACTATTGAAAGGCCCAAACATTCTTCCCAGACAAAACAGTGATTTACCCTGTACTTTTCTATCCCTCACGCCCCCTAAACTCAATTTGGTACACTGTGCTCACTGCTCCCCACGAGATTCTCTTTGTGGAGAAGTCCAAGCCAGACTGGACAATCGCTCTGCTTAATGCGCCCATTCAATGCATAAAAATGTTCCTGTGTGTTCGGTCACTGGCCACTTTTATTCACTGGTTCACTCTTAATGTGGACTCTCTGCCTTCTACACTTTTACAACAAACAAAGATGAGAACTTATAAAACAAAAATTAGAACTTTTGCTTGGGTTCCTTACATCATTTGATCTCAACATTTTCATTCAAAATTTCAGACATATCATCTAAACTCTTTTTCCTAACAGATGTTGGCAATGATTCAACTGTTGCCATTCACAGCTCCTCTAGATCCTTATTTTGCTACTGCCCATTACCACTCCTTTAGTCTTGTAACAGCTTTTTTGCTGTTATTTCACCATGTCTACTACCTACATTATGATGACATTCCTATGTTTTAAGTCCTCTCTCCTTTCTCCCTTTTCTGTCTCTGAACTTGCTTAAAATCTGTTACTATTATAATATTTTCAAGTTTTGCTAAAAGATTGACCTGAAAAATTAACTGTTTCTCTCTCCACAGATATTGCCTAATTGTTGTGTATTTCCCTTTAGGTTTCAAACGTCTAGCGAGAGCAGAACTTTTCTGAAATGTGTCGGAATGGTTTATTTCTATAACCCAAGATGGTAAGTGGCATGAATACCAACATACCCACTACTAAAAACAGCAAGCAAGACACAAAGTTAACATTTTGAGTCGTGTATGACTTCTTCGGAACTGTTGTGAACTGAAGTGGCATGATATTGGACTCAAACTGTTTTTTCATTCTCTCTCCACATGTGCTGCCAGATATGGTGAGTTTCTTCAGCACTTTCCCTTTTCATTTTACGTTTCCAACATCTGCTTTTATGCAAGTCATTAACTTCTACATAAAATTCTTTATTGCGATCAATAGCACAAGTAATCAACACTGCTTTTCAGACTGAACCATTGATGTATTTAACCAAAAGGAGCACTACAGTCTATTTTATCTGAAATTATACATACAACCAGGGTGGTATTATGAAAAGTCAATGCTGTGTAAACACACCTTGTTAAGCCTCCTTCATATTTCAGCAAAGGTAAGCAATAGGAAAGGTTTTTGAGGTTAGGATTAAACACATTAATGGAATTCTAGTCTATTCTAGTCCGCAATAAGTTGTATAATGCCCAGTTTAACTACTGAAAAAAATTGGATGTAGAACGCAATAGTATTGCACTTCTGACATTCACAATCATTGCCTTAAGCTCACAAAAACTTGATTTTTCCATCAAGACCATCTCCAATTTCATTTCTTTTGATAAAAGAAATGTATACTTTGTAGCCTTTCTAGGCTATAATACATTGGAAGAAAGAGTCTTAAGGTCACAAGGCAGGCCATACATACGTCAATGACCAAATTTATTCTGTGCAGATTTTAAAAGACCAAAAATTGACAATGCATTTTCACACAAACTGTTAAATATTTCTACATTACGTGTACTCAAGCCTCAGATTTATATCTATACTGCCAAAAAGGCAAATGACTGGCAATATTCTATTTATGAAATCCGCATGTGTTGTTTTCACATCTGATGGTATACTTTCATGCAATGTACATACTTACTTCTTGGTCTTGGAAACAACTGTGTAAACAAAGTGATGCCAGTGCTGTCACAATGCCACAACATCTGGTGGCAGCAAATTTCATCCGAAGCACAAAACTGGTAAAGTTGCCACGGTCGCAAATGATCATAGAGCTGTTGTCTTACTAGAGATGACTAGGGGTGGTTTAACCAGACAGTCACCACCCGTCAGGTGAGGGTAGAGGCGGAGAAGGAGAGTCTTTCATTATAACCTCAGCCAGTGTGGAATTGAACCCATGCTGTTGGCAATACTGCAATGCAAACCAGCAAACCAGCCAACCCTCCCTTAAGCACAATGTACTAGAGAAAACAAATGTAAATGGAGGCCACTACAGCCCTTATATTGAGTTGACCATTTTTATATTAGGCCATTTGATAGGCTGAGAGCTCAACTTGGCTAAGTCGACAATGCACATTATTACTGGGGTCATGTACATTTGCTCACTAAACTTCAACTTCAAGTGAAATAGTTCAATGGTTAGCAGGTTTGCACCATACCAAGCGTTCTGAACTAATGTTTCCTGTTTCACACAATAGACTAGACCGGAAACAGAATTAAAGATGAGCAATATTTAACAAAGTGTGAGGCTGGATGAACACAGCAGGCCAAGCAGCATCTCAGGAGCACAAAAGCTGACGTTTCGGGCCTAGACCCTTCATCAGAGAGGGGGATGGGGGGAGGGAACTGGAATAAATAGGGAGAGAGGGGGAGGCGGACCGAAGATGGAGAGTAAAGAAGATAGGTGGAGAGGGTGTAGGTGGGGAGGTAGGGAGGGGATAGGTCAGTCCAGGGAAGACGGACAGGTCAAGGAGGTGGGATGAGGTTATTAGGTAGCTGGGGGTGCGGCTTGGGGTGGGAGGAAGGGAGGGGTGAGAGGAAGAACCGGTTAGGGAGGCAGAGACAGGTTGGACTGGTTTTGGGATGCAGTGGGTGGGGGGGAAGAGCTGGGCTGGTTGTGTGGTGCAGTGGGGGGAGGGGATGAACTGGGCTGGTTTAGGGATGCAGTAGGGGAAGGGGAGATTTTGAAACTGGTGAAGTCCACATTGATGCCATATGGCTGCAGGGTTCCCAGGCGGAATAGGAGTTGCTGTTCCTGCAACCTTCGGGTGGCATCATTGTGGCAGTGCAGGAGGCCCATGATGGACATGTCATCAAGAGAATGGGAGGGGGAGTGGAAATGGTTTGCGACTGGGAGGTGCAGTTGTTTGTTGCGAACTGAGCGGAGGTGTTCTGCAAAGCGGTCCCCAAGCCTCCGCTTGGTTTCCCCAATGTAGAGGAAGCCGCACCGGGTACAATGGATGCAGTATACCACATTGGCAGATGTGCAGGTGAACCTCTGCTTAATGTGGAATGTCATCTTGGGCCCTGGGATGGGGGTGAGGGAGGAGGTGTGGGGACAAGTGTAGCATTTCCTGCGGTTGCAGGGGAAGGTGCCGGGTGTGGTGGGGTTGGAGGGCAGTGTGGAGCGAACAAGGGAGTCACGGAGAGAGTGGTCTCTCCGGAAAGCAGACAGGGGAGGGGATGGAAAAATGTCTTGGGTGGTGGGGTCGGTTTGTAAATGGCGGAAGTGTCGGAGGATAATGCGTTTTATCCGGAGGTTGGTGGGGTGGTGTGTGAGAACGAGGGGGATCCTTTTGGGGCGGTTGTGGCGGGGGCGGGGTGTGAGGGATGTGTCGCGGGAAATGCGGGAGACGCGGTCAAGGGCGTTCTCGATCACCGTGGGGGGAAAGTTGCGGTCCTTAAAGAACTTGGACATCTGGGATGTGCGGGAGTGGAATGTCTTATCGTGGGAGCAGATGCGGCGGAGGCAGAGGAATTGGGAATAGGGGATGGAATTTTTGCAGGAGGGTGGGTGGGAGGAGGTGTATTCTAGGTAGCTGTGGGACTCGGTGGGCTTGAAATGGACATCAGTTACATGCTGGTTGCCTGAGATGGAGACTGAGAGGTCCAGGAAGGTGAGGGATGTGCTGGAGATGGCCCAGGTGAACTGAAGGTTGGGGTGGAAGGTGTTGGTGAAGTGGATGAACTGTTCGAGCTCCTCTGGGGAGCAAGAGGCGGCGCCGATACAGTCATCAATGTACCGGAGGAAGAGGTGGGGTTTGGGGCCTGTGTAGGTGCGGAAGAGGGACTGTTCCACGTAACCTACAAAGAGGCAGGCATAGCTGGGGCCCATGCGGGTGCCCATGGCCACCCCCTTGGTCTGTAGGAAGTGGGAGGAGTCAAAAGAGAAGTTGTTGAGTGTGAGGACGAGTTCAGCTAGGCGGATGAGAGTGTCGGTGGAGGGGGCCTGGTCGGGCCTGCGGGACAGGAAGAAGCGGAGGGCCTTGAGGCCATCGCCATGCGGAATGCAGGTGTACAGGGACTGGACGTCCATGGTGAATATGAGGTGTTGGGGGCCAGGGAATTGGAAGTCCTGGAGGAGGTGGAGGGCGTGGGTGGTGTCACGGACATAGGTGGGGAGTTCCTGGACCAAAGGGGAGAAAATGGAGTCCAGATAGGTGGAGATGAGTTCGGTGGGGCAGGAGCAGGCTGAGACGATGGGTCGACCAGGGCAGGCAGGTTTGTGGATTTTGGGAAGGAGATAGAAACGGGCCGTGCGGGGTTGGGGAACAATGAGGTTGGAGGCTGTGGGTGGGAGGTCCCCTGAGGTGATGAGGTCATGAATGGTGTTGGAGATGATGGTTTGGTGCTCGGGTGTGGGGTCATGATCGAGGAGGCGGTAGGAGGTGGTGTCGGAGAGTTGGCGTCTGGCCTCGGCGATGTAGAGGTCAGTGCGCCATACTACCACAGCGCCACCCTTGTCTGCGGGTTTGATGGTGAGGTTGGGGTTGGAGCGGAGGGAGCGGAGGGCTGCCCGTTCTGCGGGGGAGAGGTTGGAGTGGGTGAGAGGGTTGGAGAGGTTGAGGCGGTTGATGTCTCGACGGCAGTTGGAGATGAAGAGGTCGAGGGAGGGTAGGAGGCCTGGGGGTGGTGTCCAGGAGGAGGACTTGTGTTGGAAGCGGATGAAGGGGTCAGTGGAAGGAGGGTTGGGTTCCCGGTTGAAGAAGTAGGCATGCAGGCGAAGACGGCGGAAAAACTGCTCTATGTCCGACCGTGACTCTCCAGCATCTGCAGTTCCCATTATCTCTGATACTATTTTAACCTCACTGCGAAGCCTCTTCCAGGGATGCCTAACCTGAAGAAGTTACCCTCCTCCCTCCGGACCAACCTCAGGGAATCTCTCTCCCATTGCAACTCTCTTGTAATCTCTTCGGCCTTGAAACTGCTCGACCATGTCCTGAAGCAAACCAGGTACCACAGCCACATCACCTTTCTCAGCACCTGCCTACGGAACCAGATCATCCCCAAGGGACTACAGTCCACATTTCAGCCTTCCCAATTTGGCCCCAACCGTGACCACCTGTACACCCAGAACATTCAGACCCTTCAGAAGCGGTTCTCCCTGCGAGTCCTGAAACAGACACTTGCAGCTATGCGCCGGCACCTCCAGGCACTGCAATCCAGCCTGCCCCAGCTCAGAGCCTCCCTCTCCCAGACCTGCAAAGGACCCCTGCTGTTTTTTATCCTCCGCAGGATCCACAGACTAAACACCCAGTTCCACTCAGCTTTACTGGACACCAAAAATCGTAAGTACAACCAACTCACGGGCCCCTGCCACCCACAAGAGGATTCCTGCGCCTCCCAAATCCCGACTCTGTCCCTGTCCCTGCCCCTCCCCCACCATGCACCCGCCGCCATTGACCATGAGGACACGGCCGGAGACCCCACCGATGACGTCACATCCGCCCCCGCCGGCCACAGAACTTCCGGAACCGCTGCTGCAGTCACCACCTCCACGTCCAGGTACTACAGCCCACACACCACCCTCACCTCAGCTGCTGCCGCCCACCCCGATCCTCCCACCGCCGACGGAACCCCGCCCACGGTCGACGCCGACGGAACCCCGCCCACGGCCGACGGAACCCCGCCCACGGCCGACGGAACCCCGCCCACGGCCGACGGAACCCCGCCCACGGCCGACGGAACCCCGCCCACGGCCGACGGAACCCCGCCCACGGCCGACGGAACCCCGCCCACGGCCGACGACCTCATCGCTCCGCCCACAACCTCCACAGCCTGCAACCCCAGAGAAGACAGCCACACTGAGCCCTGCCGCATCTTCACCATCCCCCCAGACCTCCCACTGACTGAGGACGAACGGTCAGTCCTGAGCAAGGGGCTCACCTTTGTCCCCCTACAACCACACATCAACGAATACCAGTCACGGTCGGACATAGAGCAGTTTTTCCGCCGTCTTCGCCTGCATGCCTACTTCTTCAACCGGGAACCCAACCCTCCTTCCACTGACCCCTTCATCCGCTTCCAACACAAGTCCTCCTCCTGGACACCACCCCCAGGCCTCCTACCCTCCCTCGACTCTTCATCTCCAACTGCCGTCTAGACATCAACCGCCTCAACCTCTCCAACCCTCTCACCCACTCCAACCTCTCCCCCGCAGAACGGGCAGCCCTCCGCTCCAACCCCAACCTCACCATCAAACCCGCAGACAAGGGTGGCGCTGTGGTAGTATGGCGCACTGACCTCTACATCGCCGAGGCCAGACGCCAACTCTCCGACACCACCTCCTACCGCCTCCTCGATCATGACCCCACACCCGAGCACCAAACCATCATCTCCAACACCATTCATGACCTCATCACCTCAGGGGACCTCCCACCCACAGCCTCCAACCTCATTGTTCCCCAACCCCGCACGGCCCGTTTCTATCTCCTTCCCAAAATCCACAAACCTGCCTGCCCTGGTCGACCCATCGTCTCAGCCTGCTCCTGCCCCACCGAACTCATCTCCACCTATCTGGACTCCATTTTCTCCCCTTTGGTCCAGGAACTCCCCACCTATGTCCGTGACACCACCCACGCCCTCCACCTCCTCCAGGACTTCCAATTCCCTGGCCCCCAACACCTCATATTCACCATGGACGTCCAGTCCCTGTACACCTGCATTCCGCATGGCGATGGCCTCAAGGCCCTCCGCTTCTTCCTGTCCCGCAGGCCCGACCAGGCCCCCTCCACCGACACTCTCATCCGCCTAGCTGAACTCGTCCTCACACTCAACAACTTCTCTTTTGACTCCTCCCACTTCCTACAGACCAAGGGGGTGGCCATGGGCACCCGCATGGGCCCCAGCTATGCCTGCCTCTTTGTAGGTTACGTGGAACAGTCCCTCTTCCGCACCTACACAGGCCCCAAACCCCACCTCTTCCTCCGGTACATTGATGACTGTATTGGCGCCGCCTCTTGCTCCCCAGAGGAGCTCGAACAGTTCATCCACTTCACCAACACCTTCCACCCCAACCTTCAGTTCACCTGGGCCATCTCCAGCACATCCCTCACCTTCCTGGACCTCTCAGTCTCCATCTCAGGCAACCAGCTTGTAACTGATGTCCATTTCAAGCCCACCGACTCCCACAGCTACCTAGAATACACCTCCTCCCACCCACCCTCCTGCAAAAATTCCATCCCCTATTCCCAATTCCTCCGCCTCCGCCGCATCTGCTCCCACGATAAGACATTCCACTCCCGCACATCCCAGATGTCCAAGTTCTTTAAGGACCGCAACTTTCCCCCCACGGTGATCGAGAACGCCCTTGACCGCGTCTCCCGCATTTCCCGCGACACATCCCTCACACCCCGCCCCCGCCACAACCGCCCCAAAAGGATCCCCCTCGTTCTCACACACCACCCCACCAACCTCCGGATAAAACGCATTATCCTCCGACACTTCCGCCATTTACAAACCGACCCCACCACCCAAGACATTTTTCCATCCCCTCCCCTGTCTGCTTTCCGGAGAGACCACTCTCTCCGTGACTCCCTTGTTCGCTCCACACTGCCCTCCAACCCCACCACACCCGGCACCTTCCCCTGCAACCGCAGGAAATGCTACACTTGTCCCCACACCTCCTCCCTCACCCCCATCCCAGGGCCCAAGATGACATTCCACATTAAGCAGAGGTTCACCTGCACATCTGCCAATGTGGTATACTGCATCCATTGTACCCGGTGCGGCTTCCTCTACATTGGGGAAACCAAGCGGAGGCTTGGGGACCGCTTTGCAGAACACCTCCGCTCAGTTCGCAACAAACAACTGCACCTCCCAGTCGCAAACCATTTCCACTCCCCCTCCCATTCTCTTGATGACATGTCCATCATGGGCCTCCTGCACTGCCACAATGATGCCACCCGAAGGTTGCAGGAACAGCAACTCCTATTCCGCCTGGGAACCCTGCAGCCATATGGCATCAATGTGGACTTCACCAGTTTCAAAATCTCCCCTTCCCCTACTGCATCCCTAAACCAGCCCAGTTCATCCCCTCCCCCCACTGCACCACACAACCAGCCCAGCTCTTCCCCCCCACCCACTGCATCCCAAAACCAGTCCAACCTGTCTCTGCCTCCCTAACCGGTTCTTCCTCTCACCCATCCCTTCCTCCCACCCCAAGCCGCACCCCCAGCTACCTAATAACCTCATCCCACCTCCTTGACCTGTCCGTCTTCCCTGGACTGACCTATCCCCTCCCTACCTCCCCACCTACACCCTCTCCACCTATCTTCTTTACTCTCCATCTTCGGTCCGCCTCCCCCTCTCTCCCTATTTATTCCAGTTCCCTCCCCCCATCCCCCTCTCTGATGAAGGGTCTAGGCCCGAAACGTCAGCTTTTGTGCTCCTGAGATGCTGCTTGGCCTGCTGTGTTCATCCAGCCTCACATTTTATTATCTTGGAATCTCCAGCATCTGCAGTTCCCATTATCTCCAATATTTAACAAAGCCCTTTTATCATATTGCTCATTAATAAAAGTATTTATTTTAAATTGGACAAATTCTTATAACTAACACAAATATTTATAGTTCATCTCCTACTTACAGGAAATAACTGAGATAATGTTAAACTTCATGATTGAGTCATTTTCCCCATAATGTGATCAGAAAGAAGTTTACCTCTATGAAGAATTAGTAGCAAACAATAGCTAACCTTTGGTTTTATGTTCAGCAGCCTGAAAGAAAGAACAGAAAAAAAGAGAATTGGGTTCAAAATAGATTTTGTACTAAGTATAAGCAGATATGATTAATGCCAAATGCAGTACCTTTTTTTGAGCAGCTTCCTTCTTTTTCTTCTCTTCTTGCTTTTTCTTTTTCTTCTCTTCCATCAAACGGTCCTCTCCTTTAGTTTCTTGTTCTTTCTCACTATTTCATCAAACAAAAACATTGGAAAAATTGAGCAGAAGTCTAGAAGCAGATAAAAATCAAAAACTCATACTTTCAGAATTGTAGCAAATGAAATACTCAAAAAAAATTGATACAGTTAAATCACATTGGTGTTTCAAAGTTGGTCTTCCCCACAAAAAGTCTTGAACTGTTACTACATATTTCACTTTCTATAGCACTGCACTAAACATACTATGTTGCTTTCAAAATTATAACAGCTAGACATTTCCAGGAAATTTCAACAGTACATGTCCAGTTCAACACTTCAGTGATTTAATTCTCCTTTTAATTGATACTCAAAATTAATTATTATGATGTACCAAAGTTAAAAGTTTTTTTCTGAAAAACCACTGGAGGAATAAAATTCTGTTTTAGTCCAATATGCCAAATCGGTTTAATATAGGCATTAACAAATCAAAGTATAATTCAGGAGACACCTCCTTGGTCAGAATATGGAAGTCATCACCAAATAAAGCAAGTGAAATAAACAATGTAGATGCAAAGCGCAAGATGGAAAAGTACACAGGAGAGAAGTAGAAGTAGTAGTGCACAATATGTTGATTACCAGGGATGAAGAGAATAAAATTATTGAAGACTTCTAGGGAGTATAAACATTTGCTGGTATGCTGTAAATTCTATGCAACTAGATGATACAATGAGTCCAGCTTTGACACTAATTTTCATTTTCTACGACAGCTGATATCTTTGAGTGACTTGCTCTATATTACAAAATAATATTTGATCCAGCACCAAGCATCTGCAGTTTAATGTCTAATATTTTGTTTACTGTTAATTCTAAACATATTATTTCAATAAAATAGCTATGATCAGCTACATTCACGAATAAAATCTTCAGTGCACAAGTTACAGTCGTCAACCATCTTCTAATTCCATATTATTTAACAGATCTGCAATTCAAAAAAGACCGCAGTTTTTCCTCAGCCCATACAAAAAGACTTGCACTGCTTCTCAGTTTGATTACTGCTTGAGACTACAGAATTACAAAGCACTCTAAAATCTATATTTGGAGACTTGTACAAACTACTGCTTTACTCCCTTTGTCATCTTCTGCACAGGAAATTGGTCAACAGAAACATCAATCACAACTGACAGAACCTCTTGTGCCCCAATTCCAAACACCAAAAGATGAAATAAATTGTTCCAAGCTCACACTTGAGGTGGTGTCAGAGGATGCGGATGAGCAAACGATAAGTGAGCGAGAGCACTAATTTGATCCCTGCTGAGCTAACAGAAAAGGTTGACTGATGAGGATGTTAGAGTTGATCTTGTCTATATGAAATTCCAAATGTGTTTGATAAACTGCCTTGAAACAGGTTTACCAGAAAAGTTAAAGCCCATAGCATAAAATAGATAGTGAGAATATGGATTCAAATTTGAATAAGTGACAGAAAAAGAGCTTTGGTCAATTTTTATTTTGGACTGAAGCTAGTATAGCAGGATTCCCGAGGGGTCAGAATAAACACTGCAGTTGTTCTTGATCTGTGTTATTAAGGACAACTATGTTTTACAAGGCACCATTTCAAAATTTTCACATTACACAAAACTTGAAAGAATTCTGAAGGATGGGAGTGATCATGATGGAATTCAAGAGGACAGCATCAGGCTGGTAGAGCTCAGGTGCCCACAAGGGTGGTAGAAGCAGAAACAATTATTCCAAAAGGCAAATAATGGGTACATGAAGAAAATAAACTTGTATCAGGTCTTGGGGATTGGGGGAGGGGAAACATTTCAAAGACAAGTTAGCGAGAACTTAAAAGTGCTAAACGGCCTTGTTCTGTGTCCTAAATCACTGCTTCCACGTCACACTGCTTCCACGCAGGCACATTCAGACAAAAAAAGTCCAGATATATCCAATACATTCCTCTTGCAAACATTATACAGTTAAGTTGCAATGTAAAATATGTGAAGAAAAGTTGATTTCCATGAGTTGCACATGGAGTTTTACAATGACTTTAAATGGGAATGTACACTGTATTACATAATTGTTCCATAATATATGCTGAAATATACCAGTTTACGTATAACATCTTAAGAAATTGTGTACATAAAATTTCTGAAGTATATAAATCCAGATTACCATTCAATTTGATGCAATTATTAATAACAGCATGCTGTCATCTCGAGAGCCGCAAACAATCAATGTCATGTTTGCACACAGAAGAAGATCAAGCAACATTTAGAGAGTTATCATTTGAGAAAATTTAAATTGTTATCCAAAAAAACAGATATACACATGCATTATCAGTTAGATACAGGACGACTGAAAACAAAAATATGCAGCTTATTTGGAATGTTATTCAATGTCCTATTGAATTTAATAAATGTGGGTCAACGATTCAGCTCCTGCATATTTCGTCACCACCTCTCTCTACCCAACAGCTTTCAAAGAACTTGTAACTGCTGAACAATTATAGGGACCAAAATTCCTCAAGAGAGACCCCTTGTCCCCCCATTCACACTTCACTTCCTGGCTTTAACCACAGACCAAGTTTGCATTACTTAAAAGGAAGGATGTGACTGGCACCTGGAGCAAAAAAAAGTGTCCAGCTAACTTCTGTTATTGACCAGGTCAGACCCCCCCACAAAAAATTTTAAGAAGGTAGCCTAGATCCTAATTTTTTTCCCATTTTAAAAGTAGACGTGAAGTGGGTGTTCCAGGTATGATGCAACTGGCCAAATCACTTGGCTTTAAGCAAAACACTATTTATTTAAACACTACAGTTAAAACACAAACAAAAGAAAGTGGAATGTTTATTAACTGTTGGAAAACTTAACCGAAAACTCAATACAGTAACTTCAATAATCAACTGTTCCAACACAGTAACATCCCATAAACACACCTCTTGGCAAAAAGGTAAATTCAAACACAAAATCTTACAGGCAGGAGGGATCAAAATCCCGAGAGATTTCTGAACAAAAATCAGAGGAATCCTTTACTGGAGCTTGCAACATTTCTGGTACTCAAAACATCTTAGGGCTGCTCCAGCTAAAAACAACCAGAAAAAAACCTGGACTGGGAGAACTGGCCACTCCCTTTATATTGCTAATCTATTACCACCTAGACTCTTCTTCACCTTAGCCTTTACAACCTTTCTTCAAAAAAAAGTATTGGACAAAATAACCTTTTTAAAGTGACAGCATCATCACACGTTCCCCTGCTTGATGTGGTACAATGTCTGCAGCTTGGTCTTCTGGTCCTGAACTTGAATCTGACGTTGCTCAAACTGCAAATGTTTTCTACAGATGTGTTTGTTCTGGATCACTTTGTTGTGCTGTGTTCCTTTTCTGAATTAGTGTTGCTGTTCATTTTAGAATGCTGTAGATTATCTCAGCTTTTATGGTGCAACTGTTAAAATGGGAGCACAGTTTTCAGAGTAGATTGCTGGATACGGATCGGCCTAAAGTCTACTTTAATGAAAAGATTTTGTTTTTCAGTTTTGTAATGACTAAACATCAACTAAGCAGATTTAAATAAAAATTGAATAGCTGGGTAATTGTGATAACCCCAAGTTATTATAATGTGGAATGGAATATAGACTACACAAAATTGAAACACCCTTAATAGATGACAGTAGCAAATTGTAAGTGTTAATTTGAACGCTTCAAATCAGAGGTGTAGTAAAATGCAGGAATATGAGGAGGATGTGGTTTTTGTTTGAAACTGACTTGAACTGCAATGTTTAGTATGTCTATAAACGTGCAACTAAAAACACCACAAAAATGGGTAACTTGACAAACCAACACAATTTGAAAATGCTCATCACTTTCGTTTTGCTGTTCTTGCCCTACCCCCGAAAAAAAACTGACTATAAATGTTTAAAAGAAGTTTAATTTATATAAATGATTTGGGTGCAAACATAAGAGGTATGGTAAGCTGGCAGATGACATCAAAATTGGATGTGTACTGTACTGCAAAGAAGGTTACCTTACAGTATCACAGGATCTTGATCAGATAAGCCAATGGGCTTAGGGATGGCAGATGGACTTCAGTTTAGATAAATACCAGGTGCTGTTTTGGTTTGGAAAGGCAAATCAGGGAAGGATTTATACACTTAAATGGTAAGGTCCGAAGGACTGTTGCTGAACAGAGACCTGGGAGGGCAGGTTCAAAGTTCTTTGAAAGCAGAGTCGCAGGTAGATGGGACAGAGAAGGTGGTGTTTGATACACTTGCCTTTATTGGTCAGAGCACTGAATATTGGAGTTGGGAGCTCATATTGTGGCTGTTCAGGATACTGGTTAGGCCAATTTTGGAACACTGTGTGCAATTCTGGCTTCCCTGCTATAGGAAGGCTGTTGTGCAACTTTTAAATCTTTTCAGAAACCTTTCAAGCATGTTGCCGAATTGGAAGTTTGACTTATAGGGAGAGGCTGAATAAGCTGGAGTTATTCTTCCAGGAGTGTGGGATGTGGAGGGATGGCCTTATAGAGGTTTATACAATAATGAGGGGCACAGATAGGGTAAATACACAAGGCCTTTTCCCTGGGGTGGGAGAATCAAAAACTAGAGGGCATAAGTATAAAGTGAGGAAAGAAAAGATTTAAAAGGGACTTAAGGGGCAACTTTTTCACGCAGAGTATGGAGGAGATGAGTACAACAATTAAAAGGCATCTAGATGGGTGTATGAATTGGGAGGATTTAGAGGGATATGAGGCAAATGGGATGAGATTTATTTAGGATATCAGAAATGGCATGGATTAGTTGGTCCGAAGGGTCTGTTTCCATGCTGTACATCTCTACGACTCTATAATTAAATACGTTAACAGAAGACCAGATATGATCATATTGCTTGCTTGCAGTGCAAGGGTAATGAAATTACACTTAGACAAAATTAAATGAACACAAACGTGAAAGTAGTAAGCAGAAGGAAGGTCATTTGGACTCTTCCAGCCTCCACCATTCAAAAAAAAACAAGGTCGACCGGATTTTGATTTTTCACCAGTTTTCCACCTGTCGCCATTTTGTCTTTATTTGATCATGGAATCAGGGCATTGCTAGCTATTTCAGGATACAATCACTCACCCCTAATTGTCTTGAAGGCAGTTAAAAGTCAACCACATTGCTGTGGGCCTGGAGTCACATTTGGGGCAAACCAGGTAAGGATGGCAGATTTCCTTTCCAACAGGACAGTAGTGAACCAGATTTTTTTGTGGCAATCAATGCTGGTTAAATATATGTGTCACTACGCTAGTATTCCTTTCCAGATTTTATTAAATTCAAAATTTCACCATCTGCCATGGTGAGATTTGACACCATGTCCCAAAAATACTGGCTCAAGGTTCTGGATTGCTTGCCTAGTCACATGACTGTGATGTAACTGATTAATTTTCCACAGCATTCAAAATCAAGCATGGTATTTATGAATGCTGGCTTAGAAAGCAAGGGATAATTGGATAAAACCATGCAGATTTACTTCACACCCCAATGTAGATCCTTCCCAGTTGCTCCATTGAAGAAAGTTTTCAAGTCAACTTTAATTCTTTATCCCTCATTCTCGACCCTGGCATCAATGGAATAATTTCCTTCAACCTATCCAGATCTCCCATCATTTCTAGAAATCTATTTGCTAAACTTTCTCTCATCTGAGGAGAGCATCTCTGGTTTCTTCACCCTATCTGCAAAAATAAAAGTTCCCCATTCCTATAATCATTTAGTCAATCATGTCTGCACCCTCTCTAAGAGCACTTGCTTTGTCCAGAATTGCACATAGGAAGGTAGAAAATAGGAGCTGGAGTAGGTCATTCATCCCTCCAAGCTTGCTCCGCTATTCAATATGATGATGCTTGATCATCTGACACAGTACCCTGTTCCAGGTATTGTCCCATACCCTTTGATGCCTTTAGTCTCAAGAGCTGTATTTATCCCTTTTCTGAAAACATTCAATTGCTTTGGCCTTAACCACTTTCTGTAATAGAGAATTCCACAGGCTCACCACTCTCCAGGTCAAGAAACTTCTTCACATCTTGGACCTAAATGGCTTACCACACATCCTTAGACTCTGACCCCGGTTTTAAAATCCCTGATTATTGGGAACATTCTTCCAACATTTACCCTGTCGAGTTCTGTCAGAACATTCTGTGAGATCCCCTCGTTCTTCTAAATTCCAGTGAATACAGTTCAAATCGATAGTGTCTCTTCAAACCATCAGTCCTGCCATCCCAGGGATCAGTCTGGTAAACCTTTGCTGCACTCCCTCCATGGACAGAACATCCTTCATCAAACAAAAGTTGCCAAAAATTGCACACAATACTCCAGTTTGGTCTCACCAAGGCTCTGCACAATTGTAGCAAGACATTCCTGTTCCAATAGTCAAATCCTCTCACCACAGAGGCCAATGTATCATTTGCCTTCTTCACCATCTGCTGCACCTGCGAGCTGACCTCCAGCCATGAGTGGACAAGGACTCTTTGCACCTCCTCCTTTCTGAATCTAATGGCCATTCAGATGATAATCCACCTTCCTGTTTTTGCTTACAACCTCACACTTATCCACATTAAACTTCATTTGTCATGCAGATGAGACTCTAGTCATGGTGAATTCCACTTTTTATATTCCATACCTTTAGGAGTTTTACTATGGATCACATAGATGTTTGTAAAGCAAAGACAAACAGTGCTGCATATTAAACAAAAAGCTCACTTATTGAAGTGAACGGTGGCACTGAAATCAAAGGGATACAGAGTTCAAAAAAGCCCTAAAATAGAACAAGTCAACCCTTTGCAGCAATTGAGATGCGTGAAAAAATTAATTTTGCAAAGAGAAAAAGGTGGTCTGGATGCTTAGATCAGACAGCCAGTTCACTTGAAAGTTTTACTTTCATCAAGATAGTGCCCCCTTTCCCGCAGTCCAAAATCAAGGACAAGCCAAAATCTTAATTCAGAGGTGGCCCATGTTTCCTCAAGCATGTTAGCAAATCATGCATCAAGGAAAATGGAACTATTACAACTTAAATGCAACATGAGCAACTTTGAATACAGCCATAAATCCAGGAATTCATCATGGAAAAGGCTGAGTAGAGATACTTGTCTGCATTACATCGCCAATCTGATGTATGATGTCGTATGTGAAGATGTCAACTAATATGGCTCTCTGTTATCAATCTTTGAATCAACGTCATTTTTCCTCTACAAAATTTGACTGAAGATGTACATCTGCATCATGCAATGCCTTCAATAATTGAGATCAAACCACTCCAAAGTGGCTTTTTATCTCATCTGACACTAAAATTTAAGTTACATTCTTAGCTTTATTTTTGAGTGTCTGGTAGTCAAAGTAATTTGCTTACACCATGAAAATGTTGGCCAAATAGAAGAACTGAACTGTCTAGTACACGATTTAAATATCATAATTTCTTAAAATGAAATTTCAAGTTTCTCCTTACCATTACTGAAGCATACTCACTGTCAAGAGACATACCGGTTAAATGGCCTTTTACAATTATTGCTCCTACAGTCAGAAGCAACGTAAATTTCAACAAACAAAGCAACTTAATTAATTATGCTACTATACTTGCAATATTTATGGCCTCAAGTGTGAAAGTGGCTAAAGTTGCTTTTGCTTGCAGACACTGACAAGGCCCTATCGGAAATTGATCAAAACTGTTCAGAAGGCATCACATAAATCACATCACAGTGCATCATAAGGCTTGCATCAAAATTGTTTTTGACTTTTGCATTGTTTACCATTGGGTGGCACTCTCTGTTCCCATTTTCTGCTGTAGTTCATTGACCAAGGCCCACATAATCAGACAGTGTAGTTTACAAATACATAAAACGAGGAGCAAAACTACACAACAGCAATTTTTGAGATTTTATTGGAATATAAGGCAGTGCAGCCAAATATTCCCTTCTGAATAGTGCAGAACAAACTAATTTAAATTATTCACAATATATTAAGGATAATAACATTGCTGTGGACAGCTCACCTTTTTGCTGCGGCAAAAGTATTTCAATCATAAAATGAGTTACCAAGAACATAAGGATGACTTTCTAATTGAAAATTAGCTAAAAATATGATGTTTCTTTGGAATGTTATCAGTCCTGGAGAAAAGAAAAACCTACGTATATCAGATTGTGAACTGGACACTAACAATACAAAATTATCAACAATGCATTTTAGTCATCAGAATTGTAAATTTTAGAATCAAACTCTAGTTGTTTCCCATGGAGTTGATTGTCGGGGAAACAGGACAATGAAAAGGGCACCAGTCTTAAGTTATGAAAACACGTGATTGATGAATTTTATGTAATAAAAAGTGAGTCTGTTTATTGTAGGAGGGAAAATGAGGAATGGAAGAAAACAACTTAAATACATATATCTTAAAAATGAATCAAATAGGCTTCAGTGGCCAAATCTTTAACTTCTCAAATGTACAATTAAATAAAACCAGGCAATCAGTTTTTGGATAATAAAATGTGAGGCTGGATGAACACAGCAGGCCAAGCAGCATCTCAGGAGCACAAAAGCTGACGTTTCGGGCCTAGACCCTTCATCAGAGAGGGGGATGGGGAGAGGGAACTGGAATAAATAGGGAGAGAGGGGGAGGCGGACCGAAGATGGAGAGTAAAGAAGACAGGTGGAGAGAGTATAGGTGGGGAGGTAGGGAGGGGATAGGTCAGTCCAGGGAAGACGGACAGGTCAAGGAGGTGGGATGAGGTTAGTAGGTAGCTGGGGGTGCAGCTTGGGGTGGGAGGAAGGGATGGGTGAGAGGAAGAGCCGGCTAGGGAGGCAGAGACAGGTTGGACTGATTTTGGGATGCAGTGGGTGGCGGGGGGGAAGAGCTGGGCTGGTTGTGTGGTGCAGTGGGGGAAGGGGACGAACTAGGCTGGTTTAGGGATGCAGTAGGGGAAGGGGAGATTTTGAAACTGGTAAAGTCCACATTGATACCATATGGCTGCAGGGTTCCCAGGCGGAATATGAGTTGCTGTTCCTGCAACCTTCGGGTGGCATCATTGTGGCACTGCAGGAGGCCCATGATGGACATGTCATCTAGAGAATGGGAGGGGGAGTGGAAATGGTTTGCAACTGGGAGGTGCAGTTGTTTGTTGCGAACTGAGCGGAGGTGTTCTGCAAAGCGGTCCCCAAGCCTCCGCTTGGTTTCCCCAATGTAGAGGAAGCTGCACCGGGTACAGTGGATGCAGTATACCACATTGGCAGATGTGCAGGTGAACCTCTGCTTAATGTGGAATGTCATCTTGGGGCCTGGGATAGGGGTGAGGGAGGAGGTGTGGGGATAAGTGTAGCATTTCCTGCGGTTGCAGGGGAAGGTGCCGGGTGTGGTGGGGTTGGAGGGCAGTGTGGAGCGAACAAGGGAGTCACGGAGAGAGTTGTCTCTCCGGAAAGCAGACAGGGGAGGGGATGGAAAATGTCTTGGGTGGTGGGGTCGGATTGTAAATGGCGGAAGTGTCGGAGGATGATGCGTTGTATCCGGAGGTTGGTAGGGTGGTGTGTGAGAACGAGGGGGATCCTCTTAGGGCGGTTGGGGGTCAGGATACTGCCCATTCGTTAAAAACGCTCGAATTAAACGCCATAATAAGATCGCTGACCAGTTGCAGAAACACGTCAGTAAGTACGGCTGGACATCGTACGTGGAGCCCAGGCTATTCGACAAACAAGGCTCCCTATGGAAACCCGATCTCATATTTAAGAAAGACAAGAAGATCGCGGTCGTAGATGTCACAGTGCGGTACGAAAATGACAATAAAGCACTGGAAACAGCATGGCGAGAAAAAGTGGAAAAATATAAACATCTGAATGCCGAGATCACGGAATTGACAGGAGGCGCGGTGCCCAGCTACTTTGGCTTCGTGATGGGCGCACGAGGCAAGTGGTCGGAAATGAATAACCGCCTCATGACATTCCTCGGCATCGAGAGATATGACACGTTCGCCCAAAAGACCTCGAGACTCACTCTGTCACTGACACTCGAACTTCTGCAACTCTTCAGTGACAAGTGAGGAAAAACCCCCTCACACCCCGCCCCCGCCACAACCCCTCACACCCCGCCTCCACCACAAACGCCCTAAGAGGATCCCCCTCGTTCTCACACACCACCCTACCAACCTCCGGATACAACGCATCATCCTCCGACACTTCCGCCATTTACAATCCGACCCTACCACCCAAGACATTTTTCCATCCCCTCCCTTGTCTGCTATCCGGAGAGACAACTCTCTCCGTGACTCCCTTGTTCGCTCCACACTGCCCTCCAACCCCACCACACCCGGCACCTTCCCCTGCAACCGCAGGAAATGCTACACTTGTCCCCACACCTCCTCCCTCACCCCTATCCCAGGCCCCAAGATGACATTCCACATTAAGCAGAGGTTCACCTGCACATCTGCCAATGTGGTATACTGCATCCACTGTACCCGGTGCAGCTTCCTCTACATTGGGGAAACCAAGCGGAGGCTTGGGGACCGCTTTGCAGAACACCTCCGCTCAGTTCGCAACAAACAACTGCACCTCCCAGTTGCAAACCATTTCCACTCCCCCTCCCATTCTCTAGATGACATGTCCATCATGGGCCTCCTGCACTGCCACAATGATGCCACCCGAAGGTTGCAGGAACAGCAACTCATATTCCGCCTGGGAACCCTGCAGCCATATGGTATCAATGTGGACTTCACCAGTTTCAAAATCTCCCCTTCCCCTACTGCATCCCTAAACCAGCCTAGTTCGTCCCCTCCCCCCACTGCAGCACACAACCAGCCCAGCTCTTCCCCCCCCCATCCACTGCATCCCAAAATCAGTCCAACCTGTTTCTGCCTCCCTAGACGGCTCTTCCTCTCACTCATCCCTTCCACCCACCCCAAGCCGCACCCCCAGCTACCTACTAACCTCATCCCACCTCCTTGACCTGTCCGTCTTCCCTGGACTGACCTATCCCCTCCCTACCTCCCCACCTATACTCTCTCCACCTGTCTTCTTTACTCTCCATCTTCGGTCCGCCTCCCCCTCTCTCCCTATTTATTCCAGTTCCCTCTCCCCATCCCCCTCTCTGATGAAGGGTCTAGGCCCGAAACGTCAGCTTTTGTGCTCCTGAGATGCTGCTTGGCCTGCTGTGTTCATCCAGCCTCACATTTTATTATCTTGGAATTCTCCAGCATCTGCAGTTCCCATTATCTCTCAATCAGTTTTTGGATGTCACTTTAGACACTGAGCCTAAAAGTAAAATGTTTATAAGGCAAAGTTCAGACAGAGTCCACACATTCTGAGCACCTCATCACAAAGCAATTTAAATCAATTGCAGATCAGTCCTATTGCTTCTTTCAAGGGAAAAAAGTATTTGAAGTAGAACAGTCATATGTTCACCTACCCAAACTTATATGTGGAAACAATACTTAGAGACCCCAAGTTATGCACATGGCTACTGTTGAAGCTGAAATGCTAAAATTATACAGCCACCAGGTTTAATTCTGGTGATAAGAAAGAACCAATCAACCCAGTGAGGCATCAGTTTCCAACACTTTTTTTTAAAAAACAGAGCCTCCAAAAGACTAACCCTGCCCTTGTGGGCCTTCTCCACAGTGAAAAAATCTATTCCTTCAGAAAGCCAACAAGCTGACTGGTCAGAACCATCCCGAAGCACAGTGGATCTACTTGGATCAATGGCTGAGTTATAAAGTATTGATTCCAGCTACGTAACACGACTGGACAAGTCAGATTCCAGAATTAAATCTAGCTTGATAGATCATTTGAAAATTTTACTTATCACTAACCCAATCACACAAGACTGTACAGTTTAACAACATATTTCACAAGATAAAAACAAAAAACAAGTTAAAACATGGAACGGTCTTTTAACACACAGCAAATTAAAATGTGTGCACCCCTACTCCCCAACACTATGATTTCACAGAGATTCAAATCCAGAGAAATTACTCTTCTATTTCAAATCTTCAAGTCTGTACCAACTGATTCTCCCTAGTTTGGTCTGTGAATCTCCTATTTATGCCACTATTTCACCCACAGCAAGTGCTAGATGATTTGTATCCTAGGCTATTTTAAAAAAAAGCTAAGAGGAAATAGCAAATACTGAGGATCATTTTCCAATCCTTACTAAATGCAGGCAAGACACCAGAGGATCGAAGTCTGCAAATAATGTACCATTATTTCAAAAAAGGATGCGAAGGATAGGCCAAATAATTATGGGCTGGTCAATCTGACCTTGGTGGTGGACAAATTACTTTACTAATATTGAGTGATAAGATTGACTTACTCAAAGGCACAAATTAATCAGGAATAGTTAGCATCATTTTAAAGGTCATGTTTTACTAACAGACTTGAATTTTTTGAAGTAACAAGGTGGATTAATGAGAGTCTTACAGGGGATGTTGTCAATAAAGATTTTAGTAAGGCACTTGACTAGCCACTCATGGCAGAGTAGTCAGAAAAAGTAAAGTCTTGAGGCAGAAGGGAGTGTGCCTAGTTGGATCCAAAAATTGGCTTACTGACCGGAAATAAAATGAAATGGTCGATGATGGTTTTACAAATGGAAAGCAGGTGCCAGTGGTATTCCACAGGGCTTAGTTTTGGGTCATCTGGACTCAAAACGTTAGCTTCCCCTCTCCCGACAGATGTTGCCTGACCTGCTGCAACTTCCAGCACTTTTTCTGCTTCCAGTACAATTTCCAGCACCTGCAGTAATTTGCTCCTGCTTAGTTTTGGGTATATTAAACAATTTAAACTGAATATGCAGGTATGATAGGAGGTTTATAACTGACAAAAATTGGCTGGATAGTTCATAGTGAAAAGAATGCAAGTCAATTATTGGGAGATATCAGCAGTTTGATTCATTGGCAGAAAAGTGCCAAATACAATTCAACCTAGAAAAGTGCACGACTATGCATTTGAGGAGGATAAACAGATCAAGGCAATACACAATAAACAGGAAGGTGCTGTGAAGGGTAGAGGAAGTGAGATGTTAGGAGAACTGGAGTGCATGTCTGCATGACTGTGAAGGCAGCAAAGAATGTATACTGGTTGCCTTCCCTCATTGTACAAGATATTGAATACAAGAGCAGGCTCGTAATGCTTTAACTATAGAAGATATTAGTCAGACCACAACTGGAATCTTGCTGACAACTCTGGTCATCCCCATACAAGGGGAACAGAATTGCTATCAGGAGAGTCCAGAGAACACTGTCAAGAATGTTCTCAGAAAACTGTAGGCATAAAGAAAACAAAAAATGGAAATTATTGGAAATTGCTCAGCAGATTTAGCAGCATCTTTAGAGAGAAAGCAGAGTTAATGTTTCAGATCCAGTAACGCTTCTGTAGGTGAGGAAGGACTGGATAGGTTTGGATTGTTTTCCCCAGAACAGGAGGCCAATGGGAAAAATCAACAGACGTGTAAAAAGTAATGACGGGCTTGGATACAATAAACAGCAGAAACAGGTCTTCCAGTAGCAGACAGCTCAATTACGAGGGTGGGGTATTTCAGGTGACTGGTAGAAGAACGAGGGGACAGGAGAGAAAAACAAACTATCGTGAACTTGCTGCTCAGTTTGGTGGGTGACTCAAAATTTGAACTCATTTAAAAAGGAACCTGGATCTGAAGTGAAGAGCTGTCACCTGCAAGGCTACGGACCAGATTCTAGAAAAAGGAATTAGAATGGGTCACTAGTTTATTTAGCTGGAGCAGATCCAATGGGTTGAATGGCCCCTTTCGAAGCTGTAACTGTTCTATGGTATTTAAAACAGAGAGATTAAAGCTTCTCAGTTTTTAAATTATCTGCAGTTTTCTAGCCAAACAATGCTGGTCTGGAAGTTGCAAAACTAAACTTGGCTACTGAGACGACCCTTTCTCATATCTGCTCTAAGCAACCTTTTTCAAGGAATGAAACTGTAGTCTTCTGATCTGAATCTGGTCTCCTCTGAAGTGTCTTAACAAGTTTCAATCTCTGGGCTACCTAAACCAAATAAATCCTTCATTTTCTGAACTGAAGGCAAGCTAATGATCTTCAATGTTTACTCTATTTATAATAAACCAAACGTTAATTTTTTTTATTAACACTCTAGGGGTTCAGTTACCTGCTTCCTGACACATATTAGATTGGATTACATGTCTGGAAGGAGTGGCTGACGCAGTTTTCCTTTTTAAAAAAAGATAAAAATCTGTATGCCACAGTTTTAAATTCCAAACTCAAAACTACATATAGTAAAATGTTTAAAAATCCTTTCATGACACAAGTTATTGATCTCTAAAAGCTACCATGCAGTTCACAGCTTCAACCATCAGATTATCTCAGACCTCACGCAACTCAACGAGGATGAAAACTATCCAATGACTTAATGAATACCACGACTAAGAGCTCCACAAACAGCAGTGTTAAGTACACAACTTCACTCTGATGTGAAAGTGCATTTACACAAGCCCCCTCGCTACAGCAAGAAATGTATTATACCCAGGAACATTTGGCTTCATCACGTGGAGTAATAGAACACCAGTGTCATCTTCAGTGAACCCTTATTGCTCA
Organism: Stegostoma tigrinum; assembly: GCF_030684315.1. Classification (NCBI taxonomy): domain Eukaryota; kingdom Metazoa; phylum Chordata; class Chondrichthyes; order Orectolobiformes; family Stegostomatidae; genus Stegostoma; species Stegostoma tigrinum. The sequence goes on from NC_081375.1 coordinate 33,095,725, forward strand.
AATCTCTGTTTTGAAACATAATGTAATGGTCACCTGCTTTCTACAATCCAGAGGATCTACATCAGTGCTCCCCAGATTTATTTCCATGATCATCCTATTTCAAGGCTTGAATATTTGCTCCATCATTAAGAATGGAGACGTGAGAAGGACACAGAAGGTCTCTGGATGCAAGAGATTGGGTGTGCAGAGCTCTGTAGTGGCTTATGATCCAAAAAGTCAAACTCAACTTCACGTGGACCCTGCCTCCCATTTTAGGAAACCCTGATCCACATACAGCAATTCTCATACTAACTGCCTTGGTATTCCAAATACCCAGGTCTAAGTCTAATATTGCAATCGGGGTTTAGTTATGCCATTAAATTATTGTCATAGAGATTAAACTGTGCTTCAAACCTAACAAAAAATAAGAAGTATGTCTATTGCTCAAAATCCTGACACTTCAATCAATGCAAGAGACATTTGTGCAGGTTCCAGGGTAGCACGAATCAGCTCACCAGAACTTTAAATTTGCCAGGCTAGTACATTGTGTGTGTACAGCCTGTCAGGACTTCTGAATGGTCTTAAAGTACAACATTGGCTGCTGTTTGCATCAGAAGATGTAGTCTATAAAATCTTACAGTACAGATGAGGTTCTTTGGGAGTCAAAACTACCAAACCTACACTAAATCTACAGTGATCCTACTTTCCTACACTTGACCCACAGCCTTGAATGTTATGACACTTCAACAGCTCCAGCTTCCTTCACTCAACCTGAAACATTAACTCTGATTCTCTCCTCAGATGCTGCCAGGCCAGCTGAGCTTTTCCAGCAATTTCTATTTTTGTCTCTACTCGTTGTAAGTGTTATGAGGTTTACCATCTCTACTCCTCTCCCAGGCAAGACATTCTAGACCCCACCACCTGCTGGATGAAAATAGTTTTTCTTCAACTCCCCTCTAAACCTCATGCCTTTAACCTTAAAACTGTGCCTCCTTGAATTGAGCCTTCAACTAATGGAAACAGCTAATTTCTACTTGCCAGGTCTTTGCCCCTCCATCAGCCTTCTTTGCAATAAAGAAAACAACCAAAGTTTATTCAGCCTCTCCATTTTATTAATTATTTCTTTCCCCACAGATATTGTTAGACATGTTGAGGACTTGAATATTTGGTTCTTTTCACTCATCTGTTCTCACAGACAGGCATAAAAACGCTACTCAAAAATAAAGAGAGTTCTGTTGGTGCAATGATACATATTTACCTTGAATAATATCGGAAAACAATGTAATTTATCAGTTATCTCTGCAGCTTATGATAACTTGTTGTGGGAAAACTTGCCCTCTACGATCACGACTGTGCTTCAAACATAATTGATTATAGTTGTTCAGCGGTCTGAAATGTTCTGAGACTGTGGAAGTTGCAAGATAAAAATCAAAAGTTCTTCCTTTCTTTTAAAGCAAACCGGAACAGCACAGTAACAGCATCCCAGGTTCCACTGATCAGCAAAGTTAACGGGTCAACAGTGCCCTGAAATACTTGGTATCTTAATCCACATACTGTGAAGGTGTAAATACATGGCTCATTAAAATGTAGGCAGAGAAAGCCATGTGTCAGGTACAAGACCCTACTTATGTATTGGGCATGTAAGTTGAAAGCAAGGTTGGTACTGAATTTATACAAGGCACAGTTTAGGGCCAAAGTTTTGACTTCTTACTCGCTCAATGTGTGCTCTACACTTTCCACATGCATTAATATTTAGTGGTTTTATCTTTACAATCGTAAGTACAAGGAGGCAGTAAGCTGATAATGGTGATGACAGAAGTCATAAAACTATAATTCTGAGAAATATAGACATTTCTAAAATTTGATTACTTACGTGGTTATCAAACAAGGAATACGAAGACACAGGAAAGGATCATAACTGCACAAAAAGCTTTATTACATAGAGGATATTTTAAAAAGGTAACAGGTTCAAATAAAGCAAGGATCATGGGAAAATGGGTAGAGGGGGAGAAGAACAGAGGAAAAAAAAAGCTCGAACAATAAATTAAAAGCAACAAGAAGCTAGAGACTGTGAGCTATTCCTGTTCTTACTTGGTACCACTTCCATACACTCAAGAGATGTAAGATCGGTGAAGTCAACAGTTTTAGTTAGATTTCTCCAACCACTTTATCAATAGGAACCAGGTACATACTTGACGGAAATCAAAAGGCAACAGAGCTTTCATAAATGTCTACATTTTGCAAAACTGTAGCAGTTTAACGACGTGCATTTTTCACCGTTCGCTACTATTGCATTCAATATCTCTGAGTAGTATTTCATTCTAAATATGTGGACAGATAGAATCAGCTGTTAAGGCAACAAGAGCAGAGGAATGATGCACATGTTCAAATAAAAAGTGCTGGAAGTGGAACAAAAATGACAAGTTACAGTGAAGATACATTTAAACCAACACATTCAGTAATAGAATGAAAAGAAAGATTGGTTTGTTGCTGAAAGCCTCCAAGAAATACAAATACGAATATGTCCCGCTACTGAATTTGAGTCAAGGGTCAAGCTAACCTACACAATCAGAGCAAGTTTAAGTGTTTTAAAGCAGCAGACAAAAAAAAAAGTTAAGGTGTTGCATTTTTGAATAACTGGATGTCAATGTTAGGAAAGTACAATAAAAGGGACTGGATAGAGTGTAGAAATTTCAACCCTGAATAGATAATTATTTAATCAAAGGAAGAATACTGCAGATATTGGAAATCTAACAAGAATAAAATGCTGGAAATAATTAGCAGGCCAGGAACTGTCCGTGGAGAAAAAAAGCAGAATTAACTTTACCACAACACAAGATCATGAATGTACGATGGTATGGCAAAGGAAAACTGGGGTTACATTAAAAGAAGTCCTGTAAAACTGCTTTCTTATCCAGTTTGAGCAAACAAGATCAGAAGCTATCTTTACCTAATCTTGGAAAATGAACAGATAAAATAAACAAGGCAAGCAGGGAGCATTCAGTAACTTTTTACAATCAACAAATTTGAAATGCAATTAAGAAGATCCTTGGATAGTGAAAAGAAAACAAACTTTAACCGACAATGACAAAGTTTTCGCATCCACTGGATGTCTCAAAAATGCTTTGAAACTAATGAAGAATTTTGAAATGCTGTCATTGTTGCAATATAGCAAATGTAGTAGCCAGTTTGCATACAACAAAATTCCACAAACAACAATGTGTTAATGAACAGATTTTTTGGTCATGTAGAGTAAACATTGGCCAGAGTATTGGAGACAACTCCCATACTATTCCTCAAAATAGTGCCATGGGTTCATTTATGTCCACCCGAGCATGCAGATGGGCCATTAGTTTAAAGTCTCATTTAAAAGAAGGCACCTCTGATAGTGCAGTTGTATTGGAACCTCATGACCCAAAAGCAAGCATACTGTAGACTGAGCTATGGTTAGCATTTAGTTTCAAGCAATTTAATTTCAATTCACCACAGTTAAAAACAAAAGGTTGCTTTTGCCATCAATTTTTCAAGAGGGCTGCGCAATCAGTGTATACAACGTCACTGCTAGCAACTCAACTGCTTATTTCAGTAACACTGCGATAGCCAAAACTATTGCAAATTGAATCGCCCTGATTAATCAGTGAGCAAATATGCCTTGCAGTGCAATGTTGTCATCAAGAATCTCCAACCAATGATAAAAAGAAAGAAACAGACACATCCATTTTCCCTATCCCGCTCTCAGCGCTGCAGTCAACCTTTTGGTCATGGCAGCAAGCAGGGCAGAGACTGGAGTGGTAACTTCAGTGCGGAGCACGTGGAAAATGGGACAGCAACTACAGCATCAAGCAAAGTGGTGACCATAATGTAAAAAGGAGAATAGAATACTATTGGGGTGGAATGGGTTCTGATTTCCAATTCTGGGTATTCATTGGTGATGTTAAATGGCACAAACTTGCTGTTCCAGGGTAGTGATAGGAGACACACTGTTTAAAAAAAAACAATGAAAGTCCAGATAAAAAAACAAATCTGACAAATTTAAGAATCTGCAGGAGAAGCTGCAATTATGTTTTGTTCCAACAAAGTCCAGGCAGCAAAAATGGAACTGAATCCAATGTGATTCAGCAAAGATGGAACTGCAGTGAAGAGAATTCAGAAATAAAGTGGTGAATTAAGAGGGGCCAACGTGTTTCAGTAATGCAATGCTGCCAATAACATGTCAGCATTTTGTTTGTGGAACACTTAACAGTGTGCAAAGGAAACACCGGTTATTTTTAGGAAAGTAAAGCAATGACAAGTGTGTATTCTAAACTTATTAGAAATAAACATTCAATATTTTAGAAGCGCAAAAAATCAGCGTCAACTCTATGCCTATGAATGCTGTTAAGTCAATGTTAAGGCATTACAATATCCTCAAAATATTTAATCACCAATGCAAAATGACACTGGCTCACTGCATATGTTTATTAGTAACTCAAAGCAGCGCACGTTAATTTAAACAGCACACTTATTAATTAGAAAAAACCTTGTTGAATTGTGTTTTCCGAAAAGCAGTGAAGGGAACCAAGACAGCATGATGATTAGACACTGCCTCTGGAATGAGTCTGGAAGTCTGTTCTGTTGGCTCCAGGAGTCCTATGCAAAATGAGTTCATCCTATATTGACAAGTTCCCATTTGGTACAAAAGATACCAATTTGGCAATAAGAGGCAGCTTCAGGCAGACAACTGCGTGTAGTGGGAGAAACTAGTTTGTACAGCTTCTTCCTGTAGGTGAGTTGTTATAGGTCATTCATGAACAATGTGCATAGCTCAGATCTGATCTGTTGGCTGTGGAATTGCTTAGCTCTATCTTACACTTGCTGCTTATGCTGTACAGCATGCAAGTCATCCTGTTTTGTAGCTTCACCAAGTTGATACTTCAATTTTACATATGCCTGGTGTTCCTGGCAAGTCCTTCTGCACTTTTCATTGAGCCACTGTCAACAGTAATGATAGTAGGGGGATCTGCCATGCCAATGAGGTCACAGATTGTGTTGGGGAAGATTCTGCTGCTTTTGGCCCACAGCGCCTCATGGAAACCCAGTCAAGTTGCTAGATCTGTTTGAAGTCTTTCCTATTTAGCCCTTTTACCTTCAATGGTCACTTTTCCTATCATGGACAGATACACCTGCAATATGCAGACTGGTGAGGATGAGGTCTAGTCTGTTTTTCTCCACTTGCTGGGTTCCTCACCATCTACTGCAGAACCAGCCCACTCGCTACGTCCTTTAGGGCTCAACCAACTTGATCAGTGGCACTGCTGCTGTCGAGCTACTCTTGGTAGTGCACACTGACATCCCCCACCTATGATACATTCGACACCATTGCCACCTTCAACGCTTCCTCCAAGTACAGTACAGAAATTTGTACTAATTCACTAGCTGAATGCAGTGTGTAGTAATCAGCAGGACGTCTCTGGGCCCATGTGTATCCTCATGTCATGGTGAGTTGGGAAACACCCAAGTGATGGTGATGTTTGGGATATCTGGGTCTGTAAGGTAGAATTCAATGAAAATGACAAATTTATGACACAGCTCTCTCTCAGATTTTAGTAAGGAGGACTTTGTAATGTCACCAGGGCTGTGTTTGCTGCAGTCAATACTGTCGAAAACTGCCAAGTAACAATTCTATTCAAAAAAGGGAGGCAAAAAGTAGCTAACTATAGGTCGATTAGCCCGACAACTATTGTTTTAAAAGTATTGGAACTATTAAGGAAGTGACAGCAGAACATTTGGAAAATTATAATCTAATTAAGCAGAGCCAGCATGGCTTCAACAAAAAGAAATCACATCTGACTAGAGTTTTGAGGAAGTCTCAACCAGAGTGGATAGGAGGGAAGCAGTAAATGTATTGTCATACAGTCGTAGATGTACAGCATGGAAACAGACCGTTTGGTCCAACTCATCCATGCCAACCAGATAGCCTAAACTAATCCAGTCCCATGTGTCAGAATTTGGCCAATATCCCTCTAAGCCCTTCCCATTCATATACCCATCCAGATGCTTTTTAAATGCTGTATTTCTACCAGCCTGATCACTTCCTCTATCATTTCATCCCATAGATTCACTACCCTCTGCATGAAAAATATGCTCCTCAGGTCCCTATTAAAACTTTCCTGTCTCACGTTAAAGCTATGCCCTCTCATGGGGACCTTGATTATTCATCCTATTCAGGCCCCTCACGATTTTCCAAACTTCTGTAAGGTCACCTCTCAGCCTCCAGCACTCCAGTATTTGGATTTCCAGGTGTACAACAAGGCACCTGACAGAGGTTAAGTCTTCAGGTAAAAGCTCACAGTGCGAGAGTTAATAGATTGGCATAGATAGAGAACTAGTCAATGGGCAGGAAACAGCAAGTTCTTTTTTCAGCTTGGTGACCTGTGAACAGTGGGGTGCCACAAATATTCAACACACTGACTTGGAGGAACGAAGTGAATATACTGCAGTCAAATTTGCAGACGACACAAAAATAGGTGGAAAGACAGGTTATGAGAGGGGTACAAACAACTGAGAGAGAGATATTGGTAGGTAAAAAGTGACTGGGTAAAAAAATGTCAAAAAGGAGTATAATGTGAGAAAACGTGAAATTGTTAATTTTGGAAGGGAGAACAGAACAACTGAATATTATTTAAATGCAGGAAAAAAAGTAAAAAAGGTACTTGTAGTACTTTTACACAAAACATAGAAAGCTAGTACATGGGTGCAGCAGATAATCAGTGAGGCTAATGGAAGATTGGTCCTTATTTCAAGAGGTCTGGGGTTTAAGGATAGGATAGTCTTACTGCACATATACCAGGTGCTACCGAGACCACATTTGGAATGTTATGAGAAGTTCTGGTCCCCTTGAGGAATTATATCATTTTATTGTGGCAATTCAGACAAGGTTTACAATGATCATCCTCAATATGAAGATATAAGCCTTTGCTCATCAGACAAAATAGGTTGGGGCTTTACTCACCGGAATTTAGAACAAGAGGTGATCTCAGTGAAACACACTGAATCTCACTGAAACTTAAGGGGTTTGACATGGTAAACGCTGAGAGGTTTCCCCACAAATGTTTAAGACCAGATGTCATAGACTCAGAATAAATGGGTGTCAATTTAAGACTGAGATGAGGAATAATATCTTCTCAGAGGACTGAGCATCTTTGGAACTCCTTGCCACAGAGCGGTGGGGCAGAGTCCCTGTATATGTTTAAGGCTAAGCAAGATAGGTTCTGAAGGAGGATCACTGGGCCCAAAACATTAATTTTGCTTTCTCTCCTCACAGACAAAGCCAGACCTGCTGAGTTTCTTTAGCAATTTCTGTTTTATAGCATCCACAGTATTTTCTTGTTTCATAGGCATAGACTGTTGATCAGTCAGGGAATCAAGGGTTATGGGGAAAATGTAGGAAAGTAGATGATACAAGGAATGTCAGATCAGCCATGATTCTATACCTTCTTACGGATGCCACATGATCCGTTCAGTTTCATTGTTTTGGTCTTTTAAAAAAAAGGACTCTCATGAGGGGTTACAATGGAGTGGCTTTCTGAGTAATTAACAGTGAACCACAGTGCAGTGGGTCTGGAATCACATGTATGCTAGGTAAGGACAAATTCCTTCACTAAATGATTTGTTAACAAAATGGGTTTTTTGCTTGGATAATCCGATAATCAATAAACTTTAAATTGCAGATTTTAATTAAATTCAAATTCGAACTTGGGTCCAACAACACTTCCTCGACTACACATCCCAACCAATATTTATCTTTTAAATCAATACTACGATTATTAGACTGCTGTTTGTGGGAGACTGCTGTGCACATATTGGCTGCCAATATTCCCAGGCTACAAGGATGACTGCATTTCACCTGCTGTAGCATAGTTTAGATGTTCTGAGGTCATGAAAGGCATTATTATAAGTGCAAGGATCTCTTTTCTTCTACATTTAAAAATTCTCAGACTCCAAACAAGAAACGAAAGGCATACTATACTTCAATTTTTAATCATTTTATAGAAGAGAATTGGAACATACACATGGGGTTAAACAAGACTTGCAAAATAATTCATGGAATGAGTTATAAAAATCCATCATTTAGAAAAAAAACATAATGGAAGACTTTGACATTGCACAGACATAAAAGTAACTCAAGAGCCAAGGTTGTTTTGCAGGAGTGAATATCACTTAAGTATATTGTTCAAAGCCCAATTACACCTCAATAAAACAAAACGTAACTTGCTCCAAACATTCTCAAAGTGACAGCAGTAGCTTTAAAAAAAAGTAGAAACTCCTGTCAAATCAAGTGATTTCTAAAATTTTGTCTTGTCTGTACTTTAACAGGGGATCACTGACAACATCAACTAGATTCTCATATTTCGCCACATTCACGCTAACACTAGAAAATGCTGTCAGTTTTCTGGTTACAATAATGATAGTGAGCATTAACAGATTTTTCCATCAACAAAACTGCCTAAAAAGGACAATACATTCAAAGTCAACCTTGCACATTTTTCACTAGCTTTCTAGTGACAAGACTGGCCATGTTCCTGGTTGCTCCTAATTAGGGGGCAACACAGATACATTGTGCAGTCAGCTCACAAACATCCTCTTCCAAGGTCTTTGATGAAAGCAACAGGTAAAATCAAACATATTACAACCTGAAACTGTCACAGACTAAAGCCTTATCAACTACTTTATAACGGAGACAAAAAAAGACAGTCTGAAATGAATAAGATAATAGCAATGTTGCTTCTTAACAGAAACCATAAACTAATTGTGTTCAAATTAGACAATAAGGCATACAGGAATAAGATAACAAAGTGTGAAGCTGGATGAACACAGCAGGCCAAACAGCATCTCAGGAGCACAAAAGCTGACGTTTCAGGCCTAGACCCTTCAATCAGAGCATACAGGAATTATGGGAGCCAACAAGACATCTATTTAAATATCAACAAGAGAATGAACAGAAATAAAAATGCTAACTTCAAATGTCTCATTTGACTGCCAATCAGATTCATATAGGTGCAACCAAAGAGGTTTAAGAGTTGGTACATTTAATGTCACACCACAAACTCGTTCAAAATCCCCTCATGGTAGACGCACAAATTGATGATGACTGTATTGAATTGCTGCAGCTAATTCTACAGCCCTCATTGAGTACAGAATCAAAGCAACAAGGAAAAAAAACTAAAAATGGCTGAGGACTGAGTACTGCCAGTTGATATTATGGGGATAAAGTGATATTTGTTTTCTTGACAGGTATCTTTGCTTACTACGAAACATTCCAGAAATTCAAACATACCACCCAAGATTGTCCAGACAGCACCAGAGGAGCAGGAAAGCTGACGTTTCAGGTCAGGACCCTTCTTCAGAAATGGGGGGAGGGGGGAAGGGAGCTCTGAAACAAATAGAGAGAGGAAAATGAGTGGGGCTGGGAAAAGTAGATGGGATGATGATAGGTGAGTGCAGGTAGGCAGTGGCGGGGGTTGGTCTGTGAGGTGGGAGGAGCGAATAGGTGGAAGAGAAGATGGACAGGTTGTGTCAGATCAAGTTGGCAGGGGTGGGAGAGAGGGCTGGTCATGGGATGAGGCCGGGGTTAGGGAGAATTTAAATTTCAGAGCTCCCTTTACCCTCCCCCATTTCTGAAGAAGGGTCCTGACCTGAAATGTCAGCATTCCTGCTGTGTTCCTCCAGCTCCACATTGTTATCTCTGGCTCCAACACTGACAGTTCTTACTACCGCCAAGATTGTCCATCTGTTTTATTGGTCAGAAAATATGCAGTGCATATCAAACTTCTAATGCACTTCTGGTAGGAATGCATTCCACTGGAGCAAAGGCTCAAAATTACTGTGTACTGTGAAATCTTGCACTGATAACTCCTTAAATATAGAAAATGTCCCAAGTACTTCATATAAAGATAATTGTTAAACTGAGTCAAGAAAGAGGAGAGAATAAAAACTTGGTCAAAAAAAAGGTTCTAAAACAAATCTGAAGAATGAAGAGAAAAGCAGGCAGGTTTTACATAGGAACTTTAGATGGCTGTTAACATTGCAGTCAATGCAGGAGTGGAGGATGTAGGGAATGCACAAGAGTTGGAGCAAAAAAAACAAAGTGCAGAAGGGTTGAAGTGGGCCATGGAGACACAACCATAAAAGGATGAGAACTTAGAACTTAAAGCATTTGTTGACTAGGAATCATGTATCGGGTGAGAAAAACTTGGTTTGATGGGAGAACTGCGTTAGTACCCGACTTATAGAATTCTTACTGCTCGATAAATAGATAGCCGTATTGTCCAGAAAGCATCCAGTGGTTAATGCATTAAATCTGACTATCAACTTGATCAATAAACTCTCTATATGGGATTCAGAAATGTTTTCTTGCAGGTTGAGCTAGCAGATCCATTCTTCAAGAAATCAGAATCAGTTTGGTTAATGTTGAGCTAGAGAAATAAAATCGGACTCATCCCAAATCATACACATCTCACAACTCCAAGAGAGGTTGGCAAGGATACAGCTAAAGTGCTCATCATAACTGCTAATAACAAGTGTGGATTGTACCAAAGGAATGGAAGACAACAAATTTAAAACATTTCATCCAAAAAAAAGGAAATTATTGATCAAATCAGAATCAATTGTTGACAAACTTCTAGTGTCCATAGTGCAGAACAAAATTATTTAATTATTGAAGAGATAGCAGGATTATCAAAAGCGGGTCGGATTTGACCATTTAGCTTCTGAACAACTGATATGCTGTACAATTGAAACCTTACTGATATTGTAAACACAGATTTCCAGACGACATCTGATAAAATGATTACGACATAACAAAGAATATTCTGGCAAACAGAGATAGCAAGAACTGCAGATGCTGGAGTCAGAGACAACACAGTATGGAGGTGCAGAAACACAGGCCAGGCAGCAGAGGAGCTGGAAAGTTGATGTTTCAGGACCCGACTCAAAACGTCAACTTTCCCGCTCTTCTGATGCTGCCTGGCCTGCTGTGTTCCTCCAGCTCCATACTATGTTGTAACTATTTGCCAAAATAGAGACATTTAAATGCCAGGTTTTAAAAGTCAATTCACACAACTTTTAACGAAAAAGAAGAGCCACAGCAAGGGTCCAGACCCGAAACGTCAGCTTTCCTGCTCCTCTGATGCTGCCTAGCTTGCTGAGTTAACACAAGCAATTCAGTACAGCAGCACAAATGCATACCAACCCGTGCTAAAAACTAACCAGAGCAGTGACCAGATTCTGAGATTGAAAACAGTTAGACTACTCAAATAGCAGTTATTTTTTTCCAAATTTGTTCAGAGCATGAGGACATCATGGGCTCAGCCAGAAATGATTGCCCTTTCTTAACTGGCCTGGAGAAGACAGTGGTGAACAGTGGAAGGGGAGGCAGTGTTAAGTTGAGTTGGGTAGGTATGACACAGTGCTGTTAGGACAGACTATCAGGATTTGATGCAGGGACAGCAAAGGAATGGTGAAAAGGTTCCAATTCAAGATAGCTTCCTTCCTAGCTGCAGGCTTTCAGGTGATGTTTCTGTCCATCTACTGTTTAATGTGATTCTAAGTAATGGCGGACACAGGTTGGGGGGTGCTGTTAAAATACCCTTGGTCAGTTGCTGCAGAGCATCTTGTAAATCTATAGTTTCCAATAGTTAGATCAGTGGCTGGTTGTTTGCAAAATTTCTAACAGGTAACCACTCGCATTCCTTGCCATGCTGTTGCATGGGATCTGCTTCCACATGTGTGGCAAGAGAAATTACATGCTTTTAACAGGCATTGTTACACTGCATTTCAGTTTGGTCCAGATGGACTATTATTGCAGGGTAAAGCAAGCTTTTTGGTGGCAATGCAAAGAAATACACTATGGTAACCAGTTCCTTGTATAATGGTGAGCGTGCTGGTTTCTGAGCTCCGGGATGCGAGTTCAAATCTAGGTGTAGCCTTCTTCCTGTTGAAATGAGCAACAAGCCAAGGAAAGTCTCGCTTAGTGTAGCGGGATGGCACAGTGGCAGAGTGGTTAGGACTGCTGCCTCACAGCGCCAGGGACCTGTGTTCTATCACAGCCTCAGGCGACTGTCTGTGTGGAGTCTGCACATTCTCCCCGTGTCCGTGTGGGTTTTCTCCAGGTGTTCCTGTTTCATCCCACAGTCCAAAGATGTGCAGGCTAGATGGTTTGGCCATGCTAAATTTTCCATAGTATTCACAGATGTGTAGATTAGGTGGGTTATAGAGGGATGGGTCTGGGTGGGACACACTGAGATGCAGACTTGTAGGGCTGAAGCATCTGTTTCCACACTGTAGAGCTTCTCTGAACTGTGAAACCAGTGTATTATAGCTCTAGAAACAAAAGAAGGTTATACAGTCAGTCAATCACGTGCAAGTGCAAGATCAGCTGAGCAAGGATCACATGTCTGCCCACAGGCCGCAACCTTTTTCTCCCCAGCTCCTAGGTCCATGCCGGATGAAGAAAGATTACAGGAAACGCTGTGCCACTCCATATCTAATATCTGATGGTCTCAAAGACAAGTCACAACCACAAAAGGTACCTCCCACAAAACCACTCTTGAAAGCAACCAGCAACGTTTTGGATGTTTGAGAGCTTCAGATCCAGAAGTCTAGCCGAAATATGACCAGCAGAACTACAAGATAAAATACTAATGACAAGTGATTAATCTGAACCACCTAAAAAGTAAACTAAAAATATAACTTTAATGAGGAATGATAAAATGAATTCCCATACACAACCATAAAAGATAAGTGTTTACCTTATATGTCACAAATGTAGATCTTTAAAGATCCATAGAGTAAATAGGAGAATTTAGAGTGATACCATACAATGCGCAGTAATTACAATGATTGTTGGCCAGCGTGCTTCAGACAAGTTGACATCTGACTAAAAACAAAAGTCACCTTCTTCTAATCCAGCAAAAAGCATAAGACCTGAACGAAAGCATCATTTCGTGTTTGCCATCTTCCGCCAAAACATGACATCACATCATTCACAGATGGCATAATAACTAAAGAACTAACAAATTTGGCCACTGATTCCTTTATTCAAACACTTCAGGACAAAGAAATAATAATGGCAAACCAGCACATATCACTTACTGCTTCCACAGTAACAAAACAAGTGTAATCTCAGTTTGAAGAAGAAATTATTCAGCAACTACACCAGGCCTGAATCAGCTGAACTGCAAACTGCAGAGAAGGGACAAGACTTAACACATACGATCAGTGTAATGAAAGCATTTCAAGGGGTCTGTGGTCATCCCAGTTTAAAAAAAAAACAAAAATTTCTGCCATATGTCAAGTTTGGAGAAAAATACTAAAAAAAAATGATAAACTAAAATGATTCGACCCAGAAAATGTCTGCAACGACCAGAGATCATGATTAGAGCAATTCAAGAGGCAATTTCAGAAATTAGACGTGACAGAACAAATTGTTGCAGTTGTCTCAAAACCATTCCTTCCAGTTGACACTTACGTGTTGGCTACCATATCCCACGAGTTATTTGATTCACAAAGCACTGGAGTCAATATGGAGATAGCAGCACTACAATATAATATTGAGCTAAAAGTCACATCAAGGGACAATGATTTTGAGACTCAAAAATACTCACTTTTATCATCCTGAGCTTTTCAAGTGCAAGTTAATTTTGGCTACACATACCTTTATGAGAGTGTTCTCCCAAATAAAGACAATTAAGTCTAAGTATCACACCTGCCTAACAAGACATTTGATGGACTGTATACAATCAGGAGGCTCAAACTTCAACCTAAAATTTCAAGTCACAAGCAGATGGATGGTAGTCACAGGTGTCACACAGATTTGGTGACCACATGACAAAGATCAAGTTATAAGCACTTGATTGGAGATTGATATAGCAGTAAAAAATAAACTGTTTCGTCTAGATGTTCTGCTGGCACATCCTGAGTGGCACTTAAATTCAAAAAGTGATTGTGTTTTGGAGACCACTGTTGTGCATGGCACATAATACTGTCACTATGCTGGACAGTTTGAATGTCAATGGGCTGTGTTGTCCTGAACGATGATGTGTTTCGAGTATTGTTGGAGGTGCACTCAGCCAGGGGAAGTGAAGTGGGTGGCAGTGTATCACACGCCTGACTGATATATTAAGGTGGTTGTTAGGTTTTGAGAGAGTAAAACTAAATTACTCACTGCAGAATTCCTAACCTCTGACCTGTTCTTGGAGCCATGGTATTTATATGGTTTCTCCAGTTCAATTTCTGGTCTGTAGAAGGATTCAGTGGTGGTAATGCATTGAATGTTACTAGGAGAGGATTCTAATATGTCTCGTTTGATCTGGTTATTTCCAGTCATTGGTATGTGTTATAAATGTTACTTGCCTCTCAGCACAAGCATGGATGTTTTTCATGTCTTCCTGCATTTGGATAGAAACTGCTTCTGTATTGGAGGAGTCATGGATAGAGCTGAATATTGCTTAGTGAACATCTTTTTTAACCCCTTGACGGAAGGACAGTCAATCATAAGTCAGCTGAATATAGTTAGGTCTGGGACAATACCCTGAAGCTTCAAGGGGTCTTGCGGTGCAGTGGAAGCATCCCTATCTCTGTGCCAAGAGACCTGGGTTCAAGTCACACTGCTTCAGGGGTGTATCATAACATATATGAACAGGTTGATTGAAATGATCCACCCTGAAACTTTAGGAGCTGTTACAGTACAGTGGCAATGCTTCCACTTTTGGGCCAGGAGACCCAACTTCAAGTGCCACCTACTCCAGATGTATAGTAACATCTCTGAACAACAGGTTAATTAGAAAATATCCACCCTGAAGCTTTCCTGTACATAGAACATAGAACATTACAGCACAGTACAGGCCCTTCGGCCCTCGATGTTGTGCCGACCTGTCATATCGATCTCAAGTCCATCTAACCTACACTATTCCATGTACGTCCATATGCTTGTCCAATGACAACTTAAATGTACCTAAAGTTGGCGAATCTACTACCTTTGCAGGCAAAGTGTTCCATTCCCTTACTACTCTCTCAGTAAAGAAACTACCTCTGACATCCGTCCTATATCTTTCACCCCTCAATTTAAAGCTATGTCCCCTCGTGCTCGCCGTCACCATCCAGGAAAAAGGCTCTCCCTATCCACCCTATCTAACCCTCTGATTATTTTATATGTTTCAAGGCCAAGATAGCTGACCATCAGTGACTGCAACTATTTTTCCTTTGTTCGAGCTTTGACTCCAACCAGTGGAGAGTTTTCCCTCAACTGCCATTAACTTAATTTGCTGGGGATCCTTGATGCCATACTCTATCAAATGTTAAACGGAGATCAAGGGTAGTTACACTTGCCTCACAGCTGGAATTCGGCTCTTTTCACCATGTCTAAACCAAGATCAGGAGCTCAGTAAGCCTGGTGCAAATACCATTCCCTCTAAACTGCTCGGCCACAAGCCACTTAGAGAGTCCATGCACATGCTGACCACTGTGTTAATAAACTCACTTCCAGTTCCAGAAGGCGCCTGCAAGCAGAGATCATGGAAGTCCATTCGGCAGGCGTGAAACAAAAGGGAAGAACATAGGGTGAAACCCAAGCTGAGTGTCAACACGCAAGTATCGCAGAGCATGTGCCAATTTTGACACTTTTGAGAACACCTTCCATCACTGTGCTGACGACAGAGTGGACTGATGGATAGTAGATGCGGGTGTTCCCATGCTATACCTTTACTGGACCAGATTGGCTATCATGCAGTTGGATCAGAAGCATACTTTCAGTAGTTTTGCCAAATAGGGAGAGTTTAATTTAATACGTCAGGGGGTGGGAACTTATGCAAGGACTCAGGAGGAGGGAGAAAAAACAAACAGAAAAGGGAATACGAAAAAAGTGATAGAGGAATCAAGGTCAAAATGGCAGCATGGTGGCTCAGTGGTTAACGCTGCTGCCTCACAGTGCCAGGGGCCTGGGTTCGATTCCCCCTCTGTCTGTGTGGAGTTTGCACGTTCTCCCCATGTCTGCGTGGGTTTCCTCTGGATGCTGCGGTTTCCTCCCAAAGATGCACAGGCTAGGTGGATTGGCCATGCTAAATTACCCATAGTGTTCAGGGATGTGTAGGTTTGGGGAATAGGTCTGGGTGGGATTTGTCGAGGGTCGGTTTGAACCTGTTGGGCCAAAAGGCTTGTTTCCACACTGCAGGGATTCAAAAAAATAGATAAAATTCTATCAGGGCTACTGAGAAAAACAGGAGCGAGACAAACAAGTGTTAAAAAGACGAAGCTTAAAGGCTTTTTGCCTTCATGCGCAGAACATTTAAAACAAAGTCGTTAAACTAATCGTATAAATAGATGTAAACAGGTACAATATTATTGGGATTATGGAGACATGGCTGCATGGTGACCAGAGATGGGAACTGAATGTCCAGGGTATTCAGTATTTAGGAAGGACAGGCTAAAAAGGAAAAAAGGTGGTGGAGTGGCATTGTTAGTTAAAGATATATTAACACAATAGTGAGAAAGGATATTCGCCACTATCAAGGTCCATTATCAAGGACTTCACAGCAAAGCATTTACAAAGCAGTGGCAGGATCAAACTGACTCAGCATGGATTTGTGAAGGGGAAATCATGTTTGACAAATCTGTGGTAATTCTATGAAGATGTAGAGGTGACAATGGGGAGCCAGTGTGGTATATATGGACTTTCAGAAAGCGTTTGACCAAGTCCCGCATAAGAGATTATTGCACAAGAGTAAAGCGCATGGCATTGGGGGAAGTGGATTGAGATGGTTAGAAAACTGGTTCACAGAGAAGAAACAGAGAGTAGGAATTAAGGGTCCTTTTCAATGCGGCAGGCAGCAACTAGTGGGTGCCACATGGATCAGTGCTAGGACCCTAGCTATTCACAACATACATTAATGATTTGGATGAAGGAATAAAATGCAAAGTCTAAAAGTTTGCACATGATACCAATTTGGGCGAGAGAGTGAACTGGGATGAGGATGCAGAGATCCTTCAGCATGATCTGGACAGGGTCGAGTGAGTGGGCAAGTCAATGGCTGATGCAGCATAATTTGGAAGGATGAGGTGATTCACTTTGGAAGCAAAAACAAGAAGGCAGATTACTACCCGAATGGCTGTAAATTGGGAGAGGGGTGTGTGCAGTAGGACCTGGGCTTCCTTGCACACCAGTCACTGAAGGAAAGCATTCAAGTGCAGCAGGCAGTAAAGAAGGTAAATGGTACACTGGTATATTCATTGCAAGAGGTTTTGAATACAAGAACAAGGATATGTTGTTGCAGTTATATAGGGCCTTGGTGAGGCCACACCTAGAATATTGCGTACAGTTTTGGTCTGCTTTTCTAAGGGAGGATGCTGTTGCTCTTGAGGGAGTGCAGTGAAGGTTTACCAAACTGATTCCAGGGATGGCGAGACTGACGTATAAAAGGAGAGATTGACTAGTTTGGGATTATTTCCTTAGAATTTCAGACAAATAGGGCTGTGAGGATCTCAGAGACTTATAAAATCCTAACTGAGTAGACAGGGTAGATGCAGGGAGGTTGTTCCTGATGGCGGGTGCATCCAGAACCAGGGGTCACAGTCTGAGAATTCAGGGTAGACCATTTAGAACAGAAATGAGGAGGCATTTCTTCACCCAAAGAGTAGACAGCCTGTGGAATTAATTACCACAGGAAATGGTTAATGCCAAAACTTTGAAAGTATTCAAGAGGTGGCTAGATTTCACACTTGGGGAAAATGGGATCTCATATTAGGCTACTGAGTTGGATGATCAGCCATGATCATGATGAATGGTGGAGCAGGCTCGGAGGGGCAAATGGCCTCCTCCTGCTCCCATCTTCTGTGTAGCTATGTTGTCAGGACCTTTACAGGATCCAGCACCTTAAGCTAATTCTTGATA
This sequence comes from Stegostoma tigrinum, assembly GCF_030684315.1. Classification (NCBI taxonomy): domain Eukaryota; kingdom Metazoa; phylum Chordata; class Chondrichthyes; order Orectolobiformes; family Stegostomatidae; genus Stegostoma; species Stegostoma tigrinum. Next base: position 33,113,627 of record NC_081375.1, read on the forward strand.
TCACATGGACCAAACTAAATGAGCTGAAAACTGGCATCTGTGTAGCTGGGGAGCCGTGGAAGAAGGCAGAGATGAAACATTTGATGCTTTCTGCTGACGGGGCCTCTTCAGCACTGATGTATTGGGATGTCACCTCATTGTGGATGGGAATATTTGTTCAGCCTCTTCCTCCTCCAGCAAGTTGTTAACAAACAAAACCATTTGTGTCTCAATGTAGCAAGACTGTAGAATTTAGATATCATCTGCTGATTGTGGCATTTCTCATCTCTGTTGTCTGGCACACAAATAGCCCTGGGGTATCACAATTTTGACACCTCCTTTTGAGCTATATCTAGCACAGACTGGGAGATATGCCAAGCCATGAGGTTACACTCTGAGATCAAATACAAGCTGCTGCTGCAGATGGCCACAACACCTTGTGTAAATTATGTCTTGAGTAACTCGATCTGTTCAAAATCAATGTATTCAGCATTGTGGTTGTTCCTCACAATATGACAAAGACATTACTTTCTCTCCACAAGGGCCATGCTGTGAATACATCTATCAATACCATCAATGGGGAGATGCGTCTGTAATAAGTCAATAGGTGAAGACAAAGAATAGCTTTGAATCGACAGTCTTTCACTGTGATTAACAATGTTAAGAGCTAATACAATCCTAATATATGGTGTGGCTGTGTTAAATCATTAGCACCAGCACGAGGAGCTCACTAAAAATCAGTTAAACATAGTTTCTGGAGGACTTTGAACTTTGGATGTGACCGAATGCACCTTTCACTCAAGGTTTCCCTTGCACTATCAAGATACAGGTATTTCTGCTATAATGCATGTTTCATTAACACAAATTGTCTGTAACATGATTGATGGCTATTGGACGCTGTTTGGATAATGTGAACTTTCTGCTGTACAGGTATAGTGATTTTCTATCGCGCAAGGTCATGCACGAATTCAACTGCTGCGGTGTAGGGAAAATACCCGTACTCACACTCAACTAAGGCTTTTACACAGAAACGTAGAAATTGGGAGCAGGAGTAGACCATTTGGCCCTTCGCACCTGCATCACCATTCAGTATGATCACGGCTGATACCCCTTGAACCCTTTAGCTGCAAAAGGCCATGTTCAGCTCCCTCTTGAATATGTATCTAATGGACTGGCCTCAATAGCTTCCTGTGGGAGAGAATTCCACAGATTCACAACTGAGCAGAGAAATTCCTCCTCATCTCAGTCTTGAATAGCTTTTGCTTTATTCTTAGACTGTGACCCCTAGTTCTAGACTTCCCCAACATCAGGAACATTCTTCCTGCAACTAGATTGTCCAGTTCCATTAGGGTTTTATACGTCTTTATGAGATCGCCCCTCATTCATCTAAATTCCAGTGAGTACAAGCCCAGTCAATCCAGACTTCCCTCATATGTCATTAGCTCTAACATAAATAACAAGTTCGAAATTCAGACATTCTACACTTAAAAAGTACCTTGCACTGGTATGTAGAGGTCTTACTTCTACTAGGAAAATGTTCTTAAAAGAATATTTCAGGAAATGAGTTACTCCTGGTTACTAAAGATAAATTGAAGGACAGCTACTTTCCTCAAAGTTAGTCCCCATATATCTGGTGATCTTTCCCTTGTCCCCTCAATGGTCCCTGATATAGAAGTGCTGGTCACCCGTAAATCTTACGAGCAGTCATTCTTACATATCTGCAACAATTCCGTTCCCAAGATCCCCACGATTGATGGGATTCATGAGTGCAGAGCTCGTTAAGAATAGATTTAATTAAAAATATTACAGATACACAATTTTTGCCCATGTATGTTGATTTCACAGATAGAGGATTTACTACATAACAAAGTAGCCCATAACTTTTAACCATTTACTTGGTAGCATTCAGTTCAGTAATGGAACTTCATGTTGCATGCACATCATCAGGAAGCATAAATCTCAAAAGCAACCCTTTGAAACAAATTTACAAAGTGCCATTTGGAAACAAGACATATAAAGATTAAGGAATCAGAAATTGATGCAGTTTCCCCAGAGGCCAGAAACAATAAACCATTAATTAATTTCCAGGATAAATCAGTAATCGTCTTTAGTTCCATTGTGTTGGGAAGACGTCAGTCCTATGTTTTCAAGTAGGTGTGGTCTAAAACAGGTCCTATCTTTTGTGAAAGAAGCACAAAAAATATGCTGGAAAAAAAATCAGCAGATCCAGGAACATCTGTAGACAAAGAAACAGATACAACTAGTCTTCAGAACTGAACGAAAGTTGTTATTGGATTCAAATTTAATCCTGTTTCTCTGTCCTGACCTGCTGAGTCCCTCCAGTATTTTGTGTTTGCTTCAGAATTCCAGCATCTGCAGTGTTTTGCTTGTATCCTTCGTGAACATATGAAAAGTGAAATAGAACAACATACTCTGATTCTACACCTTGTTATCTCAGATTTTCAAGCATCTGCCATTCTTACAATCTCCAAGATACTCTGACTTCAGTTTTTGACGGAGGAAGATTTTATCCAAATTCATAAGTTTAGAATAGAGTGTAGATTATAAATACTTTTAATTGAGCAAGACAACCCGCTGAGAGAAGTTGCGAGCATATTCACTATCTGTATTGTTGCACAGATAGTTTATATAAACTAAGGCTAATTATAACCATTGCTTCACATATTCACTTGCGTGCTAATGGAATGAAGAAAATTTAATGTTAAACTCATGCTATCTCAGATTTTTTAGCTTATACTCAAAGTCGCATAGGATGTTGGTACTTGTTAAAGACAATTAAAATTAGCCCTATGGTTACATCTCAATTACACAACTGTAGTTAAACACTGAGGCCAATATACAAGATGTCTTTTACAGGAGCAACGAGTATTACTGCATGTGCAGGACAAAAGACCATAAGCAATTTGTAACCATGTCAGATTGAAGACTCATTACAAGAGTCAGCATACATAGTTTAAAAGGGGAATGGAGTTGTCAGGATACAGACAATCCAGCAGACCCCTTCAAGGGTCTAGGCCCGAAATGTCAGCTTTTGTGCTCCTGAGATGCTGCTTGGCCTGCTGTGTTCATCCTGCTCCACACTTTGATCTCTGAGACTGTGCTTGGTTTCTTTGATGTAGAGGTGCTACACTTGCCCTTACACCTCCCCCTTCACATCCATTCCAGGCCCCAAGAAAACCTTCCACATTAAACAGATGTTCACCTGCACATCCACTAATGTGGTCTATTGTGTCCACTGTTCCCAATGTGGCCTCCTCTATTGGTGGGGGGGAGAGAGACTAAGTGGAATCTTGGAGACTGCTTTGTGGAGCACCAATGCTTGGTTCACGACAAACAACAACTTCTCTCAGTCATGAGCCACTTCAACTCTCCCTCCCATTCCCTGGACGATATGTCCATCCTGGGCCTCCTCCCGTGTCATAATGATGCCACCCAGAAACCAAAGGAACAGCACCTCACATTCCGCCTTGGAATCAGCCAACCCAATGGTCTTTACATGCTTCAACATCTCCCCACCCCTGACTAGCACCCCTCTCATCCCCCACCTCCTTGACCTGAACGTCTTCTTTCCCACCGATCCACTCCTCCCACCTCAGTGACCAACTCCCAACTACACTTCTTACCTACACTCACCTCTACCAGCTTCATCCCAGCCTCCTTGACCTGTCCATCTTCTCTCCACCTATCTGCTTCAGTATCCACCTTTTATCTCAGCCTCCTCCTCTCTATATTTATTTCAGAGCCCCCATCCCCTCCCCCATTTCTGAAGAAGGGTCCAGATCCAAAACATCAGCTTTCCTGCTCCTCTGATGCATCCTGCCCTGCTGTATTCTTCCAGCTCCACACCTTGTTATTAATTTCTACCATCAGCAATGGTAAGAGTTGAATCCAGGTCCAGAGGGTGCCCTGAGAGTTATTGGATTACTGGTCCAGTGATATTACACTGCACCACTGCCTCCCTAATCACAGGAGTTAGACCTTTGGATGGCAAGGGAATCAAAGGTTACAAGGGTCAGAAAAGAAAGTACAATTAAAGCCATGATCAAATCATCTATGATCTTATTGAATGGCAGAGCAGATGAGAGGTCAACTGGCGAACTTCTGCTCCTATTCATGCTCTTGAATGTACTTCATGCAACAAGTAGTAAATATTCCAATTTTATATTACTCCATTAGGGATTTCAACTAATAATCTCTATACCCGTAATTATTAGATATATACTTTGAACCCATATCACCCTGAAAATGAACCATAACAAAGGTTCTTTTTACTTATTACAGGTTCCAGAAAATCAAAAAGGTGGATCTTTGCTTGATGAGTTAAACCTGCAATTATCACATAAATAGTACTGACACCAATATAGTTCAATAAACAGTTGTCACAGGACTCATGATCTGCTGGGTATTGCTATCCACTCACCGAGTAGGTAAAAAGGTTTTGGTTTTAGAATAAATGTTTATATTTCAAAATAATATGCCACAGATATATATCACAGCACAATGAATTAATTACTTTTAATATAACATTTGTTAGACGTATAGAGGAAACAACACCTCACTAATAGCAACGAAAGGAAACTTGACAGTGTTAACTGAAAGCAATGTTTATTTACGCAGTCAATTATAGTTATTTTAGTCAACGTACTCAGGCATGCCACAATTCCAGGGCAGGGCTTACACAGTTAATGGTTAGGTTCTGGTGAGTGTTGCCGAACAAAGAGACCTTCACAGTTCCTTGAAAGTGGAGTAACAGATAGACAGGATGGCGAAGACAGCATTTGATACGCTTGTCTATATTGGTGAGTGCATTGAGCCTAGGAGTTGGGAGGTCATGTTGCAGCTAAACAGGACATTGGTTAGGCCACTTTTGGAATAACACATTCAATTCTGGTCTCCCTCCCTCAGGAAAGATGTTGTGAAACTTGAGAGTTCAGAAAAGATTTACAAGGATGTTGCCTTTCATTGCTATTAGTCAGATGTTGTTTCCTTTGTACACATAACTTTTGTTAGATGTTCAAAGTAATTAATTAATTGTGCTGTGATGTCTATCTGTGTCAAGTTCTTGGCATATTATTGTGAAATATAAAATTTTATTTTAAAACTGAAACTTTTTCTCTACTCAGTGAATGGATATTAACACCCAGCAGATCATGAGCTTTGTGACAACTGTTTACTGAACTATACCGGTGTTAGGTCTACTTATGTGATAATTGTAGGTTTAACTCTTCAAGCTAAGACCCAGCTTTTTGATTTTCTGGAACCTGCAATAAGTGAAAAGAACCTTTGTTATAGCTCATTTCAGGGCGATATGGGTTTAAAAGTATATATCCAATAATTATGGGAACAGGGATTATTAGTTGCAATCCGTAACGCAGCAGTATAAAATTGGAATACTTACTACTGGCTGCATGAAGTACATTCAAGTGTATAAATAGGAGCAGGAGTTAGCCATGGACCTCTCAACTGTCCTACCATTTAATAAGATCATAGCCGATTTGATTATGGCTTTAATGTTGCCAGAGTTGGAGAGTCTGAACTAGTGACAGAGGCTGAACAAGCTGGGCTATTTTTCCTGGAGCAGAGGCTGAGGGGTGACCTTATTCAAGTTTGTAAAATTCTGAGGGGCATAGACAGGCTGAACAGTCAAGGTCTTTGTTTCAGGGTAGGGGAATCCAAAACTACAGGGTGTATGTTTATGGTGAAAGGGGAAGGATTTAAAAGGGACCTAAACGAGAAACATTTTCACGCGGAGCGTGGTGCATGGATGGAATGACCTGCCAAGGAGGTAGAGGAGGCTGGCACAATTAAAACTTTTAAAAGCCACGAATAGGAAGGGTTTAGAAGGATAGTGGCCAAATGCTGGCAAATGGGATGAGAATCATTTAGGATATCTGGTCGGCATGGACAAGTTGGATCAAATGGTCTGTTTCCATGCTGAAAATCTCTATAACTCTATAAAACGAATACATTGCCACAAAGAGCATTGGTGCCAAGTCAAACTGCAAAACTACTCTGATTGTCATGGGAGTGGCATCATGACAAGGGCCAGAGGGCAGCCTTAGAATGAATAGAAATGGGCAAATGTAATTTTACCCACCTTATCAGTTGAACAAAAACAGGTGAAAACTGAAAACTAGGTCAATAGCTTCCATTTTTGTCCATTTATAATTAAAGCAAGGACTGTCAAAGCTCAAACTTGAACTAGGACTTGCACTGCATATGTTCAAGTGAATCTGACCCTGCTCACTCAACGCTTTTTGACTCAATTACCTCAGTCCTTATATTATGAACAAACCTTTCAGCCATCCTCAAAATTAGAATGCCTGCAATGCAGAAAAAATGTGCATAAAACCCTAAACTGTACTTTTGGTCATCTCTCCTTAACATCAGATTGTGGTATCAAGGAGATCCTGAAAAACCAGAGTCAATGGGAATTATGGTGAACACTCTTCACTAGCTGGAGTCGGCCTGGCACATAGGAAGATAGCTGTGGCTATAGAAAGGTCAGTCATCTCACGTATATGACATCTGTGCAAGAATTCCTCAGAGTAATGTCCTAGACCTATGCATCTTCAGCAGCTTGATCAATGATCTTTCCTCTATCACAAGGTCAGAAGTGGGGATATTCACATAATGTTCAGCATTATTGGCCACTCTTCAGACATGAAGCAGTACATGTCCAAATGCAGCAAGGTTTGGACAAAATCCAGGCTTGTGTTGAAAAGTGGCAAGTAACATTCATGCCACACGAACACCAGGCATTAACCATCTCCAATTAGAGAACAACCGAGCCACCACAGCTGAATATTCAATTGAGTTACCACCACTAATTTCCCTGACTATCAACATTCAGGAGGTTACAGCTGATTAGAAATTGGACTGGACTCACTGTATAAACTCAGAGGCTAGGAATGCTGCAGCAAGTAACTCAGCTTCTGACTCTCCATAGCCACATCAAAAGAGGCCAGTCAGCCACTTGTATCTGATTGGTAAACACATACATACGAAAAACTCTGTAGACTTGTATAAAATAAGATTTCAGCTCCAGGTCGAGCTAAAGTTGAAATGAGTTGGGGTTTTGTCTTCATCACCAATCCAGGTAGAAAATTTCAGACGCCCACCACTCTTCAGGTGAAAACGTTTCTCACATGTCCCCCCTCCTATTTCTACCACATCTGAGCCCTCTCCCTATTTAGAAAAACAGATTTTGTCCAGGCCCCTTTTTCTGATGAAGGGTCTAGGCCCGAAGCGTCAGTTTTTGTGCTCCTGAGGTGCTGCTTGACCTGCTGTGTTCATCCAGACCCACACTTTGTTATCTTGGATTCTCCAGCATTTGCAGTTCCCATTACCACTCATAACTTCATAATTTTATTCCCCTTTTATAAATCACAAATTCCCTTCCGATAAATTTAACTTGCACAATAAATGTGTGTTAACATTTGTAATTTTCTTGTCCAAACAGCAGTGGAGGCTGAGATCATTCATTGAATACATTTCAGGTTGAGCTAGACAGATTTTTGGTTCAGAAGGGAGTGAGAGTCGTTGGAGCAAGGGGGACGGTCAGGAAAGTGGATCTGTCTTGATCTTAATGATGGAATTGGCTCAAGAGGCTGATCAGTCTTGTGCTGTTCCTATTTCTTATGATCTTACGAGTTCACATCCTTAACTTTACCAAAACACAGATGTTTTCTTAAAAGATGAAATTCCATGAATACCAATGATATAATTCATTTGTCTATTACTATACAATTACTTCAGGATGAAGACTGGCCAAATAACCAGATGAACTTCCTACTCGTCTTCAAAATGTCACAAGACCGTTGCATCCTCGAGTTGGGAGTTTGGGTCTTAGTTTAAAAGTTTCATACAAAGATAGCATATTAGTAATGCAATGATGAATGCTCTATAACTTAGTTGTTCACAGCAAGAACAAAAATATTGGTATTCAATGGAGTGCGTCCCTCCATGTGACTGTGTTAACTCCACATTATTAGAATTACATAGCACTTCCTGAGACTTTTCCCTGCTCAGTTGATGTCCTATAATCTCAAAGCTGCAAAAATAAATTTGTTTATGGAAAGCTCCAATTCACATCCAACAATCTGCTCTGAAAACTCTATTCACATTTTTGACGGGTGACAAATCCCGTACAGCAGCTCAAACATTCCACAACATTTCAGATAAAACCAATAATACTGTAAAGATTAAATGCGATCAGAGATAATGGGAACTACAGATGCTGGAGAATCAAAGATAACAAAGTGCGGAGCTGGATGAACACAACAGGCCAAGCGGCATCTTAGGAGCACAAAAGCTGACGGTTCGGGCCTAGATGTGCCCTCTCTCCTACAAATGCCAGATCATTTTAAAAACAATTTCAGTATCAGGTTCCCTGGACAATACTTGTATCAATATTCATACAAATTTCTCCATTTAAGATATACTGTTTACTGACTAACAAAGCAGGAAAAAAAATTTACTCTCACCATGTTCTGTGACCAAGAATTATTTTTAATTCATCATTTCAGTCTGCGACATTGTAATTGTACATTAGCTTTGCAGAAATGGTCACAACTGGTAAATAACCCGATTAAAAAACAAATTAACTTAGACTTGGCTGTGGTACATCTGCTAAACAACTCAGCAAGTGTTGTAAGTAACAAAAAGAGAAACTCTGGAGAAACCAAAAACTTATTGCACCACAGGAGAATTTTGTTAAGTCAATGCCCTAATTGCCGTGACAATTAACTCCATCTGTTTCACAAAATGGATAGATATTGCACGGCAATGTTGTACTTGTTTAATTAAAAAAGAAGTATTAAGTTAATGGCATGTAGCTAAGATGAATGTGGTAACTTACAGGATCCTTAACTATGTACAGGGCTCCATAATTATCATAAAAATCAGCATCCCATCATTTAGTTGATATATTAATTTTTCTTTTTAAGTAATACAAAAAGGTATAAACATAAAGTAATGACAGATAGTAGGAATTGTCGATGTTGAAGAATCTGCGATAACAAGGTGTACAGCTGGACGAACTCAGCCGGCCAAGCAGCATCAGAGGAGCGGGAAAGCTGACGTTTTGGGTCTGGACCCTTCTTCAGAAATAGGAGAGAGGAAGGGGATTCTGAAATCAATAGGGAGAGAGGGGGAGGAGGATAGAAGATGCATAAAGGAGAAGATAGGTGGAAAGGAAACAGGCAGGTCAAAGAGGCAGGGCTGGAGCCAGTAAAAGTGAGTTTAGGTGGGGAGTTAGGGAGAGGATAGGTCGGTCCAGGGAGGGCGGTCAGGTCAAGGAGGCAGGATGAGGTTAGTAGGTAGGAGACAGGGGTGGGGCTTGAGGTGGGAGGAGGGGATAGGTGGGAGGAAGGACAAGTTAGGGAGGCGGGGTCGAGCTGTGTTGGTTTTGGGATGTGGTCAGGGAAGGGGAGATTTTGAAGCTTATGATGTCCACATTAATACCATTGGGCTGCAGGGTTCCCAGGTGAAATGTGAAATGCTGTTCCCGCAACCTTCGAATGGCATTGTTGTGGCACTGCAGGAGGCCCAGGATGGACATGTCGTGCAAGGAATGAGAGGGGGCAGGGGGAGTTGAAATGGTTCGTGACTGGGAGGTGCAGATGTTTGTCGAACACCTAAAGCTTGGTTGGCGACAAAGCGGTCCCCAAGCCTCCACTTGGTTTCCCCGACATAGAGGGGGCCACAGTGGCAACAGCAGATACAGTGTACCACATTATCAGATGTGCAGGTGAACATCTGTTCGATGTGGAAGATCTTCCTGGGGCCTGGGATGGGACAGGGGCTGGGGGGAGTTGGTGGATAGAAGCGGCGTAGCACTTCCTGCGATTGCAGGTAAAAGTACCAGGGGTGGTGGAGAGTGTGGAGCGGACAAGGGAGTCATGGAAAGAGTGGTCCCTCTGGAAAACAGACAGGGTGGGAGGGAAAAATGTCTTTGGTAGTGGGGTCAGATTACAGATGGCAGAAGTGTCGGAGGATGATGCATTGGATCTGGAGGTTGGTGAGGTGGTATGTGAGGATGAGGGGGATTCTGTTTTGTTTGTTACTGCGGGGAGGGGACATGAGGGATGAGTTGCAGGAAATGCGAGAGACACGGTCAAGGGCGTTTTCGACCAGTGGAGGGGAAGTTGCGGTCCTTGAAAAACGAGGTCATCTGGGATGTCTGGGAGTGGAATGCCTCATCTTGGGAGCAGAGGCAGTGGAGACAGGAATTGGGAATAGGTGATGGCATTTTTGCAGGAAGATGGGTGAGAGGAGGTGTATTCTAGGTAGCTGTGGGAGTCGGTAGGCTTGAAATGGATATCTCCTATCTGTCTCGCCCTCTCTCCCTATTTCTTTCAGGATCCACTTCCCCTCCCCCATTTCTGAAGAAGGGTCTCGACCAGAAACATCAGCTTTCCTGCTCCTCTGATGCTGCTTGGCCTGCTGTGTTCATCCAGTTCTATGCCTTATTATATCAGGCATAAACATAATCTTTGTTACAAGCTGCAAAATTATCACCTGGTATTATCTAGTGTATTCGCAACAACAGAAAGTAAATTAGCATGGTGAACACACTGGATTCAATTTAAATGAAACAAGACTGAAACAAATCAAAATAGAATTATTTGCTTCATTTGAAAGGAATATTAAAAGGATCATAATTTATACACAAAGACACTGAGTACTTATTTTTGGTGAAAACTTAATTGGCAGTAGTAATAGCCTGCATTACAACAACAGTAACTGTTACGTTGATGTTACAAGAAGTTCAGAGTAGCTAGGAGGTCAAATAGCACTCTTCCTCCATGCCAATTACAGTTTCCAGCTCAGGCCATTCCAAGAGGGTGTATTGACATATTTCCATCACCCTGGGGCTAGACAGACTGTACCACCAGCATAATGTCTGGATAATTCTGTTTTTTTTGTCTGTTGGCTTACAATATCTATTACAAATAAACAAAAACATACTTCACAACCACACTGTTTCATTTAAATAGTGACATGCATCAGACAAGAATGAACCAAAGATCCCCAATAAAGAAAAGTTGAAAACCAATTAAATGGAATATAAACAATGGACTTCAGAAGAACCATTTATACCGCGACTACTTCTGCATTTAAAACAGAGAATAAGATATAACCAAACTCCTCTTCCACTCCTCGCAAACACTGTCAAGACTTTCATTGTGAAAAGCCCTCAAAAACTTTAAAAAGGTATCACCTGCAATTGTGTATCAGTGACATTAGTTAACAAGTGTGACCCAATACAACTCCCAAGTTTCAATTTCATCTATCATTACTGTTCCCTATTAAAATAATTAAGTTATAAACTCATTGCTGGAGGCCTGAAAGCATTTATTGAAATTATTTGTTTATATAGCTCTTTGTAAATTCCTATTTAAATTTTTAACGTTTTTTGGGTTTTATTCAAACTGTGCATTGCATCTGCTCAGCCAGAATAGTATAGCATCAGATTGCTCCTTTTAGTTCTGCAGAATATTTGTCATTATTGCAGTGTGCTTTAATTATTTACCTTCAAGCAGTTATATTATTGAGAGCATGCAGAAGTTTTGTTATTAAAAGAATTCAAAATATTCACCAAAGATTCCTAGATAGCACCTTCCAAACCCAGAAGTAACAAGCTGTAGAGCTGGATGAACACAGCACACCTTCCAAACCCACACCACTTCTAACTAGAAGGTCAAGGGGCAGAAGATACATGGGTACACCACCACCTGCAAGTCCTGCCCCAAGCAACTCACCATGGTGACTTGAAAATATTGCGCTATTCCTTCATTGTCACTGGGTCAAAATCTTGAAATTTCATTCTGAAATAGTATTGCGGGATATCTATAGCACATGAACTGTGCAGTGCAAATAAAAAGCACCTCACCACCACCTTCTCAACAGCAACCAGAGGCAGGCAGTAAATGCTGGCCAGCCAGCAATGCCCACGTCTTGAATGAATTTTAAAAAAATGCTTCTGGAACAAATATAGTTAACCAGAAAATATTTAAATTCTGCTTCAGCATTTCCATTGCACTTTCTTCAATATTTGATTTTCATGATTTCCTGTCCAGAATTGATATCAGTTATAGACAATTTACTGGCATAAATTTTACATTAATTTTATTCAGGTCAGATTAGGACATTACCTTAGCAACTATCATCAATTAATTTTTGATCCCACAATGTATTTCCTTGCATTGGAAGCAGTCTAGCAAAGGTTTTAAGTTGATTCTGGGATGAAGGGGTTGTCTAAGAAGAACCTTTCAGCAGACTAGGCCTGTACTTGAGTGTTTGGAAAAATGAGAGATGATCTAATGGAAACATGGAAGGTATTGAGAAGGACTGACAGGCAAAGTGGAGAGGAATTTAGAAAAGGGAACAGTCCCAACATAAGAATTGGCTATTTAAACTAGAGGTGAGGTGGTATTTCTCTCTCAAAAGCTAGGGAAGCCAAGACATTCAAGAAATATAAGGATGAGCTAGATGTATCTTTTGGAATTATTGGGGGGTATGAGGAAAACGTGGAAAAGTGGAACTAAGGCAAAGATCACTGAGCTTGGGGGTTAACTGATCTACTCCTGCTCTGTTCTTTGTTTCTTTTGGTCCAAGATTAAAATTTAAGCCAGTCAATGGAAAGCAAAAGAGGATTTTCCTACCAGATACTAAATTTCCATTTGTTACCAAATACATAACACCAAAATGGGTCAAAGTCTTAAAATGACAGGAACAGAACTTGCACTAACAACAAAACAGTTGCAACACAAAAAACTTTTAAAGTCCAACATGTACTGCAGGAAGACTGTGGGCTGCAAAAGCAAAGGATCTTCAATGATCAAGATGTCACAACAAAATAGGGGAATTATTTTTGATAAGTGATTTGCTGTTAAAACAAACTCAAAAGTCAAACAGGAGAGAGAGAACCATTATATTTTTGGCTACCAGCTCCATCATGGAGCTTGGATTTTAATATGAAACCTGCATGTGTGGCCCAACTCAGCATAATTTTATATCAAATGGAAACAGAAAATGTTTAAATGCCCAACAGGTCTGACAGCATCTGTGGAGAGAAGAGTTAAAATTTTAAAATCAATAACTTTTTTCAGAATTTTGTTTAGGATTCCAAATAAAAGTCAATGATCTGAAATATGAACTATTTTTCTCTCCAAGAATGCTGAATATTTCCACTTTTTTCTGCTTTTTCGGATTCACAGCACCCACAGTATGCTTTCATTCAAAAAAAACCTTGCGTTTTACACATTAATCCAAATATGAGTCACTTTTAAATAGTAACCATTTACCGTCCTGGGTTTCATCCAATTGCTTGGTCATACCAAGCCTCAATACAGTGTTGAAAATCAATTTTCAGTCACATCTTCTAACTAATCCCAATCATCAAATCCTCACCCGCACGTGAGATGATTCAAGAGACGTGGTCAAATTTTCTTCTCGTAACTCAAGTGCGTTGAGGTACATTGTAGTAAACCAACTCAAGAAATCAACTTACTCAGTACATCAATGAGTACTAAAAAGTTAGACACTCCAAAACCTTATAGTTGCACTGCTCACTGATCCACTGGGGAAATATTTTACATCATTTTTATCCATACAAATCCTTGAATACTATAAAACAAAAGCACCCAATTTCCTTAAATAACTTTAGATTTCACAATAAATGTGACAAGTTTGCTCTGCTTTTTCTGAGTGCTGTGCGATATAGTATTTTATAGCAAATGTTATATTTGTGAATAGAAAACAATATATGATTTAAGAAAAATATTGACTATATTTTATGTAATTTTTAATACAAAGAAATCATTACTTTATTTGGATTTTTGTCAAATTATACAAGAAGCACACAATTCCAGTATAAAGTTCATTATTTTTAAAAATAGTTACAGAATCTAAAGCATGTACACTTGATGGTAGATTGTAGAACCCTGGGATGCATTAATTTCCTGAACAAAAAAATAGGGCAATACCTATGACGTAAAAATGATTGGTGCCAAGTACACATTACAGCCTAATATTATTTGCTGCAATGGTTCAGAAAAAGATCTTTTCACACACAAAAAAGTACACACACAAAATTCAAATTTGGATACTTTGTCATATTACACAAAACAAAGTCTTCCTGGAACACCTACAAAATATAGATATGTCCTACCCACGTATATATTGGCTCTTTTTTGTATTTGCAATTTGATGCGCCATTCATTACCTTAACAAGACAAACGTTTCAAAGACTTAAAAACCTGTCCATTCTCAAAATGAATCGAATTCCTCTGCATATTTTAAAAATTATTTAGTCTATCAAAAGGCACATTCCACATCCAAAGACATCTGGATGATAAAGTACAGTATGGAACTGCGCGCAGAGAGGGGGAGATAGACAACGTGGGCAACGATCCAAAAATGCCAGCACTTTGGCAAAACAACTGAAGCCAGTCAATACCAAAGCTCAACACCACGCAAAAGAACCGAAATGTTCCTTTGCGACTATTACTGCAATTTATTAAACGTTCTCTGCATTCTGTAGCAAAAAGAAATAGAAAGTATTTGCAACGTCAAACAAGTACGGCAGAAATGTCCTACTTCACGTTGCAGTGGTTCTACAATTTGCAAAAAAAGCTACGACATCTCTTTGAGATACTGCCGTCATTATATCCAACTTGCACAGTGATCGAAAAGCGTTTTTCCCCAGTCAGATTTCAAACCCCAATGCATCGCCTGAGCCAGCTTTATGAACGAAGAACGTTATAGTTCAACCTTCACTGTTCTGCCTTCTTTCTTTTTCACTGGCTCTTTGAAAACCAGTGCACAGCCTTTTGCTATTTCACGATCCCTACGTTGACAGTTGCTCAAAAGAAAAAAAAAGACATCTACGATTCAATCCATCCCTTATCATTTAAACCCGCCTTACAAGGCAGAAGGTGAGCTACTCGACGTTAAAATAAAAAAAAGGCAAAACTCAAATCATCTGTCTTACCTTTTAATTTCTTCCTGAGGCTCTTTGGCAGCTTTATACTCGGGGTCTCTGAAAGCGTCGGGGGCGGGATAAGGAGAAACAGGAGGAAAATAAAAGCCTTTTTTTAAAAAGACTCATAAATTTGGCAGATCTGAAAACACGTACGGCGGCTGACAGCTGCAGTCAGGATCGGTCAGGCGATCGACAGGGGGCTATTTGTACACAAACACACGGGGAAAGGAAGAAGCAGGTTGCAGCAACAACAGCAACGCAAGCCCGCCCTGCCTCCCTGTCTCTACCCCAACCCAACAGCAGCCTGTAGACGGCACAACACATACACAGACACCCCTAGCAACAGCCGACAGGTACAAACCTCATCAATTTAAAGTGCAAATAGAAGGGGGGGAGGAAATATCCAACAGTAGACAAAACAACGTCAGAGTAGGGTTGTCGGAGAGGGGAGGGGGCTGGGGAAAGGGAAAAGTTGAGCTAGTCGTTCTCGCCGTCAGTAAATTATCAGTAACGGTACTGCTGCAGCAGCCATTTTGTTGTAACTGACAAGAGAAGGGTAATCGTGCTAAGGAAACGACCTCTGACCCTGTCTGGTTGACATGTGATCATAACGAACGAGCTTTCCCTCTCTCCTCCTGCCCTAATCCCGCGGCTCGCGCCCAACCGTCCCGCCTCTTCGGGTTACCATGGCAACCCACTTCGGCCTATCTCTGCGGTTGCTATAATGTCACGTGACCCCCACTGCGACCGCAAACTTTCTTTATTTTCAGTGGGGCTGGGGGCAGGGGTGATTGTGGGGTTTTTTTGCATTTGGTCCGGGGTTTCAGACCAGTTCGTCAGACCTTCCTGCTGTCCTTAAACCGCCAAAACAGGGAAGAGAGAAATAAAGAGACAACAGGTAAACACCCGGTGATCGGAAAGGAAATTGATGATAATAATAATAATGATGATGACGATGCCATAAAACTTCCAAAAAACCAGATAGGGCCCGTCTAAACTGTCACTCCTGTTTGCCAAATCCAACCAATAGAGTAAAGGCGCTAACGGCACGTGACCGCGTCCCCGTGAACGCTGGTTGCTCCGGTAACGGGTCTGCCCCCAATCATCTCGAAAAGCCACCGCCAACTAGTCCGTCCTCAGCATATACAAACGACCCGGTAATTCTGAATTGTACACGATCTGATACAGCTCGACATCATCTACTTAATAGGTACAGAGCTTATTTAATTTGACCCAGTGAAATAACCCAATCAAAATTAAATATATTAAAACTGAATTGGCACTCCACTGTGCAGCAGCAGCAAAATACCATTCAGAGACGCAGCCTCCTCTAGTCCAGTTTCTTGGTCAGACCACTTGATAGCCTGGATTTGGAAAATAGATTGTAACTTTCTTTCAAAAATAATAAAGTAGTAAAACTTTTTTCTTTGAGTCAGTTTGCCTATGTTGAGTTTTTTATTGTCTAATGTGACAATCACAGTGAAACATTTGTGATCAAAGTGCCAGGAGGCAAAAATGGGATTTCTTGAGCCAAATATTCCAAGAACTTGAGCAACAAAAACCCAACAAAGTGGTCATAATAGTTCTTTGAATTTCAAAAGAATCATTAATTTTTTTAAAAGATGTAATGATTTTAAATTGAACCTGCTGCCCTGATCTTCTGCCATCCCTTCACCTGTCTAGAAGGCACTGGTTGTATAGCAGACTTGGATTTTGTAGGTCCATATCACATTCCAATATTTCACGCAAGTGATCATTGTACAAGTACGCCTAAGCAGTCAATGTAAGACAATTGCAGGAAGAGCCACAGCAAAGCGCCAGACTAAAACCATACCAGTCCACATTGCAGTCAAGACTGATGGTGGCAACTAGGGAAGAACATCCCAATTGTTCTTCATTCACAAATAAAGTAACTAACTGTGACAAAGTGTGAAGCTGGATGAACACAGCAGGCCAAGCAGCATCTCAGGAGCACAAAAGCTTGGCCTGCTGTGTTCATCCAGCCTCACACTTTGTTATCTTGGATTCTCCAGCATCTGCAGTTCCCATTATCTCTAACTAATTGTGACATTCTGATTAGAGATTTCGTAACTGAGCACATACCAGTGATTTGGGACTTTTCTGCTTTGTATGGTTCAGCTACTCCCAAAATAAATACATTGTGCCATTGTACAACCCTCACTAAAATGTTTGAAAATGAGGATTTTTAAAAATTTCACCCTTATCATTACTTGTTCCCTAACAGAGCACAAAACCTCCAAGGCTGTCAACAACAATTTTGAAAAAGATGCTGAATGGTGTATGAAAATAGGCTAAGATTACTTTCTCTGCAATTTTTTCTCTTTCTCATACCCCCTCACTACCAAACACAGATATGCCATGTGAGGGTCTCAGATGTGAACTGGTAGATCTGGTTTATGCTGTGCCATCAGGACAGCAAACAATCTTCTCATTGACTTTGGAATGAAGTTCCATGTAGCAGGGCATCCTCTCAAAGTATGTCTGTTCCTTACCATTGATTTGCACAAGAGTTTATTTGTAAAGAACTTGGGAATTTTTTTGACAATTTTTTTCCTGCTGAGACTTATCATATTTGTTGTAAAATCAAAAGTCTTTTGAGCAGTGTGAAAGTGGACAAGGAACACTAAATTCAATGCTGGTGTATGGACATAATTCCAGACAAATCCCTTGACTAATATCGGTGAAGTCCACCTGATTCACCACTTCTTAATTGAATGTCACTCAAGGGTGTAAAGAGGAGACCTACAGTTATTCAAAAATAAAGAAGACCCTTTAAATATAATAGACAGTATATAGAAGTAAGTGGTTTACATTTTCATGTCCTAAAATATATCTTATTAACTTTATAGCCATGAATTTTTGGTTGCTAAATGTCTTTCATGACTTTTTATGCTTTTTTAAAATTATGAAATAGTCTTTTAGAAACATGTTTTCCCAAAAGTTGTGTTTCATAAAAAAGCAGCTCTTTTATTTTAAGTTCAAGTAATTGACATTTTGAAGATGAACCTGTACTGTAGACAAAAATAGCTTATGAATGTGATTGTTTTATGAACAACAATGTAGGGACATCCTGTTAAATTTTACTGATAGTGAAAAATACTTCAGATGTCTATATTGAAAGGTAAGTCATTTAATTATGCATAAAATTACATGCTCATAGAGCCACAATCAGCATTGTGAATGGTTCCCATGGCAAGGTGCATCAATGTGCAGTATCTAAGAATGTGAATTTTAGAACCTAGACAATATTCTCTGAGAAATTTCCTGTAAATTCCTCTTGTTGCTGATGGAACACTGTCAGTTTAAGTTAAAGATGATTCATTGATGAAATATTGTTGGTGAATTAGGTCATTTAAAAAAGCCAATAAAACAAACAGATTTCCAAATAAGTTTGAATCAATTTGCATGTTCATTTCAAGATTCAAGTTTTTAATTAGTGTTTTCAATATGGAGTTAGATAATTATTTGCATCATAAAGTTTTTGACATGCACACACATTTTGTTTACTAAAATGTAAGCGATCATAGTTTTCTTATTAGCTAGCTTACTTATTAAATTTTTTTGGAAGATACCCAAAAAAGGAGCAAATTGAAAAGCAATAATTTAAGACAATCTTCTAAATTGTTGTTTTGAATATGGCAAAGAAAAGCAAACCTGAATAACACGCTTATGGTGCATCTTTAAAATGAGCTGCAACACTGGCATGGTGATATAATGCATTTCTGTTCAGCGTAACTATTCCATTGAAGTTCAGTTCCCACACAGCCGGTTTATGAATTTTGTTCTCAAAGTCACTGGAAAGAATCAAATATAGTGAAGAAAGGAAAGATGGAGTTTGACTGTTAGGTGTTTAAAGAGTGGCATGGTATACACTTAGTGAGAAGCCGCATGCCTTGTTCATCAAAATAATGCAAAACACATTAAGATCTTCAAAAAGGTAAGTTTTAAAAATTAACAATGGGAAAATTATAAGTAAAAGCCCATAATGGAATTGATCTGCATTAGTAGAAAAGGCAAACTCCAATCACCATAACACATTACCAGTAATATCGGATATCAGAAAGTATATACGTATATCCTTGTTCCAAATTGTTTTTGACTACATTTGAAAAGATTATGATTGAAGGGTGCAAATCTACAGATATAAGAATACATACTTAAAATAAACTGCAAGTTACTGCAAGTTACAAATTTTCAGTGTTTTGCCAGGATTTAAAAATCTTACATCAATATCAATGACTTTTTTTTAATCTAAAGAGAGTGAGGTAGAGAAAAATCAGCTGATTTGAAATTAATTTATCATTTTATTCTGACAATACACCAATTAACACTAGTGATTGAATTTGCACATCAGTTTCAACAAATTAAAGCAAAGGAATCTTGAGTTCTCTAGCTAAATAAGGTTAGATTTTACCTGGTTTCATATAATATTTCTAAATTAGGTAGACATGTAGCTTGCCTGAGCTAGATATTGTTTGTTGTGTTCAGTTGTACTGGGTGAATGCATTAGCTGAGCTGATTTATAATTCTTCCAAGGGCACTGCAGGGATTCCATAGAGACCAACACATTCATAAATAGCAAACAACTGTCTAGCAGAAATAAGGGGTGGCACATAGCAATGCCAGTGTAGTGTAGACAAACTGAGTACTGCCAGTTTGATAAGATAAAGCTCTCTAATGTTTCAACGATAGTCTACATATCTCACATGACTATCTCTTTCTAATATGGATTACCAATTCAGCTTCAGTTCCCTCAGCAACTAATGAACAAGCAGTAAAATCAATAACTGCAAAATGTGGATTTGTGTGCTTTCTTTGCAACAAACAGTAAATGTTATGCAGGCAGCAGGATGCTCAGGTGGGGGTGGGCTGCATGAACCCCCAGAGGCCAGTGTATTTGTCATTTGGCAAACCAAGATAGATGTAGAGCACAAATTCATCAAAGCTTTCTCCAAAAGAAACACAATTCTTGTGTTAGTGTTATACTCCATCTATCTAGAGTCTGAAAAATGAATAAATAATGAACTATTCATTTCACATCGCAGGGACAAGCAACATACAGTGGTACAAAATGAGAACTAGATAAAGAACACACAATAATCTTTTGTCATGAACAATAATCTTTTGTTAATATTTTCGTGAGTTTCTGAGCTGTCATAATGTTACATTTTGTCAAGATTCCAATTCTAAAATATTCAAATTCAATCACAAATAAAGAATTCAATAACATTTTTCAGTTTATGTTTTCACTACTGCCTTGAGCATGGTCCAAACGCTAACATTTCAGTATTCCGTACCAGCACAAATTGTATCTGACGTTGCAGATAAAATTATTTTAAGCGTATTATAGCTGTGAGGAATGGGAGCATAAATAAAGCATTTATTTATGCAGACGTAACATATAATTAATTACTTTCAACATTAAAGTTCAGTACTGAACTCAAAGGATGATTTTTTTTAAAAAAGAGATATCAGTTTTTTCGCACTGAGTGGCTCTGTCTACAAACAGCTCAACTTATCGAGGCAACGTCAACACTGCAGTGCCAGTTCCTTTGTTTCACCAGTGACAGAGCCAGGATCTAACATCTCATAAATTATATCAGTGATTGACAATGATGGCACTGTTTGTAAACATAGACAGGGATGCCAAGTATTGTAACCTATTAAAAATGAAGTAGCTTTACAACAAAATGACCTAGAAGCACAGCATTTAGAATGCAGATATTTTAATGTTTAACTATAAATAGACAAATAGTTAAAGTGCACAATAGCTGTCAGATATGTGAAGAAGCCAATATTTTAATACATTGGTCTGATTATTGTTGAACTATTGCTTTTCCTTTTTATCCATTTTGATAAAGAAATTGATCTGACTAGCAGTCCGTGATATAAATTGTCATCAGTTCGTCAATTAAATAAAACATGAAATGTAAAAGCTTTGCTGCATTAAAGGTATGAACTGTAGTTATTGGTTCAGTTAAAGCAATGGAGAAAGTTTACAAATAGCCCTCTTTATAAACATTGCATTAATTGTGTTTGTAAAATTGTATTTAAAGCATTTTTTTATTTCTGTTTAAACATTTCTACTCTTGATCATTTAAGCAAACAGCAGCTGTAATACTTTAACTGCTACTCATGGGAAAGAACTGAAATCGATTCCATGCACTACTCTGTCGGTGACAATGTTCCTGCATTATGAGCAATTGTTGTACAATCTCCTTTATCCTTTGTGGAAAACTGAACTTTGACGGGCATGAAATAGTTTTCTTTATGTTAAAAACACATACATCACTGAAGAGCTGCCTTATTTGATTTTATTGAGCACTTTTTTTATATTGAAACAATTCAGCTTTGTAATTGCTGAAAATTTAGATATGAACTGCATTTATTTGCAATGAATTATTTTCACCTTTATATTTCTGCATTGGGTCACTTCTGTTGTGTGTGAAATTCTTGTCATACTGTACTTCATATCTATGATTTTAAATTAATTTCTTAAAACGTCAGCTACTGTTTTAATAACCCTAAAACCTACTACAGAGGCTCAATCAAAGGCAACGTATTTGACTTCATCAAAACAAGTAAATTGCAATGAAACATAATCACAAACAGATTATGAACAAATCTGATATCCTTCCAGTGATGGCTGAGAAAAGGCATCATAGTAGAAAAATTTGTCTTTTAATGAAATCTAGTTTATCTGTAATGAACACGTCTGTGAAATATTGTACCACTTTCACTCTTTAATTGCTGAATTTATAGATCCTTATAGATTTTACAGAACTTATAGATTTTTAAGAGTGATATTTTGCTTTCCTTAGTTATTTCCTCCTCACATCACACCGCATTCACTGGTCAAAGAAGTGTTAAACAGTTTGCTCCCCAGCTCCTGCCAGTGTTCTTCCCTAATCAACTGTTAAGACAAGCACCAGAGTGCCGAGGGTTACTTGGCCTCTGACTTTGTTGCCTTCTCCTCTAGGGTAAGCTTTTGCATCTCACAAGCAGTTTTCCTTAAAGGTTCAAACTAAATTTAGAGATTGATTTTTGCCAGCGAGCACAGAATGATGGGTTCTGAAACTGGATGGTGCTGTTCTCTCTTCTCAGCCTGCTAAATGTATTTCTAACTGCACATTCGTTATGAACTGGAAGTGCATTAACTTAAGATGTTGACTTAAGCCACATCTGCATTATTGATAATTCTGAAAAGAACTAGTGCTGGGTTTGCAATGTTCATGAAACAAAGTTTAAATGCAGCCTATACTCAGTCCTTAAGTAGAAATAGGTGCATTCAGATACCTAACTATATCGAAGAGGAGTGCACATGACAAGATGGATTGTTCTTCCTAGGTTTTGAAATAAGTAGACGCTGCAGTGCCCTTCTTGGAGATTGTTTGTAAATGTCAGGAAGTTGACGAGGATAAGGTGTTGTTAGCCTAAACTGTGCAAAGTTCAGGCAAGAAAGGGAGGGTAGAGCAGAAGCTCAACAAGGCCGATAGGTTGTGCAGGAGCAGAGGCTGGACAAGCAAGCAAAAGTATTACAACCAGACCCTGAGCAAAGTTTCCCAATTTGTGGCAGTTCCAAATAGGATACCCCACGTACCCTTGGTAAGTAAGAATGAACTTGCTTCCCCTCTTTATGCAGGAAAAAGGGAGAGAACTATTATCTTCAGAAACCTGGTTGGGGAGGGCAACATCTCCTGGTCTGGAACTTCCAGTTTCATGGCAAAGAAGGTTGCGAGTAACTCAGCAAAAATAGCTTAATCTTGTTCAATGGTGACAACTGGAAGCTCAATAGTATATGAAGAAGGCGATACGGACATAACTTCTATTACCGAGGTCACTGCACTCTCCCTCTATGATCATGAATGTTTAAACAAAATGACAACAAAGCTCTCCAAGGTAACCTTCACCATATCGGTTGGGAGGAGTCCAGGGAGGATTACAAACCAGAAAATGAAGTTGGGCATCACTATAGACCTAAAAAAAACTAGAAAAATTTTCCAATTATAGAATCAAGTGAGATTGTGTGGTGTGCATTGTAACTACTCAAGATTATGGATGAAACATTCAGAGGCCTGAGTGACAACAGGTATGGCAAGATCTGTGACAGAGTTGTGCAGGAAATATCGTGAGGTCTATTTCAACATTGGGATCAACCCGCTGCACCTTTATGTGGCAGCAAGTTGCCAAATAAAGGAAATTATCGCATGTACATGCCCCAATAATGCCACAGTGCAGCACATTAACATTCCGCTCTTATCAAACGCACTGCACGACCTAAATGTGGAGAATTCTTCACACAGTAGTTAAAGAAAGTACCTGGTGACTTCAACTTGCCACATCGTCTGAGGGACCTCCAAGTGAACATTGGGCGCTCAAGGCATGATCCATGGGCAACAGACACGTGCATCCCAGATGAGAACTAGGTGCAGGAGTAGGCAATTCAGTCTTCAAGTCTGCTTCACCATTTGATACAATCATGGCTAATCTCATCTTACCTCAACTTCACTTTCCTGCCTGCTGTCCATAATCTTTCAACCTATTACTGATTAAAAATCTGTCTACCTCCTCCTTAATTATCCCAGTAATCCATCACGCTCTGAGGTAGTGAATTTCACAGAATCATGATCCTTTGAGAATAGTAATTTCTCCTCATCTCTGTTTTAAATCTGCTACTCTTTATCCTAAAACTGTGACCTTTTGTTCTAGATTGCTCCACGTAAGGAAACTTCCTTTTACATTGACTTTGTCAATCCCCTTTAGCATCTTACATGCCTCAATTTAGATCTCCCTACATTCTTCTCAACTCCAGAGACCATAGACCTAAACTGCTCAATTTGTTTTCATGAAATAAACCCCTCATCTCTGGAATCAATCTCGTCAATCCCCTCCACCTTCAAATCAACAATATCCCTCCTCACTCAAGGAGACCAAAATTCCACACAATACTCCAGTTATGGTCTCATTTATACATAATTCACACAACACTTACCTACTTTTTATTCTATTCCTTTTGTAAAAGATGCCGAAGTTTAATTTGCTTTCCTTATTACCTACTGTACTAGCATTCCAGTTTTCTGGAATTTATGCACAACGGTGCCCAGATTTCTCTACACCGAAACACTCTGAAACTTCTCTCCATTTAGTTAGAATCCTTCATTGTAACCTACTTTTCCACCTATTTTAGTGTCAGCTTCAAATTTGACCACAGCATAATCTATTTCTGGATGCAAGCCAACATGGACATTGGCTTCAGCCATGTACCAACCCCCAAGAAACCTCATAGTAAATCACTGATCCATTTATGGTGTTTGTTTGAACTTTAACGCTGTACCTCAGGGCTTTTCTGGCATCCTTGTAATACTGTTGCAAGACTGCTATGCATGCAGGGACATGGAGTGGATCAGGCTGCATCTCCAGCTGGTTTGCTTGCTGTCATTCATACTGAGCCTACCTGGAAAGGTGGCCTTATAAGCCTTGACCCTAAGCCAGCAATACCAGGCACACATTACTTCTGTTTTGCCTTGCTATTTAGTGCAGAAACAAAGCCAGGATTTGTGTCATGATCTTCAACAGACCTCAACCAACACATGGGACATTAGGTCGAGAGTCGTCCCCAACACCAATCCAGGAATTGGACCCAGTCATTCAGCAGCTCAAGGCAGCCAGAGTCAGGATGCTGACCTCATAAGGGGCGAGGAATAAAATTTTGCCAGCCTACCACCTACCTTGACTCTTTCTGCACTATTGTGGGTTGAAGAAGGTTTTCTAAAATTGCAAAGTGATCTTGATCAAATTGGTCAATGCACTGAAAAATAGCCAATGGAGTTTCTAGATAAATGTAATCAATTGCATTTTGGTAAAACAAAAAAGGGTAGGACTTATACAATTAATGGTTGGGGCTTAGGGAGTAGTATTATAAAACAGACAGACCTCGGGGTTCATATACATAATTCTTTGAACTTTGCATCTCATGAACGGGATGGTTGAAAAGATGTTTAGCACGCTTGCTTTCATTGCTCAGTCCTTTGAGTATAAGAGTTTGGAAGTCATGTGAGGTTATACAGGACATCGGTGAGGCCTCTTCTGGAATATAGCATCCAATTTGGGTCACCTAGTTATAGGAAGGATATCACTAAGCTGTGAAGGGTTCAGGAGAGAATTACCAGGATGTTGCCAGGTATGGAAAGTTTGAGTTATAAAGAAGAGCTGGATAGGCTGGGACTTCTTCCACCGGTGCATAGGAGGTCGAGAGGTGACTCTGTGGAAGTTTATAAAATAATGAAGAGTACAGATAGGATTATCGGTAGTTGTCTTTCCCTAGGATGGAGGATTTCAAAACTAGGGAACACATTTTTAAAGTGAGAGAAGAGAGATTTTAAAAAATTATGAGAGGCAATTTTTTTTTACACAGAAGGTTGTTCACTTGTGGAATGAACTTCCTGAGGAAGTGGTGGTTGTGGGTACAATTACAATATTTAAAAGGCGTTTGGATAAGTACATGAATAGGAAGGATTTGGAGGGATATGGGTCAGGAACAGGCAGGTGGGACTAAATTAGTTTGGAATTATGTTTAGCATGCACTGGTCAAACTGAAGGGTCTGTTTCCATGCTATATGACTCAGTTACCCTAAGAGAAGTAGGTATTACAGGAATTAAAAATGGATGGCACAGCTGTCACTTTTGGGGTAGATGGAGAGATGTTTCAGACGTGTAATTAGGGAAGATGTTGTAGACAATAGCGAAAGTGGTAGAACATGAGCCTTGGTTGAAGATGAGTACAGTACCAAAGATAGGATGAGTAATATATGAAACATACAGATAGTAAAGCTAAGACATATTCCTGAGAATGAAGAAGGATTTTCAGAAGAGGATAAAACAATTATGGTTAACCAGGGAAATTAAGGATGGAGATAATGGGAAGTGCAGATGCTGCAGAGTACGAGATAACAAAGTGTGGAGCTGTGGAGGTGTGCTTTGAAGCTGCTAAACTTGAAAGCAGTGTTTTGAGTTTTACACTCTCTAGTTTTAAGTTCAGTTAAAGAATTCTTGAGTGCTCTGAGTAAAGAATCCCAGTTGATAGGATATAATTTAATATACCTCAGAGTCTGCTGAAAGATGTTTGCTTTAACTGGTGACTTCGAAATTCAAGCAAGACACATGTGCTTGTAACACAACACACTACTCAAGTCTTCCATTACTACCTGGTACTCATCATTGAAATAGTTATTAAAGTGTCAAATTACAAGTCTTTTATTTTCTTTTTAATTTATCCCTTAACTGTGTCTGCCTATGTATGTATGCAGGAGTTTCGATCAAAGACGATTGGGTTCAAATCATTGACATTAATTAGATTGCCTTGTTGTTTAACTTTGTTCTACTGAAGTTACAGTTTTAATAATAAATTGTTAATTTCTGTATAAGTTAAAACTTGGTATCAGGTATCTGTTATTCTTAAAGTTTGGTTAAGAACAATTTCAAGGTTCTTTGAATCTTTTATTTCTACTGTGATGCAAAGTCAGTGATAGTGAGTCTGATTCGGTCTGGCTTGATATCTCTGTCATAACAAAGCATTACTTCTGTTTATGGGTAGAGGCATGTGAGAGACCAATAAACTGTAAAATGGAAATTGAACATTGCTAAGTAGGTAAAGATATCAGAAACGAAAATCAAGTGGGATTGTGTAAAGTATCTACACACGATTTTCACTCTTTGAATGTTCAGTTGGCTCATGAACACGTCAAACAACTGCTGCATGTTTGTGCCCATTATCTAAGGACCTGAAGTGATGCTTAAATTCCTCACCACTTCACGTATTACAAATCTCTGATATGAGGCATCAAATTCAGGACTGTTGAGAGATATAGGATACCTCAATAAGACCTAGCTGATTACACTAGTTGGGAAGCCCTAAAGTGCCACTCAGTAGAAGTATAATGCATGCACAAGGGCCACTACCGAGTAGGCAATGGCCTGCTAAAAATGATGTTCAGATGTTTGGATTGCAAAGGTAGATTTTTTTAATGTTACCCACAAGCCACGTCCCATATCATTGTACTATGCCATGCCCTGTGCAAAATCACTCAACAAGGTAGGATGTTTTTCCAGTGGAAGAGATGGAAACCCGAGGTGCTTGCACTGATGAAGATGGGGAAGGGATGACATGGGCCAAGATTTTGCGGTCAGGACATGAAGAAGCTATGGCAATCCTGAGATAAGGCAGACAGACCCATGAGAATCTAATACCTAACAGATTTCAGGTTGACTAAGTTACTGCTGACTTCCAAGGCAGTGGGTTCCTGTTTAGTGCAACTGTATTGTTCAGTTTAATTAACAATGTTTTTTATTGGCTTTAAAAAAGGCATATTGTTTTGTGTTAGCTCTTACAGGAGTTATGCAGTCTTGAAAGACATAGCCATGGATCCAATTGCATGCAGTGGTACTTGCATAACATTGTGTACTCCTGTGACCTTGGTCTCCTGAGGGAAAAATGGTTATGCACCGTGGCTCAAGTAGGCTCATATAGTTACTTCTATATATTGAAAACCATGTGCTGCTTTATTTTGGCTTGGATGCACTCATGTCACCCTGATACCTGTTCTAAATAGGGATAATGTGTTTCTGAGTGCTGTGTTAGCTGTAATAGCAACCTGCTGCAATATCCATCACCATTCCACCAGAGTGGATGCCCCCTCCTTTTCTGAGATGTTTTATTCTGCAGACAGATGGAAGTATTAAGCACAATCTTGATTCACATTTTATGAGCATTTATGCCAATGTCAATTATTCAAGGTTTCCTAATAAATGATTAGCACTTGCCTTGTCCTGCTACTGGCAGAACATTAACAGCATGAAATGGTCGCCGCATTTTCAGTGCACATGTTCCACAAAGTTTGCATACAGTTCTCCTCTCTGACATCTCTCTGCATTCACATAGTTACAGTGCCTGATTCCGCACTGAGTGTCACTTTTCGGTAACTGTATGGTGCCACCACTTACCACTGCAGAGTGCACTAGATCATTCATCCTTTGCTGGCACCAGAGGTGGGATCTTCTGTGGGCCTCACAGGAGGTAGGCTGCAACCTCTGTCCTGGCTGCCTTAATCTTCCTGTTGTTTTCCCAGAAAGCAGGTCCTCACGTCTTTGCCATATAGCCTGGAAGAGAACCTGCAGCACTGCTGAAACTGGAGCCACTCGCTATGATGGGTATGATATCTCTGGGTGAAGTGGGAAGAGGAGCATGGGATGGAGTCACTAACAGATGCTGATGGATGCTGCTGACTTTTATTGGACCATCTGACTAGTCTTAAATAGTGCACCAGGATTTTCGACACCAGAAGGTCCTTGGTAGGGTGAGAAACTTACTTTGCCCCACAAGATGTGCCAAACTCTTTGTACATGCATATGTACAACATTAGAATAAGTGATCGCAAAGAAAAGCCAATCTGCCTCCAAGCAGGAGTGACAAATGCTTCCACAGCCAAGGCCAAGTTTAGATTCCATAACAGAGGACTATGCCTATACTGCTGAATATTGCAACATTATGGATTCTCTTGAGAAAATCAGAAAGGTCAGATCAATACTTCAAAATTATTTTCAAATGCCTATTTTCCTATTCCATTGTCTTATCAATATCTCCTCACAGCTTATGATAGTTCTCCGAAAATTTATTTTGCCTCCCGCTTTGGCATAATTTGCACTTTTGGTCATCATTCCCTTCAGCCTGACTGGCCGATCATTGATATACACAATGAACAGTGGTGGACTCAGATTAGAACTTTATGGGTCATCATTACCCACTTCCAACCAACCAGGAAAAACTGCTCTCAACTCGTTATGGGCCTCTCCTTTTAAGTAATTGTTTAACTCTGATTGTTCCAGTAATTTCCAATAGTTTCCTGCATGGTACCTTGTCAAAAGCTCTCAGAAACTATATCCTAACTGCAGCATTTGCCCATTCCAAGTAGTCCATCACACTCAATCAATTTTGTCAAGCCTCATCTTCTTTTCAAAACCACTTGTCCACCCTATTTATTTTCTCTTCATCTAAATATTAGTAATTTTACCATTAACAGTAAAGAATAAATTACCGCCGTCATGTTTGTCCAAATTTATTCCATCAGTCTCTCAGATCCTTGGATGCATCCCATTAGATCCCTGAAACATGTCCCCTTATATTGTACCAACTTCTTTAATACTTTCCTTTTGACTAATTTATCTCTATTTAACAAATTAACATTCACCTTTCCTTGTATCTTTCTCTTTATTAAAAAATGGTGCAGAATACCTTTTGTGAATCCCTGTCAAATTTATTATGTTCTACGCAGTTATAGTCTCTATGTGAAGTAATGATTTGCCTGTTTATTTGACACAAAAGTTGCAGCTAAACTCATGGAATAAAGTAACATTTATGACGTTAGTAATAGTTGGAATTCTAATCCAGGTGAAAGTATGGCTCATTAATTTGTTGTTTGGCCTCGTGTATTAAAAAAATCCACCAGGAATTCTTTAAAACATGTAGGAATTTATCAGCTGTATTGGACACAACTATCATTGCCATAATGTATAGCATGATTCATAACACATTTCTTACTACAGTTACAAATTTAGAAATATTATTCATAACTGCAGGCAATGAATAACATTTTAGCAATATAAGTCAGAAGAATTTCATGAGAAACTAATAGGGAAATATTTTCATAAATCAGAGACATTACATAAAATAGGAGACCAAAGAACAGGTATGATGCAGAGTACATTTAGATTTTTTTTCCTTGTTACACTGGCCAAATAATATGTAGCTCTGAATATGTTAGATCTCTATTTATTACTAAAATCACTTTCATATGTAATAATAACATTGAACTAAGACTAAAGTCAGTCATACTGACCAATTTTGCAGAACTTGAGACCAATCCACAGTTTCTATCCTGCAACTTTTGACCCACTATTTCATGAGTTGCCCCTTAAGGTGCATATGCTGCTGTTGTTTTTCAGGCGTGATGCTCACCCTGTGTCAGCCTCACACATGCGCTTCAACTTGTCTGAAATCACTGTGATATCTATCATCTATGCTTTAAGTATGCTTGAGTCAACCCCCTTTTCAACTGCCTTTCACTTTGCCCTCTAGAGGAGATTGTTGTATCTTTTTCAGTTCTGATCAAATGGTCAAAATATTAACATTTCGCTTTCCATATGTTACTTTTCATAGTTTGCTTGCTCTTGCAATTTCAAGTATCTCTTCATTTGATTATAGTCTGCATTTGGAATATATAGCGTACTTTCTATTATCTTTTGCAGATATTTATGTATTGTCTAGGTTTCTGAGGCAATAGGGAATTGGAGAGGAATATAGCATCTTATGAATTATTTCTTTTACAAGCTCAAGTTTTATTGTTAACAAGTCCTTCATCTTCACAAAATTATTTCTGGCTATCTCTATCCTTCATCACATGTGCCATCTTTCCTGTTATCATCTGTCCTAAATAAACAAACATATTTATTTGTTCCAGTCTGACATCATCTATTTCAATCTTCGCTTCTAATCTGTTTCTTCTAACTACTATTTTTTGGGTCTTTTTAGTTTTCATATTCAACTCATAATCTAAATTTTTAGATTTTACTTGATCTACAATATTTTGTAGACCCTATTTGAATCAGCAAGTAAGAATGTGTCATCAGCATTCTGGAAGTTTGTCATGTTGTTCCTTTCAATTTTTACCCCAGAAATGTATCTACTTCACTGAATATTTGTTCAGTGTATAAATTGCATAATTTTGTTGCACTCCTCTTCACTAGAAACATTTATGACTATTCCTCTTCTAGCTTGATGCTTATTATTGGTCCCAATATGGGCACTGGATAAATCTCACACCTTTACTGCCTTTATCAGATTTCACCAACATTTCTATTGACTTCAGTCAAGAAATACTTTCAAACAATATTTGACAATTTCTGAAACCTATGTAAACATCCTTGTTTACTTCTAGATTTTAATGAAAATTGAGGAGCGTTCTGTAGCAAAAATATGGACAGAAAATGTAAATGAATTGTATGATGACCATGGTCAACAGAGGCCTCAAGATATTGAGGCAAATGATGCTTTGAAATTGATAAGTACAGGAAAAGCTGCAGTTGTAGCTGAAGTAACAACATATAAAACATCAAAAAACCCTTGTAGAAACAGCAATTTGTGATTAAATGTATGCTAAAGGGTGCATTTCAAGTGACTTAAAACATCCATTGTTTAAGTTATCTAAGAAAGCAATGAAGTGCAATTCTTAGAGCCATAAGCTCAAAGAGTCATCTCATTAAACTGATTTTGAAACTCATAATAGAAATAATAACACATTTAAAGCAGACATTTGTGAAACACTGTCTGAGTTTAGACTTGAATTCGGATCAAGAGACGGGTATTTAAATTAAGAACAATCTTTAATAGATACCTCAGAGTAAACAAGAACGATTACACATACTTCACAGACTATGAAAAAGTGTTCACTCTTGTTTATGACAAAACACGAATAGATGTGTTGCTGAAATGTGACATTGACTGTAAAGATTTAAGCTTAATTGCATGAGTCATAGCAAAATTTCAAGTACCTCCTGCTTAGAATTGTATTGACTCAATATCTACGCTGAAACTTTGCCTTTAGCTACTTCCACTGTGACATCTGCTAGCACTCCAATATTCTTGACAGTTACAGGGTAAGTGCTGAGAAACATGATATTCCCGTTGCCTGTACAGAATAGTTCAAAGTATTTACAGTACCGAACGAGGTCAGTTGGCCCCACAGGTTCATATAGTTATGTGTGTCCACATGAGGCATCTCCCACCTTTTTTCAAAAAACCCAACCAATATACTGTTCTATTTGTTTCTCCCTCATGAGCTTTAAAACCTTCCCTTGAATGCAACAATGCTATTTACCTCAACGGTTTTTTTTTTGTGGTCACATTTTCTACACTCCAGCAATTCTCTGATTAAGAAGATTTTCCTGAATTCCCAATTGTACTTATTATCTTATGTTCATGACCATAGTTGTGGTTACATTCTCAGGTGGAAATGACTCTGTCCAACCTATCAAATCCTTTCATAATTTAGGACATCACTATCAGTTCACACCTCAGTCTTCACTTGTCCAGAGAAATTAGCCTGTCTTTTAATTGTGTCCTGACAGATACAACTTTTCAGTTCCAGCACAATTCTAGTAAATCTATTTGTATGTTATTGCACTATTTCTATTTTTATGAGGCTCAATGGTTAGCACTGCAGCGTCACAGCACCAGGGACCCGGGTTCAATTCCGACCTTGGGCGACTGTCTGTGGGAATTTGCACATTCTCCCCGTGTCTGCGTGGGTTTCCTCCGGGTGCTCCGGTTTCTTCCCATAGTCCAAAGATGTGTGGGCTAGGTGGATCGACCATGCTAAATTGCCCGTAGTGTTCAGGGGTATGTGGGTTATAGGGGGATGGGTCTGGGTGGAATGCTTCAAAGGGCGGTGTGCACTTGTTGGGCCGAAGGGCCTGTTTCCACACTGTAGGGAATCTAGTCTAATCTAAATGCTCACAGTACTCCAAGCATGCTGTAATGAAGGTAGTGTGCTAGTTTAACATGAATGCACTGCTTATTAATTCTGCCCCTCTGGAAATGAACACTAAAGCTTTGTTTTTTTTTTGGCCCTATTAAGTTATGTCACTCCCAAATTCATCACCTCACACTTATCAGGGCTAAATTACATTTGCACTGTTCTCTTATCTATATCATCCTATAGTGTAAGGCATACCTTCGCACTATTTGCGACACCAACAATTTTCATGTCACCTGCAAACTTACTGATCAAACCTCCTACAGTGATATCTAGATCATTAATGTACACGACAAACAGCAACGGACCCAGCACTGAACACTGCAGTATGCCGCAGGACACAGGCATCCATGGAGTAAGGGCTTAGTTAGACTGCACCCTGAGTCCTCGTGCAGTTTTGGTTTCCTTATGTAAGCAAAGATATTGTTGCCATAGAATTAGTGCAATGAGGGTTCACCAGATTGTTCCCAGGATGGCAGGGCAGGCCCACGAAGATTGGGTAAACTGGGCCTGTATTCTTTTGTTTTGAACAATGAGACATGATCTCTTGAAACGTATGAAGTATTCAAAGGGATAGACAGAGAAGATGCAGTTAAGTTGGTTCACCTGATTGGGAAGTTTAGAACCAGACAGCACAATGTAAAAATTAGGGAATTGCCGTTTAGGTTTGAGATAGGGAGAAATTCTTTTTAATTGGAGTGTTGTGAACTTTTGGAATTCTCTACTGCAGAGGGATGTGAAAGGTCAGTCTTTGAATGTGCATAAGGTAGAGATTGATGATTTCTTATTGCAAATAGCATATGGGGTTAATAAAAAGAACGCAAGTGTTTGATCAGCAATGAACATGTTGACACGGCTTGATGGCCGATGGTGTAGAAGCAGGCCATTTGGCCCATACCAACCCTCCAAAGAGCAACCCATCCAGACCCACCCCCTACATTTCCTACCCTAGAAACCCTGGGAAATTTAGCATGGCCAGTCCACCTAACTTGCACATCTTTGGACTGTGAGAGGAAACCAGACCACCTGAAGGAAACCCACACACACACATGGGGAGAACGTGCAAACTCCACACAAACAATTGCCTGAGGTTGGAATCAAACCCAGGTCCCTGGTGCCATGAGGCAGCAATGCTAACCACTGGGCAACCATGTTACCCCATTCCTATTGTTCCTACATTCCTAAAACATGCATGTTGTACAGTTAAAACACCATGGCATTTAGATTAGAACAATATTCCGCCTCAAAAAAAATCAAGAAGTGTTATTTTCTAAGGAGTATTTGGCGTCCTTGTTATTCTTGCCAAAATGTAACATGTCATACTAATTATAGTGAAGCTCAATTACCAATTATACGCACATTCTGCAACCGTATATCTTCCATATTTTCTCATTTTCTACATTAGCTCCACCCCACAAATTTGCTGTCCCCTTCACATTTGGAATTAAGCTTCCAATTTTCATGCCCAAATCATTTATGAAGATGGTGAACATTGTCACCAGTAATCACAAACTTATCATTTGGAACATCACTTCTAACAATTTGCCAGATTAGAAACCATATTTGACCATTATTCCTAGTTTTTATTATTTAAAGGGAGGGCTTGCTATCCCTTTGCTCCTTGTCTCCTGACCTCATATGCTTTGACCCTATTCATAAATCTGCAATGTAGTTCTTTATCATTGTAACAATGAACTGCCAAAGGGGAGGTCGTCTTTTCATCTTTGTACTCTTGATCTTGCATTTTCCTCATCAATTGCTCGTAGGGGCTTTCTGTTTTCAAGTTCAAGTTATCCAACATCATTGTCCTCTTTTCCTCTCTTGATCCATATTCCTTTAATCTTCCTTATATTATTTTATAACTGCAATACCTGTCAGACCTGAACTTTATATAACCATGTTTCAATTATTCTTGCTATTTCTTGATTTCTCATTCCAGATTATTAACTTTAGTTTCTCTGTTATTTATTGGATGTCGTCTATGTTGTTTTCCAGCTATAGTCATTTCCTTTTTGCTTTATTTCATTGTCTTTTTATATTTTTATTGAAAGCTTTATTTGTTATTTATGTTACCTATCTGACCTTTAATCTTGTTTCCTATTACTTTTGTCCACAAATTTATGTTATTTCCACAAATTCCTTCCTTGCCTTACTTGTTGAAATAAGTCAAATTGAGACATACTGTTCTTTTCAAACAATTTGTGAGTGTACACTGCACGACCTATGTTGGTGAAATTATCAACTGCAGTGTGTATGAATATA
The DNA here is from genome assembly GCF_030684315.1 of Stegostoma tigrinum. Lineage (NCBI taxonomy): Eukaryota > Metazoa > Chordata > Chondrichthyes > Orectolobiformes > Stegostomatidae > Stegostoma > Stegostoma tigrinum. Next base: position 33,148,484 of record NC_081375.1, read on the forward strand.
TTTAATGGGTAGTTTTCTACCATATACCTTTCCTTTTGTAAATGGGCTTATATCAAGAGACAGAATTTACATTAGCTCAAACTAAAAAAAGTTCTTGATTAAAAAGAATGCTTTCTTGTATTTATGTTTTTAGTGTTATTTTTACTCTTCTCTTTTAGGTCTCTTTGTATCATGTATACCTTTATCAAGCTGAAAGAATGAATAAGAAATCTACTGTCAAGCCTCAGTCAGTTGAGCATTTGGTGCTTTTGACATTGGGCCACTTACAATCTCACAAAAGTGCTTCATGACAATGTATGCTCCATTCCTTTCCCAGAGCAACTGTCATCTACTTGACACTACCACAGAAAATAGCAAATTTCATACGTGGGACTTTGCAGAACAAAATTAGAGTCTTCGCCTTTCTTGTTATTATTGTGAATTAATATTTTTTTCTTTGTAAGTTATCTCCAACATGTCCATTTGAAATAATTACATAAATGTTGTATTAAAATAGCAAACCTTGGAATAATGTATAAGGGCTTTAAGTTTTTGCTAATATTACCAAGAGTAACTTGTGAACTCTAAAGGAAAGGGAGCATATACAGCATTAGTCACAGTTAATTCATTCGTCTTATCATTCGGTTCAGCATCATGCATGTTTTTCTCACACATTAGAGGATGTGTCCTTTTCTCCAAAATAAACCCAAACTAACTCATCGTATCATATTTAGTCTCAGAGCTCAACAATTTTTTTGAGGCTTCAGTCCTTTGTTGTATAAAAAGAAATCAGTAAATGATGCCTGGTACTCCGTTTCATGATGTCAAAAGAAGGTAATGGTTTCTTGTAGGTCAAGTCAAACAATAGCAGCACTGAACTCTAGATTCAGTGGTTCCCAAAGTTTTGATGTTTTCAGGCCACTGTGGTAATAAGTAGGCAATCCTGGTCAAGTCCACTGAGCTCTGTCCAATAGGGAACCATCATTGTTTAGATTTATTGTCTCTAACCCTTTTTGCTGGTCTCAGTCTAAGTTCCACCGTGTGGAAAAGGATGCCCACATGAACTCTTCAATAGAAGGTAGAATCAATCTTAATGAACAATAAATAGGTTTATCACATATTACTCAGCAACTAGTTACATTTGGACTGAGTTTTATGAGTGCAAGCTCAGAGAATGCTGGAGGAAATCAGCAGTAAGGCAGTAGTTCTAACTTTATTGGCCACTACCTCTGTTTCCAGTCCCAATGGGCACTAAGTATCCCTCCCTTCATGTCTGGGCTGTGGTACACATTTCAGAAATAATTGGAAAACCAATTTTTAAACAGCCAAACTAAAGAAAGGAAATTTAATCATAATATACTTCGCATCATATCTAATTCCTTTGTTAAGTTTGGTATCATTGATTTATTCAGATATATTTTGAAAAAGTTTCTTCTGCTTCTCGAATTTCACAAATACATAGCTGTCAGTTGCTCGATATATCCAGTTTTAAGGGCTTTAGCAAGAAATACAAAATTAGGTTGACTCACTCATTACGCACTCGAAAAGAAAAGGGGGACAAGAATGGTCACAGGTATTAAATAGACATAACATTTTGAATAATAAAATTTGGCACTGAAGTCACTGGAGAATGTTTGCAAACAGTTTAATTTGTATGTCTGTAGAAAAGATACATGCAGAGAAGAGAATGATCAGATCACAGTTAAATATGGTACAACACATATATTGAGGCTGGTGACTTATTCAAAACTCTAAGAAAGATGCAAGGATGAAAAAACAGTTGGTTAAGAGATCATCTCCTCCTCAGGAAATTGCCAAATAGATTTTCCATTTGCCAAAAGTCCTTAGAGGACATGCAGTGAGTTTTTGATCTGATTGCTACACATTTGACAGTCTAACTATGAGTAGTGAAACCGTGGGAAATGCAACAAGTGGTGATATTGTGGAAGTTATAGTTGGGCTTTACCAGAGGATACTCATGATCTTATCAACATTGTTGCTTGGACATGTTCTGGTAAAAATAGGGGGCTGGTTGGGGTATACACCTCCTTACAATTGCATTCTGAAAATACAAGAGATCATGACTAAATGCTTCATTGAGTGTCTCTGGTTTCCCAGAATCCGACCTTTGACTTTTTTTATTATCAGAACGCAATGAGGTATAGCTGGTGTTATAAAGTTCTGTTGAGTACTTTTGGATTACAAGGCAGGATATTGGAATTTGGTATTTATCAAATGTTAATGTTTGTAAAATGCTATGGGGAATGCTGCGCATGGTCCGTATAAAAGATGGTGTGCTTTATGCCGAGAGATTCAAAAAGGGATATCTGTGGGTTTGCAGAATTGTAACCTTTGTATCAAAAGGCTGTACTATCAATCAGGTAAAGCAGAATTTTACAAAGATAACAGGTTTTCAAATTTAGCCAATTAATTTAAACCAGGCCTAAGATACCAAAAGCCTGTTAAATTTAAATACAGCATAGGACCAATCCTATCGTAAGAAATTAATACGTCATCAAGGGGCTAAAAGATGAGGGGAATTCACAGAAAATTGAGGGAGATCCAACCATCATCTGCTAAGAGAACAGCTCTCACCTCTTAGAGAAAGCATTATCTAAAATAAAAATACCGCAGTACTTTTAGCTGATATTCCAGACAGAAGAATTCACAAAAAAGGCATTCCTGACAAAAGAATTTGATGGAGAAGACGTTCTTGAGAGAAGATCAACAGAGAAGACACACAACGTTTCTGAAGATGCAACCTGGCTGTAATTTTGAGTGACTAAAATCTAATCTTTTTTATTTTATATAATTTGGACAAGTCCAAATTGAAATTGAAAATGTTAATGAACAGATTACCATTATAATCTTGCTTTAGTCAGAAATAGTTAGTAGTTAGAACAGATTTGTTTGGTTTGTTTATAGTTTAGTCAGTTTGTTCACTGTTAGAGTTTGATAAATAAATTGTTACTCATTGGTTATAAAGTGATTGTTGGGGTTTATTTTATTTAATTGTTTTATTTAACCTCCACTTTATAACAGACTAGGGGCTTGGGTCTGGGATTTGGCCAGCTCAGGTCCAGGATTTGGACAGGTTGGGACAGGTCAGGTCTGAGAATTGAATAGATTTGAATGGATTTGAACAGATCTGGATAGGTTTGGACAGATTTAAGATATGAAAAGCCCCAGCAGATTTAAACAGACTTGGGGACTTGACTCCTACATATTTGAATTAACCTTAGGTGAGAAGTGGAAAATCTGTTTAATTTTGGTTTCACTCTTGTAGGTTAAATCAAAAGTGAATTTACGGCTTTTTCAGTCACAAAGAGTTTTCTGGGGTGGAAAAAGTGACCTTAGGGGTTTTACAAAAGGTGCTTACAAGGAAAAGCTGCTGGAATTGGCAGACAAGCTGGAGTTGGGGTTGCCTTTATCTGTGAGCAAAGAAGAGATAATTATAGCAATAGCTCGATATTTAAATTTACTGGAAAGGCCATCAGAATCTTTGGAAATGGTTTGAAATCAGTTGCAGATGAAGCAGCTTGGATAGGTAAGAGAATTGTTTGAATTACAGTTACAAGCAGAGGGAAGCCAAAAAGAAAAAGAGAGAGAAGAAAGAGAGAAAAAGAGTTTGAACTATGGAAGTTACAAATTAGACAGGATAGCCAACTTAAAATTATGGTAATGAAGGTAGAAGATAGGCTCAGCAAGGAGGAGGGGGATGATGAGCAAACACATCGTAGCCAAAGACCTGGTAGGGCTGTATACAAATATGTCAAAACATTACCAAAATTTGATGAAAAAGATGTAGAAGCCTTTTTCATTTTCTTTGAGAAATTGGCTAAACAGATGAACTGGCCAGAGACTGTGTGGGTAATGTTAACTCAGACCAAGTTGGTAAGAGGGCTAGTGAGGTGTTTGCACCACTGCCAGAGGAGATGTCGGGAGAATATGAAGAAGTAAAACAGGCTGTTTTAAGCGTCTACAAATTGGCACCAGAAGCAGAGAAATAACGTTTCAGAAATATAAGAAAGGAACCAGGTCAGACTTATGTCGATTTTGAAAGAATGAAACAGAGCAACTTTGATAGATAGGTTTAAGATAGAAAAGACATATGAGGATCTTAGAGATGCTATTCTGCTGGAGATGTTTAAAAATGTACTTCCAGAAGTGTGAAGAACTCATGTTGAGGAACAGAAAGTTAAAATGGTGAGAAGAGTTGCAGAGATGGCAGATGAATATGTATTACTGCATAAATCAAATTTAGCTTCCAACAGCAATTTCATTCTGTGAGGGATACAAATTGGGAAAATGGAAGATCCTTCAATGAAAAACAAAAAGTAGGTCACACTGGGAACAGTTTACCACATGTGAAACAAGAAACCCAAGACGGTGGAAAAGAAGTGAAAAACATCAGGGGTTTTCATTGTAATAAGGTGAGACACACAAAGTCACAGTGCTAGTGGCTTAAGAGAGGCACTGGAAAAGGGATGTGGTAGAAAAGGTTAAACTAGTGGGATTAGTTGAGAAAGTGAAGAAAATCCCAAAAGAAGTTGAGGAGTCGCTGGAGAGTGCACAACCTAGTCATGGGCTGGCAAGTAATATAGTGTCGGATCTTTTCAAAACTTCACCTGTGTGGGTAAGGTTTACTCAGGTAGAACAGGGGGAGGAGGTAAAGAAGTTGACATATTTAGAGATACAGGAGTTGGTCAGTCTCTAATAATAAGAAATAAAAATATTTGATTCTGAAATATTGCCCGAGAGAGTCATATTCTGTGGAATAAATGAAGAGAGAATTAGTATTCCCCTGTGTAAGATAAGCCTAGAAAGTCCAATCAAGACCAGGGAAGTGATAGTGGGAGTGATTTAAAGAGTATCTATTCCAGGAATACAGTTTGTTCTTGGAAACAATATAGCCAGATGAAAGTTTGGAGAGATGCCAATTGTAGTGGAGAAACCAAAAAAACACAGGGAACAGAGGAGCTAAAAGGAAAATATCCTGGAAATTTGCAGACTGTGTGGTGACAAGATTCCACAGCCATAAGCTAAAACAAGAAGGGGAAACAAAAGAGAAAGATGAAGGAGTTCAGGTCTGTTTAGCTGACACCCTGTTTTATGAAAATGGTAAAGAGAAAACCTAAGCAGGTAGAGGATCCAGCAGAGATTTTTAGGTCTGAAAGGTTAATGGGTCTACAACAAAAAGATGAGATGGTAAAGGGATTTATATCATAAAGACTACTTGGAAAAGGAATCAGGAAGTATTCCAGAACGTTATTACCTTAAGTTTGTCAAAAATATTGAAATTAAACAAGGACATTATTTATATTCTGTAAGAATATTTCATTCCAAAGATGCAACCAGCCACTGGAGAACAAATTTCTCTTTTAAAGTTCTTGAAAATTGTCCAATCTACATCGGGATTAGACCAGAAAATAGATGAGGGCACGTACTATTTTACTAAATTAAAGGCACAAGTTATTGTTGTACTATTTCAGATAGGCTGGAGAATATTAGTTGAATTTTACTAGCCTTCAGGGTTGAGGCTGGGAGCTGGGAGGTGGAAAGTTTGGCAAAATGGCACAATAAAGGCCTTGTAGTTTAGAAAGGTTTGATGGCTTGCATGACACATTCCTGCCTCCATGCTTTTTTGCCTGTTCTCATCAGGAGTTTATGAACCACTTTTCAACTCTGGGCAGGGAGTTCCAGGGAGAGAACTCGTTTTTGGACACTACAAGAACATGTGCCCTGGTGGTAATAGCCACATCATTGCAATGATTTCCCCGATCTCAGTAATACTCACTTCCATAACCATCTCTCCTGTGCTTGTCTAACTGGACTTGGCATCCCTGATCCTACTTACCTGGTCAGAGGTTGCCCAGTCTTCAGTTTACCCTTATTCCCCACAAGTGCCCTGCGATGGGTAGCAGTGGTGTTACTGAGACGGCCATCACTTTAGGCTGGACTTGTATTTCTAGGTGTAGCCTCTTTGTTGATTGACACTGGCAAAATTATGTTTCAGAACAAAGATGGGTCTCTGGACTCAAAACATTAACACTGTTTTTCTCTCCACAGATGCTGCCAGACCTGCAGAGTTTTTCCAGCAATTTATTTTTATATCACATTGAACCCTCTAGAAAGTTTAGAACTTGTGTATAGTTCAGGATATGGAGTTCTCTAGACTTACTGTCATATAGATGTTGTTAATAAATGGTGCTTAAAAGAACCAGAAGTCTGACCTGAGTTTATACGAAGAATGGAAGAATCCATACATATCTGCAGTTCAGATACTATTCTAGAGTAGCTGATGGTTTTCTCAGAGGTATCTTAAGACCTGCAAGGTAAGACTAAACGATCACAAGGCAGTTACTGTGTGAAGAACCACACAGCAAAACTCCTGAGCATATTTCCTGAATACATCAACCTAAAGACTTACCCAATGTGAAATATCCAAGGTGGGAGCATGTTCACATCTGCCAAGTAGCACCTATCCTTCCCAAAACCCTTTGATGCCATTGAAAAACTGGTACAGGTATGTAGTTGGGATATTACAAGGCTCATTTCCACAGCTGCAGAACAACCCCAGGTCTGTATTTGTAGCAGCAACAGCTCCAAGTTAGTACATTCTGAGACTCGTTGGGCTCCTTTGCCAAAGACACCCTTATGTGGCAAGGTGTGAATGAAACCTCAGTGGTTTCCAGTCAATCCTAGCAGTTTTTGATGCTTATTTTTGTTCTGAAAACTTTGTTAATGAACATTCCTGATCCAACAGAGGTCCCTAAAACCAGCACTCAGTACACTCCATTGAGGACATACATAGCATGGGAAAATCATGCAATGATGCATCATCGAGGGATGAGCTTGTTTAAATTTTTAACAGCAGACTTCCTGGTTTATTGCAGTTTGAACAAGGTTTGATGTTAGAACAAGCAGTCAGTGTATGAGAAAAACTGAGAAAGGATCGGAAAATTAGGGTGTTTCAGCATGACTGCAAGTCTCAACCTGAGCTCACCAGATGACTAGGCCCAGGTTGTCCACCAAATCCACCAAGATGTCCATCAAGGTCAAGCAACAGGTTGGAACCAGTTTTTGGCATTCTGATGCAAGAAGGCATCATAAGCAACAGGATTATCCAACAGAGAGTTGTCTTGTGCTTTCATTGCGGCATGTGTGGCTATTTCACAACTTGCAATATAAGATCATATCTCAAAAATAAATTTGACTAATTATTTGATTTGATTTATTGTAGTCACATGTACCTAAGTACAATGAAAAGCTTTGTTTTGCGAGCAGTACAGGCAGGTCACAGCAAACAAAGACATACAGATCATAGGGTACTTAGACAGAGTGAGGCAGATAGGTTACACTGCACTGGCGGTGCACAAAGCAAGATCAACATTAGAAAAATCAACCTTATTTGAAGTTAGAGAGTCCATTAGTCAGTCTAATAGCATCAGGGAAGAAGCTGTTCTTGAACCTGTCAGTGCATGTGTCAAGCTTCTATATCTTCTGCCTGACAGAAGAGATTGTAGGACAGCATTACCAGAATGGGATGGGTCTTTGATGATGTTGGCAACAAGAAGTGTAAATGGTGTCCATGGATGGGAGGTTGGCTTCCGTGATGGTGTGGGCCAAGCACAAGACCAGGACCATAAGAAACTATAGAAGGTCATGTGTGCTTTCTATGGAGCATGTGGAGAAGTTGGTGAGGGTCCTTATGGACATGCCAGATTTCCTAAGCCACCTGAGGAAGAAGAGGCATTGTTGTGCCTTCTTGACTGTCACATTTACGTGGGAAGTTCGAGACAGGTTGTCGGTTATCATCATTCTTAGGAACTTGATGCTCTCAACCCACTCGACCTCTGCTCTGTTGGCAGTGTATTCTCCTCCTTGCTTCCTGAAATTAACGATCAGTTCTTATGATTTTCTGACATTGAGCGGAAGATTGTTATCACTGCACCTTGACACCAAGCCCTCTATCTCCTTTCTGTATTCTGATCCATCATTGATATCTATCCTACCATGGCGGTGTCATCTGCAAACTTGTAGATGACGTTCATTCAGAATTTGGGTGCACAGTTGTGGGTGTACAGTGAATACGGTAGAGAGCTGAGAATGCATCCTTGTGGGGGCTCTAGTGTTGAGGGCTATCATGGAGGAGGTGTAGTTGTCTATCTTTACTGACTGCAGTCTTTGGGTCAGGAAGCTGAGGATCCAGTTGCAGAGGGTGGATTTGAGACCAAGGTCTTGGAGTTTTGAGATTAATCTGGCGGGGATTACAGTGTCGAATGCAGAGCAGTAGTCAATGAGTAGTAGAACATAGAACATAGAAAAGTACAGCACAGTACAGGCCCTTCGGCCCACGATGTTGTGCTGTGGAATAATCCTAATCCAAAAGTAAAATAACCTAACCTACATTCCCCTCAATTCACTGCTGTCCATGTGCATGTCCAGCAGTCACTTAAATGCCACTAATGACTCTGCTTCCATGCAGGCAAGGAAGGAGCTCAAAAATGGTCTGAGGAGAGCCAGGAGGGGGCACGAGAAAGGCTTGGCAGAAGGAATCCGGGAAAACACAAAGGCATTTTACACTTACGTGAGGAATAAGAGAATGGTCAAAGAAAGAGTAGGGCCGATCAGGGATAGCATAGGGAACTTGTGTGTGGAGCCTGAGGAGGTAGGGGAAGCCCTAAATGAGTTTTTTGCTTCTGTCTTTACGAAAGAAACCAACTTTGTAGTGAATGAAACCTTTGAAGAGCAGGTGTGCATGCTGGAATGGATAGAGATAGAGGAAGCTGATGTGCTGAAAATTTTGTCAAACATTAAGATTGACAAGTCGCCAGGCCCGGATCAGATTTGTCCTCGGCTGCTTTGGGAAGCGAGAAATGCAATTGCTTCGCCACTTGCGAAGATCTTTGCATCCTCGCTCTCCACTGGAGTCGTACCTGAGGACTGGAGAGAGGCAAATGTAATTCCTCTCTTCAAGAAAGGAAATAGGGAAATCCCCGGCAATTATAGACCGGTAAGTCTCACGTCTGTCGTCTGCAAGGTGTTAGAAAGGATTCTGAGGGATAAGATTTATGACCATCTGGAAGAGCATGGCTTGATCAAATACAGTCAACACGGCTTTGTGAGGGGTAGGTCATGCCTTACAAACCTTATCGAGTTTTTTTGAGGATGTGACTAGAAAGGTTGATGAGGGTCGAGCTGTGGATGTGGTGTATATGGACTTCAGTAAGGCATTTGATAAGGTTCCCCATGGAAGGCTCATTCAGAAGGTCAGGAGGAATGGGATACAGGGGAACTTAGCTGCTTGGATACAGAATTGGCTGGCCAACAGAAGACAGCGAGTGGTAGTAGAAGGAAAATATTCTGCCTGGAAGTCAGTGGTGAGTGGGGTTCCACAGGGCTCTGTCCTTGGGCCTCTACTGTTTGTAATTTTTATTAATGACTTGGACGAGGGAATTGAAGGATGGGTCAGCAAGTTTGCAGACGACACAAAGGTCGGAGGTGTCGTTGACAGTGTAGAGGGCTGTTGTAGGCTGCAGCGGGACATTGACAGGATGCAGAGATGGGCTGAGAGGTGGCAGATGGAGTTCAACCTGGATAAATGCGAGGTGATGCATTTTGGAAGGTCGAATTTGAAAGCTGAGTACAGGATTAAGGATAGGATTCTTGGCAGCGTGGAGGAACAGAGGGATCTTGGTGTGCAGATACATAGATCCCTTAAAATGGCCACCCAAGTGGACAGGGTTGTTAAGAAAGCATATGGTGTTTTGGCTTTCATTAACAGGGGGATTGAGTTTAAGAGTCGTGAGATCTTGTTGCAGCTCTATAAAACTTTGGTTAGACCGCACTTGGAATACTGCGTCCAGTTCTGGGCGCCCTATTATAGGAAAGATGTGGATGCTTTGGAGAGGGTTCAGAGGAGGTTTACCAGGATGCTGCCTGGACTGGAGGGCTTATCTTATGAAGAGAGGTTGACTGAGCTCGGTCTCTTTTCATTGGAGAAAAGGAGGAGGAGAGGTGACCTAATTGAGGTATACAAGATAATGAGAGGCATGGATAGAGTTGATAGCCAGAGACTATTTCCCAGGGCAGAAATGGCTAGCACGAGGGGTCATAGTTTTAAGCTGGTTGGTGGAAAGTATAGAGGGGATGTCAGAGGCAGGTTCTTTACGCAGAGAGTTGTGAGAGCATGGAATGCGTTGCCAGCAGCAGTTGTGGAAGCAAGGTCATTGGGGTCATTTAAGAGACTGCTGGACATGCATATGGTCACAGAAATTTGAGGGTGCATACATGAGGATCAATGGTCGGCACAACATTGTGGGCTGAAGGGCCTGTTCTGTGCTGTACTGTTCTATGTTCTATGTTCTATGTTCTACTACCACTGGTAAACTATTCCATGCGCTCACAACTCTCTGGGTGAAGAACCTCCCTCTGACGTCTCCTCTATACCTTCCTCCTAACATCTTATCCTGCCCTGGGGAAAAGCCTCTGGCTATTGACTCTATCCATGCCTCTCATTACCTTGTACACCTCGATCAGGTCACCTCCTTTCCTCCTTCTCTCCAGAGAGAAAAGTCTGAGCTCAGTCAACTTCTCCTCATAAGACAAGCCCTCCTGTCCAGGCAGCTGTCCTGGTAAACATCCTTTGCACCCTCTCCAAAGCCTCCACATCTTTCGTATAATAGGGCAACAAGAACTGGACACAATATTCCAAGTGTGGTTTCACCAGGGTTTTGTAGAGCTGCAGCATAACCTCGCGGCTCTTAAACTCGATCCCCCTGTTAATGAAAGCCAAAACACCATATGCTTTCTTAACAAACTTATCCACCTGGATGGCAACTTTGAGGGAGCTATGCACTTGAACACCAAGATCCCGCTGTTCCTCCACACTGCCGAGAATCCTGCCTTTAATCCTATACTCAGCATTTAAATTCGACCTTCCAAAATGCATCACTTCGCATTTATCCAGGTTGAACTCCATCTGCCATTTCTCAGCCCAGCTCTGCATTCTGTCAATGTCTCGCTGAAGCCTGCAATAGCCCTCGATACTATCAACGGCACCTCCAACCTTTGTGTCATCAGCAAACATACTAGCCCACTCCTCAACCTCTTCATCCAAGTCATTTATAAAAACTACAAGGAGCAGAGGCCCAAGAACAGACCCCTGCGGGACCACTCAGCACTGACCTCCAGGCAGAATACTTACCATCCACAACCACTCTCTGCCTCCTGTCAGCCAACCAATTCTGAATCCAGACAGCCAAGTCACCCTGTATCTCTTACCTCCTGACTTTGTGAATGAGACTGCCATGGGGAACCTTATCAAATGCCTTGCTGAAGTCCATGTACACCATATCCACTGCTTGACCCTCATCAACCTGTCTCATGACTTCCTCAAAGAACTCAATAAGGTTTGTAAGGCATGACCTGCTCTTCACAAAGCCATGCTGACTCCCTTTAATCACGCTATGCTTTTCCAAATAGTCATAAATTCTATCCCTCAGAATTCTTTCCAAAACCTTGCTGACCACAGACGTAAGACTGACTGGTCTGTAATTTCCAGGGATTTCCCTATTCCCTTTGAAAAGAGGAACAACATTTGCCTCCCTCCAATCTTCCGGTACGACTCCCGTGGAGAATGAGGAAGCAAAGATCTTCGCCAGCGGCTTAGCAACTTCCTTTCTCGCTTCCCGGAGCAACCTAGGATAAATCTGGTCTGGCCCTGGGGACTTATCAATCTTAATGTTTGCCAAAATTTCCAGCACATCAACTTCCTCAATCTTGATCTGTTCAAGCCTGTTTCCCTGCTCCTCAAAGTTCTCATTCACAACTAGGTCCCCTTCCTCAGTGAAAACCGAAGCAAAAAACTCATTTAGGGCTTCCCCTATCTGCCCAGACTCCACGCACAAGTTCCCTACACTATCCCTGATCGGCTCTACCTTCTCCCTGGTCATTCTCTTATTCCTCACGTATGAGTAAAATGCCCTTGGGTTCTCCCTAATCCTTCCTGCCAAGCCTTTATTGTGCCCCCTCCTGGCCCTCCTCAGTCCACTAGTAGTCTGACATTGATGCCCTTGTTGCCCAGATGTTCCAGTGATGAGGGCAGGACTAGGGAAATGGAGTCCACTGTGGATCTGTTATGTTCGTAGGCAAATTACTGGGGATTGAGGCAGGCTGGGAGGCTAGAGTTGACACGGGCCATGATCAGCCTTTTGAAACACTTCATGATAATGCAAATCAGAGCCATTAGGCGGTAGTCATTAAGACATATTGCATGTGCTTTCTTAGGTACTGGGATGATGGTGGTCTTCTTGAAGCAGGTGGGGACTTTAGCTTGTAGGAGGAAGAAGTTGAAGATGTCAGTAAATACTCTGTCAGCTGTTCCACACAGAATCTAAATGCATGGCTGGGAACTCAATCCTGGCCCATTGCTTTCATTGAGTTGACTCTCAGGAAGGCCAATCTGATATCTGCAGTGGTGTTGAAGGAGAATCCAACAAATTGGACAATTGGAAGAAGAAAAAGTCATGGGTACTATTTTATAATAAGGGATTGCCCTTTTATGACCAAGATGAAAGAGATGCTTTTTCTGTAAGAGGGCTGTGCAGCTTCAGAGCCTACTGCCTCCAATGTGATAGTGCTGGTGTCTTTAAATGTTTTATTGTAGAGATAGATTTTTGCTAGGCATTAGAGTCAAAGGTTACCAGGAAGAAGATGGGAACAAAAAATTTGGAAAACAAACAGACCAGTCACAATCTTATTGAATGGTCAAGCAGGCTGAAAATGCTAAATGGCCTTCGTATGTTCTTATGCAAATTACACCTTCTTTATCAAGTGGATATTATTGGCCCCACAGCAGAAGATGTTGTCTGCCAAGATTATTGATCAGGAACTTTGACAGTTAAGAATTTTGATCCTAAATGTTTCCTTGATTTAGGAGAAACCATTATCATGTTGCATGACAATTTAAAATGGCTTTGCCCGCATGACTTTGGTAATCAACATGAAGATGTAGGGTTTAAGAAGTCACAACCATTCGGTTAAAGGACTTTTTCAACAATCACCTTCTACAATGGTAATGTGTTACAGAGTCTATTTACATCTTATAGAATCAGAACCAGTTCTTGTTCATTTAGCATGTGTATGTCCACCCGGGTCTTCTGCAGCATCTGGGATCATGGCTGTATCAGATTTTGTGAGGAATTACCTAAGTCTTTTCAGGAAATGAGCTTTCATCCAAGGAGAATTGAACCACATTTTAAGAAGATTTCCTGCAGTTTTTTTTCAGACTACTGAAGCTTTATTCTCAGAATACCGGATGATTTTATGGTGAAGTTGTGTTTTCATTTTTCCAAGTGTTTGATCAGCCTTATGATACTCTTTCAGAGATATTAGAAGATAAAGAGTCTCTTTCTTCAAAGATTACTAAACAGGAGACACACCCAGGGTATGAGCCTGATTGCATACTAATATCAGGCCTAGATTTCATCATTTTGGGATGAAAATCCTGTCGTACTTACCTCTTTATTCCTTGACGTGGGTCATCAGTTCCCTCAGACACTCTTCTAGATCAGATGAGCAGAATACCTTGCCTTCTATGGTAATGCCAATTTCATGGACCACAATGTTAATATAAAATAATGTCACGTGACTACTGAAAATGTGATAGAAGTTCAAGTACTTGCAGCTTTACAAAAGTGGTGACAATGACCTTTCAACTGATGACGAACAGAGCAGGTCTGATAAAATTGTACAGGATTGCAGAGAACAGCAAACTCTGCAAATGCAGGAAAGTGCTTCAGCAATACTTACAGATGAAAATGATGTTCTACTTTCGTATGACAGCCAAGAAAGTTCTTTATATATATTTACTGTCAACAATAAAAGGCAAAAGTGAATATTGCTGTACCTCTCATATCATCTTTTCATCTAAAATTGTTTGTAGTTATCACAAAGACTCAAGATTCTTGATTACAAAACTTTTAGTTGGAATGGCAGCTTCTGAAGAGATTTTTGTTAATCATTCACAAACCTTGTGCGAATCTTTCGAAGTGAATCTAAACTTCTCAATGTTTTGTCCACGCCTTACCCTAATTCTGAGAATACAGCGCAGAAACCTCAAGATGACTTTATACCCCTACTGAAGTTGAATGATGATACTTCTTAGCTCTCCTTCAATGGTGCAACTTCGCCATTCAGTTATCTTTCATTATCAGAGCATCTCTTCAACAAAGATATCCTGAAAGAGATAAGACTAATCACTGTCCAGTCAAGTGGAAGTGGTACCCTCTTGATGAGCAGCCATCCGTCTTCATCCTGATGCAACAGTCTACTGGCAATCAGCCCTGACAATAGTGAGATTTGGGATAACATCCCAAATCCTAATCTCCTTTTCTGTGCTGTTGAAAGTATAGCTCCAGTTCGTTCTTCAGGCTATCACCCTTCTTCATCATTTAGAATGACTAGAACAAGCAGATCTGTCAGATGTGACAGCACTTGAACCTGTGAAAAATGGACCTTTGGGGAAAATGGTTAAGTCAGAAGTACATTCAGTTGAATGGAATATTTTTAGTTCAATGTTTCAGACAATAATATTAAGAAAACAATTTTAATTAATAATGTTGGAAACTGAGAAAAAACTTGGTTTGGGGAGGTGAACGTGTGTTGAGTTAGGCGTTTAACACTTATACAAAAAACATATACTGTGATAAAGCTGAAGGCATGAGCTAGAACTTTGCTCATTGGTAGCAATTTGTACAGCTCAAAACATGCAATTCTGTATGAAGACTTATAATTATAATGCATAATTATGTATGTATTATGAATAAATGTTTTTAAAGGAAAGATATCTGGCCTCAGTACGTTTGGAGAATAAAAGAATTGAGTCTAAAATAGCTGCTTCTACTGCCACCTGCACAAAATTATTGAGCTCAATGTCATCATCACGTCTTGAGAATTTGAATTCAAGTTTAAAATCTGGAAAGAAAAAGCCGTTATCGGTAAAATTAACGATAAAACTTGTTGTAGAGCTGCAACTGGATAACTAATTTTCTTTAGGGAATGAATCTACTGTTGAAATCAGCCTGGTGTCTGACTTCCATCTCTTTACAGCATTGCTGACTGTTCCCTGCTCTCTGAGGTGATCTAGCCAGCCACTTAGTTGTAGTAACTAGATATGACCAATAAATGCTAACTTTACTGATGATCCCTATTATTTGTAAATTAATATATTACTTCTTTAAAAATTAAAAATACAAATGGGATGGCACAAGCGATGATGCCCTGATGTTGGTGCATAAAGTGGATGGCATGGGCTGTCAGGTTGGGAGGGATGGTGTCAAAGTCAAAAGTGAGAGAGTGATATTTGGGCTGTAAAGACATGTGGAGAATTTACTGCCTCAGGCCTGGTTCTTGCCATCTTCAATTGCCAGCCAGCAGTTATCTTAAATCAAATTGCTTGGAGGAAGTAGAGATAAAAACCCTGACATCCAACTATTCAAGATTGTGAGATTGTTATGTAAAGTTAATAGATTCCTGGGATGTCTGCGGGTAAAGAATCCACAACTCAAAGATTCTATTTGCCATCTGAAAATTGAGCAGAATTGGACATCATAAATAAACTTGTTTGGTTAAAATGAAAAACAATTATTCGGCACAAACTGAAATATATAGTTTCTTTGTATCTCTCAGAGCTGAAATAGTTTCCAAACTCTTTGTAATCATCATGTGGTCAGTATAATATGCCCAGCTGACAAGAGTTGACCAGATATTTACAAGTTGAACAGCCGTCAATTTATGCCAGCACAGAAAACCGATAAGGGCTACATTAAGCTCTAAGTTGTTTTTTTTCCAAGGTGGTAACATTATTACTGGACTATTTTGCAGCATTTAGTTCTGATGTATATCAAAGCATTCTAAAGAGCAGGAAAGGTATACTAATTTCATCCCTCTTAATCAGTCTCCAAAAAAATGGTGATGACATACTTGCCAGATTTGATCATTTTCTTCTCTCTTTTGTCTGCTTGTATATAAGACATATTAAAGTGATTACTTATATAAGGAGTCCCTGCTTATAAAATGGCATCACTATTAGCTAACTAATAATTATTTGGAAAGACAACTTTGCATTTCATGCTTTAGAAAAGATCAAACAACACAGAGCTTTGAGGATTGCATAATATATTAAAATTGAATTTAGCCCAAATTAATATATTGAAGTCACAGAATCTTGTAATCTGTAGGATATCTGATTGTTTAAATTCAAGATGAAAATGCCAATAAAACACGAAGTAAAACGAAATAATTTGCAAGTGAAACACAGTGTTGAAATGAACCAATCATTCCAAGAAACATTGTCACAACAGTAAATGTCAATATTATTTAGCTGTCACACCATGAAGCTATGGTAACCATTCATAAGGGTATGTAATTATTTGTATTTTACATATTCACCTACCATTCTTAACACTTTATTTATAATCACACAAGTTATTTATTATGAAGTGACTATGAAAAGCCCACATCATAATCACAAATACATAGGTGCAAAAGAAGCTTTGATTCTCAATTTTCATTCTGTGTACTTAAGTGTGAGCTTTCAATTAATTTAATTGTAGTGTAGATATGGAATAAATCTATATGAATTTACTCAAGGATTCCATTACAATGTTTTTCAAATGAGAAATCTAATTATACTGAGATTTTGGCTACTACAAAATAATAGCTGGTGCCTCTGGAAAAAATATTGCACAAATAAGACTTCTGAATATATTTTACAGACAAGATTTCAGCTTAATTTGGTGTAGTACTTTCAATGCATAAATTGAATACTATTTATTAATATGGTAATGTATTCCCCTTGTCCAGGACCCATCTAATTATCACGCAACAATACCAAAAAATACATTTTAGCAACCCAAGTAGTTGAGGGCTAATCATGTTTTGTCACTTGTACTGGACAGCAATATTGATTATCTGCTTGCTTCTTAAATTGACTACAATTGCAAGAAACTTTGAGGAAAATGTGCAAGATTAAACTGTAAGATTATAAATTCGCAGTTTGCCCAATATTAAAATCAGACTTCATTCTGTTTAATAATAAAGTGCATTTTGTGGTGGATGCTGAAGAGTTGGGAGAGTGTCAGCAGTCTTCTGGGGAGGAAGATGAACACATTGAACAGGAGGAGCATCTTCTTCAGCATAGTAGATCACTGAAGTGTCAGACATCAAGAGCCAGACAGGACTTACTTAATATTCTATTCCAATAAATGTGAGCTGGGCACAGTGATCATTCATTGACTGTAGTCATTGCTCAAGAGGCCTGCAGTCCCTATCTGTTCTTAGAAGCCAATGCAGCACTTTTTATTTCACTTTTCACTGTTGCTGAATAAAAGTATATCTTTTCGATCATCGAAAGGTTTCCAGTATGTGATGCTCCCACGTTGGACATTCAGATGGTGGTAGGCTACGCTGTGCAGTGGGGAAACAACAGCACTCCTTTAAGTATCTAACATGGTGTTGTGCTATGAGTGGTAACCTGTGTGTCTTGATTTTCACAGCTGCAGTTACCGTGACTGTTGATCAGACCGGTGATGATGTAGAATAGCAATACATTTATAAATGTTCCCCTGTGTATGCAATGAAATGTCACCCTTGCTATCTATGTGCCCTCAGAAGGTTTCCTTTATCATTCTCCTCCCACTAAAATCACCATGAGGAAAGCTCCTGGCTAGGCAGTGCATGGCAGAGCATTAAAAATGTGCCAGAGCTGGGAATCATGGGAGGTCTTGAAGAGGGATGTCAATGCCAGTCTGGCTGAATTTGTGGTAATGTAGGTGGAGTATAATAGAGACATGGTGCATACAAAATGAAGAGACCTGCGCAAAGTTGCATGAGGGAAAAGTGCTAGAGAGAAACCCTTCATGAATTTCCCCAAAATTGATACTTGGTCAGTTCTTGCTAAAAGTCTACCCAATGGAATGTACGAGTTGTCCTATACTAACAGTTGTTTGAACAGCAAAGCAGAAAAAGAAACAAGAAACATGAACTGATAATAACAAGTAACTGGAAGAAGCCTTTCCCTACTATCTCTGAAGTCAGTCCCTGTTGAAAAGTAACTTTGGACAGCAACCATTCATTGAAAATTTAGGGATATCTGTAACCTTTGATACTACAGAGGATACAAGGCAAAAACTAATTGTCTGATCTCAGATATAAAATTTAATACCCAAAACACTCTACTGACCCAAAAAACAACACTGCATTGCCTATTCTTGTCTGCAACTGTTTTAAAGCAGTGTGAATACATGTCTGACATCAAATTTTTGTTTTTTTCAAGTGAATAAGTAATAAAATTGGTCTTTCTTAATTAAAGCAAACCTTGAAAATTAGCTCCTTCACTTTGATCTAGTTTTTTGATTAGATTCCCCACAGTGTGGAAACAGGCCCTTTGGCCCAACAAATCCACACCACCCTTGAAGCATCCCACCCAGACCCATCCCCCTACAACCCACACACCCCTGAACACTATGGGCAATTTAGCATGGCCAATCCACCTAGCCTGCACATCTTTGGACTGTGAGAGGAAACCAGAGCACCCGGAGGAAACCCACGCAGACACGGGGAGAATGTGCAAATTCCACACAGTCAGCTGAGGCCGGAATCGAACCCTGGTCCCTGGCGCTGTGAGGCTGCAGTGCTAACCACTGAGCCACCGTGCCGCCCAAGTTATTTATATTTAATTGAATTATGATACTGCATGCTTACAAAAAGGAATTAAAAATATTTGTTGTGACCGTCCAAGAGGTGGGTTAAAGGAATTAACTTCCCATTTATCCTCCTCAAAATAACAGATAGTTTAAAATAATTGCCACGCAAAGATGTTAATCTAAGTGGAGTATTCACAAACCAAAATAATGTTATGATTCATAAATGATTCAATGAGTTAAAATTGTTGACAAAATGATTATGTTGTTGGCATGCACTATACCTCAATCCTCTGTAAAACCTTGAAGTAGTTTCTGCTGCATCAAAACCACTTTAATATTATTTGATGATGCAGTCAATTGTAAGAAACTGCCACAGTCCCTTCAAATCTGTGAGACATGAGCTGTCAGAACGTCCTATGACAGAGGTGCATCTTAGCCTTGCACCATTTGCTTGCTCAGAACACACCCCTTCCTGTCTCTAGTCTCTGGTCATTCTCCCATGGCCGCACACATTGCAGTTGTTCTTAGATGCTTTCCTCCTGCTATTTTCAATCTAATATGCAATATCTAGCATCTTGTTCACACCCTGTTCTTCACAAAAGAAAGTATTAAGCACAAATTGCTTGATCAATGAAGAAACATCTGAGAGAACTCAAATGGTAAGTGGAACATATAAAATAGAGAACAAGCACAAAGAAGAAGCAAACAGCCTTTTCAAAAGCCAGAGAAAAAGTACCAGAAGGTTTGAGGCCAAGTGAGATATAAATATAAGTTAGAGCATAAGGCAGATGAGATGTTAATTGGGATATTATGAAGGGTTTAAAAGATATTGGGCATAATTGTCCAGGCACGGAGGCAGTGAGTGAACTTAATTAGGTGAGGTGATAGCAAATCAAAACACATTCCTAACCTTGTCCAAATTAAGTTCTGTACAGGAAAGCCTTACCTCAACCTTTCCACCCAGCTGCCAACTGAGAACCATACATGATCAGTTAATGTTTATTCAGGGCATATTTCTGCTTGGGCTTTAGAAAGCCGTGATCCTCCCTTGTCTTAGTTTCTGACTCCCCCAAATGCAGGAACTCCCTCAAACAATATTTATCCTCCTCATTGATAATCCCACATCCTTGTAATCCAAGGCATGTAGTGTGTTGTCCTGGCAGCAGCTGAATTCTGGAACTGCTGGCCTACAATGGGCCAGCAAATTGTAATTCCAGCAAAAAAAATCCATCAGCCAATCAGCTGCCTGATTGCCAAAAAATCTGTCCAGCTATCTTATCGTAGACTGTAGGTTTCCTCTCCTGATAACTCTCCTACTTTCTGAATTGACCAAAAAAGGGAAGATTTTGGTCATTTAAATAGATATGTTTTGAATTGTCTTATAACAATCTTTTCAAGTTAAAAGCAAAAACTTTGTAGATTTCGTATGTGCAGGGTTTGAAAATTAAGCAAGGCAAATTATATATCACAGATGGTCTGAATTTGTTACCAAAAGTAAATTACCAGCATTAAAAAGGGTTTAGCACATAATGTAACGGCCCAAAGGACCGTTGCATTTATGGTGGTAGATCAAACTATTCTCTTGATCTTGCTTTGTTGTATTTCCTCTCTCTGTGGAAAATAGTATCAAGATCAATTTTATGTGATTGCAATACTTGAGTTCAGTGATCTAAAATTAAGCCCGCAACTTTAAAACCTTAAGATAACAAAGGAACAGAATAAGTTGATGGCAAAATGAGGAATTTTCCAGTTTGTCTGGTATGTAAATTGTAAGAATTTTTACACGTTTAACTCAGGTTGAATATAACCTCTAATCTCCTGACCACAGAGCTGTCAAAGGAATTGGACTTCAGACTATAGACAGTGGTTTCCCCCATTTATCAATGTTAACTTGATTACAAAGCAGAATTCTTCCGCTTCATATGTATTTCAAACCGTAACATTAGCTAATGTTATAAAATTCACAAAGCACTTCTATTTAGGTAAATTGTCAAAATTCCTATTTTGCTACATCCTGTTAAATAATGTCACTTGTGGCAAGATATAACTATCCTGCTAACATGCATCATCCCCATATGTTGCATTTTCAGTTGAATTATCTTCTGTCAAATTAACTTGATTTAATTTGACATGTTGGATAATCACCCCAGTAATAGGGAATCATGGGCATATATGCATTTTGTTATATTGTTGTATCACTCCAACCAGATAATTAGACATGGGAATCATTCAGTGACAGCATTTTAATTTGACTTCTCTGAAATCTATTTACGTAATTTTGTATGCTGTCACATTATGCCAAATAATGTCACATAATTTACAGACTTAGTTGCTTAATTTGTAAATAATAGTCATTGCAAGTACAATAAGATCCATAAATTAACTGACTTAAGATAAATTATCCGACTAATTCAATAATAGCAAGTGCTTATTTCCAAAGCATTTTATGTAAATAAGGGGCATGTTGCAAATTTAATTTCAGAGATCAGTAATAATCTATTGCTGTTATCCAACATTGGAAGGAAGAAAAATGATAGAATGTACAGTATCATATCGTCATGAGCTGGCAACTGAGTCAATCTAGGTAGCTGTGGCTTCCAAGGGCTAATGGACAGATTGGTCTGTACAGTGCAGTCAATTGCCTACATTTGCAGGTTTGCGTAAATTAGCAATTCTGTTCTGATTTTCGAGACTTTTCAATTATTACTAAACTATCCATTGGAGGATGATCAAGATACTTAGTGTACAAGTCAGATGGCAAAAACAAACAAAACCCAGAATCAATCCACAACAAGAAATTATTTACTCTGTGCTGTGATTAGGATCAGAGGCTGGTTTCCACTGGGGTCTACAGAAGGATGCAACTTCTGTCCAGCATGTACTAGCATCATGAGAGGGTGGTGCTAGTGGTATGAATTTTATTGTAGACTTCCAATGCCTCCAACCTCACTTTTGCACAGGGATCTGAATTTTGGGAACTAATCTATGCCGTGCTCATTGCTGGTTTAGTAATGAGTCTTCAAGTTAAGATCAAGACCTGGAAAATTTCCATGGTTGGCTGTCCCAATTCTTTTACCCAGCACATTTATCCCAACACCACTCAGGCACCATCCCTCACTTCTGTACTCTCAGCCATATTTGTGCATATTTCCTGTAAAAGTGATGAGGAGTGGAGGAGAAATAAAGAGTAGTTCATAGAACTTCAAGGTACACAAAACATCAATGTTAAAACAATCTGATGCTATGCTGTGTTCCACCTTCTAGAGTGGATAACTTGTAGTGCATGTCATTTATTCCATACAACCTGCCATGCAAGATACTGAGTTAAATGAGACATCTGCTAATCTTTTAATATCTTAATCCAATTTATAGAAAACAAAATAGTAGAACTTTCATATCAAATAAGAAAAAGGCCTGTGTTGTGAATGGAACTAAGGATCCTTTGAGCAAGATGAGTTAGTGAGTGGTAAAGAAGGCTGACTATTACCTGCAGATTAAACATGCTCTGCTTAGTCTAAACTGAAGTACAGCAACTGTGAATGT
The DNA here is from genome assembly GCF_030684315.1 of Stegostoma tigrinum. Taxonomy (NCBI): domain Eukaryota; kingdom Metazoa; phylum Chordata; class Chondrichthyes; order Orectolobiformes; family Stegostomatidae; genus Stegostoma; species Stegostoma tigrinum. The sequence continues at coordinate 33,170,716 of NC_081375.1, forward strand.
GTGCAGTGGAGTTTAGATAAAGTATAAGTGGGGAGTTAAAAATGGCATCAATGGAAAGACTGTCATGAATCTGTAACATACAGACTGACAATGAAGAAGGATAATAATGTAGATTTAAAAAAAGAAAATGAGTGTTTGCACACAGAAAGAGATGGAAACAAGTGCATGACAGCACAACTCAGTGCTGTGTGGTGTAGGCCATGAGTATTGAATTGACTGATGTCACGTCTTTCATCATCACTATCTTCTTGATGTTCCTCTCCTGCATGGTTGTTTATAGTTCTTGAGAACCTGAAAATAAACAGGTATAGGATAACATGGGGAATTGAGGAGAAATGTTTGGACTCTACCTCCTTCAACAGTTCTTGCCCTTTCTCTGAAAGCAGCCTCAGCAATCAGAGTCGCAATAATAGCCAGCATTGTTTAATTCGTAGGGTCAGAACATACAGACTACCGTCCTGTAAATATACTGAAATTACCTGTGCCTGCCACCAAACCCAGGCCTCTTCCACCCCCAATTCCTCAACTCTACCCAGGACCTCCCCCACAATGTGCAAGCCCCATTTCGGAAAGAGGGTCTCGACCCGAAATGTGAGATTTCCTGCTCCTCTGGTGCTGCCTGGCCTGCTGTGTTCATCCAGCTCCACCTGGTGTTGTCTCTGACTCCAGCATCTGCAGTTCTTACTATTTCTGAGTGAGTTACTTCCCCCTCCAGTTAGTTCTTTTGGTTGTGTCTCTTTATCCTGCAAAGGAGGGAAAAATGTGTCAGTGAGTGTAGTGGAATCTGTTCCAGTGGTATCTGGCTGAATAACAGTTGAAGAATGAAAATGCTTTAAATTGAGCCTGAATCTTGGAGCAGTGTTAAGTATTTTGTCGAGCTGTTAGCTTCCAGGAATGAGTTCTGATTGATGAACATTGCTGTTAGGAGAGTGATTGAGATGTGGTGACCCGGGGTTAGGAGATGGCCGAGTGGTATTATCACTGTAATATTAATCCAGAAACCCAACTAATGCTCTGGGGACCTGGGTTTGAATCCCACTGCAGCAGATGGTGAAGTTTGAATTTAATAATTTTTTTAAAAAGTCTGGTATTAAGAATCCACTGATCACCATGAAATCACTCCTGATTGTCAGAAAAACCTATCTGGTTCACAAACGTCCATCAGGGAAGGAAATCTACCACCCTTACCTGGTCTGGCCTACGTGTGACTCCAGACCCACAGCAATATGGTTGACTCTCAATTGCCCTCTGAAGTGGCCTAGCAAGCCACTCAGTTGGACCAATCCCTCAAAGAAATGAAACCAATGGATCACCTGGCAACAACTTAGGTGCTGGAACACACAATGGCAGAAACAGCCCTGTCAACCCTCCAAAGTCCTCCTCACTAACATCGGGGGAATAGCGCCAAAATTGGGAGAGCTGTCTCACAGACTAGTTAAGCAACAGCCTGAATACAGTCATACTCACAGAATCATACCTTACAATGTCCCAAACACCACCATCACTATCCCTGGGTATGTCCTGTCCCATCGGCAGGACGGGCCCAGCAGAGGTGGCGGCACAGTGGTATACATTTGGGAGGGTGTTGCTCTAGGAGTCATCAACATTGACTCTGGATGCCATGAAGTCTCATGGCTTCAGGTTAAACATGGGAAAGGAAACCGACTGCTGATTACCACATACTGTCCTCCCTTTGTTGATGAATCGGTACTCCTCCATGTTGAACAACACTTGGAGGAAGCACTGAAGATGGCAAGGGCACAAATATACTGTGGATTGGAGGTTTCAATGTCAACCACCAAGAATGGCTCTGCAGCAGTACTACTGATCAAGGTAATTGGATCTTAAAGAACATAATTGCTAGACTGGGTCTGCAGCAGGTGATGAGGGAACAAACAAGAGGGAAAAACATATTTGACTCATCCTTACCAATCTTCCAGCCACAGATGTATCTGCCCATGAGAGTATTGGTTGAAGCAACCATCACACAGTCCTTGTGGAGATGAAATTCTGCCTTTACATTGAAAATAACCTCCATCATGTTGTATGGCACTATCACCGTGCTAAATGGGACAGACTTCACACAGATCTAGCAACTGAAGACTGGGCATCCATGAGATACTATAGGCCATCAACAGCAGCAATATTGTATGCCAATGCAATCTGTAACCTCATGTCCCAGGATATCCCCCACTCAACCATCACTGTCAAGCCAGAGGATCAACCCTGGTTCAATGAAGAGTGTAGGAGGGCATGACAGGAGCAGCACCAGGCATACCTGATGATGAAGTACCAGCCTGGTGAAGCGACCAAACAGGACTACTTACACGCCAAACAGCGAAAACAGCAAGTGAAAGACAGAACTAAGCAATTCCACAACTAGTGGATCAGATCTAAGCTCTGCAGCCTTGCCACATCCATTTGTGAATGATAGTGGATAATTAAACAACTCTTTAGAGGAAGAGGCTCCACAAATATCCCCATCCTCAATGATGGAAAAACCCAGCACATCAATGCACAAGATAAGGCTGAAGCATTCGCAACAATCTTCAGCCAAAAGTGCTGAGTGGATGATCCATCTTGGCCTCCTCCAGTGGTCCCCAGCATTATAGATACCAGTCTTCAGCCAATTCAATTCACTTTATGCGACATGAAGAATTGGTTGGAGATCCTGGATACTGCAAAAGCTATGGGCCCTGATAACATTCCAGCAATAGTACTAAAGTCTTGTGCTCCAGAATTTGCTGCACTCCCCAGCCAAGCTGTTCCAGTTCAGTTACAACACTGGTATTTACCTGACAATGTGGAAATTTTCCCCAGTAGGTCCTGTACACAAAAATCAAGCCAAATCCAACCCCACCAATTCAAACCCGCCCCATCAGTCTCCTCTCAATCATCAGTAACGTGATGGAAGGTGCCATCAACAGTGCTATCAAGCAGCACCTGCTCAGCACTAACTTGTTCAGTGGTACCCAATTTGCTCCACCAGAGTCATTCAGCTCCTCACTTCATACAGCCTTGGTTCAAACATGGAAAAAGAGCTATATTTCCAGAGGTGAGGTGAGAATGACAGCAATTGACATCACCGTTGCATTTGACTGAGTGTGGCATCAAGGAGCCCTGGCAAAACTGGAATCGATGGGTATCAGGGGAAAACGCTCCAGTGGTTGGAGTCATACTTGACATATGGGAAGATGGTTGTTGTAGATCAATCATCTCAGCTCCAGAACATCTCTGCAGGAGTTCCTCAGGGTAGTGTCCCAGTCCCAACCATCTTCAGCTGCTTCATCAATGACCTTCCCTCCATCATAAGGTCAGAAGTGATATGTTCACAAATGATTGCACAATATTCAGTACCATTTGTGACGCCTCAGATCCTGAAGCAAGTAATGTTCAAAAGCAACAAGATCTTGACAATGTCCAGGCGTCAGCTGACAAGTGGCAAGTAACATTCGCGCCACACAAATGCCAAGCTATGATCATCACCAACAAGAGACAGTCTAAACACCACCTCTTGACATTCAGTGTTGTTACCATCACTGAATCCCCCACTGTCAACATCGTGGGGGATACCATTGACCAGAAGCTCAACTGGACTCACCACATAAACATAGTGGCTACACGAGCAGGTCAGAAGTTAGGGATACTGCAGCAAATAACTCACTTCCTGACTCCTCAAAGCCTCTCCACCTTCTATAAGGCACAAGTCAGAAATGTGATGGAATACCCCCCACTTGCCTGGATGAATGCAGCCCCAGCAACACTCAAGAAGCCTGACACCATCCAGGACAAAGCAGCCCACTTGATTGGCACTTCATCCATAAGCATTCATTCTCTCCACCACTGACACTCAATGGCAGGAGTGTGTACTATCTACACTGCAGAAAATCACCAAAGATCAGATAGCACCTTCCAAACCCATGACCACATCCATCTCGAAGGACACACAACAGACACATGGAAACACTACTACCTCCTAGTTCCTCTCCAAGTCACTCACCATCCTGACTTTGAAATATATCACTATTCCTTTACTGTCGCTGGGTCAAAATCTTGAAATTCCTTCCCTAATGGCACTGTGGATCAACCTACAGCTGGGAGATTGCAGTAGTTCAAGAATACAGCTTATCACCACCCTCTCAAGGGCAATGAGTGATGGGCAAGAAATGTTGACGAGCCAGCAACGCCCACTTCTCACAAATGCATAGAAAAAAAGTACAAGATCAGTTGTGCAGCTGATAGAATGTAGCATTTAAACTTTTATTCACTGGCCTTAATCACATAGAGTTATCGCATCATACAGCATCAAAACAGACCCTTTGATCCAACCAGTCAATGCCGAACATAATCCCTAACAAAACTAGTCCGGCTCCTCACCCATATGCCTCCAAACATTTCTTATCCATGTAGTTGTCCAAATGTCTTTTAAAAGTTGTAATTATACCCACATCCACTACTGCACCAGGAGATTCTTTCCACACAAGAAACTTGCCGCTCATGTCTTTTTAAAATCTTTCTCCTCTCACCTTAAAAATGTGTCCCCTAGTCTTGAAATCCCACATCCTTGGGAAAAGGCAACTATCATTGACTCTATCTCTACCCCTCTAGCCTCTCAGCCTCCTATGCTCCAGTGAAAAATGCCTGAGCCTATCCAGTCTTTCTTTATAGCTCAAACATTCCTTACCCACCAATATCCTTGTAAATCTCTTTTGAACCTTCTCCAGCTTAATAAAATCCTTCCTAGAACTGGGCAACTAGAACTGAACACAATATTCCAGAAGAGGCCTCACCAATCTCCTATACAACCTCAACATGACTTCCGAACTCCTACAGTCAAAAGACTGAGCAATGAAGTCAAGTGTGTCAAATGTCTTTTTAGCCATCCTGTCTATATGTGATGCAAGCTTCAAAGATTTATGTACCCCCACCCTAAAGTCCCTCTGTTCTACAACACTACCCAAGCTGCTACCATTAATTTTATAAGCCCTAGCCTTGTTTGTTGTACCAAAATGGAATACCTCACATTCATCCAGATTGAACTCCATCTGCCAACGTTCAGTCCATTGACCCCTTTGATCAAGATCCCATTATAATCTTAGAAAAGCTTCTTCACTGTCTACAATTTTGGTGTTGTCCACACACTTACTAATTATACCTTATATATTCTCATTCATATAAATGACAAACAAAAGAGGACCCAGAATTGATCCCTTTGGAACACTGCTGGTGATAGGCCTCCACTCTAAAAAGCAACCCTCCACCATCAGTCTGTTTCCTGCCATTAAGCCAATTACGTGTCAAATTGGCAAGCTCACCCTGAATCCCATGTGACCTCCTTCAGTAGTTTACCATGTGGAGCCTTGTTGAAGGCTTTACTAAAGCCTAAGTAAATGTTTACTGCTCTGGCCCCATCAATCTCTTTGGTAATTGCCTCAAAAAACTCAATCAAGTTTTTGAGAAACAATTTTTCTCACACAAAACCATGTCCACCATCCCTATGTGTCAATTTTTGCTTCTCTAGATGTCCATAAATCCTATTTTATATAATTACCTCCAACAATTTACCACAGTCAGACTCACAGGTCAATAGTTCCCTGGTTTCCCCTTACAAAGTTTCTTAAACGAAGGTACAACATTTGCCACCTGTAAGTCATCAGCCACCTCACATATAGTCATAGATAATGCAAGTATACCTGCAAGAGTTCTTGCAATTTCTTCCCTTACTTTCCACATAAGGTCATAGACTTCTTACAGCCCAAGGTCTCTTGGTTCAACTCTTGGTATTGACCTCCACAGCAAACTTCTCCTATAGATTTTTGACCATTAAAAAAAAAGCATTAATTGGATTTGGTCTCTGCTCGCTGCACCAGCTTTGTTGCCCATCCCTAGTTGCCCTTGAAAAGGTGGTGGTGAGCTGCTTTCTTGAACTACTACATTCCAGGTGCTGTAGTTAGACCTGCAATGTTGTTAAAGAGGGAATTCCAGGATTTTGACCAAATGCCTGATCTGTGCCAAATTGTCTCTTTCTGCATTGTAGGGATTCTAAGTTTCTATGCCGGGCAAGTCACATAGTCTGTGGATACATGACACATCTCTCATGTTCGACCAACTCCTTGAGAAACTCTATCTGGTACAGTGTTAAACACCTCCCAAGTGATTATCATTATTCAGAGTTTCACAAGTTAGGTCTACTTTATACCTTCTAACACATAGTGCATCACTTTAAAAAAGTGTTGGCTAGTTTTTAAGTAGTGCTGGTTAGTCTTAATTAGCCACTCATGTTATTGCCTGGATGCCTAAGTGGGAGACTAATTTAGGAAAGAAGGCAAGACAACGTTTTATGCTACCTGCTTTGAATAAATGGCAGCAGGTTAATCATGTGTTGTGGTTCCTGTGCCCACTTTTCAGGGCATTAAATTTTGCCCCATTGCCTTGAACACTCAATGTTTGGGAAACAATGAATATAAATAAACAAAATGAGATTTTACTCAAATGGTACTTGTGTAAATTAACAAGGAAAATATAATTCTGCATGTGATTGATATTTTTGAGCTTATACTTGTTAACATCTTGGGCAATGACCCAAAGTTAAGCTTTAGGAGTCCCAAACAGATTTGGGATATTTGCAGAAGCATATTTCAATTTTCCAGTGTGTGTTCTTCCAACATTGTTATTGCAAAGTAGAAGATTTAATCCCATGAGATCAGCTGTGATTTTAAAAAATGGCATAGGAGGCTCGAGGGGGCAAATGGCCTACTCCTATTCCTAACATGCCTTTTTACATGAATGTCTGCATGTTCATATGTGGCAAAACCTTTAACAGATGATAAAGAATTCAAAATCTTCTTCAGAAAGATTCTGAGAACATCTGTGGTACTACAATTGAGAAGCTCCTCAGATACTTTAGATGCATTTTCTAATTCATCACAGGCCTAACATTTCAGCTGAATTAAAATATTTCCATTCAATTGCATTATTTTTCTGGTTAGTTATTCACAGCTCTGTTACTATTGCAATGCTGTTTTATTTTGCATGAAAGTGGAGCAAAGTTAAGAAGAATAATTAAACTGTCAAATATAAATCCTTTTATGAGAAAATAATTCAAATGGTAATGTTGAAAAGAAAAATAAAATATTTAATGTAAGGTTAGCATTTATTGATGTAAGTAAAATTAGATTGCAAGTGATTCAGAAGAGAAGTGTAATACAAATATAATACTTCTAGTATCTTTTTTCTTCATTATTAATTTACATGTCTAACAATAGAATGACATCTAATGTATTATCTTTGTTTTTATTCCAATTCTCTTGATAGAATGGAAGATAAAATGGAAATCCCAGTGCAGAGGCATCTCCTAGCAACCTAGACACAGCAGTCCTCAAGTAGTTGAAGAGTATTTTTAGTAGTATTTGATTGCATAAACAAACATACTCAAAATTATATGTTTAATACTCCCAACTCTTTCCCTTTAGGGAGTTTATTTTGATTTAATATTTTCAATGGTATGTTCTGTTCTGTTTGCTGCCATCAAAATTATTATACAGGAATGAATTTCAACGAATTACACAATTGCATTCTAGTGAGTACAGACCAAAGTTTTAATGTTGTATTCCAGAGAGCTTTTAAGATTATTCTGAGTTATATTTCAGGATTCAGAAATTTATCAATTATGTTTTGATAGATAGAAAAGACTTTCTTTTTGAAGAAAAATGAACCCTTCCTTGATTCAATAAGGTAAAAAGAATGCTCTTTTTCTAGCAAACTAGAAATAATTTCCAGAAATGGTAAGAAATTTATTATTCAAGATAATCTTTTGGCTTTTGCATCACTTTGTTGCCAGGTAATAAATTAAACTGGTGGCAGAACTATAAAAAGTTGTTCATCCAATTTGATTTCCCAAGATTTGCATAGTCAATCAAATCATCTGAAGATAAATTATGGCCTGGACCTAACAGTAAAAATAATGGTGAAGCTCTCAATGTTCACTGTTATGATGGTGTAAATCAAAAAGCAACTTCCAGAGATTACACATTGCAGTTAAATACAGAAATCAGGAAGCTGCTATTTTCTACACTGGTATCTTGCCAAGACAATCACCATTAGAATGCATGGAACTGCATGAGGTTGTTATTCTCATCCATTACATATTCTCTTAACCCATCAGAAAAAGTTAAGACTCGTCCACTGCTGTGTAATGAAATTTCAAAGGTGTGATCAGTTATTATTATTGCCAACCACATTTAAAAGTATGAAGTCTTGATTACTTCAAGTTTTAATTTTGTTTGAGGTTTTAAAATCCCTAGTTTTTATGTATCTCTTTTATATCCATCTCAAAGATCCATCTTTCTTTCTTTTTGCATATTTTCATTTCTGTGCAGGTTTTGATTTTGAATTAACTACTTGAACTTAAGCTTCCTGGTTTAGCTTCTGCACATTGAAACTTATTTGGTCATGTTGATTAAGGAGATACAATTGCTTTCCCAGTTCAAAAAAATTCTAGACCCTCAGTTGTGGGAATTGAACTGAAATTAAATTGTAATCACTGGCTGAATTTTACCAGAAATTGGTTTGGAGTCAATTTTATCGAGTTTCATGGAGGGTTTTTCTCCGGATGCTCTCCCAGATTTTCTCACACTATGGTCCACAACTGGCCTCATTAGCTATGCACTATCCCTCTATGGTGCTCTGGTCACTTCCTTCTTACCAGATGTGGAAATAGTCACCACTGCTGGAACCTTCTATGATTCCTGGAGCTGGTGCCATTTTAAAGCCCAGTTGTGTATGATGCCAAGTGCAATCAGCCAGACTTTGCCCTTCAAAGTGCATATAATGAGAGAGGAACCAAATTAAAAACTTTTTGAGAACACATAATTGGCACGCTGATACTTCATTGCAAACACAAGTGCACATTTGTAAATGTATTGCTACTTAAGAACAAAATAACACAGGTTACCCATTCATTGTGCCATCCCATCTTAGAACAGTGTCTTAGGGATGCTGAACTTCCACTATAACCAGCATACCCAACATCTTCCCACTGTTTAATGTGGGGTCATTACATGCCAGGAAGCCTTCAAATTTTTGAAGAGGTTTGTTGTCATTCAGCCATACCAAAAGCTACATAAAAATAAACAAAATCTGCAATATCTTCTAAGGACAGACAAACACGATTTAAGTAGTAACAAATCTACAATTGCTGAGTGAACACTGCTCATATCCATCGGAACCAAGTGTCATTTAAGTCTTGACTGGCTTGTTGAGCTTGATGCTGCAGTGGTCTATCATGCTGAAGCTGATGTTCCTCCAGCTTATTATCCTCAGAAGATTTCTGCCATTCTCCTAGCTCTTCAGCATCCACCATACCCCCTCTTACCTTGCTCCAGATATGAAGAAAATCAAAGAATGTATATATACTCTCTCTGAATTGTACTGCAAGGCAGCTGCAGACCAACTGAAGTATCAGAACGTCACCTTCAGCGAAGCTGTTGTCTACAACACCATGGCCCATGAAGAAGAATGAGCACCTTATATCTTTATATCAGCCTCAGTGAAAGTGTTGTGTAATGGAGTCATCATCTATTTTGCAGGAAGTAGGCCTCAACTCCCAGTAAACATCCTTATAAGGTCCTTGATGATCTAGCATATTCTTCTCTTGAGTGGAACATGGAAGACTCTATAAAAAGAATGCCTCTACATCGATCTTTGATGTTGGGACCTTGTTGGACTAAATGCAGCATAAGCCAAAGACTGTAAGTGCTGTGTGATTATTGATACCTTGTCCTACCACCTCAAACATTCCCAAAAGAAAGGCAGAATTGCATGTTGGTGAATGCATATAGTTATAGTGGATTATCTTTGCAAATTGTGGCCTGTAGGTACCACTGTTAAGGTCATCTGTGATTACTTCTGCTTCTCAGAGATGACTAACTTCAGTCTGTAATGACCACTGACATAGTGAAGATTGCTTGTGACCAGGATTTGTATCCTACACAGATAGACATGGCAAATGTCTCACATGCAGTGTACTGAATTGTGTAAGTTTGTGATTAATGCAATTGGTCTTGAAGGAATGCACACCACTCACAAGCATATTCAGGTGGAAAATAAAATATACTTACTCTACCCGCTCCAAGTGTAGCTGCAGCCATTTTTCATTTCCAGTGCACATTTATGAATTGTGTAAGTATGGAAGGCAACACTGGTAATGCTTTGGTACTGAGAGTTGCAGGTGTAGCCTGTTAAGCAAGGGATTCCCTGAACTTCCACATTCTTGTGTTCCCTGGATTTCCTGTGCTACCCCTCCATACTGAGCTTTGACGTATTCCCATGCACCTCTTTGAATTATGACTTCATCTCCCAACATTACCCCCAAACGTCGGCTCTGCAGGTTAGACATGTCCATCATTGTGTGGAACCACCCTGTCCATACCCCTCCTTCCACTCCGTGTGGAGGTCAGGGTGTGTGTGACCATTGTTGACCTCCACTCCTGCAGTAACCCCATCTTCCATTGTACTATCATCTCACACACTTATATGTTGAGTTCCCACACCCCCCACACAGTTATTGTCCTTCTGCATTCCAGCATGCAGCCTCCAATCCCCACAACAGCCTTCCCCAACTTCGATGCCACAGCAGTGGCCACGAATAATGCCCTTGACCTTTATTGAGCTGACCTCTAGAATGAAGATTCCTCCCCCTCCAACCCTACCAAGCTGACTTGATTATGAGGTCCAACTTATTGGATTGACTGATCTCTGTCCACCTTCCTGACTGACTTCCTAACTGTCTCTGGACTGGTTGCACTTGTCCTGCAAGATCATGTCCCTTTCCCCAGACTGTATCGATATAGACCCCTGACCTTGACTGTCCCAAATGGCCTACTAATGGCATCCATGCCCATAAAACCATAAGACATAGGAGCAGAAATTACACCATTCAGCCCATCGAGTCTGCTCCACCATTCAATCATGGCTGATAAGTTTCTCAATCTCCTGCTTTGTCTCATAACTTCCCCTTGACAATCAAGAACCTATCTGTCTCCATCTTAAATCAAAGACCTGGCCTCCAGAGCCTTCTGTAGTAGTGAATTCCATAGATTCGCCACTCTCTGGCTGAAGAAGTTTCTTTTTATCTCCATTCTAAAAGATCTTCCCATTACTCTAAGGCTGTGTCTTTGGGTCCTACATTTTCCCAAATTCATCTCTGTCCAGGCCATTCAGTATTCTGTAAGTTTCAATTAGATCTTCGCTCATCCTTCTCAATTCCATCAAGTATAGACCCAGAATCCTAAAAGGTTCCTCATATGTTAAGCTTTTCATTCCTGGGACCATTCTTGTGAATCTCCTCTGAACCCGCTCCAGGGCCAGTACATCCTTCCTGAGATATGGGGTCCAAAACTGTGCACAATACTCCAAATGTGGCTTGACCAGACCCTTATAGAGTCTCAGAAGTACACCTGTTTTTATATTCAATTCCTCTCAAAATAGGTGCCAAAGCTGAATTAACCTTCCTAACTATTGACTCAACCTGCAAATTTACCCTGAGAGAATCCTGGACAAGAACTCCCAAGTCTCTTTGCACTTCAGACTTTTGAATTTTCTCCCCATTTAGAAAATAGCCCATACCTCTACTCTGCTTACCAAAGTGCATGGCCTCACCCTTTCCCACATTGTATTCCATCTTCCACTTCTTTGCCCACTCTCCAAACCTGTCCAAGTCCTTCTGTAGCCTCCTCATCTTCTCCATATTACCTTTCCCTTTACCTACCTTTATACCATCTGTAAATTTAGCCAGAATGCCCTCAGTTCCTTCATCTAGATAAAGTGAAAAGTTTTGTGGACCCAACACTACCTCTTGTGGAACACCACTTATCACTGGCTACCATCCTGCAAAAGACATTTTTATCCCCACTGTCTGCTTTCTGCCAGAGAGCCAATCTTCTATTCATGCTAGCACCCTTTCTCTAACACTGTGGGCCCTTATCTTACTCAGCAGCCTCCTGTGCAGTGCCTTATCAAAGGCTTTCTTGAAGCCCAGTTAGATAACTTCAATTGGCTCTCCTTGGTCTAACCTGCTTCTATTTCCTCACTAGTGCCCCTGCACTAATATCAGATGATGCCATTCTCTTACTGATTTAGCACCCCCTCACTGAAAGCTGTTCCTCCAGCTTGAATGGGGACTTTGAGACATAGCCATTTGGCTGAAGAACATGCAATATGTTTGTTATATAAGCTGCTGGCACATGGTGCAGGTGTGAGCTTGACATAGCATAGTGTTGTATAGCAAAGCACGCTTCCTTGACTGCTGACAGCCATAGCAAGGTGGCTGGCTTTGTACCTGTGTGAAAAGACAATGCAAGATGGAAATAATATGACCCTTTAAGCTGTGGCTGAGGGGGGAAAGCATAACAAAGCAAGGGAAAGCAGAGATGCTGTTGGCATCCAATTACTCACTAGGAAGAGACTTGAGCAGGCCTGAGATACATACTAGTCAAATCCTTGAGCTGGGTTCCTGTTCCCTGCATGCAAAATGCCTTGGCAGCAGCATTAAGTAGAGTGTTGTATTTTATGTGGGTCAGGGATGTGAATGAGGTACAGTGAGGCTGGTGCAAATCTAATGCCAATATTTGTGGACAGGAGGGGCAGGCAGTCATTGTCCATGGAATGTGTCCTCAGATATTGAAGGCGGCCTTACAGGTTGGAGGAGCAAGCGGCAAGCTGGAGTTGTCAGGTACTTGGTCTGACTTTCATGATGAAAATTGTCACTGCCTAGTTTCTATTGAGCCCACGGGAGATCAAAAATTTGCATATCAATGAGGTAGGGTTCGCTAATAATGAAATGCGAACACCTGTAAATAGGACTATTGCCACCTACTAGTGAGAATCTCATCTCACTGTTCAATCAGTGGAGAATCAGATTTCTTCTTCTCAATGTTGAGAATCTCATATTTGCCTGGTGATATTTTCCCAACTAACGTGCCAATGGTCATGTCGTTAAGGGGCTGGAAAGATTCTGTACCACAGGTTCCATTGCAGAAAAACCAGCAAAAATATGCAGGCAGTAAAATCCATTTGTTGTTGCCCATAAATCTAGGCATTGTGTTTGGATATTTTGAATGTAACAGCCACGTGAATCTGTCAGTTTGTGACTTATGAGCATACAGGAAAGACCTGACAGTGGGGGACCCTTTGATCCCCAGCCAAACTGTGTTTTGGTAATGGAAGCAGAAAATGCTGGACAAGCTCAACATGTCTGGCAGCATCTGTGGAGAGAGAAACAGAGTTAGTGTTTCAAGTCAGAAACTCTTCTTTGGAACTTAAAAGTGTTTTGGTGTTTGAAGGGAAATTCCATCAATTAGGCACACTTTTTTGATAGTCTGCTCTGGGAACCATTGACATGATTCACTTTCTTCTTTTCTGATGAGCGTTGAGGAAATTATATGTGGCTGCCAGAATACTGGGTGGAGTGCAACATACCAGCCTCACCAACAATCGAATTAGAGTGCACTCTAGAACCCACACCTGGGCTCTCAGCCGTACCATCCAGGTAGTTCTGCAACTCACGTCAGTATCAGTAAGAGAGCTCAAAGGCACTTCATGGCCTTACACTGGGACTGGGGCTACCAAGAAGAAAACAGCAGCTACCCAGAGAAGTATGATGGAAGCTCTCTAGTATGAGACTAAAAATTTTCCCTGCACAGAAGAAACTGTGCCCTGTCCAAATTAATAAGACTGATTATTATTCATATTAACACTGAGGGTTTGTAATAATCAACTGCATAGTACTGTAATTTCCAGGTTGAGATACATAGTTTGCAAAATATCTAACATCCAGATGCTCAACCACAGTGTAAATGAAATTAGAGCTATCTGTTCCATACCTGCCTTCCCCATTAGTACATTAGTAATCTTAACATTTATTTGGAGAATACAATATACACAATAGTGATTATGTAGACTGTGAATATCTATAATGAGAGGATGTAGATTTTTCCACAATTCCAGATCAAGTTTGCTTGCAGTGCGTTAATTAACAAAAATGCGCAGTGGAGAAATAATTGTGTCAAGCGTCAGTCCTACCTAAAATTGCTTGGTATATGTTTCTAGAACTAACACTCTTCCTCTATTGAACATTCAAAATGTGCTGATATTACTGTACAATTACCCTATGCAATGGTCTATAGTATCTGAAAATTACAATACGACTCCAAACTATTTCAGAAGTTTATTTTAAGTGATGCACTAAATATTATGGTTTTTTAATTCAATCTCTCAGAAAATCTTCAGGGAAAGAAAAAATCTAACATCTAATCCAGTGGATAGTAATTGTAGTTCTCAGTATACATAGTGGATGCTTAAACTGTAATAACTGTCTCAGCAATAACTCTTTCCTCTCCACCCAATGGTACAAATCACTGTCATCCTTCTAAGATTTCCAAAATTATGCATAACACTATGAACAGTCTCTTCAATACAGCTTTGCTAGTCAGTATATAGGACAGACAACAGGACTAAAAGGTGTAAGTTTTGAACATACATATTGTATGGACAAAAAATCAAAACAATTTTAATTTGTGTTACTCTATTTTAGGCTGGGAAGTAAATAAATAATAAACAATGATGAATATGCACTTCTTCAAAGACACACAGAGGTTATTTGGTACCTATTTTCAAAGCATGTAAAAGTTTGGGAAAACATGTTTGATATGATAGCAAAAACAAATCCAACTAAGGAATCTATTAGTTGAAGGACTACCAAAAGAAAATATTTAGAGAATGTAACTGTTCCTGTCAATTATTTAGCAAAACAAAAATGGAGTGAACATATATGTAGGATTACCAGTGCTATGAAGAAGCCAACTTATCTAGTAATGTTACTGACAGCAGAACATTCACACAACTGGGTACTTATTCAAATGAACAAATTATCATATTTTCAATGCAGATGGATTCACATATTCCAAAGCGGATTTTTTAAATTGTAAAATAAAAATACTTCTCTTGCGAGATTGATTTTCAAAATAAACACAGACTAAATGTCACAATGTGTATTGTGTTCAAGTGTTGTGTTTAAAGTAGATTGTGAATGATCATAGATGATGACTCAAGACTTTGACAGCAAAATTTTAAGATTCATATCACTAAACCCTCTTCTGTGACTACTATCAATTTTCCAGTAATCTTTATTATGTGATCTCCTCATCTCTTTTCATTATGATCATGATTCAAGATCATTAATTCAAGATGAGCCCTGAATGTGGTCCTAATTGTTAAATTGGCCCTTTTTCATTTTTTTCGTTTAACTTTCTCGGATCATTTTAAGTAGATGCGATCCTCAGGAAAATCAGTAGTTAGTTACCCATATTTTCCATTTTAACTTGTTTTAAAATAACCATAGCAGGTAAATTTACTGACATTATGGATAGCATGGTAATATTTCAATATGCTTCGCTACAAATTGTGTAGGGGAGAGGTTGCCTTGAGTTACAGCTGAGGTGTCAGCTGGAGAAAATACCAAGAAATCTACAGGCTCTTCAAAGTAAAAATAATTGGTCTATTTCATTTACCTGCTCCTTTCCAGCCTTTTGTCCAGGGAGAATATAAAAGATATAAAGGGTAAAGAGCCTTGCATTTTTATGGAAACTTCTTTTACAACAAAAGAACTACTTAAACTAAACAAGGAGCATTAAAAAAAACCTCTGTGATGGAATTAGTTCCGAATAGAGCTCATTATAATACCAAACTGTCTTTCTAACGGTCTCTGAATTAATCATTTAAGACAATTACAGGGGATTGTGTCATTTGTGAAAGATGACAAGATATAAAAATCTTGTGAACTTTTCTTTCAAAAGAGTTGAGGGGCTCAGTGCAAAATGTAACATCCCTCATCATTGTACTACCCAAGTTATTTTTCAAAGAATCAAGGCAGAAGGAAAAAAATTCTATTGAACTGAAATTACAACAGCTACGGATAGACCTGATTTTAGTTTTATTTAGCCACCTAGTTTGGAAGTTCATTTTTCACTGTAAACACTTAATTAGTTTTGAAGACTGTGGCAGCGATATATATTACATTTTGCAAATGAGGTTGCTACTACTAAAACACAGAACAGAGTTTTTTCCATTCCCTTGAGCCATCTGGGAAAATGTGAGAAAGTTGGGAAAATACACCAAGAATGCAAAGATTATAATCTTGTTGTGGACAAAGGATTTCCCTATTAATATTTCAATACAGCTTCAGAATATCACAATTAAGCAGCAATAACCTTATTTCCATGCATTTGCATCTCATTATTAGTCCATCTAATCTCAGTTG
Organism: Stegostoma tigrinum; assembly: GCF_030684315.1. Classification (NCBI taxonomy): domain Eukaryota; kingdom Metazoa; phylum Chordata; class Chondrichthyes; order Orectolobiformes; family Stegostomatidae; genus Stegostoma; species Stegostoma tigrinum. The sequence goes on from NC_081375.1 coordinate 33,187,031, forward strand.
TATGCCATTTTCAGTTATCATCTCCATCTCCAAGATATTGAATATTGACAATTCCCAGCATGTAACTCAGAGCAGGTACTCGGCTGTTTGATTGTCCAGGCTATCATCCAACTCTGTATTCATCATTATGTCCCTGCATGTTTCAATGACATCATCCTTCTCCAACCTTTGTCCATGTATATTGCCAACATCAAACCAACAATCTCACCACATAATCATATCTGTTCTCAAACTAATTCTCATATCACTGCAGCCCTTCAGTAATTCACCGTGCCTCCTTACCATGTCAAATAAGCAAATATAATCAGAGACTAATTTAGAAATATCATTTGGATAGAACATTTCTGAAACATAAGCCAAAGCTAACATTGCAAGAAGATGCTTCAGAGCTGCCACGTTTGTATATTGAAATGTAAATGTGCAAAGGCATGATATGAGATGTTCAAGGGTACTGTTTTTGAGGGGATTGCTATCACAGATTGCTATTACTGCCAGAATACCATTTTCACACAGTGGCATTAATATTTTTGTTGTGCAACATATATTTTGATAAGGTGACATGCCTCGGAGCTCCTTATTGAAGCATGACATTGACTTTGTTTCAAAGCCTCCGTGGCACACTGTTTCAGTGCATTACATTATGCTTAGTTGTGATTGATGTGAGGACTCAGGAGTATTATTACTGAAATGGTGTTTTCTTTCTGACATTCTCCACAAATTGTCTTTTCATGCTCTGACATGGGCATAACCAAAGCTGGAAGAGAACAATGGGATCCCGCATCCATAGGCCTTGTTATCATCCTCTACCAGACAACAGCTGCTCATATCATTTCCAAGACATAAAGAGCCTAGTAGCTCAGGCATTGGGATTCTTCACCGTCTCAGGCTTCCGCCAAGTGCACAGCATGATAAATCATTCCCAGGTTGCTTTAAAGCACCCTATCAGAGTTCATCAACACAACTGGCTTCCATTCCATCAATGTTCAGGTTATGATAGGTGACCATTGATGTCGAATTTTGGAAGTCTTTGCTAGGTATCCTGTGAGCTACCATGGTGTGTACATAGCAGAGAGGTCATGGGCTCCTACCTCATTCCAAGGCCCTCAGGTCATACAGGGATGGTTGCTGGTAGACAATGAGTCCAGGAAACTACCCTTCCCAAAATGGTTCACAGCGCTGTTACAATACCCTTAGCTGATGCAGAATGAAGATTGCATTGCGTATATTTCGATCTGGGTATCTGACCACCTATTTGTATGCTTGGTACCTTCAGCTGATTCAACTTTCAAGTATTAACACAATACAGCACCAACTGACCATTAGCAAAAAAGCACCAGCCAGTGAAATTGGGCACAAATATCATTTGGTTCTGACACTTCAGTCAGCATGTGATATCCGATGATGCACACAAGGCTGAAAGGCAAGCTGAGCACTTTTGTTTGACACAGCCATCATTGGCTACTCTTCAATGTTTCAGGTTGTGCGTAGACTGTTAAATTGTCCTGAAATGCTTGAGCATCCTGTAGGACAGCACTTAACCTAGGAGAATCAGTGCTTTCTTCAGCTTTTCTCAGCAGATCAGTACGCTTTGAGGGAGAGTTGAGATGTACAATAGACAATTCACTCCTTCCAACTCTGAACAGCAGTGCACTTCTTTGGAAATCTGGTTGATAGGATGAACATTTCCTCTCCAGAGATGTGTGAAATTAATACTAATTCCATCCTCTCAATGTCGAGGTGGATGTAAGCACGGAAATGTGCAAGCCAGACCTTAGCTCAATTCCTCTACATTTACTTTAATGTGTTCCACATTAAAGTACAATGCCTAGGCAATAGTCATCAAACTCGCAACTCAAAGATCCATGATACCTGGAGGTAAATGCAGTCAAGGAGTCAGCTCCTTGTGAGAAATAAGTAATACTTGACCAGTACGACTTCTTTTATCCATGGGATGTGGGAAGTGATTATTCATCTCTCACATGCTTGCGACTTCACAGAATTACAGAATTTTTATGGTGCAGAAGGAGGCCATTCTGTCTATTGTAACTGCACCATTCTCTGAGCATTTTAACTTCATGTCAATCTCCTGTTTCTCTTTAAATATTCATCTGATGCCCTCTTGAATGCCTGCATTGAACCCGCCTCCACAACACTTTCAGGAAATGCCCTAATCAGGTCCAACAGTGACAAAAACACTAGAGCAGACGTTTTAAGATATCAGTGCATGTACATTTACAAAAGTGTAACATTATCCAGAACGTTGTGTTGCCTGTGCCGTTGTGTGCTCTGAGATTTTTCTTCTGTTTCCTCCCACTGCACCAAAGTGCAGTCCTGACTTCCACAGTTGGGGGCAAAGGAGCCTCTTTTATAGTTGCACTTCTTGGTCTCAAAGACTGGTGTTGTCATGTCTGGGGGCATTTGGATCTAAAGGGCACAGAGAGCATCTTGCCCAGATGCAGACTCCTCTCTCCCTGGCTTAACGTCTATAGGCTTTGGTATCAGAGGCATGGAGGAGGTGGAGGAGTCAGGACCTTTGGTACATGCTGATTGGAGGCTTCTGAGGATCGTGGATGTGCCCCACCTCCCCCACACAAAGCCCCCCACCCGAGCACCTGCTGGCACAGCCTTGACCCCAGAGAGGAAAGAGTACTTGGAGGGAGGTTGGGTTTCTTCTTTGCCCTAAATTTGAGCACCTATGGCTACAGATATTGAGTGCAGGTCTGTGCACAAAAATGGCAGACACTGAGCTAGCTGGACCCGGCTTTCCATTGCAGCCTCTAACCTCCATAATGACCAGCAGAATTATGTATCTCAGAGTCAGATAATACTAATGAAAGTTAGTGGAGTCCTTCATCTTTTGATCCAGTTTACCAACTGCCTCTGATAGATTTGCCTGCTGTTCCTTTGCGTTCCTGTGCAATTTTATAAACAGTAGCTGCCAGCATGGGAATTGTCTTCTGACTTTGACTGAGCTGGTGCCTGGTCTCCGACAGTTTTCTGACTGCCTTAGTTTACTAACAAGTGCTGGTAGATGGGTTGGTGGAGTATGGCTCGGTCTCCAATGCCAGTCTTCAGGATTTGGCACCGCCCTCCACTCCACCACACCACCTACCAGCACCTCCAGGATCCTGTCAGCAAACTGAGGAGCTAACATCTCTTTCCAGGCCATGTCCTGAATGTAGATGTTCAAGCACCACAGTGTGAAGGGCATTTCCTTGCTTGTAGTATCTGAAGTGCTGTGCAATTGGCTTTTAAATTTGCAGCTAATGACGTATATGCAGGTAAGTCCTGACAGTGCCAAGCCCCTGCTGCGTGATGCCATAAGATGGCCATTGTAGAGCCCTGATGCATAATTAATAAGGTGAGGAGTATAAATTTGCATGAGAAAAGTCACTGTGAGTCAGTGTCATCCAGACACCATGAATCTCACTTGAAAAATATTTTGCCTGAAACTAGGAAGATATAGCCAATGACACCAGCTTTCAACTAAATGAACTATTCTCAGGTAGTAAGCCCAGCATCACGCCTACAACAGAATTCCATCACATAAACTCAAGACATTGATATATTAAATTTAGCTCCTTGTAGGTCTCCTTTTAAAGGTATGGACAGCAGATGAGAAAAGATAAGGTCCTCACTTATAATGCTGTTTCAAGTGGGAATCTTCTGGAATGAAGAACAGGACACAAGGATAATCCATATTGAAGAAAGTAAAATTGTAATACAACTTAGATTTTGAAGCATGTTTGCTAATTGATGGTAACTTCAACAAAATAAATAGTGCTGCTATTTATAAATAGCCAAATCCTGTGAGAATAAGCTGGTGGGGGAAAATGTTTGAAAGAGAACTGTCATTCTGCAAACCACATTTATTGCTTCTCCTGGATTCCTGTGGAATTGGATTGCAAATGAAAAAAAAAACAGCGGTGCTTTTCAAAATACAGCAAGCACTAAAGCATTCCACATACATGAATTGTCTTGGGTGAGCCAAGAAATGAGGTACAGTGCATATTGTTTGAGCCTGAGGTGAATTTGACAAAGGCTGCTCACTATAGGTTGCAGGGCTATTAAACTTGATGTGAAATAAAGTGGTTGGAGAGACTGCAGCCCTTAGAGAATTGCAATTCCATCTTACAGCAAACCTAGTTATTACAGGAATTGTCACAAATAACCTGAAACTAATTAAAAACTGTAATGTGGGCCCATGATGCTATAAATGTATTTAACATTTTTACTTTATTATATTTATGAAATTGAACATTTATTTACAAGTGACTGTTCAGAATACCTCAGCCTGAAGATTAAATTACTGCAAAATCATTTAATTTTGTTGAGGTAAGTGTTAGTTAATTTGATATTTTTTGGTTAATTGTAGAAAGGGGACATTCTAATCTAACCAAATTAGACACTAAACCGAATATCTCAACAAATGTAGTTCACAGGAGCGGCTGAATGGGATGCCACATTTCAGACGAGAAAGCTTCCCATATTGATCCATCTTTATTTGAAGACATTTTGCAAACTTTGTCTGTTCATTGTTTTCTGTTACACTTTTGCTTTTTCACTATCTTAATGCAGTGTTGCAGCAATTGAGTGCATGTTTCCATGTGTTAAAAATAAAACATTAAATGCTACTGTTGGAACAAAACACTTACATTTATATAACAGAATTGAATGTTACATTACTTACTTCTGTTAAGGATAATAATCTTTAACCATTTTAACTTAACATTACTTATTCCACTATTCTAAGCCATCTAAAATAACATGTAAAATAGAACCATTCACTGTCAAATTGTAAAAATTAGCTTCCTGCACAGGAGCTATGAAGTAAATCTAGGTAAGACAAACTGAGCTTCAAGTGTTGGATTACACTACACATATAAGGACAGTTTAGGTTTCTTGCTTAGTGTCACTTTGATTAATGCTGCTTTCCTTCAGGTGACCTTGAGGTCACATAAATACTGAAAAGCCTATCTTACTCATCGTGACGTTAACATGAAAATCATTCTCTAATTTACTTTGTAAAAAGACTGGGGAAAATTCTGTTTGGGTCCATTGGTTAGACATTTAATCAAAATGGCATATGTTCTGCAGTAAATAGTGGAAGGACAAATGTATGAACTTGGAGTCTTTTTTTGGTATATATTGTAAACTTGCTGAGCATTGCTAAGACAAGATAATATTTTGTTGAATCAGATTGAAATTCTATGTAGGACATAAGCCATAATGTAGGGTTCAACAAAGTAAATCATAAAAACAATCTGACACAGCCTGCCATATTTTTGAATCAGTGCAAAATATTGTTTTAGTTTGTAAAGAATACTGTTTAGTTGCTTTGCAATTTTATGCAACATTTTATTATTTTAAATTCTGGCAGGGATAAATATCACATCAGGCCATTGTATGAAGCTGAATATTTTCCATTATTGTCAGCCAGTACTATTAGCATATAGTCTGTTAATGGTTATCAAGATCTGTATATCACAGTTTCAAACAAAAAAATCTCTAAGCATTTGTTGGGAAGTTGCACTGTTACCACCTCAGACTTCACAGAAAATGTGAACACAAGATTAAGTACGAAGTGCTGTGTTCTTTCCAGTCAACAAATGTCCTGCTATTTATATTCATTCATTTGTGTGTGCTATGCCTGAAGGCAGGTCCTTGACTCATTGTCTGCTAATGTTGCTTTATGATCAGTATTTTTGGCAGTTTTTTCTTTGTGGTTTGAGCCTTCCACTCTTCAGGGCAAGGTGAGGGAGCAGGACCCAAGTCTATCTCAGCCAGATGGGATTCAAACCCATATTGTTGGTTTTAATCTGATCCACATGCAAACCCGCCCCCCCCCCCACCCACACACACACACACACACACACACACACACACACACACACACACACACACACACACACACACACACACACACACACACTTGGAAGCATTTACTAGTTATTGTGAGGCTGCCTTCCTGGTGAATGCAGTGCGATGATGTTATATTTTGTCAATGGAACATTGTACTGCACACACTTTACAGATACATTATAAAAAAGAATACAATAAAACATGTAAGGAGAAATAGTCATTTACTTGGTCAAGTTCATTCCTACCATGAAGCATTATTTTAACTATCTGCCATACCTTGGATTCCGGCCACTTCATTTGATATCAAAAGAAAAATCTCTGTATAAATATTCCTTGGTCTGTGAATATAATCAAGTAAACTTCAGCCTATTTATCTCTTGCTACATCTATATAATTCAGCTCTGGCTTCTGCTTTTGGGAGATAACTTTCCCCTATCTTCCGAGCTATAGAAACACAAATCTATGATCTCAATCCATATATGTCATAGTTATCTTCTTTCATATTTCTATACAGGTACTTATCCACCTCTTTTTGGAGGAAATTACTCAACATTCTGTCTCATTTTTTATTGAGGTCCCAGTCTACATATTTACTACTCTATGCATTAAAAAAAATCTCATGTCATCTTATATTTCATATCCTGAATTTTACTGTGGCAATAATGGAAAAATTCTCAGTGTTCAACTATGCTACTGTTACTGAAACTGACAATAACTCTGGAAGAGTTTAAGTCTGCCTAATAGCAGGGAAGTCCAGAAGTTACTGTGAGTGATTCTATTCTTCTCCAGATGGTGCACTGTAGGATTATGCCAAGAGAACAAACTGTAAGCATTTAGTTAAATGTCAAATGTTTTAGATTTTTAAAGTTTGTTCATGAGCTTTTAGCATTTATCTTAATTTGATCAGAATAGGTTATATAATTACCTTAAACTTTAAATTAAAAGTCAAGGAAAATCAGAGCTTCCAACCTTCTGGTCTTCAACATTGTTGGCTGTATCATTACTGCTGGATACTGAGAAATCCCCATCACTTGGCATCAGATTTAAATTTCCTTTCAGAAAGGGGAATTCCACAGCATAGAGATTAGCAGATCTTTGTGAGCAGCTTTTTATGTCAATGGGGAGCACAGCTGCTTTGACGTTAACCACAAAATCCAGGCCATTGATTTTAAATTCATGTGCTCAAAATTCAGGTAAACTACCCCATCTTTTTGCATTAACTATGCTTTACATTTTAAGGACTAAAGTCCCTCATGACTCAATGGCCTTATTTTTGTCATCATCCATGGTGTTCTTTTCTAAAGTTTCTCCATTGCATTTTGAAGATATAACAACCAAAAATGTTCTCAGAAGTGACCTCACAGTGACGTGGTCAATATTAACACAGTTATTTATATATATCCTTGCTGTTCAGTTGGCCTTGTTCATACAGCTTCTACACTGATGTGAAACATTCAGTGAATAATCTGTACTCAGCCTCAAATCACTTTATTCCTTACCACTGGTTGACAACCAGCGCCAATCTTGATTCTGTTGAGCACAAGATTGATTTTAAAAGCAGCATTACATCGCATCATCGATGAATGCTCTACTAAGAGCACCAGTGATCTTTGTACCATACTTTAACCTGTTTGCCACCAATTTTCATGCACTTATCATTTGCTAATGTATAAACCCACCAGGGATGAAGGAAAACAATATTCATTCCAGTTGACAAGTTGTGTTTAAAATATTATTGGACATTACAGTTTATGCATATTATTGGACCTTTCAGCTTGTGCTATCTTTCTTGTGTACACAGCAAAACTGAAAACAGAATGATTTACTCAAATATTTAGTGATATTCTAAAAAGATGTGCAGAGTGATAACCATTGGTTCTTGAATTAAGCATTATTACACAATAAAATAAAAGTAACATTAATACCTTCACTTTAATAAAATTGCCACAGGGAAGAAATTTTTTCTGCATTTCATTGTCTTTAGTCTCCATGCATTAATAATAAACTATGGACTCTGACTATGTGAGACTTTCCAAAGGCAATTTTAAGAAGATTATGTTATTAGACTAAAGCAATGCTATATAAAAATACAAAACTGTGTACTGTGAATTAACTGCATAAAAGATTAACTCAGCCATAGATATTTGTTTCAGAGGTTAATTTTATTTAAAATGTAGTCTGGGTATACAGTTGCATGAAAACAATTACAGGCACTTTGCTTAGATTTGATTCATAAATTTCTTTGCCGATTCAGTTCTGGTTTGTTTCCTTTTTATGAAAATTAATTGGAGCTAATCAGTGAGTGTGACCTGCAGCGTTTCAAAGGAAGTTTGATTGTCTGACCAAAACAGAGGGTAAGAGATCACTACTTGTAGACGCCAAATAATACATTTAATTACAGTTTATTATGAATTTTATTCAGATTCTGTCAACTGTCAAATTTCAGAAGTAAATGCAACATAATGCTTTTTATAACAGGCCTCTCGTGAGCATCTTCTGAAAGTTGAAAATATTTTTATCATCAGCCTATAAGTTGTTGCAACAATGCAAGTAATCATCTATACATATGCAGACATGAATTGTGAGTGCAAGTGATTTCAGGAATCCCTGATTGTTTCCAGCTTAAATATGATAAAAGTGGTAAAAGATCACAGATTTGTTGTATCACTTTTCCTGTCCTAAAATCTGGTGTCTTAGACTTTAATGTCACATTTTGATGAATTCAAATGTCATATTTTTCTAACAGCATAACATTTGGGAGTGAATGTGTGAATCACAATTGAGCAAAATTAGATGTGCTCAAATAAATGAGGGTGAACCAAATATGAAGCACTGTATAAGTCTTCTCAGGTACATGTAAAAGACCACGTGGAACTTTTTGAAAGAAAGGAAGACTTTTGCCAAACACTTAGCCCTCAATAAATATCACTAAAAATCAATTATCAAGTCTTTATCAGAAAGCTGTGTATTGGAGCTTGTGTGCAAATAGGCTACTGTGCTTCTAGTGACAATAAATAAAAAATGCTTCATTCACTAAGGAAATGTTTGGGAAGTCCTGAGAACATATAGCTGCTATACAAATGCAAATCAACAAGCTGATTTTCCCAAAAATCATCAAAGTGACAATTTCGAAGAGCTTTGCAGGGGATTTCTCTCTGTAGTGTTCTTGCTCAATTCTCCACTGGTGTGTATGCACCATGCCCCTTTGGCACCACCATTGTGCTCTCTTGCATTCATCAATGGTAGAAGTACTTGCTGCTGCTAGAACTTTCTGCTAACCTATTTTCCCACTGTTAGCTCTTATTATCTCTTATACAGCTTTTCTTCTGCACTAGCCTGCTATCCATTATCTCCTTGTTTACCTATCCCTTTGATATCTCTCTCCCTCTCTCTCTCTCTCACACACACTCACTCTGGGCTCCCCCTACAACTTCGGCTAGCCGGACTCAAAATGTTGAACCTGCTTCATTCCCATAGATGCTGCCGGATCTATTAAGATTCTTTAGCATTTCCTGATTTTGTTTCAGATCTTCAGCCCTTTATTTTATTATATGAAGCCTACATGGCCTCTGTGTTACCTGTGACACCTCAAATCTGCATTAACAGCTATGCCAGGCACCTTTATTTCACTCAGTCCCTCTGTTTATCTCATGGCTAAAGAAAGCTGCCCACAATAGGTCTTCATGTCCCAGCAACCAATTAAGGTTCATTGTCAAGTGCTGTGTGGCCCTCCCATTAGCACCACTGTGAATGGATTTTTAAAATGCCGAAACTATTTGACAACTCATTATTTCTTTTGTGTCGTGCAGCATCCACATGGTCTCCACCTGCTCTCTGAGGGCACGACCTGCTCCTCCCCCGCAAGGCTGAAGACGCAGATCCCTCAGAAGAAGCATTAAGAAGACTGTCTCCTGCACCCTCCACCACATCAGATACTGACATTTTGGAGAGTATATTAGCTAGATCAGAGTCAGGAGTACATTAGTGAGTGTATATTCATGCAGCTGGCTGAGGAAAGAATGTCCCTGGCCACTGAACTCAGGACAGCTGGAGACCAAACATCTATAGGAGAGTATCCAATCAGGACTTCATTCAAGTGCACAAGCACACAAAAGAGCAGCAGGCCAGTTTGTCAGGGATACTCAGGAAACTGGATCGTAAGTTGGAAGAGTCACCAATATTTTCAGTATCACTCTGGCTCCAGCATGCCAGCATCTGCCGACTTCAATGGACAGGTTGACAAATGCCACGGCAATCTGCTGGATGAACACAGACACTGACACTGCACTGGTGCTCAGCATCAACGGAAAGGCAACCAGAGGCGAAGGACTAAGCTCTCACTTCAGATACACCTTCCTCACAAAGCGACAAGATGCAGCCAATAGGCACCCAGCAAAAGGAGGAACCACATACTCCCCCATCCCACCCTCCCATGCAGAAGTTTGTTCTCTGGACAGTCCAGAGATTCCCCAAGGCCTTCACCTCCATTCCGCAATGCCCAACCCTGTGAGATTCAAGCCAAGGAGGATGAGCCTGTATTTGCCAACCACCCTCTCAGCATGTTGGGGCTGTCAAGGCACAAAGGGCTACGGGGGTCACCAAAGTTCCAAGGCCACCAGGCTCCTCTGTAACAGTCCCTTCACCCCAGGTGCCAAACCTGGGAATGTACAAAGATGTAGTAGGAGTAGGAAGGAGAAGAAAATCTCCTGAGGGCACATAGATGGCAGGGGTGAAGGTTAGTTGTTAATGCATCATCACATTTTAAATATTTGCTCACTTTTCATTATCAGCTCTGTGAGTCACTATCATTGGAGTTGCAGCTACAAAAGTGAAGGTGGAGAGCTAACCATCCTTCATGCCATGTAATGCTCTAACCCTGTCTGAGTGATAGCTATCCTTTACACAGTGCCCAAACATTGTCAGAATTGATTGAGGATGTTGTGAAGGCTTTCATCATTTTGTAACCTTAACTTTGCCAAATGACAGGAAAAGCATCAAAAAAATTCATACCAGTTAGTAGCATTTGCAGTTGCTGTGAGTCAAGAGATGCTAGTCTGTGCAGCATCACAGCATTCACAGTCAGTGAAAGATGATTTCAATCAGCTCCAAAAATCCCTGGCTGCTTTTCTTTGACAACTGCTGCTGCACTGCAGCAGGCTGAAGGAACCATTCCGTCTGAAGAATGCCCTGTCTTCCTTATGTCCTCAACATTCATTTCAGAGCCTCATGGCAACCTGCAGATGCCCACAGTAAAAAATCTAAGCATAAAGTGGTGCCCTCTTTCAGTAGTGTACAGCAACGAACCCCAAGACAAGGCCTGTATGGGAACCTCATGTGGAGAACCTCATCTTATAGCCCTCGTTGGCTCTGGTAGAAGAATGTGTTGCATTGCAGATATGTCTTGGATGTCATAACATGGCAATCTGACCATCTCACCTAACACAGGGTATAGCACTACTGACCCTCTCTCATTTGCATGGAATTCCATGGTAGATGAACAACTGTAGCTCTCCTGCAACTTGGTCACACCACGAGGCCACCTTTATGGAAACTCCACAGGGAGCAGCTCCACATTTGCCGGCATTTGCTGTTCCTGGTGTACATGTTCCTCATCCATTTACGAGTGCCATCTTAGCGCGGTGGTGACAGAGACGACCACAGTTTGGCACGTTTGGCGGCATGGTGGCTCAGTGATTAGCACAGCAGCGTCACAGGGACCCAGCTTTGATTCTAGCCTCGGGCAATTGTCTTTGTGGAGTTTGCACATTCTCCCTATGTCTGCATGGGTTTCTTCTGGGCGCTCTGATTTCCTCCCACAGTCCAAAGGTGTGCAGGCTAGGTGGATTGGCAATGCTAAATTGCCCGTTGTGTTCAGGGGTGTGTGGGCTTTAGGGGGATGGGTCTGGGTGGGATACTCCAACGGGCGGCGTGGACTTGTTGGGTCGAAAAGCCTGTTTCCACACTGTTGGCATTCTATGATTCTATGATTCACAGCTCGTGTGTGTGGATTCACTAAGATGCTGCCTGTGAATGTTTGTGGGCAATATCAGGAGTGAAGCAGCTTCTCAGTAATGTGATAAGTAGTTGCAGCACACACAAATAACATTTAAACAGCATCTTCAGGACGATGGTGCATAGTACATGGAGTACAAGAAGGTCAGTGGGATGCTCTGCAACCTCCACCTGGTTGAATTGATTCAGGTGTTTAGTGCTCACATCTTTTGGTATACATAAAGTAAGAGATTGTACAAATGACAGCAATAATGAGGACTTCTCCCCCACCCCTCAGATTACCCAAGGAAGGCAGTATTGCGTAACAGATAATGATGTGGACTTTTAATAGTCCAAGTTGTGACTGTGAACTGTTACCAAATGTTATGTAAGCTATAGAACTTTAGAAGATGGTTGTGAGTTTTGGAGTGAACCCAATCTTCATAATTCATCAGACATTATTTGTGCTTCGCAGTCAAAAGTAGAATTAATTTGTAATTTTGAATGACAGTCTAGATTGCTTGTGGCCAGGATTTTCAGTTGAGACAGTTGGCATTTGCGGGAGATCGACATACAGAATTACATGTTAACAGATGTCTTTAAACTGAACTGCGTGAGTGTCTGACTCACATTACAGAAAAGTAGAGCCTGCTCCCAGAGAAATAAAAACTGACTCTATCCACTCTGAGTGTGGGTGGCAGCCATTTTCATTTTGATTGCCCACTTGTGAATTGGTTGAGGATGGAAGGGGACACAGCTAACAATGCATGAAGTGAGTTGTAGGCTCAGCCTTTCAATCTAGGTGACATCCCCAAACATTTACATTCCTTTCTGCTTTGCCCTCCCTGGCAACTTAACTGCTCATCTCCCCACTTCTCCTCTGAGTCCCAAGCAGATTGTTCAGTTACACTAAATCTTTTTAAACACTATAATGACACCAAAGCCAGTGTAGTGCTGATCATCAATGAACTCCCTCTTGCAGTACCCCTTTCCCACTCATGCTCTTTCATCTTCCACCCTTATATGTTGCATTGCCCACCTACACAGTTATTTATTCTTTCTGTATCCCAGCATGCTACCTCTAATCTCCATGATTGAATCCTCCAATTATCCCCTCCAAAGCAGCGGCCCCTGGTAAGCGTCCCCTTGACTTTCAGTGAACAATCTCCTAAGTTAATTGTGTGGTCCACATCCTGACCACTGTGGAAAGACAGCACTGAGTGATGACTGACCAAACCCTGATTAATCTCTGCACAGCTCCTCAGATATCTTAAAACCAGCTCTGAACTGCAAGATAGTTTGTGGCTTACTATCAGGACTACAGTGGCGAAGGCTCCTGAATCTGATTGTCCTAGTACCCAACTGACTGTGTTCAAGTCTTTGGACTGATATTGACAATATCATTGATAACTACACCAGTATTCTTTGATGACAGACCTCTGCCTTGAGGAAAACTCCCATTAAACATTGATACATGACTATTTAATTGAAGCACATGCAATACGCACAGTCACATGCTATAGGTGTGACATTGATATCACATGATGCTAGACAATATCATATCCATCCCTCTGACTGATTAATGCTGACAACAATGTTAAGCTGCCTGGCTTTGTGTATGCACTAACACACAAGGCAAGACATTGTATTGTGAGAATATAACTTCTGAATGAGGTGGAAAGGTGCAAAGAAAAAGGCAACACAAAGTAGAAATACTGTGAGCATTCAAATAGGTGCAAAGCAAGAAGGCACTAAAAGACCAAGTTAAGAGCCGTAAGATGCACACTGCCCTAATCCATAAATTGGGTTCCTATTTGTGCACATGCAACCTGGCCACAGTATTGAAGTGAACAACTGTATTCTAAGTGAGATAACACAGTGTGGAGCTGGAGGAACACAGCAGACCAGGTCGCATCAGAGGAGCAGGAAAGCTGACGTTTCGGGTAAGGACCCTTCTTCAAAAATGGGGGAGGGGAAGGGGGCTCTAAAATAAATAGAGAGAGGAGGAGCTGGGCTGGGGAAGGTATGTGGGTTGGTGATAATTGAGTGCAGGCAGGCAGTGATGGGGATTGGTCAGTGAGGGGGGAGAAGCAGATAGGTGGGAGAGAAGATGGACAGGTCAAGGTGGCGGGGATGAGAGGGAGAGTTAGTCATGGGATGAGGTTGGGGTTGGGGAGATTTTGAAGCTAGTAAAGTCCACATTGAGAATATTGGGTTATAGGCTGCCAAGGCAGAATATGAGGTGATGTTCCTCCAGTTTCTGGGTGGCGTCATTGTGACACTGAAGGTGGCCCTGGATGGACATGTCACCCAGGGAGTGGGAAGGGGAGTCGAAGTGGTTTGCGACTGGAAGGTGTTGTTGTTCGTCATGATTCAAGCGTAGGTGCTCTACAAAGCGGTCTCCGAGCCGCTGTTTGGTCTCACCGACGTTGGGGAGGCCACATCGGGGGCAGCGGATACAATAGACTACATTAGCAGATGTGAAAGTGAACATCTGTCTGATGTGGAAGTTTTTTTGGGTCCTGGGATGGAGGTGAGGGGAGAGATGTCGGGGCAGGTGTAGAACTTCCTGCGATTGCAGGGAAAGGTACCAGGTGTGGTGGGGTTAGTGAGGAGTGTGGAGCAGAGAAGGGAATCACAGAGAGAGCAGTCTCCACAGAACACAGATAGAAGTCAGGAGGGAAAGATATCCTTTGTTGTGCGGTAACATTGCAGGCGGCGGAAGTGGCAGGGAATAATGCATTAAATCCGTAGGTTAGTTGGGTGGTACATGTGGACAAGGGGGATTCTGTCTTTGTTTTTGTTGCAGGGAGGGGTTATGAAGGCAGAGGTATGGGAAACGCAAGAGATGCAGTCGAGGGCATTTTCGACCACTGAAGGGGGCATGTGTGGTCCTTGAAATACGAGGACATCTGGGATGTTCAAGAGTGGAATGTCTTATCTTGGGAGCAGATGTGGCGGAGGTGGAGGAATTGGGAGTAGGGGAAGTAGGGTGCACATAAACAGGAACCCATCTCGTGGATTAGGGCAGCATGCATCTTATGGCTCTTAACTTGGTCTTTTAGTGCCTCCTTGCTTTGTAACTACTTGAATGCTCACAGTATTTCTACTTTGTGTTGCCTTGTGTTTTTGCACCTTTCCACCTCATTAAGAATTTCCAGCCTCCAATACACTGTCTTGCCCTGTGTGTTAGTGCAGATACCTTCCCCCTCCCCCATTTCTGCAGAAGGGTCCCGACCCGAAACATCAGCTTTCCTGCTCCTCTGATACTGCCTGGCCTGCTGTGTTTCTCCAGCTCCACACTGTGTTATATCTGACTCCAGCGTTGGCAGTTCTTACTGCCTCTGTATTCTAAGTGAGCCTATGCTTCTCAAGTAGCTGCCAGTGGATCAGAGTAGCGTCATGCTGGCAGTGAGTTGTGTGCAAATGGTGGACGCTCACGTCCGTGGATGGGGAGTGTCTGTGATTGTGCCTGTGCGCCATGCCCTGAAATGCAGTTCAGGTGGAAGCAACACGGAGGTCCTTTCGAACAGCACAATAACAGACCCTTTGATCCAATTCATCCATGCTGAACAAATTTCCCAAACTAAACCAGCTCCATTTGCCTGCTTTTGGCTCATATGTCTAAATCTTTCCTATTCAGATACCTGATTTTTTCAACCTCTATCAGGTCACCCTCAACACCCTCCTATGCTCCAGTAGAAAAAGTCCCAGTCCGTCTAGCTTCTCCTTCTCACTCAAGCCCTCCAATCCTGGCAACATCCTTGTAAATCTTTTCTGAACCCTCTCCAATTTCATAATATCCTTCCTATAGCAGGGTGAACAGAACTGTGCACAGTAAGCCTGAAGTGGCCTCACCAGCATCCTTTACAACCACAACATGACGAGTTGAATCCACAAGGTATCCACTTGAGTTTTCTCAATGTCTAGCTTGTTGGGCACATTAGGTAAGATAGAAAGCTGAATATTAATGAGACAAATTGATCTGTTATCAAATATTTAGCAAGCAATAATTCCCCTCAACTTGCTGCTGTCCAGCAAGAAACTCACCTCACTGTCCAGCAAGAACATAAAGCACGGAGTGAGATTCTGTTGATGTCAAGATGGGCATCGCTGGACTCTCCGATTCTGCTGCAAGCCCTGCCATAGCTCAACTTACCTGTACCTCTATCAAATTCTGCCTGCTGCATCTTACGGCTCTAACTGGGTGTTCTTGCCATTCGCTCATTTTGCGGTTACTTGGAGGTTGTCAGCATCTGTCTAGCTCACATTATTTTTTACCAGACAAATTCTTCAGTGTTCAATTACAGGCTACCAGCCTCTGAGGCTTGCATTGCCTTTTGACACAGAGTGGGAGGCAAGCAGTTTGTCGTAGTGGGAAGAATTGTACAGTCATTGGGTGAACATGTTGCTATGTGACATTGTGCTGTGGCAACGCTACATCTGCAGCATACACCAGAAGCTTATACGGTGCACACACTGCATATGCTTCAATTGAGTCACCATGTATGAAAGACAATGTGGACCAGTCCCCAGTGGGGTCAAGAGGGAGCACAATCAGCCAGAGTTTGCCACTACAGTTAGTCAAGAGCTATTCTGATTCCAGTCTAGGGGTTGGCCATAGTCAGTTAGGCACTCGGTCCTACCAGAGTCCAAGAATCTGTGTCTTTGCAGTCCAGGGATTGGGCCATGATCAGTCCCTGCAGGTCAATCCAACCAGTCTAGGGATTGCAGGTCAGATTGCAGGAGGGGAGGCTGTGGAGACATCATTATGGGCTGGGTGGGGAGGGGGCAACTCTCTCTGTAACAAAGGAGGTGAGTGAGTACGATGGAGTTGGATGGAATGGCAGTAAATGGAGCTGCATGAACAGGAGAGCGGATAAAGTGTCTCTGTGAGTTGGAAGTAGATAGGGCTGGAAAGGTTGGTAATTTGGAAGAATAGGATGGGTAGAAGCTGCTGAGTTGACATACTGCATTTAGTAATAAGAATCGTTGGAAATGAGCATTTGTGGGATCTGTGACAGTTTAGATGAGTGGTATCCTTGTGAACATAAGATAGTGGGAGAAAATAGAGGCACTTAAATTAGCCTTTGAGCTTCTCTCTGCAGTGTGGCTGTTGCCACTTCACCCAGGCTCAGCACTGACCTGGGTTGCCTTCTGGGTCCAGTCTGGCTAGTTTTGGTGATGTGACTTTCTGCAGTGGTCAGACAGAGGAAGTACTGTTCTCCTTCAACACCCTCTCCGCTAGACTCCTGTCCAGGTAGTGGGATATAACATTCCTTTCATGTCATAATGATCCAGCACCACAATTTGAGGGCCAGTTCCTGCCTTGCAGTGTTGAAAATGCAATACAGCTGGGTTATAAATTTGGTGTCAGTGATGTAAATGCCAGAAGGTCCTGGCAATGATAAGCCCTTCTGCTTTATTAATTATGTGATTCTAGAAGAAAGGTGCAGACAGCACAGTTGCATAACTGATGAAGTAAAGAGTAGTAGGACTGTATATAAAAAGTCACCAGGAGCCAGGCACCATAAATCTCACTTAGCAAAACACAAACTGGAAATAGGAAAATTCAAATCAAAATTTCTTTAAATAAAAACAGCAAATTAAGAAATGGCAATAAGTAAATTCAACCGACAAAACCGCAGAAGAGGAATCAAAATGCTGGAAAAGTTGCAAAATTAATTTGAGATCAACGCTTGAATTTTAAAACATTAAACGAAATCAAGTGCTTGTGCCTGCTTATTAAATTACTTGAACATATTATTATTACTATAAACCACTAAAAATCATTTTCCCAGAAGCCCATTTACAGACTGTGATGGTGAGGCTCTAACTGAGACATTTCCTGGAGCCTGAATTATTAGGTTAAGGCATCTGCTAATCATCTTTTTAGAGATTTCTTAATTACTTTCATTGTCTGCTACCTTTGTCTTCATTATACCTTCAGTGAGGAGTTGAAGGATTCTTTCCTGCAGAATCCAAGGAACGATGAGAAGATGGAGACTTTCACATTTGTATGTCTCCACAACTGTCCAGTATCGTTGGAAAGTGCAGAAGGTTATCAGGTATGTGCAAATATGATGAACTGAATGGCAATCTTCTGCACGGTTACAAATCTGAAATATGTTTTTTTTAATGAAAGCCTCAAAACCGCATCAACCATTTACTGTTGTTAGAATCATGGAATCCTTACATCACAGAAAGAGTCCATCGAGCCTGTGTTGACCCTTGAAAGAGCATCTCACCCTAACCAACCCCAGGAATCCTGCATGGGGCTTTTAACCATGGCTAATCCATTTAACCTGTGCATCCATGGACACTATGAGCAATTTCACAAGGCCAGTACACCTTACCTGCACATCTTTGGGCAGTGGAGGGAAACCAGAGCACCAGACAGTAACTGACACCGACATGGGAAGAATGTACAGACTCCACACAGTCTGTCAGCCAAGGTTGGAATTGAATCCAGGTCCCTGGTGCTGTGAGGCAGCAGTGTTAACCACCGAGCTAGGAAGCTGCCTATAATTTTTTGGATCAGGTACAGTGTGAGGAACTGTGCTGAAAACTATATTGAAATGTATATTTGTTAAAACTACCTAATATGCATGTCCTAATCCAGAAACAGAAGTTTGAAGAAGGTAATCCATAATGGAAGGATGACTGACAGGCTCAGAATATAATGAAACTCTTTGGACTGATTTTGCTGCTTCTGCTGGTCAGCTGCTCAGAGATTTTGAGCAGAATAGTCTAGCTGGTCAAAGAGATTGAAAACTTTACGGCATCCAGGCTGATCAGGAATTCTAGAAGAAAGCTTCTGACAGCATATAGGGGTAAAATTGCAAAAGCTATGTGCCTGGAAAGGAGGAGAGACCAGAACTCTTCCAACCCCACGAAGAAAAGTTTTTTTTTAACTTTACAATAGCAGGTCTGAATGGGCAGCTAAAATGGACATCCCACCCAAGTGTGGATTAAATGTTCATTGGAGCAATCCTGCATTTGTAACAAGATTCTGGTCCTGTGACAAAAAAATGGTGTCAGGATTGCAAGTCAGTGACAATAATGTGAGAAATAGAGCATTTTCATTTTAACTGGATCAGCATTCCTTTCTCACTGTCAAAGAAAATTTAAAATCACACGAGACTCCCACTCCCCAGTGAATATCCTCAGCTTCTCTGAGAATGCTGCTTCATTACTCCTAATGTGTAAAAGTATGTGTAATACTTAATATATTAATAAAATGTACTGAGAGACCAGGGCTCATAATAATGCCATATTTTTAAGTGAAATCTTTGCTTCCTTATATATTCAAAATGGTTACGGCAACTATAACATTTTTGCATTGTATTTATACATCGTAATTCAAAATTATATTTTTCATATTAATACCTAATTTTGCTATGGATGTTTATTAGTCAACATTATTTGTTTCCAAGACCAATCAAAATACTGACCTTTTTTAAGAAGTCTTACAAAGTAATAATTTCTTGGTACACCTATTTTTAATTTTCTCATCCAGCATCCGTCCTTGCAACAAAAACCTTTAACTTAATGCATTCACGCCACAGAGACCTTCTAGCGCTAAATAAACAGTGGGACACGTCTCGATGGATTCATTGCAAATTAGTGCAAAGATGTTTCAATACGCCTTCTCTTGCTGTCAATTCTTATATTAAATGTGATAGTTACTTGCAATGGTACCACTTAAAATCCATTCTTTCTCTGATGCAACCTGTTTTTGAAGTACCTCATTAAAATTCAAGGAGACACTTAACAACCTGAACTAATTGGAGACACAAGGGGGTTGAGCTTTGAATTCAATGTATTCCCTTATGGTACAATGATTTTTGATTGATTAATTAAAATACAATATCCATTAATTAGCAAATATCCAGAAATACCCATTCTTTAAACATTGTAATGCCTAATTAGGAGATATTGTATAGGCATCAGGAGTAACCCTAAGCAGTTTGCTCTTTGACAATGCAGCATCTTTTAGAGAAGCTGTAATTTATGCATGACTTGTTCAGTACAATATTTCAACATTGGAAGACTTGTGGTCAGAAGCTTATGATGTAACTGTGGATTTACAAAAAATATATCACAACAATGATAAAGGCCTTTGAGTGAGAGTAGAAGATGAACAAAAGTGGCAAGATGGAAATGAATATTTAAATATAAAAAACGCTAAAATACCAATGACTGATAATCATATATTTTAATGCTTACATTGCCTGAGGTGCTAACATGTGTTTTGAGTGGTTAGCAAAATGTGCCATGTGATAACCATTGACAGCATATAAGGTACTATTCATAAAGATATTGGACCAAGCATATGAGTGTGTTAAACTACACTATCAGAGGTTCATCATGTTTTATTTGCCTTGGGCCATTCTTCACTAGCTGGTCTTTAGAATGACATGAAATTTATTAAACTTTACCAGAAACTGACAGGCACATTCTGGCCTTCTCTCTGAAAATGGATTCTGCCAATCTTGCATGATTTTTATCAGTAGACATAGGTAACTGCCTACAAGTATCAAAATGCTTAAATTACTTCCATTAACGTATCCTTTTTTAAAAGCAGTATTGCCCAATTATTGCCTTATCAGCTCTTTTACGCTATATATTAAAGATGACAAGTTCAGCATGTCGTTCAAGTAGCAGTTCTGTTTCTTCATTGTAGCTTCAAAATATTAACAAAACACGCACTATCAACATAAAAGATAAGGTTATAAACTGAGTAACATGTCATGCCGTAGTTCTTTATCTCCCCATGCCAGTCATAATTTATTTAATTTAACGTTTGTTTAGAGATATTTTGAGTGATAACTGACCTGGTATAATCGTGCTGACTAACAGGCCACCAATTCCACCTTCACACCCACCACCATCCCATCAACCAAGCTCAAACTCCCCCATCTTTAAAAGCAGCTATCCTTCTCCTATTTGCACA
Source organism: Stegostoma tigrinum (assembly GCF_030684315.1). NCBI lineage: Eukaryota > Metazoa > Chordata > Chondrichthyes > Orectolobiformes > Stegostomatidae > Stegostoma > Stegostoma tigrinum. The sequence goes on from NC_081375.1 coordinate 33,207,840, forward strand.
AATAGCGGAATCAGCCTTGGTTATTACACAGTGATTACACATGCTAACAATTTGGCCTCATGAATTTTTCAAAGAAAACCAGGCGATCATTCATGCATGCACCACAGGGCTATTGCTGACTGCCACTATCAGCAATGGGCTGATAAAATGAAAAAGAAAGCAGCAGCCTTTACAGTGACTGCCAAGTCCAAGGTTTTGAGAGGTTATTAATTAGGGCTCATTCATCTAATGTCAGCTAGTAAAAACAATGTGGCTGGCCACATGTCTCCTCTCATCATAAAGGCAAAAATAAGACTCAATAAACTATATACATTCATAGAATATTGCTAGATTTCATTCAAAAATTATCCATTAGTCATTCTGCTGCTAATATTTAAGAAAATCTTAAGTCAAAATTTTGCAGTAATACTGTTTCAATATTTTACATTGAAGAAATTAATAGTTTCCTTTTGTCAAATTGTTTTTGTGATTCCAAAGCCTAATTAAATCTGAATATTTGGAACTGGAATTTTGAAACTTTTGCTTAAACCTCTATATTTCTACATTTACCGAATGCCACTAGTTATCTCTCAAGAGCAGTGTCTAGTTTAATATAATATGGCTAGATCTGCAGTCTCTGTCTTTCTGGACTAGATAAACATATCAGAGTTTCACTCAGCTTCCATTTATCTCGAGCCTTGGAGTGTGTGCTGTGAAACACAATTAGCATCTGTTACTGGATGTCTTATATACTAAATGACACAGTCTGAGCTATCTTTTATTGCTGCTTCACCTCAACACTCAAGCAAAAGAAAGCATCGCATAAATGTGATTTCATTTCAAGATCACTTGAGCAATACAATGTTTCCAGGTCAAGATCTATATCTCAGCAAAAAGCTATATTTAAAACATACACTACAAAACCAAGCCAGCTCTTTGTAGTCTTTGCGCTCATATGCAGTAGTGCAGATCTCTCTGCATTTTTTTATTGTATTGTATGCCCCTGGGGGAAAGAAATAGGGCTGAGATGCCATTATTTCAACCTTCACATGGCAGGTGCTGTTCTGTGGTTCCCCTACCATCTATTAATAGTGATTTCTTGTCTCTTTGTGTGCAAGTACAGGAAATAATAAATGAAAGCACCAAGTTGAGAAGCTAAGACTATGGCATGCATTTTCTAAATGGAACAAGTAGGCCAATTTAAGAAAAAGCAAAGCAAATGACAAAATGAAAACTGAAGATCAAAAGTGTAAGCATTTGAGGTTTAAAACAGTAAAGGCCTTACAATTGACCTTTAAAGCATCACTAATGGAATGTTTTAACCCAAATGTTCTGAGTTCCTGTTTTTCAGCAAATTAGGTTTTTAAACATAATCCATGATTGATTCATGAAAAACAGCATGCCTGATTCAAGCTACAATTTTTTTGTGTTCCAAGTCTTTTTCCAATTTCTTTTCCTGTGTATGAAAGAAGAATTGTTAGGATCAAGCTACTTTTGCCAAAATATGACTTCTTTTGAATCAAGTAAATGTAATACTATTTGGGTAGATGACAAGCTGTCACTTCCTATTTGATAAATGTATTACAAAACATTAAATAACACCCTTTTAGAAGAAACTAATGAAATTCTTCTTTTTTTAATTTATTGATCGCTGTGAAGTAATATGTCTTTTTAAATATTTTGGAACAGTTTCAATAGAATTTTAGAAACTTGCTAGCAAAGCACTGCTACCATTTACTGTGAATTATAGTCTCCCATAATGAGAAAGCTTGGGAAGAGATTGCATTGGTCTTTAGACATAAAGTAATAATTATGAACATTTCAGTTTGTCAGAAATGAAGTTGATTACATAAAAAAAATGCCTAACTGAGGTTTGCCCGCATTTCTGAACACTGCGAGTAATTAGTTATTTGTTTGGATAAATTTGCTGTCTCTACTGGAATGAGGGACTCGAGTTTACAACTAAGGATTGAATTCTCCATTTACACTTTTGTAAGTATTCAGTTAGATCATAAGATCATGAAATATATGGACTATTCTTCCTTATACAGCATATATTAACTCTTTCTCTTCCTCCTTGAAGATGATTCAAAAATAATTAGACAGGAAATCAACATATTTAGTTTAGTAGTTAAATACTCAACCATACAATATAACCAAAGCTCTAAAGGTATTGGTAATAGGCAATCACTTCCTACATAAAAAAGACGCTGCTCACCAGCTGGTAGAGCAAATAATACTATTATATGTGTTAAAACCACAGGATATTTTTAGAATTAATTAAAGATGTAATACACTTAAGGAACACTGTCTTTGCTGAGATGAAAGTTTATAATATAATAGTTAGGAACTTGGACTCGAAAGTAGAGGTAAATGAATTTTTAATTTTCAGTATTCTGAAAGTGACTTTTGTCAAGGGGTCAGAAGCTCATTTTTTGGCAGTGGGTCGAAACTGCATTTCCAAGAAATCGTGTGATTTCAGCTAAATGGCTAGACAACCTACTTGGTGAAGTAATTGCTGAAGTATTTATTAAGTTGCGCTATTATGACCCAGAAAAAGTGAGGCCAGAGGCAAGTTAAGTTCAGGAGAAACAATCCATACCAACAGATGTGCTTTTTCATTGCCTCAAAGTAGTCATTGACCATCACATCTGGTCAACAGTTGCCAAGAGGAAACATTTGACCTTGTCATTTGAGTAAGAAGTTCAAGGCTATTTGATGGGAGTTATGTTTCACTGGGGTTGAGCATCGGTAAGAGATTGTTGGTGATAAAGCTTGAATCTTTCTTCTTGCTATTTATAGTATATATATTATAGTATATATATATTTATATATAATTTCCAAATTGTCACCTAATCTTGTTTTTCCTTTCATGCATAATAAGCTTTGACATGCATTTATTAAAAGTACACTGGTGGCCTCCAACACATACATTCAGTGACTGCCTATCATGTTTCCCAAAATACAAACGTAAAACTTACAGGGCACAATTTTCCTGTGTTATTTCTGGGAAGTGTCATGGTGTCTGTCCCACCGCGGCAGCGTTTCTCATGCTACATTCCACTTATCTCGTTAATGATGCATCTGGGCTCTTTGGCACCCTGCACATGCAACCACATGGCAGTAGACTTGGAAGTGGCATTGATAGGAATTTTGTGCTATTGATGCTGCTGATGCCATATTTACCCCTCCTGCAAGCCAGGGACTGGCTGTTTCTCTGTGGTACTTGACCATTATCACTAAGGACTTGCCCAAAAAGGAAAGCTAATATCCCACTTCACTGAGAGTGACCTGCAGCCACTTGTGGACGGGATGATGGAGAAGAGGGTCATGTTCTTTTCTACAATGGCAAAGGAGACCACACCACTAGACCCAACTTGTCTGGGCCTGGGTAGTGATCCTAGGTCAGTGCCACGTCGGTAGGTTCTCTTTTCAGATTAGATTCAGGAGCACAAGGTGAAGAGCACAACACTGCCATGTCTCTGTGGCTGACCATGAAGAAATGCTTTAAGTTGCTGGTAGAGGATGGCCAGAGATCATGTTCTTGCTTAGGTGCGAGGAGAAGATGATCCCATGTTGTTGGCAATTAATAACTTGTAGAAAATGGACCACACAGTCACAGGAATAGCAGGTAGGTTTGTCTGAGGCACAGAGTGAATTCGATCAGCAGAACGCTCAGTGACTGTCAAAAATGCCATGGTTGCAGCCATTGTTGCTCACTATGAACTGCAAGTTGAGAGATAGAGACGAGAGACCTTGACCACTCTGGCAGCCCCCTTCTGCTCAAGGAGATAGGGTGGTACCAGCAGGCAGATAGAGGAGAAACCATTCATGTTCTCCTCGAGCCCGCCCCGAAATCTCCTTGCTGGATACACCAGAGATGCCAGATCCCTCCATCTCCACTCTGCCTGAGATTCCCAACGCTGTGGAAATTGCACCCATGGAGGGTGAGCCTGCATCAGCCACAACATTTGGAGCAGGTTTGGGCTTTCTCACCACAAGCAAGGAACCATTCCTCATGCAACTCACTATTCCATTCTTTATACATGAAGTCCCACTCTTCTCTCTGCGTATGATGAATCCAGCCTGAGACTTGAACCTTTCTCATGACTTTATGGACTGCTCTGATAAGCTTTTGGACTGATCCCCTGGTCTTCGCTAACCATCCTATCAGGATCTGCATCCAAATGATCATCAGCCACCATTTCTGCCACCTTCAGCAAGATTCCCACCAAAGGCACATATTCCCCTTCCTTCCCTGGTCAGCATTCTGCAGGGACCATTCCGTCTATGAAACCCTGTTCCATTTCCCTTCCACTTCCAACACCTTCCCAAAGCCCCATGCCATTTCCCCATACAGTCACTGAAACCTACCTTTTTACTTCTTCCCTCCTCACTAGTCAAGGCCTTGGATGCACCTTCCAGGTAAAGCATCAACTTTCTTACACTTCACTCAATCTAGTCTATTGTACTCACTGCTCACAATGTAGTTTGCTCTACATGAGGGAGATAAAGTGCATGCTGGGCGATTGCTTTGTAGAACATCTCTGTTCTTCCTGTTGCCTGCCACTTGAACACACCACCATGTTCCCTGGTCAACATCTCTGTCTCAAGTTTGCTGCAGTGCTCCAGAGAAGCTCAGCAGCTCATTTTCTGCTTGGGAAGTCTACAGACTTCTGGATTCAATATTCAGTTAAATGCTTTTCGGGCCTAAACACTTTCTTCCATGCTGTGCAGCAACATGCCCATCCCATTGAATGTTCCATGCTGCCAATTATGTCAAGGTGCCTGTTTTTTGTTTGCTGTAAAAAGTATGCAATCCAGACAAAATAAGCATTTAATCTGGACAAATGCAAGGTCTAATGTAGGAGAGAAGTATTCAGTAAATGGCAGAACCTGAGAAGGATGAACATACAGAGGGAACTATGCACACTGGTCCACAGTTCCATGAAAATGGTAACACAAATGGACAAAGTGACTAAGAAGGCATATGGCATGTTTGCCTTCATTGCTCAGGGTGTAAAGTATAAAAATAGGCAAGTAATGTTGCAGTTATATAGAACATTATTTATGCCACATTTGCAAAATGGTACACAGTTCTGGTACCACATTACTAAAAAGATGTGGAGACTTTGGAGAGAATACAGAAATGTTTCACCAGGATGTTACCTGGTTTGGGAGATATTAGCTATGAGGAGGCTACTAACCCCGACACTCCCAGCACCTTTCCCTGCAACGGCTGCAAGTACTGCACCTGCCCTTACACTTCCCCACTCAGCTCCATTTAAGACACAAACAAACCTTTCATATCAGACAGGGGTTCAACTGCACATCCGTCAATTTGGTTTATTTTATTCACTGCTCCCAATGTGGCCTCGTCTACTTCAGTGTGACCAAGGAGAGACTCAGAGACCATTTTGTAGAGTGGCTGTCCTCTCTAAGTGACAATCTAGGCCCGAAACATCAGCTTTTGTGCTCCTGAGACGCTGCTTGGCCTGCTGTGTTCATCCAGCTCCGCACTTTGTTATCTTGGATTCTCCAGCATCTGCAGTTTCCATTTATCACATCACAAATGACAACACCTTCTGGTCGTCAAACATTTTAACTCCTCCTCTCACTCCCTGGTCGACATGTTGATCCTGGGCCTCCTCCAGTTGCACAAAGACATCGCCCGCAAACTGGAGGAGCAACGTCTCATATTCTGCCTTGGAACCTACAGCCTGATGGCCCAAACATGGACTTCACCAGTTTTAAAATCTCCCCACCCCTGTCCTCACCCAATGCCCAAGCCAACTTCTCATCCCCGCCTCTTTGACCTGACACAACCTGTCCACCTTCTCTCCCTACAACCACCCCACCCACCCTACTGACCTGTCCCCACCACTCACTACCGGCACTTACCTATGACCATCTCATCTGCCTTCCCCAGCCCCACTCCCCTCTCTCTATTCAGTTCCCAGCTCCCATCTCCCTCCCCATTTCTGAAGAAGTGTCCTGAACCCAAACGTCAGCTTGCCTACTCCTCCGATGCTGCCTGACCTGTTGTGTTCCTCCAGCTCCACACTGTGTTGTCTCTATTTTATTTTCACTTGAATGTTCGTGGCTGAGGAGCAACCTGATAGAAGTTTACAAAATTATGAGCGCCATGGATAGAATGGAAGTTGGCATCTTCCTCCTAGGGTAGAAATGTCAATTACAGGGGGCATAGGTATAAGGTAAATGGGGCACATTTAGAGATGCAAGAGGCAACTTTATACACAGAAGATGGGAAGTGTCTGCAATACGCTGCAGAACGTGATGGCAACAAATAATATTGCGATGTTTAAGAGACATTTTGATAGATGCATGAATAGGAATGGAATAGAGGGATATGGATCATGGAGATTTAGAAAGGTGTCATGTGTCAGTGCAGGCTTGGTGGGCCAAAGGGCCTTTATCTGTGTTTTTTTTGTTACGTAGGTGGGCAAAATGTTGGCATATGGAGTACCACAGAGTAAAATGTGAAGTTGTTAATTTTGGAAGGGAGGACAGAAGAACAGAGTATTATTGAGAAGGATAAAAACTTTTAAAAATTGCAACACAAAGGGATTGGGGGTACTTGTACATGAAGCACAGAAAGCTAGCATATAGGTACAGTAGGTAATCATGAAGGCTACTGGGATATTGGCCCTTATATCAAGGGTATTAGCATACAACAGTAGGGTAGTCTCACTGCAACAAGGTGCTGGTCAGACCACATCTGAAGTCCTGTGAGTAGTTTTAGGCTCCTTATTTAAAGAAAGACATTATTTCATTGGAGGGAGTTCAGAGAAGGCTCACTAGGATGATTGCTGGTACAGAGGGATTGCCTTATGAGCAAAGGCTAGATAAGTTGTGTCTCTACTTATTGAAGCTTAGAAGAAAGAGAGATGATTTCTTTAAAACATCTAGGATTCTTAAACAGCTTGACAGCGTAAGTACTGAGAGGATACATCTCCTAATGGGAGAGTTTAGGACCAGAGGGCACAGTCTCAGAATAAAGGGACACCAAGTTAAGATGGAGGTGAGGAGGATTTTTTTTTTCTCTCAGAGCATTGTGAGGTTTCAAAATTCCTTGCCGGAGAGCTGTGGAGGCAGAGTCCTTGTGTATGCTCAAGGCTGAGATAGATAGATCCTTGATCAATAGGGGAATCAAGGGTTTTGGGGAAAATAAAAGAAATTGACATGAGGAATGTCCATTGTCCATTGCTGATTGTTGGGAAAAAAACACCTGGTTCACTAATGTCCTTTAGGGAGGAAAACTGCCATCCTTACCTGGTCAGTTCTACATATGTCTCCAGACTCACAGCAATATGGTTCACTCCTAACTGCCCTCTGAGCAATTAGGGATGGACAATAAACGCTACTGAGTCAGTGATGCCCACATCCTGTGAATGAATAAAGGAATGTTGGATCAGCCACGATCCTGTTGAATGGTGGAGAAGATCTGGGGGGCCAAATGGCCTACTGCTGTTCCTATTTCTTAATGCCTTACTTGTAAAAGAGTGTCAAAACCTTGAGTGCTGTAACAGAACTGACAAATGACAGGTTTTCTCATAAGTTCATTAAGAAAAGATCCCTTTTTTCACAAATCAACACCTGAATGTATTTGCCAACATATATTCTCTCAGCTTATAGAGACACATGCACAAACTCAAGAGAGAATTGTGATTTAAAAAAACACAACAAACACATAGACCTTAAAAGTTTGAAAGTTCTCTGTCAAAGTTACTTTCCCTGAGATTACGTCTTGAAATGTTGTAGGCCTGTGATACATTATTGGTTGACTGAAGAATAGAGTCTGGAGATTGAACAAGATGAAAATACTAGCTTGTTGCTTTTGTTTCTACTCCAGCCAGGATACAGTCAGATCCTTGTCGTGACACTTTGATTCCTCAAAAAGAGAATAAAGGCTAATTCAGTTTCTCTGCCTGCTGATGCTTGCTTCTAAGGCTGGGTTCAATTTCCCATGTGGATATTTCTCCCTTTCTGCTTCAGAAATGTATCTTATTAAGGGTCTTTCAAAAGACTTATATCATCCTCCTTTTAATTTGTGTGAAGATAGGTGCCTTTGAGAGTAAGACAACCCTTTGCCATCACCAATAACAATGCCTGTTCAATCAAAAGCCATGGAAGTGGTCATTAGGCATGCTTCTCTGTCAGGGATAGTAGGAATTGCAGATGCTGGAGATTCTGAGATAACAAGATGTAGAGCTGGGTGAACACAGCAGCCCTGGCAGCATCAGAGGAGCAGGAAAGCTAACGTTTCGGGCTAGACCCATCAATGCCTGAAACGTCAGCTTTCCTGCTCCTATGATATTGTTTGGCCTGCTGTGTTCATCTAGCGCTACACCTTGTTATCTCATGCTTCTCTGTCAGTTGCTTCCTGATGCAGCAGTACCTAAAGCTGCTGGTTAAACAGAGATTATCAGAGGCTGTGGGCAGCAGTATTGCTTTACAGGCTCAGGCTGTGGTTGTTATTCCTGTACGGAAAATCAGGGACAATGGGAAAGTTTGCGGCTTCTTCAGGGACATCAGAGTTAGGGGAGAGGTGGAGTCGCAGGGAGGTGGGGTCACAGGGATGACAAACACAAGGGCAAGAGAATGGCTTCAGCGGCCAACCCCTGCCCCGCAGCTGTATTGCTGGTCACCCGAGACTGGGATAAATCGAGGATCTCCTAACTAGGCAGGCAGACTGCTGCATTTTAACAATGCACACATTTTACCAATTGGTAGTGGACTGTGAGGGCTGATCATGACTCTTCCTCCCCAGAATTTCATTTCTGAGATGGCAGGTATCATCTTTGCGAAATATTCCTGAGTATACAAAGAATTATGCTGACAATCAATTTAAGATTGTCAGTTGGGCTCACAGTGTGGTACAGTTGCAAGTACTGGAGATATCATACATTAATACACAAAGTCCTGCCTTGTTCAGACAGAAGAATCATGTAGACACACCAAGCCTGTTTCAATGCAACAGAGTAGATGACAATCTTTCACTGGTGCATTTTTCAAGGCAATGCCTTAATCTATGAAAGTCAAACAAAGTTTGACAGTTAACTGTCAGGTGTCATTAACAAGTGCAATCTCATGGAAACTTGTCTAATAATCAGAGTTTACTTGCTAAACCAAGCACTTGGCACTCTCATGAATGTTGTTTTCCCTTTCTTTAGTTTTCAAGTTGTTATGCTGATAAGTGCAAATTGAAAATTTTCAACAAAATGTGTCTTTTTCTCAGAAATATTTGGAGAAAGACAGCCATTAAACCAGGGAAGGCCTGATGCACTTTAATGGCTTTTCAAAGATATAGCTCAGAAGCTCATTTGCATTTTAATGACTTGAAAATTAGCTCAACAGCCTGGAGTTTTTTTCATCTATATTCAATAACTTCTCAATTCAATTCTGTTCAAAAATATCGATTCTCCAATTTCTTTTAAAGTGTCCAATTTGAATTTGCATTCCATGAATTCATAAATCCATCTTGCATGAGAATGACAGTGACAGAGCTTCCAATCTGCTAACATTTCAAAACCATTATTCACGTGGGCAAAGAATTAGTCGCACAAATTTTACAACTTAAGCCACAACTTAATACCACAGAAAGAAACCACAAAGACTTGAAGTCTGAAGATGTAATTCAAAGTTTGAAGTTACAAAATTGGTGGTACATGTTCCCTCAGGATTCAATATCCTGTCACAAAGATGTACCTCTTTTACAAATCATGTATTGATTGATGTTGGAAAAGTATACAGTCTCTGTCTAACCCCACTATTCCAGCAATCTAACATAAATTTAAATACTTTAACCAGTTACCAATAAAGCCAATTATATATGTAAGTAATGCTTAGATTGGAAAAAGACATCAGCCCGAATTCTTTAATAAACATAATTATTAAGTTATTATCAAACAGGATATTTTCAGCAATAATGTAAAGCTGACTAAGACGCACTGAGAAATGTTCATGTCTAAATATTGACCTTTCTACATAACATATACAAATCAGGTGACATATAACGTATATTTAACGAAAAAGGATTTTCATTGTGGACAGATGTCACTAAGTACAGACAGTTGTGATTGTGATCTTGAAATGCAATTTGCTCAGGGAATGCCAAAAATAACTCCAAGTGCCTTATTCGGAGAATAGATCTGTAGATCAGGTTTGAACCTCCTGAAGGATTTTTTTCTTGCAAGGTAGAAGATGAGCTAGGTAGCTTCTATCCACCTGCAGGCTGTGACCCAACTGAAGCCCAAACAACATCCAAAACAAAGCTCCCACATAATTCAGTAAATAAGTCTAAGCAACTAGCTTAAGCCAAACGACTTCCAGGAGCACCTTTTTTAAAAAAATGAATGTTCTTCTCATGAGACCTTTATAAAAGACAGTCAGCTATGTCTTCAGCTCTACAAATGGACCTCTTTCCACATCCCTTAACAGGCATCCTCAAAAATATAATAATGAAGCATCTTCATAACATTTGTTAGATTGTGTTGGCATCCCACATTGCTAGTTGCTCTTATTTCTTACTCTACGTGTTTTATCTTCTAAACTTTTAATATCTTTATGATTTAGGAATGGTTCTCTGCCCTGTTACCTAAGGATAATAAGTATGCCAATATCAGCACAGATAATAACCTTCAAATTTCAAAATATACCAAAATCAAGTGGTAAAACAAGATCTACAAGCCAACCTGAGACCATGCTGGGACTGGCAGTGCATTTTGTCCTGCTGTGGAGGGGACAGAATGAGAACAATTATCCAAGGATAGCTCAACCAGCAAGGGACAAGAGATGAGTTAGGAACTGCAAAAGAATCAGCTAGCAAGCAGTCAGCAAGAACCAATAGGACAGCAACAAGAATTTGTCAGTCGGAAAATGACAAGATGTAACCAGCAGGAAAATTACAGTGTAGAGCCAGCTAGGGAAACATAAGGTGTGACCAGTGAGAGAGCTGCAAGCTGTGACTAGTGGAAGAGAGAGACCATGACCATCAAAAGAGCAAAGAGAAAAATGAATATGATAGGAGTGACAATCATAAGCACATAATAGGAGAGATGCAGAGGGCATTAGATAACAGATATGGATTTAAATCCCCTTTCACCTCAGCCTTTTGAACCCAGGCAGGTGACCAAGGGTAATCTTTGTGGAAGGTGCAGTGACCTAATTGCTGGGTTAAATAAGCTGTCGCTCTACCAAACCTATTTTGGGCCTGTCATTGCCTGTTCTTGCTGATTTCAACAGCTTACAAATGATACAAATATGTCCCAAGTTGTTTTAAAAATATATTAAGTATTGTTGACTCCAAATTTAATGCAGAAGTAATAGGAATATATAAAAAAAACTACTTTACTTTTAAACATCATTGTCCACAGTTGGATTAGTCTGAGGAATTCCTATCAAGCCAGTGTTGGTGGAATATAGATATTTGCTCCAAGAAATGATAATCTTAGTGATATTGGACTCTGGTCATTTTTGCTTTGTTTTGTTTTGATATCTTTTCATTTATGCATAAAATGTGTCTCATGGGCATTTAGTATAATCCTGCAAACATAGTAGGGTCAAACAGAAACAGAAATCATCATGCGCTGTGCAGAAAATGGTGTGGAGAGTACTTTTCATTCTTTTTTTTCCTGTTATTTGTGGTAAAATTGAATTATTGTACACTTGATTAAATGACTGTGCTATTTGGTTTGCAAGTGGCTATTTTATTTGTTGAAATACTGATCCAAGCAGAATCCTTGCTAGATTAATCATGTGTGTATTAGGACAGAGACGTATTTAATTAAAAAGCATCTTTTCGATATCCAAGATAAATATGTTGGTTTCATGTCAGGCATTAGAGTTAGTGCATTGATTTTTTTCAAATTATTGATTTTACAGTGTGGAAGGCCATGGAAATATGTTTAGACTGCGATTTGATTAACGCACAAATATGATCTCCCATATATTAAATGGTTAAAATATAAGTGCAATGGTCGGTTTTATTGGATTGATCTACTATAGCATAAACCATAACACTTGCAAATTTTCTAGACTTTTAGGTGATATCTAAAAGTGAGGGAACACCCGGTTTAAATTGACAGCCACAGCTGAGTTTGGCTAACAGCATGTACTGCTGGTATGTATTAAATTCAGTAGTAGGACATCAATTCAAGTGAATTTCACCAGGATGCCCCTTTACAACTGGCAATGCACTTGTGGGGCATAACACCACTGCAGTGAGATTGACATTTAAAACCAGGCAATTTTTTGTGGCAATTTTCCAAATTACATTTATGCCATAATATTATAATTATAAATAAACAATGCTAAAAAGTAAAATGAGCAATAAACAGAACAGCATTCCTGCTGCTACTTTTTGTTGTCATTTTGTAGAGAGTTGGCTCAGCAAATTTTAGTTCCTCAGCAGTGAATTGTACTGTGATACCGCTTTGGCTGTATTGGAATAATAGAGCCAGGCCCAGCAGGCTGTCACCAGGAAAACAATGTGTACGCCCAGAGTAGATGAGATGCTGAAATGGAGTAGGATAGCTGAAACAAATTTCATTCCAGGCTGGAATGTAGACTTTTTTTGACATTTTATAGCTGAAACGCTGGCACTTTTTGTGTTAGTTATTGTAACAGTGATAGACATCTATTGTGTCAATTTATTATAAAATTATGTGATACCTTGGTACTTATTGCTTGCAGTTGGGGTAGAGTGCTGTCACCATTCATCCTTCCCAGGTTAGTCTAAATTGTCTGTGGCAGAGGACGGACCATGAATACTTCTCAGCTGGAGACTATTTTCACTCAGATAACAGGATGTAGTTTAGGTATATACATATCAACCGCTTCAGATTCATTATTAGAGACCTCTGGAGCAGAGCCCTGACAAGATCTCACAAATACTAAAGACTTGTACTCCAGAGCTTGCTATACCCCAAGTTAAGCTGTTTCAGTACAACTACAAATCTGGCACCTACTTGGCTACGTGGAAAATTGTCCAGGTATGTCCTTTACACAAAAGGCAGGACAAATCCAACTCATTCAATTAACTCCCGCTAGTAGCATCAATCCAATCTCCTCTCGATCATCAGTAAAGTGATGGAAGGTATCCTTAACAGTGCTGAGCCTGGGGCTTGTATGTTCCTGTCGGTTTTATTTCCCTTTTTCTTCTTATTTATGCTTTTGTTGTTTTTATTTTTTTTCTTTTTTCTCTTCATTTTCTTTTCTTTAATGCTTGGAAAGTGGTTGGTGAAGGAGGAGGTCTCTGGTGGCAGTAGCAAAAATGCCAGGATGAGCCAGACATAGTTCCACTGGAGCCAAGGGTCTCCTGTCGAGTGAAGACATGGTACTGGGATGACTCTCTGGTTCAGAAGAGCAGGATGGGCTGAGGGTCCAAGCCCACAGCTAGGCCTGAGCACCTGAAGCATTGGAAGAATTGGTGAAAGAGACAGATGGCAGATTGGCGGCAGTGTCTGGAAGAGCATGAGATGGGGAACAGGAGGTATCTCTGGGCCCAGTGATGAGGTGGCTCCCAGCAGCCTGGTGTGGCAGTCTCCACCTGGCACAGGGATCCTGGCCTGGCATGACGACCTCAGCCAGTCATGGCTGTCTTTGCCTGGTATCGTGGTCTTATCTCGGCATGGTAGTCTTGGCCTGGCATAGTGGTCTTGCCCCAGCTGGCATTCTTGTCCCAGAATGGTGGTCTCATGATTTAAACAATGTGAGTAAAACAGAAGCATAATGAGCAAAATAAATGCTGAATTAGACTGAGAACAAGAGTGGAATTCTTGCCAGAGAAAAAGAGTTGTTATTTTTCATTATTACGAGTCACACCTCCAATTTGACTCAATTTTGATGCTGTCAGTAGATGTATCTTAATCTTATAGTTATACAGTTGTAAAAGAAGAAACCATACCAGCACTGACACTGACTGTCTCTGAGATGGAAGTACCAAGATACAAAAAGATATCAGGTATCTATTTGGCTTGGTCCAGTGCATAGGTTTTCCATACTACACATGCCTGAATACACAGTAAATCTGCAGGAGCTGATGGAAGAAGGTTGCCCAGTATTGATGGCCAGAGTCCTGCTAAAGAAGTCTTAATAAACTCAAAGAAGAAGACAAGTTGGTAATTTGATGAAAAGAAACCCGTCACTCTTCAAAAAAGACGTGTCTCCAAAAGGCTTAGGAGATATCATCAGAGGGAAAGCTGACATCATTCACATCCAAAGCCCTGACATGATATGAGGCTCCCTCATGATATGAGGGAGAGGTTTTGACTGTGGTGTACAGATGTGAAGAATTCGATACCTACCTCAATGGGAGAATGTTCACTGTGGAGGGTGGTTGCTATCCACTAGAGGAGACTTTTACAAATGCAAAGTTTTATAAATTACGTTTCGACTATCATTTTAAATCATAATAACATGGGCTATCTTTGTGCTGGGAACAACAACATTTCAGGTCAGCTTCTGCTCTTCTTTTGTGATCATATCCAGCACACATCACAGAACAGGAATGTGTTGGTGAACGTTATATTCATGTGCCACTGCCAATGACTATTCAATTGTTCAGCATTACATAGGAACTGCATATCGAATGTAACAGGAATTGTCAGTATTATGGAACTACTATGGCAGTATGCTGTGCCTTGTTGTAACAAAAACCAAAAGCAATGACAAAGGAAAAGGGTAATGCAAGTCACGGAGACAGCATTAGAATAGCTCTACTCTTATTACTGTCATCTGTGTGATTGATTCAATTGCAGATTGATTGCAGGGAAGGTTGTTTTGCTTTATCTTACACTTCACTGAAAAAGAATAGCCTGTGATCAATGGTCTAACAGATCCCCTTGGGTTATGCTACATCAATGCATCTGCTTCACATCTGTAATAGAATTATACATTGTTGTAATTGATACCATATTAGAAATACACCATCATAACTAGGATCCATCATAGTAAATATTCACATTAAATGTAAATATGTAATTGCCTGGTTACCTAGTTTGACGATATGTATGGCTTACTGAGTTATTGATAGGAGGATGTAGGGTCACTAGTAATGTGTTTTTGTTACATAGTCATGCACTCTAAAATTAAAACTATTTCTGATGATTCATTAATGTCAGTACTCTTTGAGGTTTGTCACTATCTGCACGATTTTTGAGGTTTAAACATGCAAGCACAATTCCTTTGTACTCCTAATTGCAAACCTTGTTGACGAGTAATTTCGTCCTGTTTCTTCCATGGGTTATACCATTTCAGCCATGCTGCAAAAATGATATATTGTACAGAATTGTATATTTCTGTTATTGCTACTTAAATCACCTTCACAGACAGATATATACAAATACCATCTTGTACCAGAACCATGATGTGTCTAAGCCTGATGATCCTCCCATTGGTGCTATAGCTACTAATGGAGCTTTAAGGGACAGGATGGGTAGAACCATTATGTTAAAAGTTAGGAAAGACAGAGTTGTTAAATTGTTTTACACATCGACAAAAGACATGTATTCTTTGTGCTTGTCTTCACAAATGAAAATGGAGAATCAGTCACAAATCCAAACTTTTGATGCAAGAATGCAGAAGTTATGAAAATATAGCATTCATCAAACGATGGTGTCAATTTCTCATGCAGAACATAAATGTTGATATGAACCCAATGGGCTGATTGGCTTCTGTCTTGGTTGCAAATGCTATGTGATGCTTATTTACAGGATAGAATGGTTAACTTACCCATTACAAAGTTTATTACTGAGATGACATTACAAATTACCTCTGTAATCTTCATTGCCAGAAGAAAATGATGCATCGGTGAGCTATCATCAAGAACAAGACTGACCTTGGGGTTAGGATTCTAAATTATGAATAAGAATGTGTAGAGTAAAAACTACCTTTGCTGGAGACACGAGCATGTGCCAGGAACCACACTGTAACCATGCGCACAATCTGTTCCTCAACAAATTGTGAACCACCAACCAAACATCTTCTAATCTAACTTGACCGATCAATGTCTGCCTATGCTGATTCCTTCATTGTCTCTCACTTCCCATTTCTCCAGCCCCCTCGTTTCCTCCGGCTTGCCACTTTATTTTCCTGACTCTGTTCTTGATTCCCTGCTCACTACTTCATTTGTCACCCTTTTCCTGGGTGACAGGGATACCATGGAAGAAAGCTAGAGAGTCAGCAGAGGGAAACAGTGAATGGGAAGGAGATGGAAACAAGCGGAAGAAGACATTTCAAGCAGGAAAGAGGGATGACAGGAGAGGGAAACAATAGGCAGGAGGGAACAGTGGATCAGGAAAGAGAAGCAGCGAGCAGTGGGAACTGAAGTAGAAAAAGTAGTAAGCTATTATCGACTGTAAGTTAGAAAGAGGACTTTTGGACTAGTTTGATTCAAGATAATTCATTGGTTTTTGATGTAAACATTACAAGTTGGCAATGTAACCCACTCTTACATGTTTTCTTGTGGAAAAGAAATTTTCATTAAGCACGAATTTCTCTAGCATTTCATTTTTGGGAGCGTATTGAGATCCAAACGAGAGGTAGCAGATAGCTGGAGTAGATTTTTCTCTTGACTGCAAATATTCATATCAGTCTGTTACTGTGGTTTATGTAGCTTCTGCCATTTTAAATACTGATGTTAAGATAAATTGTTTTAAGTATGAGAAGAACATGAGCCATTTCCATTATATCGGAGACAATGGGAACTGCAGATGCTGGAGAATCCAAGATAACAAAGTGTGGAGTTGGATGAACACAGCAGGCCAAGCAGCATCTCAGGAGCACAAAAGCTGACGTTTTGGGCCTGCGTCTAGGCCCAAAACATCAGCTTTTGTGCTCCTGAGTTGCTGCTTGGCCTGCTGTGTTCATCCAGCTCCACACTTTGTTATCCATTTCCATTATAGTCAGTTTTGAATTTCCTCCTTAGAGCATGTTATGGGCATTTATGGTACTGGTGCATTTTGGCAGAAATAGGTTTTCACTCAATAGATTGCATTTGATTAAGGTACAGCTATGTAGCTCTGGTTGCAACAATGAGGTCAACGGTGTCCTGCTATGGTTCAAAGCATGAAATAGCTGTGAGATATTCATCTCCATTGTAGTACAATTGTCATAGTCTATTCTTACAGTTGGACTTCATTTTTTGTTTATTTTTGCTTTCTGGTTGCGCCTTACCTACATCATATCTATTTCATTATTGTTTCAGTTCTTTCTTCTGAACATCATGAATGTTAAGGGATGAGATAAACCAGCCAACATTTATCTTGTTACCACACAGCCTGCCACTACACACCCCTGTTGTTAGTCACTAACAATCCCCATTAATAACTATTCACCCTCCCAGCCTGATCGTTAGCAACTCCTTTGTCTGTCCAACTGTCTTTCTCTCTTTTTGGGCTCTATCCTATCATTTACTCCCTACCCCACCCACCTCCCTATTTTCTGCATATAAACTGACGTTTTCCCAGTCGCCATCAGTTCTGAGGAATGGTCACCAGACCCGAAACATTAACTCTGTTTTCTCCTGTACAGATGCTGCCAGACCTGTTGAGCTTTTCCAGCAACTTTGTTTTTGTTCCAATCAACATTTATGGTGGACAAATTACATAGGCACACAATGTCAGCTCTAAGTAGTAACATCTGTGAAACAGCACAGTTTGCTTATATTATTTTCAATTCCAAGCTCGTAATTTCAAGAACTTTATGCTAATTAAGTTATTTTATTTCTTGGTAAAGATAAACAGCCAATATTATATGGCTATGATGCTGAAACCTGCAACTTGTTGCCCTGTGTAATGATACGGTTGACTTGCTTTATGCTCCATAGACTTTGAGTGGCTCCAATTCCAACAAAAGGTGCATCATAAATGTTTTGCAGATCAAATACATAGGGAAAAGCATCCTAGAGACTTTATATGAGGGAACTTTTTGAATGCTCTGGACTGTTTTCCAGTGTTTAAAATATGAAAAGTATAACTGAGCAACTCGTTTTGTTACCTCACTGTGTTAATGATGCATTGCCCAGGACAGCAGCCATACATGATGTATGCCACATTGGAATGCCATTACCACCATACTAAAAGCTGCATCTCTTAAGGCGGCCATGCAATATAAGAGATAAGAGTTTTATAGATTATGTAAAGCACAATTGGCATAGTCTCTGCTACTATGTATGGGATTAAAACTCTGAATAAATTTTGCATTCTAGCTGTATTAGAATACTTCATTACTGGCATACACATCTGACAGTCTTTCAGCATATGTGGCAGAGGAAATACAACATCAATTCTTTTGTAAATCGAAAATAATATTTGCATTATATTTTGGTTGAAGTACTTGGGAACCTGATACAGTTTCCAAATCTCAGTATTTTGACTACCTTGTAATCCCTGAAAAGCTGAACAGTGGCCATTACTCAACGATGTACCACCTGACTTCTAACAGATATAAGCCTTGTTTGGAATCTCTTCCATAATTTTATGTCTGTCAGTAATCTGAGTTCATCAACTAGAGACTACATAATCTGTGAGAAATGATCAAATTATACCCTGGTTTTTCAGACCATTGTTCAGTATGAATGATTTTTCTTTTGCCCTTTCTAACATATCTCTGTAGAGCCTTTGTTGACTTCTGTGTTGTGTGAGTTTGTCTGCTTTGGGATTAAAAGGGGGCATACTTCTAATTCTAGAGGTAAATTAGATGCTAACCAAAATTGTCATTATTTTAAACAGTAACTTTTGTTTTATAAGGAATTTATATTTTGAGTTCATTTAGGGTAGCCTCCTGAAAGACTCTTTATTCTGGATAGCGATACAAAAGAGAAACAATTGGCCATTTTTGTGATTGAATTATAACGTTTAAACTAATGGAGTGTTTGATATTGATTACCAGTGAATTTCTCCAATCACAGCTGTAGTACCACTGGTCTGAAGAGGCAAAGAATCCTTCACACAAATGTCAAATGTACTGGAAGTTGCAGGAAGGCACCCATCCTCAATTATTCTGCTCTCCCTCAGCTGTCCAAGGAAGAGAGTCAATGAACAAATGGCTAGGTAGTGGTGGCTGTATCCCTGGTTATTACGGATGAATGATCACTCTAAAAGATACAGCTGTGGACCATAACAACAAGGCACCAGATTGGTCATTGATTGAGCTATGGAGGTCATAAAAGGGCTGATCGATTGCTTTCGTAGATCAGGAGGGTTTTGCAGATTAGGTATACTAAACACATCCTATGCAAAATGTTGGCTTTCAAAATGTCTGTGTTGCTGGCTGGAGAGCAAGAGATGAAATGTTTGGTAAAGTGAGTCCCATGGATGGATGCAGAAAAGGCCATAAAGATTGTTCTTGTTGAGTCCTAATGTTGTGATTTAACATCTGTTGATATATTTATTAGATTGAGGCATCTGGGGAGGAAGCCCTGGCTCTAAGAACAACTCATCAATCAAATGGCAGTCAACCCCAGCAGGAATTGATGTTGTATTTCCTCTGCCACACATGCTCAAAGACTGTCAGATGTGTATCCCAGCAGTGCTACTGTAGCAAATGGCCACTGCCAGGACTGCATGGAGGACAAGCTGGGTGGGTGAACGGGGCAACTGTGGGAGAACCGCAGGAGTGATTGTTTATGAGTCAGGTGCCTCCATTTGAAATGGGACTTGCAAAGGAGGCACCTTTTCACTTGCCCAGCCTGGCCTGGATAGTGTTATCTGCCAGGTTTTCAAACCTGTAACCAGCCTCATCCCAAATAGCAGTGGAGACAGGAAAGGTTCATTAATTATCCATCATTATAACTACTGCTAAAAGTCCAAATTTCCATCTTCAAATGAGAAACCTGTGGCAAACTCTTCAGTCCTGTACTCATCCTAGAACATGTAAGCATACCAGATTTCTTTGCTCAAATGACTATTCAAATCTTCATCAACAGACTGTAAAAGCAACACAAAATATGTACACCTCTTTCTCTATAATTGAAATTCATGAACAGCAGAGGGTCCAGGCTCATATCCTTTGCTACTCGGAAGCTAAACTAATCACGGATCAACCTAGCCTCTCGTCACATCAAAATCCTCTGCGATATTGTGATGTAAACTGTGACATTTATATGTATTTTTTTAAGTGCTGCAATCTTTGATTTCAAGGTTTGACATAGTAACTGTTGGTAGTTTCTGTATATCTACAGTTAATAATTAATTGATAAATATTTCCATAACCATGGTAATTTTGTTTATAGCCTTTGAAGCCTGGCTTTAGAGTGAATGGGTTCATGCATTAATAGACTTCTGTTTAGTTTAGAGTGATTGTAACCCAGCATAATAATTAATGGCACCTCAAAGGTCTGTTCTAGAATTCTGGAATCTGAAATTTCATCCAGAGTTTTAAGACATTCTTGGCAGAATGAGAGATACTTCTAGATTCATTTTGACTTCTTGTTGCGTTTTAGTCCTGCGAAAACCTTGCAACAGGATGGCTGTATACAGCAGATTAAAACAGCAAAATGTGGATGCTGGAAGTCTGAAAAAAAAACCTGAAATTGCTGGAGAAATTCAGCAAGTCTGGCATCATCAATAGAGAGAAAGCAAGTTAACATTTTGGGGTCAGTGGCCCTTCTTCAGATCAAGATAGTAGCTAGGAAAAGGTGATATATATGCTGAAGACACAGGGTGTAAGGAGCAATAAAGAAGTAAATGGTAGGTGAAGAGAAAGACGGTGAGGCAGATAAAGGGTCAGCAGAATAAGGATAATGGTAAATAGGGAGGTAGAACAGTTGATAATGGGGTCAATACGTAGGTGAAACTGGATTGTCTATGCTGAAACTAGCCCATGTCATGATACTGCTAGGATGTGGGGATGGGTAAAGGAATGGAAGAAGATGCTTAGCTCCTAAAACTATTGAACTTAATATTGGGCCCTGAAGGCTGCAGGGTCCCCGAATGGAAAATGAAATGCTGAAAAATTGAGAAGAGGAAGTGATACAAAGTAATGTCCTTAGAGTGAAGGCTTAGAGTTTGTTCCAGATCAGATAAAAACACAGAAGCGATGATTTAAGCTGAACGCAGCATTGCTCAAATGTACTACGAAGACACAATTCCAGTTTTAAAAACTGACATCCAAAGTGACTTGGAGTAACAAGGTTTTAGGTACAGGTGTAATAGTGAGTATGATCTGAATTGTATTTTGACTACAGTGCTAAGGAGGTGTGTTTTAAGCACTATACAAATTATTTTGTTTATTTTCAATTTATAAAGGAGTGGTTTAGTATTAATGGGATTATACTTTTATAATGTATTTAAAATCTTTGAATTTGTATTAAAGGCAGATAGTTTGTATAATTCTATTTTATTTTTGTTTCTATTGCAATAAACTTCTGTTTTGTTGTTAAAGCAAAATCCACGGCTTTGCCTGCTTATGGTTCAGTGAAAGGCCTCATTGTTAAACCAAACCAGAGGAAGTTATGATTTATTAGGCCAGGTTCCTGTCTGGAATCTGACTCATCTGGTAACAATACAGGCAGTGTTCATAATAGCGTCCAGATGTTCTGAAGAAGGGTCATTGGGCTTGAAATGTTAACTCTGTTCTTTCTCCTCTGCTGCTGCTAGATCGGCTAAGTTTGTCCAGCAAATTCTGTTTCCCATTCATAATACTGCCCCCAGATATAAACTGAGGTCCAATGCCATGAGAAATATCTGACTGAAGGATTCACTAGACTGTATTGTCCATTCTCTTGCAGCATCTAGTCCCTGGGAGGGAGCAATTACACTTTTATTTATCTGCAGCTTCATCCAGATGATCTGCATGTTGCCTCTTTGTGCTAGTTGCATGGTGCTCTGACAAAGGTAGGCTAGATGCTGAAAGAAACAGCACATCAGGCAGTACCCTAGTCATTTACCAAAAGATGTGTCCCTGTCCTAGTGAACGGTGGAGCTGGTGCAAAATGCTGACTGGCCTGCTCCTGCTCATAGTTTCTACGTTTCTTCATTAAAACACTCAATACTCTTTGCTTTTGGTGCCTATCCCCCATCGTGCACAACTCCCTGACTCTTCCCAATTTCTGTTTTTGTACTTATTTTGTAATTTAACAGTCAAAAGATGTTCCAATTCAACTCTGAATTTATACTGAAAAAGCACAGCCAATTTGGTCAATTCTTCCATTTAAAAAATGCAGTGTGAGTTTTAGAACATTGCAGATGCAGTTACATGCTATCATTTTTATTGATGATGATATTTTCAATGGAATTGTATATCCAAATTATTTCCAGATAGATTTTTGTTTAGTTGCTAAACTTGGTAAGAAAAATATGTGGAAGCTTGATTTTATCACATATCCAGGGGAGATTCTTTGGAAATCTTGTGACCTATTATCCCAACAAGTTACTAAAATATGACAAAGTGACTGACATCAAGTTTCTTAACTTAATCACAAGGGGGATAAATGGGTAGAGTACTGACAGAAACAGTGTTTAGTACAAATGGTGGCTGCATTTGCCAAGTTATGCCAGTAGTTGGAGAGGTTGAGTTACACAAAATTATCCAGTTCAGAGGCCCTTCCACTCCAGAGTGATATTCATGGATTTGTCAGATCTAAAGGTCACATGGCTGAACACACTTCATAAACAAAGAAATACTGCCTGGGGATTCTCAGTACTTATGCATAATGCATTTTATCACCACCTTTTAAACTTCATTTAGTGATGTGGCTGAACACTCCAGCTTGCAATGTTGAAATTTATCATCCAGATCCTTGCTGCTTGACTAAGTACCATAGGCAGCCAACAGTCCATAATCTACCCTAACTTCAGAATTAGGGACCCTACCATTAGGACTGAAAATAGGGGTGGGGGAGTTGGAGGAAAGCTCTACTTTGGTGATCAGCAGTACCCATATTTGTGGTGCCCAATTAATTATTGAGTCATAAAATCATACAGCTCAGAGTTTTCCAAACGAAACTAGTCCTACTTGCCTGCATTTGACACATGTCCCTCCAAATCTTTCCTAATCATGTACCTATCCAAATATCTTTTAAATATTGTAACTGTACCTGCATCCACAACCTCCTCATGCAGTCCATTTCACATTGAACCCACCCTCTATTTGTAAAAATGGTGTCCTTCAGGCCCCTTTTAAATCTTTCTCCTCTCACCTTAAAAATATGCCCTCCAGTTTTGAACACACCCACCCTAGGGAAAAGACCTTTGCTATTCATCTTCTCTACACCCATCATGTTTTAAAAACCTCTGTAAGGTCATCTCTCAGCCTCCAATACCCAGTGAACGTAATTCCAGCCTATCCTTATAACTTAAACCATTCAGTCCCAGATATAGCTGTGTAAATCTTTTCTGCACCTTTCCAATTTAATAGTAATCTTCCTATAGCAGGGCAACCAGAACTGTACACAGTACTCCAAAAGTGGCCTCACCAATGTCCTGGACAACTGCAACATGATGTCCCAACTCTTATGCTCACTAGTCTGAACAATGAAGCAGGCCAAAGATCATCTTTACTACCCTGTCTGCCTGTGCTTCAATTTTCAATGAACTATGTACCTGAACCCTGGGGTTTCTCTGTTCAAAAACACTCCCCAGAGCCTGGCCATTAACTGCAAAATTCCTGCTTTTGTTTGTCTTACCAAAATGCAATACCAAATCAGAGAGTTCTGTAAATTTGGGACTCTGTCTCATTAGATATTTTTAAGACAGAGCTGGGTAGATTCTAGTTAGGAAGGGCAATTGAGAGCTATTTGGGAGATGGGAATGTCAAATTTGAAACAAAAACTGATCACCCATGATCTTATTGAATGACAGGCCAGGCTCAAGTTGCCAACTGGTCTACACATGCCTCTATTTTGAATGTTCCTCTATGTAGGGAATGTGGTATAAGATAACAATATTCAGGTCCTGGACTGGTTAATGACCAGGAATGAAAAAGAAACTTACATTTGCAAGACACTCCACCACTTCTCTTCGGAATTTCTGAAGACACTCAACCCGAAATACCTCGATGTTTCATCACAGTCTTGCAAATGAAATTCAGCTGCTAAGTATTCATGCAGTAAGTTCCCATTATTAGCAATAAGATGAATGGTCAGTTAATTTACTTTTGTAAAACTGAAAGAATTAGTATCCTGTAAATCAGGAGCAAAAACAAAGTTGCTGGAAAAGCTCAGCAGTTCTGGCAGGATCAGTAAGTATGAGACTTTTTCTTCACAGACCTCTTGATCTTTTCCAGCCTCTTTGTTTTTGTTCTAAATTTACTTTTGTTACTTGAAGGAGGAATGTTTGGCAAAGAACAATGGCACCTCCAACTATGCATCACTACTTACTCCAGCAGTGCAATTTAAATTACATGCTTGAACCCTGCAGTCAAGAAATAACTTCTGGGTCAAAGTGAATGAAGCTAGCATAGAACTAATAGATACAGAATGATTTTTAGTTAGATATTTTATTGGTTTTGTCCATCTACTGTGGAAAAAGGAAAACTAATTTAATGACTGATGTTTATCTGGGTAGATTTAAATTTTCAGCTCTAGGTAAGCATAGGACCATCAAAATGCTCTGTATCAAGCCTGAATTCCTCATCTTGTCAGATTATTGAGGTACAAAGGTAACAGTTCAGTTTTGAATTAAGTAAGCAAAGGGCCACAAGGTAAATTCCTACAGTCACATAAATTAGTATGGAGCAAAATCTTGGATTATTTGACCCTGAAAATATTTGAATGAGAAAGTAAGTTAACCTTATGAGGATACATAGGGAGCAAATTGAAAACAAAAATTAATCTAAAACAAAAGAATAACTAAATAACAACTGCAGGATCAGGGGACATTTGTACAAACTGCTAAAATATGTATCCAGGATTTATAGGAGGCACTTCTTCATAGAAATAGTAATTAATATCTTGAATCATCTTCTTTTGTTGTGGAAACAAAACTTCAAAAGTTGTTCAAGTGGGAAGAGGGAATTGCAAATTTGTGTGGAAAGTTGGAAAGAATGCTCCTACCCATTGGAATTTATCTGCCAGCTTTAAATACTTAATTATTGGAAAGTAAATCTGATTTTCCTGAGTTATCATACTTAATGGTGTTTACATTTATTCTGAGCACTGGCAACCTGCTTTTCAAGAAGCAAGTTTTTTTTGTCATTCTGATAAAAAAAATTCTGAAACTCTTATTTTTAGCTCCTATGCTAAGATTTCATCTCTGCATTGTGAGAATGCTGATTAAAAGAGTTAGGCATTCTTTTATTGCACACAACCAACATCAGTCACTCACAATAGGAATGAATTTGATCTCTAATTACACTTCTAGGAAACCTGAACAAGCTGGAAAGACCAAAAACTACAAACTATTTACTGCACTAGAGGGGATGCAGAATGGAATTATTTTAGTGGGCAGCTTTAGCACTCTGTATTAACTTGCAGTGCAACTGAAGTATTTTATTTTATGTGAACACAGCAATGTATAGAATTTCAGAGCTGCTTTCTCAAGAGAAACATTTGTGGGAAGAGGGGATAAATCAAACAGAAAGCTAGAATGCCCCTGCGGAAAGTTTTCTGAACTGTTTGTGAAATAATCAATACTGCAAATCATGTTGTTAAAGAATAAACAGGACTGATTTAGAAAAGAAAACAACTTTATGAGACTTGGAAAAAAAGAGTAGACTTTGCAGCACTGCCAGCTTGTATATGAAGGGTCATCCTTTGTCTAATTTGTTGTGTGGAACAAATTGATGGCTGACATGTTTACTCTATGCAACTAAAAATGATTGTGTTTTAAGTTATTCAACCTCCTGCATCTTGCATTTTGCAATTGTTCCTGTGTCTTCCTAAATGCTGATTGTACCAACTGGTCAAAGGAATGGAAGAAAGGTCCACCAACCTAAGCTGGCAGAAGATTGACTCATTTAATGTATTTAATGTACCTGATAAGATGGGTAACATACAAGTCAAACATGGGCCAAGGAGAGGCAGATGGAATTTAATTTAGACAAATATAAGGTTTTATATTTTGATAAAGTAAACCAGAGCAGGGATTATACTGTTAATGGTAGGGCCATGGGGAGTGTTGCCAAGCCTATGGGTGCAAATCCTTGAAATGGGAGTCGCAGCTAGACAGGGTGGTGAAGAAGTTGTTTGGCATAGAACATAGAACAGAGAACATTACAGCACAGCACAGGCCCTTCGGCCCTCGATGTTGTGCCGACCTGTCATACCAATCTGAAGTCCATCTAACCTACACTATTCCATGTACATCCATATGCTTGTCCAAACTTACCTTCATTGGTCAGAACATTGAGTTTAGGAATTGGGACATCCTGTTGCGGCTCGACAGGTCATTGGTGAGGTTGCGTTTGGAATACTGCATGAAATTCTTGTTGCACCTCGACAGGAATGTTGTTGCTATATTTGAGAAACATTTACAAGGATGTTGCCTGGTCTGGAGGGGTTTGAGTTATAGGAAGAGGCTGAATAGGCTGGAGCAATTTTCCCCAGAATGTCAGAGGCTGAGAGGTGACCTTGTAGGCGTTTATAAAATCATGAGGGACATGGATAGGGTGTATAGCCAATGTCTTTTTCTGAGGGTGGGAATCTAAAACTAGAAGGCATAGGTTTAAAGTGAGAGGAGAAAGATTTAAAAAAGGGTCTGAGGGGTAACCTTTTCACATAAAGGGTGGTGTGTGTATGGAATGAACTGCCAGAGGAATTGGTGGAGGCTGGTAAAATTACAGCATTTAAAAGATATCTGTATGAATAAATTAATAGAAAGGGTTTAGAGGGATATGAGCTAAATGCTACCAAATAGGCCTAGGCCAGATTGGGATGTCTGATCAGCACGGACGAGTTGGACTGAAAGATTTGTTTCTGTCCTGTTTGATCCTCACTTACTTAATGCGAAAATTGTGTAAAAAAAAACCTGACAGTGTGAACACAATGAACAACAGACCAAGGAAAGTGCTGTAACTAAGAAATATGGCTGCAGAGAACAGCAACTAATGAAAATAATTTTTATGTTTTTGGAAAATCCTTTCAGTAGCCTACTTTATTTTCTCAGCAATGAGATACATAATATATGACATAACAGACAAAAGTGACATATTTCACAACTGTTCCTTAAAAGAATATTTTTCTGACTTTTGTACATAGGCTTTGCGATATCAACTAATATGTATTAAGATACTCCATTCATGAAACTATTCAGTCACACCTTAACATCAAATTTCTGTCTTATTTGGGCCAAGTTGGCTCAAAATTCCTAAGAAGTAATTAGTCCCAACTGAACACGCTTATGTACACTGGCAATGAAAGTTGACTTACCAACCCATCAGCACTATTTTCTCCTGTCATATAAATTGCCGTGATTATTTGAAATTTGTCATTCTTACATTTGCAGAAATGCGGCCAAGTCTGGGCATGATGAGCCTGTGACTTCCAAGAAATAGTTTTACAATGTGCCAATCAGCAAGCGGCAAACATGAATGAAAGCATTAAATGTACAAGCTAAGAAATGTTACAGAGATAGTAGGAACTGCCGATGCTGGAGAATCTGAGATAACATGGTGT
This sequence comes from Stegostoma tigrinum, assembly GCF_030684315.1. Classification (NCBI taxonomy): domain Eukaryota; kingdom Metazoa; phylum Chordata; class Chondrichthyes; order Orectolobiformes; family Stegostomatidae; genus Stegostoma; species Stegostoma tigrinum. The sequence continues at coordinate 33,235,393 of NC_081375.1, forward strand.
GAAGCTGGATGAACACAGCAGGCCAGGCAGCATCAGAGGAGCAGGAAAGCTTGATGTTTTGAGTCGGGACCCTTCTTCACACTGTGTTATCTCAAGTTAACATAGAACACAGAACATAACAGCACAGTACACGCTCTTTGGCCCTCAATGTTGTGCCGACCTGCCATACCAATCTGAAGCCCATCTAACCTACACTATTCCATGTATGTTCATATGCTTGTCCAATGACGACTTAAATGTACTTAAAGTTGGCGAATCTACTACCGTTACTCTCTGAGTAAAGAAACTGCCTCTGACACCTGTCCTATATCTTTCACCCCTCAATTTAAAGCTATACCCCCTCGTGCTCGCTGTCACCGTCCTAGGAAAAAGGCTCTCCCTATCCACCCTATCTAACCCTCTGATTATTTTATATGTTTCAATTAAGTCACCTCTCAACCTTCTTCTCTCTAACGAAAACAACCCCAAGTCCCTCAGCCTTTCCTCGTGAGACCTTCCTTCCATACCAGGCAACATCCTAGTAAATCTCCTCTGCACCCTTTCCAAAGCTTCCACATCCTTCTTATAATGTGGTGACCAGAACTGTACGCAATACTCCAAGTGCGGCCGCACCAGAGTTTTGTACAGCTTTACCATAACCTCTTGGTTCCGGAACTGGATCCCTCTGTTAATAAAAGCTAAAACACTGTATACCTTCTTAACAGCCCTGTCAACCTGGATGGCAACTTTCAAGGATCTGTGTACATGGACACCAAGAACTCTCTGCTCATCTACACTACCAAGAATCTTACCATTAGCCCAGTACTTTGCATTCCGGTTACTGCTACCAAAGTGCACCACCTCACACTTGTCCGCATTAAACTCCATTTGCCACCTCTCAGCCCAGCTCTGCAGCTTATCTATGTCTCTCTACAACATCCTTCGTCACTATCCACAACTCCACTGACCTTAGTGTCATTTGCAAATTTACTAACCCATCCTTCTACGCCCTCATCCAGCTCGTCTATAAAAATGACAAACAGCAGTGGACCCAACACCGACCCTTGCGGTACACCAGTAGTAACTGGGCTCCAGGATGAACATTTCCCATCAACCACCACCCTCTGAATTCTTTCAGCAAGCCAATTTCCGATCCAAACTGCTATATCTCCCACAATCCCATTCCTCCGCATTTTGTACAATAGCCTACTGTGGGGAACCTTATCGAAAGCCTTGCTGAAATCCATATACACCACATCAACCAATTTACTCTCATCTACCTGTTTGGTCACCTTCTCAAAGAACTCAATAAAGTTTGTGAGGCACGACCTACCCTTCACAAAACCGTGCTGATTATCCCTAATCAATTTATTCTTTTCTAGATGATTATAAATCCTATCTCCTATAACCTTTTCCAACACTTTACCAACAACTGAAGTAAGGCTCACTGGTCTATAATTCCCAGGGTTGTCTCTACTCCCCTTCTTGAACAGGGGAATCACATTTGCTATCCCCCAGTCTTTTGGCACTATTCCTGTAGACAATGACGAGTTAAAGAACATTGTCAAAGGCTCAGCAATCTCTTCCCTGGCTTCCCAGAGGATCCTAGGAGAAATCCCATCCGGCCCGAGAGACTTATCTATTTTCACACTCTGTAGGATTTCTAATAACTCTTCCTTGAGAGATGACCTGTTTTGCAACAGTGACTGCTAGTAAAAGGAACGTTGACTAAGCAACTAATTAAACTTATCAATGCAACTCTTTTTCAGCCACCTGTTTGCTTCTCCTTCAAGTTGTACTCACAAATCTGAAAAAATGTTTTGTTATGTAGTAGCAAGATGAAAGAAGATTCTTTAAACAGCATTTTACATCCATACAAGGGTGCAGCATAGTCAATTAATTATAGTCATTGTTTTAACATAGAACATCTTGACAAGCAATGAAGTGGCGATATGCCTGCTCACACTGGGCTGAAACAGTGGGATGTGATCCTTTAGTCATCATTAAATGCCTACTTAAGGGGCTCAATTGGCAATTAGATGGGAAAGCCTTCAATGAGTGTTCCTGACCTGCACTTACTGATGTAGGAGGGAAGAAGGTGGTGCTGTACTGGCATATCATCCTTCTTCTGATTAAATGTCCTCCCTACCTCCCTCCAAATACGTTATGTGAGAGGGCATTGAATTCCATGTTGCATGAAACGTTTAGAGGGGAATGGGCCAAATGCAGCCTGCAGGGAATAATTTAGTTTGGGAAACTTGGTTGGCATGGTAGAGTTGGGTCAAAGGATCTCTGTGCTGTAAGACTCTTTGCCTCTGTGACTCGATGTACTGTGTCACCGATTTCTCCTTGGAACATCCAGACTAATGGATTCATTCAAAATAGATATTTAAATTCTGTTTGGCTGCCAGTTTACTTCTCCCTTAAGTTAAGGACTTAAATCCGAAAGAAAGCTTGTGATTTAATAGAGAGAGAAAATAGAGACATAAAAGAAATAACCTGAGCTTTAATTTAGGTTTGTTCTCATAGTTTAAAAGAAGTTAATGTTTCTAAATAAATTGTGGCAAGATTGTAGTCACTATTCATGTTTGGAGGGTACCTTGAATTTAATAAAAAATAAATGGTTATGTTGAGCTGCCACTGAGTGGGCCCTCCCACAATCTGAATATCATTGATCAGTCTCCCAGATTTGGGATATTGGTAGCTGCCAGTCCAGCCTGTTGCTGGACCTTTTGTTATTGTTGAAACTATTCACTGGTAAACCTTCCCATTTTACCATATGGCTTTAAAAGCACTTTCCTGCCAGGTTCCCTGAAGTCAGGGCACTCGAGAAAAGTTTATTCTTACAGGAATCTATGAATGGAAGAAAAACGAGAAAAAGTATTGAAAGAAAGGATTTTTATGCACCTTTTCTGTCTTATCCATAAGCAATCCTATTGAAACATTCTTCTTTTTTATAATTATAAGGATGAATAAGTTTTCTTCTAAGCAATGTTATTTAGCGCAAGGACTTTTTACTTATAATTCATAATCTTAATACATCTATTCCCAAATTCATGTGCAACAATTTACATGAGCTACTTTTACAACAAGCTGGTTACATATTGAAGAAGGATTCTACCTTAAAATTACCACATTAAGAAATGGTCTGATCATCTCATCACAGGCAACTTGCTGAGTGTGTGTTTAATTCATACAACTAGCATCTGTAGACAAAATGCAGTGTCAAAAGTGTTTATTAATCATGTATTTCATGTGTTAGATTATACAGCTATATGCATGCATTATCACTTTAATTCAGGTATTGTTCCTAAAAGATAAATCACCTTTAACCCATGAAGCTTTCAAGAAGCAATTTAGAATTGAGCAGCTTAATATGATAAGGTTGGATGTGGTGAGCATTTTCAGCTGAGACTGTATTAATTCAAGATCTTTTGCCTTTCCTTCTATTTCATTTTCATGAATATATTTTCACAATGAATGGTACCATGAGAATAATGCAACAGGCATATTAAAATGTTACCGTCCATCTCAAAAGGTTAATGTTTAAACACATGAACAGGGATGATGAACTCAGAATGTGTAAATAACAAGTGATGCACAATCCTATTACAATATAATTTGACTATTAAGTCTATGAACTCACTAAATTTTATTGAACCCAGCAGTGCACCAAATTGTGCACACATCTGGTGTTTCATCTAGTTTACACATTGAAGCAGAAATGTCACATGTACAGGGCAACAGAGAATCTTATTAATTCTTCTAATTTACATATAACAATGTACCAAAAAAGAAATATTTCAGTGTAGGGATTGATCAACCCAGATATTTCTGTTCCTCCCAGCAAAGCTGGATCTTGCAAATAATCTTAAAATCTAAAACCAAGCTTTGACAAAGCCTGTTAATGGGTTAACAGTATTTTTTTTGCATTCAAATACCAACAATAGATCTCTGCTCATTGATTGTTTTTGGTGATTTTTAAATAAAGTCTTAGTCTTCATTCTTCAGTTCTCTTCCAGGCAATTATGGGTCTCAGCCAAGTAATTTACAGCTCAAGCAATGCACAGTTAGTGCCTTCAATTTGCTCCTGAGCTCAAATCTCATGTGTTGTGCCATTTGACTTTGCAGTATTTGTCCTCTGTAAGACCTTCTCTGTCTATTTCTTTTCATATAACTTTGTCCTGCTGTAAAACAAAAGCTTAAGGCCTGTGCTCAAAGAATGAAAGCTATCCAGTTTCAAATTTTAAATCCAAAATTATCACAATGTACAATACCCAAAATAAAGAATGAGGCATCTGCAAATCATTTCATATTACACACAACTAAAGATTAATTAAAATGCTATAAATGCCCTTTCCTCTGATGCTGTTCTGTCTGTTTGAATATGTGGAAGAATTCATTTTCTGTTATTTTAAAGGTTAGCATATAAACACTTTTGCAGAAAATAGCATTTAATATTTTAAGTTGGAATTTTACAAGAAAGGAAGCTGGGAGATTTCACAGATCTGCAAGATCAGACGGTGGGGTATTGGGATTACAATAGCTTTTGTCAACATACGAACATTCCTGTAAGTATAGTGGGCCAGGTAATTTTCACATTGTTATGAAGACACTTCAGAAATCATTTCATTTGAAGGTTCAGATCCAGGAAGTCATATGAACCTGTCTATTTTAACAGGTTACTAAAAGGGCATTAGGACATTTTTTTCTTTGAAAGACACTTCTTGGAAGTTACCTTAAGCTAATTGCTTGGACTGGATTTGGATCTGGATTCAGAGGATGAAAATATTTCTTACTGTTCAGTCAGGGGTACCGCCTGCTGAGAGAAAGAAGCTACCCCACTTGTCTTCTGCCTTTCTGAGAAAACTCTGCTGGCTGCAGTGTTAGTCCTGGACAAACTGCATCTGCAAAGATTCCAGCGACGATGGCCTGTGTTAACGACAATATCTGTGTGTGTGAGGATGTTCACTGAAAGAACATTTCATATCTTGTCCATTTCCCTTCAAGAATCAATAACTATTGGCTTAAATTTCCTTTGAAAAACAATCTCTGAAGAGCATCTCTTTTCCTTCAATTGCTGTGTGTGTGTGTGTGTATTGGATTATTTACAAGGGTAAATATTGATACTTTTGTATTTCTAACAGCGTGTTAATCAGCTTTGCAAAATAAGTCCTGTTTTCATAATAAATCAATCATGTTGTTTAGTAAAGAAATCTGATTTTGAACATAATTGGGATAATGTTTATAATTGGCTCTAGTGGTAATGTGGGAAAGTTTTAAAATTTATGTTGTGACTAACATACTTGAGAGAGACAGCACATTCCTCTCATTTTCGTTGGGATATTTCTCCAGCGTTCCAAAAGGTATCGTTCAGCTATGCAGTGTAGAAGCAGCAATGCACTCAGATATTAGACAATTTGGCTGGTCAAACATTCTTTGTTCACACAAAAGCATAATGTCATTCTACTACCAGTATTTACTTGTCTGTACCTTTTCATGAGATGGCATTTATAAGAAAGATGTGGTGCTAACACCTTGTCTATAGCCAGTCAATTCTTGGCAATAGATAATTTTCTAGATTGTTACCATTGTCAGAACTTGGTCCATTGCTGTAGCTGCATACTTTGAATTGCTCTGATACTGTGAAATCAATGCAAGGAAGGAAATTTATCCTAAAGACATTGGTTTTAACCATCCCAGGGCAAGTTCTGGTCCATAAAGATCAATGAATAAATGGTCCCAAACATGGAACATATACCCTACCTGGGGAGCCACTTCTCATTTAAGTCTGACTTTGATGTGGAGATCCAACACCCCATCCAATCTGCGAGTGCTGCCTTCAGATGCCTAAGGATGACAGTCTGCATCAACTGCGACACCTGTGGTGAGACTGAAATCTTTCAGTAGAAGGCAGTCAGCTTTCTGACCCTTCTACGTGGCTGCAAACCTTGGACTACACCACCTCAAGACCCTGGGGAAATACCATGAGTGCTGTTTGAGATGGATTGTCTGCATCAGCAGGGAAGATAGCCATGCTAAGATCAGTGGCCTTCAAGCAGCATCAAGGCCATCGTCAAATGTAATCAATTCCACTGGGCTAGACACATGTTTAGTATGCCCGACTTTTGACTACCAAAATAAATCGTTTTTGCCCAGCTCAAGGAAGACACTCGAATGATAGAATGACAAAGGAAGCATCTCAAAGACTCCATGATGTCTTCTCTCAAGAAACACAACATAGACATCAATGCCACAGAGACCATCATTCAGAAGAAAAGAGCTTGGAGAAACCTCCTCTGTGAAGGGACATAATTCTTTCAGAACACTTGTTAGCAAAAGTTTAGAAGGTTGAGGGGAGATCTAATAGAAACTTACAAGATAATGTATGGTTTGGAAGGGGTGGATGCTAGGAAGTTGTTTCCGTTAGGTGGGGAGACTAGGATCCATTGGCACAGCCTTAAAATTAGAGGGGGTAAATTTTAAAACTGAAATGAGACAACATTTCTTCAGCCAGAGAGTGGTGGGCTTGTGGAATTCATTGCCATGGAGTGCAGTGGAGGCTGGGACGGTGGATGCCTTCAAGGCAGAGATCGACAAATTCTTGATCTCAGAAGGAATCAAGGGCTACGGTGAGAGTGCAGGGAAGTGGAGTTGAAATGCCCATCAGCCATGATTTAAATGGCGGAGTGGACTTGATGGGCCGAATGGCCTTACTTCCACTCCTATGTCTTATGGTCTAAGGGTCTAAGTACAGTAAAGGATCCAGAAAAAAAAACACTAATGATCTCAAGGCTAACGAATAATTCCACCTTCAGAAACACCTATCAAATCTGTGATTGGAGATAAAGCTCTAGGGGTGGGCTCACCAGCCACTCAAGGACCCACAGTGACAGAGAATTTCCAAGGCAAACAATTGTTAGCAAGTGCTTGCTAAAGATGACCAACTACAGTATGATAACAAAGTGTGGAGCTGGATGAACACAGCAGGCCAAGCAGCATCTCAGGAGCTTTTGTGCTCCTGAGATGCTGCTTGGCCTGCTATGTTCATCCAGCTCCATACTTTGTTATCTTGCATTCTCCAGCATCTGCAGTTCCCATTATCACAACTACAGTATGAGTCAAGCTGTGTTTTGAGAGTAGTTTAAAAAGGTGTGATCGTTCCTGGAAGGTAATGTCATTACAAATGGAGAAACCACTTATCTCTACATAAATAAAACTAGCTTTTCATTTCTTATTTTACCAGCTGGAGAAGGTTCAAGAGGAACCTTTAGCGACTGTTGGAGTAGCGTCATGTTAGCAATTACTCGTTCATGTGTATGATTGTCCTCCTAGGAAATTCCTCCGAGGTGTGATGGGATAGGTATCCCTCAGAGAAAGGTACTTATGGAGAACACAGGAAGCTGAATTTTAACGCTCCCAAATGTTTGACTCAGATCAGCTGTTAAAACTTTAAAAATTTGAAATTTGATTACATTAGAAATAAAGGTAAAATTGCAACAATGTTACCAGGCCATAGGGATGCTCTCTCATTTGAGAGAGACAACTAGTGATGGTTTGACCTAAGGTTCACCACGTTTCAGTTGAAAGGAGAAGTTGAGAAGAAGAATCCTTCATCGTAAATTCAGCCGATGCAGGAATTGAACTCATGTTGTTGGTATCACTTTGCATGGCAAACCAGCCTTCTGGCATTTGGTAGAAATGTGCTTTGAATAGACATAAATTTAGTAGGTCAGTGCTGTAGTATTAGTACACCCGAAACTGATTGAGATTGTGTTGCTCTGGAACCAAAGGTTACTGAATGACGAGGTGATGATAGCTGTAGCTGGCCTAAAAGAGGCCATGGTTAGGTCGGGCATCTGGAACAGCGAACATAGAACATAGAAGAGAACACACAGTACAGGCCCTTCGGCCCTCAATGCTGTGCCGAACTTTTACCCTAAACCTAAGGTCTATTTAACCTCCACCCCTACCTTATACTATCATCCATATGCCTATCTAATAGCCGCTTAAATGCCCCTAATGAGGCCGACTCCACCACCCTCTCCGGCAATGCGTTTCAAGCCCCAACCACTCTGAGTAAAGAACTTACCTCTGACGTCTCCCTAATATCGACCTCCACTCACTTTAAAATTATGTCCCCTTGTAAAAACTACCTCCATCGTAAGAAAAAGTCTCTGACTGTCTACTCTATCTATACTTCTGATCATTTTGTACACCTCTATCTAGTCACCTCTCATCCTTCGTCGTTTTAAAGACAAAAGCCTTAGCTCTCTCAAACTTTCCTCATAAGACCTTCCCTGCATTTCAGGCAACATCCTGGTAAATCTCCTCTGCACTTTTTCTAACGCTTCCACATCTTTCCTGTAATGAGGTGGCCAGAACTGGTCACAATACTCCAGATGTGGCCAAACCAGGCTTTTGTACAGCTGGAGCATAACTTCACGGCTCTTGAACTCAGTCCCTCTATTAATGAAAGCAAACATACCATACGCCTTCTTCACAACTCTAGCTACCTGGGTGGCAGCTCTCACGGAACTGTGAACATGAACCCCTCGATCCCTCTGCTCCTCCACACCAACAAGAATCTTTCTGTTAACCCTGTATTCTGCTTTCAAGTTTGTCTTTCCAAAATGAATCACCTCACACTTTTCAGGGTTAAATTCCATCTGCCACTTCTCAGCCCAGCTCTGCATCCTACCAATGTCCCTTTGTAATGTAGAACACCCCTCTACACTATCCACAATGTGACCCACCTTTGTATCATCCGCAAACTTGCCAATCCACCCTTCCACTCCTCCATACAAATCATTTACAAAAATCACAAATAGAAGAGGACCCAGAACAGATCCTTGTGGCACACCACTCGGAACTGAGCACCATGTTAAATAATTTCTGCCCACTACCACCCTTTGTCTTCTAAGGGTCAGCTAATTCTGAATCCAATCTGCACATTTCCCCTGTCCCATGCCTCCTTAACTTGTACATGAGCCTACCATGGGTAACCTTATCAAACACCTTACTTAAATCCATGTATACCACATCCACTGCTCTACCTTCATCCATGTGTTTGGTCACTTCTTCAAAGAATTCAATAAGGTTAGTGAGGCATGATCTATCCCTCACAAATCTAAGCTGACTATCAAAAATCAAACTGTGCCTCTCCAAGTGATCATAAATCCTATCTTTCAGACCCTTTCCAATAATTTGCCCACCACTGACGTAAGATTAATTGGCCTGTAATTTCTGGGGTTATCCCTTTCCCCTTTTTTAAATAAGGGAATGACGTTTGCCTCTTTCCAATCTTCCGGCACTGTACCTATGGACAGTGAGGACAAAGAGATCATCGCCAAAGGCCCTGCGATCTCGTCCCTAGCTTCCCACAGAATCCTTGGATAAATCCCATCAGGCCTGGCTGCCTTATCTATCTTCAACTTTCTCAGAATTCCTAGCACACCTTCTTTACTGACATCAACCTCCTCTTGCCTACCTGCCTATTTCACAACGACCTCCTCTACAACTAAATCCCTCTCATCTGTGAATACTGAGGAAAAGTATCATTAAGGACCTCTCCTATCTCTTTAGGCTCTGTGCACAAATTCCCTTTACAATTCTTGATCGGCCCTATTCTTTCTCTGGTCATTCTCTTGTTCTGCACATATGTGTAAAAAGCCTATCCGCCAACATTTTCTCACGCCCCCTTATGGCTCACCTAAGCCTTCGTCTCCTTCCGGGCTAACTTGTATCTCTCTAGAGCCTTTTCTGTTCCTCTTTTCCTAAACCTTACATGAGCCTCCTTCTTCTTCTTAACCAGTTGTTCCACCTCTCTTGAGAACGAAGGCTCCCTCACTTGACCGCATCTTCTCTGCCAGCTAGGGACAAACATGTCGAGCACATGCAGTATGCATTCCTTAAACAATCTCCACATTTCTGTAGCGCTCCTCCCTGACAACAGTGAGCTAGCAATTGGATACTTATTTAAAACAAATCTCCATAATCTAAAGAGACAGTAAAAACTGCTGATGCTGGAGTCAGAGATAGCACAGTGTGGAGCTGGAGGAACACAGAAGGCTGGGCAGCATCATTGGAGCAGGAAAGCTGACATTTCGGATTGGCACTCTTCCTCAGAAATGTGTTCTTCCAGCTCCACAGTGTGTTGTCTCCATAATCTAAAGCCGTGTTAGGATTTGTAACTAACCTGGCTTAATTAACTTGCTTTTTGAAATGTGTCAGTTGATTTGTGTATGGAAATAGAATAGAAGTTCCTTTAATGAGTGTGTTCATAGTTCAAATAACCAATAACCTGTCAAGGAATATCAACAATTGAACCAAATGTTCTTTATAAACAGTTGATAAAGAAGCCTTTCAAATAGTCTTGGGCATTAATAACTGACAGTGGACCAGGTGCAACTAATGCAACTTCTGAGAGTGAGTTTGCGAATAGAATGGAATGTTTCTGGGAAGATGGAAATAATCATGGAGAAGAGCACCAAATTAGTCAAGTGCAGAAGGTATGATTGATGTTCATAAAGTTAATGGCAGTGAGATAATATTAAAGTTTAGCTTTCACTCCCTGAATTAGGCAGAAACCTGAGAAATCTGCTAACTCATTAATTTTATTCCAAATGCTTCATGTATTCAGATACACAGCCTTTAACTTTGTTCTACTGTCAAATTTCCCTACTCTAGTATAACTCTTTGGTGCAATATGATGTTCATTCATCCTGGCCCTTTCTTTAATTTTCTGGTAACAATCAGTGTCATCACTAATCTGTGGCTCCTATGTGCTCCTTTAACTTTAATTTCTAATTTTTCAGTCAACCTAACCCCTCTCCGCCTAGACCCAACTATTTAGTTTAAAGCCCTATCCACAGACCTGGTTTGCCAGGATTCTGGTTTTATCATGATTCAGTTGGAGTCCATCTCATTGGAAAAGCTCCTTCCTTTGCTAGTATTGATGCTAATATTGTTATGGACCATAACAAACCTCCTCAAAATGTATTAAGAAGATAGTCTAGACCCTAAAGTTTTCTGATTTTAAAGATAAGTGTAAGGTGTGCTTCCAGATTCAATTTTGATTCGTCAAACTATCGTCTTTTAACAGAACGCACTTTATTTTTATACTTCATCTAAAATATAGACAAAATAAAAATAAAAGAAAAGAATTGGCTTAGTTGTAACTCTATCCAAATGCTTTAAAAATTATATATGAATACACATATATAAGCTACTACTAATTAACTGCTCCAATGGAGTGACATTTTATAAACATACCCATGGCAAACACTAATTCTGTAAAATAGATTGTTTCACATGCAATTATATCAGCAGGAACAGATTTTAGCTGTAATAGGGAGGAGTAAGAGATTCCACATCTCGCTTCAAGACCCCAGCAACCGCTGTAAGCTAAACTCTAAATCCTGGTTCTGTGGGACCTTGGCCCCACCCATTCAGGCTGTTTCTATTGTTCCAACATTTAAAAAAAACTCAAGGCTTCCATAAGCTTTTTACTTCATTGGCTTTGAGCACACTACTTGAAACCTCTGTCTCAACCTTTCTTGATTTAAAAAAAAGACAAAATACACCTCTTAAAGACACAGCATCGTTACAATATCCTATGAATTCAAACCTATTTTTCCCACACTAATCATTAACTCATATATGTTCCTCTTTAATTTTATTGGCCCTGTGCCAATTAGCTCATGGCTCAAGTAGTAATCCAGAGATTGTTACCTTTTCTGTTTCTGATTTTTGATTTTGCCTCATATTCCCTCAATACCTACATCATAGTGCATGGGTAGCACAATGTAATCTCCCTAGGTTTTATACAACAGCAATAGAAAATATTTTATGTTGTTTAGGGGGAAAAAATGATCGTCTCACCACCCACTGAAGGTGTCCATACCATAAGTTCTAGAACAAAGTACATTCTGCCATACAAAGGAAAATATTGTTATATGTGTAATCCTTTTAACTTGTGCCACAAGCTAGAAACCTCATCAAAGACACATCCGTTATTAAAACTTACTGAAATCATCATTCATTCTCAGACGAATGGATCTCTACCATGCTGAAGCCCATTAGCACTTGAAGGAAGATGTACAGGATGCATGAGTACCCTTCTCATAAAATAAGACCATAAGATGCAGGAGCAAAATTAGACCATTCAACCCATCGAGAATGGGATGCCTGCTTCTCTTCAGAAAACTGTGTTTCTGGAATTCCGTCAATTAATTTCTGAGGGAATGCACTTCTGGGCCAGAATCCATAAGAAATATTGTCATCTATAGCCCTGATTGGCAGTTGGTCTCATATTTCTATATTGCAGGTGAGCTACATCTTTAACAAGAATTTCCTTCTCCATGATAATCTTCTCCAAAATGAAAAGCAGGTTTTTATTCTCTCTGCCAAGAGTTTCAATTTCCCCTGTAAGGCCACCATTGTAGCAGGAGGCTTTCCCCAAATAATATGGTCCAGTGATCTTTAAGCCCTGAATATCTTGGGTTAATCAGCCCCACTGAGTTTTTTTGAAAAATCTTTTTGTTTTTCTCTCTCCAAGGTGTAATTGCATTGGATGAGTGCCATTGGTTGAGCTTCCAGTTCAGCAGTTTCTTGGAAGTAATTTGGACATCAGCAAATTTTGGTTACTTTTAACATTTTCAAACTCCTTCAATATTCTACATTTAGCTCTTCCAAACAGTCTTCTGCTCCAGAAACTCTTATTAGTACAGTTATTATCCAGGTTGCAGTCAACTTGCAGTTTTTTTTTATACACTCATGGGATGAGATTTGTCGCTGGCCAGGATTCCCTTATTGCCAGCAATCAAGAGTCAACCACATTGCTGTGGGTCACGTGTAGGCCAGACCAGGTAAGGATGGTAATTTTCTCCACTAAAGGACATTAGTGAACCAGATGGGATTTTTTTTTAACCATCGACAATGGTCTCTTACTTGGAGATATTTTTTCATTGAAATCAAATTCCGCCATCTGCCATGGCAGCATTTGAACCCAGGTAACCAGAACATTAGAGACAACAAGGTGTGATGCAGGGTCATGACCCTTCATGATGAAGGGTCTAGGCCCGAAACGTCAGCTTTCCTGCTCCTAAGATGCTGCTTGGACTATTGTATTCATCCAGCTCTAAACCTTGTTATCTTGGATTCTCTAGCATCTGCAGTTCCCATTATCTCTAACCAGAACATTACCTGAGTCTCTGGATTAACAGTCTAGTGATAATACCACTAGACTGTTACCTCCCCAAATAAGTTTGAATTGAATAGCTTTTTATCAGCTGCTTTAAATGTTGAATGTCTTCTTGATATGATATTTTCAGAGTTTAGAGTTTTTGTCTAATTATATCAAATTCATGTTGATTTTTCCTGTGCATGATTGTCAAGATCCATTGCTTATAAATGGATTCTGTACATGTCAGTAGGATGACCACCACCCTACTTGAATCTTCAATATTCATGGATCTATGCTGGAGCTGTGAGACCTCTTTCTTGCATTATTGATGATCTCTTTCTAAGATGACAATTCAAGACATCTCTGATATTGTGGGTGCCTTGGTAGCTGTAGAATTATTCAAAGCTTCACTTGTTTCCACAGAGGATTGAATTAGTGTAAGGATTTATTCTTGTTTCCATGTAGTGGTCTAATCTCTGCACGTGGGATTTTATTCATCTAAATAGTTGCAGTTGCTGCATCTTTATCGCTACTTCTTTCAAGAAAGGCTTTTTTTTTAAAGGTACAGGGGGACTAATGTCGCCCAAACAGGAAAGTCCAAAGTTCCAGCCTACACAAAATGAACAACCTGAATATTGGTGATGATATCCCCGAACAAAGGTCCAGAATGCCCCCGGTGGCTGGTGATTTCCTGCTTTGGCGCCATCCCCCCCACAACCGGCCATTTTTACCTCCTCTTTGGAGAAAAGATGGAGAGCCACCTGGACTTTCTGCAATGGAGAGTGATTTCTGGTGCACTGATTGATGTTAGAAATGCATCAGTTTGGGGCGGCACGCTGGCTCAGTGGTTAGCCCTGCAGCCTCACAGCACAACAGACCCGGGTTCGATTCCAGCCTCAGGCAACTGTCTGTGCGAAGTTTGCACATTCTCCCCGTGTCTGGGTGGGTTTCCTCCGGGTGCTCTGGTTTTCTCCTACAGTCCAAAGATGTGCAGGTTAGGTGGATCGGCCATGCTAAATTGCCCATAATGTTCAGGGGTGTGTGGGTTATAGGGGAATGGGTCTGGGTGGGATATATCAAGGGGCAGTGTGGGCTTGTTGGGCCAAAGGCCCTGTTTCCAGACTGTAGGTAATCTAATCTAATCATCAGCATCTGTTAAATGAAGAATATTTAATGCTAAATATGCAGCATGACTTAATAAAGAAACATAGTTTATTTTAGGAATCGCATACAGGAACTCCGTAATCTCTCTTTTACAATAGTAATGTCTACTATGCATCTCCCCCACTAGTCTGATTTTAGGTTCTCCAGTTTTCTGAAACCGACCAAAAGACAGTTCAAGAATTATTTCCTCAACTGTGGCATACCCTCTGAAAGAATCAATATATTTGGCCCTATATCTAACTTATCGTTGGTTTTCTTGCGATTTACTGTAATATCTGCATAATAGAATTTGCTCTGCGGATCTGTACAATTACAGGGTTGAAATGTTTTAGTGCTTCTGCCACATCCATTAGGAAGAATTCAGTCTGCTCTTGTGAATTCCTATTGCTGCGTACCAGCAGACTGCACTGGTTTTATTTAATTTTCTGAGCTGCTGTAACCACAATATAAAACCCTCAGTAAAATTGGTTGAGATTAGATTAGATTCGCTACAGTGTGGAAACAGGCCCTTCAACCTAACAAGTCCACACCACCCACCAGACCCGTCCCCCTATAACCCACACACCCCTGAACACTACAGGCAATTTAGCATGGCCAATCCACCTAGCCTGCACATCTTTAGACCGTGGGAGGAAACCGGAGCTCCCGGAGGAAACCCAAGCAGACACGGGGAGAATGTGCAAACTCCACACAGACAGTCGCCCGAGCTGGAATGGAACCCGGGTCCCCAGCACTGTGAGGCTGCAGTGCTAACCTCTGAGCTACCGTGCTGCCTTGGTTGGGTTGAGTCCCCGTCTGTGTGGATCCTTAATGTTGTGGCCTGCACCTTCCTTCTTCACATGCTGTCCACAGGTGAATGCCTTAACACTGCAAGAACATTTGATTTGCTGTAATGTTTCACTGACTCTTTAAATCCTGTCCATCATCTCCAATGCAAAAATCATGATGCGAGTGATGGCATTCTCTTCACTAGCCTGAATGAGTGCAGCTTTAACAACACACAAGAATCTTGATTCAATCTAGGACAAAGCAGCATGCTTGATTGACACCACATCCACCACTATAAATATTCTTTCCTTCCACCACTGGAACAGACAGGAAGAAATGTGTACCATCTACAAGTTGCAGTTGGAACCAGTGCAAATTGCCAAGGCTACCTGCCACAGTATATTTCAAGCCTGTGACGATACCACTTCAAAGAACAAAGCCAACAGATGCATGGGAATGCAACCACTTGCAATTTCCACCCAATGACACACCATTCTGACTTGGAACTATCTCACTTTCCTTCACTGTGGCTAGTTTAAAATCCTGGAAATCCCTTTCTGACAGCACTGTGGTTGAATCTGCACCATATGGGCTGCAACCGTTAAAGAAGATGGCTCACTACCCCTTCTCTAGGGCAATTAGGAATGGGAAACATGTGGTGGGTTGGCCAGTGATACCCCATGCGTAAATGAACAATGCAGTCCTTCCTGTTCCATTAATGCACATATTTAGGACAAACCTTTTTTTTAAGGTTTTCTCATTTGGGCATTATTCATATAAAGCATTTATTTCACATTAGCCACACCACGTGCTGTATTTTCAGAAGTAGGAACAGAACGCAAATTGATCACTAAGTCCTCAGAGCAGGTTGATGAGCAAATCAATGCCTGAAAACACTGAATTCATGCCAAATTATGCAATGGTATGGTTTTAATTGTATTTATATCGCTGTGTGAATTTTTAAAGACAAATTTTAAATGATCTGACAAAGCCCTTTGTTCATCAAGATGGTAATATTTCATTGCGATCAGCAAGGGATTCAGAATTTTGCAATTCTGCAAAATGAATGAACATATTTGATCATCATGGGAATAAAGCAGACAATGCAGAGGAATAGAAAGTGTTACAAAACTACATTTAGAATATGACTATGAATCCCTTCCTCAATCTGCAATTCTAATCATACACTTTCATCTATGCACGGCTATGAAAGATAATTCTTTCAGATGGAAACATTCATTTCATCATTTTCTATTCCTTCAAACCTAACAGTTGTGGAATATTATTGCATTTATTGCAAGACAAGAAGTTGCATTTTTACTCCAAAGCACTTAATGAACCAAGGAGATTTTAAAGCATTGTCACTGTTGTAATGTAGATAAATCTGGCAGCCAATTTGTGCACAAGTATCCATATATAGAGATTACATAAATGACTAGATTAAACCCATCTGTTTTAGTGATGAAGGGTTGAATGTTGGCCAGGCCACTTGGGAAAATAAATGCTCTTCTTTGAAATAATAGCATCTTTTCTTATGCATTTCAGTGGGCAAATTAGGCTTCAGTTTAACATTTCAGCTGGGAATTGCATATCTGGCAGTGCAGCACTCTTCCAGTGCAGCACTTGATGTGCTAGCAGACAATATGTACTCTTAGCTAATATGTTGTGTATTCAAGCCAGCCTTCCGAGGGAAGAGTTCTATATTGAGTGAAATCAGTTCCATTTTTTCTTTGTCCCACAGTGCCTTGAGGAAAGTAAAGAAACATCTGTTTGAAATGGGCTTAGTGATGTAGGCACTGTTCCAAGCTTTGGTTCAACATACAGTGCCTCAGATATAGCACTTAATTTCAATTCAATATTTGAGTCTGAATCGTCATCTAGTCTTCTTTGTGTCTGCCCTGTCTTTTTTTATATACAGAGCTTGTCGAAACTCATTGTTCTAAAATGCCTGCATGATCGAAGAAAAAGGAGCTCTACATTATTTAGTCAGCTTTTTGGCACAAATTGAAAGGCAAAGATTACATGTAGGAAGGCAGCATTACCAGAACTCCCTGACTGAGGCCCTGTGCTCATCTCCTAGGCAACCACAGGCAGGAACTCAGACCTGTTATATGGAAGATGTCAATTACATCTGCTATGCAGATACTACAGGGGCAGATCTAGCTAGAAAATGGGTCTAATGTTCAGAACCACTGACAAACAACATTAGTATTTAATACTGAATACCAGGTCAATAGGTGCTAGGTTGAATGAGATGTCATTTTCCAGCCAATCATCTATTTATCAAAGTTACCTTGCAAGCTCTCTACAATCTATTTGAAAATCAAAGATATGGGCACACATGAGTGCATCTCCCTTGAATCGGAATATCAGTCAGATATTTACATCTAGAGGTTGATTAATATCGAAGAAAAGAGTCGAGAAAACAGCTGAAAACTATTGCAGCGTTTTTTTCACCCTTTGAACGGCTGTAGATTTTTCAGTTTCTCTTGTTTTTGTTTGCTAATCTTAGCATTATTTATTCAGTATTTTATTTGCACCAATAGTGTGAAAAATTGACATAAAATAGTTGGTATTTTAATTCATTTGGACCTGGAGAAATAGTTCTGCAAAAGCCTGCCAAATCTCATGAATAAAATAATATTCGTAATCATGTGGATTTGTGAGTGAACGGTTGCTGTTTGCTTTATTGAAAGTCACCAGCTTGAGGGTTTAAAGTCATTGAATTCTGACAGAGCTAAATAACTCGGAACTCATCCAATTAAAATCCATATTGTCCTCCATGTCAAGTGTCACTAAACTCAAATGATATCAAATTTTTCTTCCAACTGCCCCAATTGACAATTAGCCTCACACATGAAGTAAGCCTGTGATGGCAATTATATCTCACTCAATAAAGCTAAAGAATTTTCTCATTATTTCTTAAAGTTCACCATCAGTCAATTATGTCAGTTTTTTTTTAACACAATGCCTACATGTGTAGGACTGTTGTTGCAGAACAGTGTTATTATATGTATTTGAAATCTTTGGCAGAACTATTTTATCATATGGGATTCATCAACTAAACATTCAAAGAATGGAAGGTGGATTTGCACAGAAAATTATTAACAGATGTTGAATTGGTAAATGAGTTATATTTATGACAAATTTTTAAACACATAGCCAGCTTTGTATACAGATAATGATGTCCTTGAGGAAGCAAGAGATGACTTATTTGACTTTGGAGCAAGATAATTCTTTCTACATTGAAACTTGCACATTTAGGTGAATATTTAAAATGATATCACACACTTACAAAGATTATTGTTAACACAAATGGTGAATTCATAAAAGTTGTCCTTTTATTCAGCATTAAATCATATAGTTGGTTAAAAACTGTGCTGAAAGAGACCAGGGCACAATATCATTGCAGGGTCATGAATAAAGTCCTGATGGTCACAGAATCCTAAGTACAACATAGTTGCTGCATTTCTCTCTTTTGGATAAGTAGCAATGGTGCAGAACTTCAGTCTGACTCTCTGACCCAACTATCACTTGCTGCATTTTCCTTGGTTAGTGTTAATTAGGCTGCATGTCACTTGCTACTGGTAATGATATAGAATGCTGTACAACACTCGAGGTCCAATTCCTCTTAATAGAATCTAATCCCAGTTATACATTACACTAACTTGTGAGCTGGAATACTTTGCAGCACCTACCTGCAATAAGCCCATTGCCGAATACTCCACAACAAAAAAGACAAAACTAATACATCATTGACATAGCTCGCTGTTAATGCAATGCTACCAAAACAATACCATATAAATCAGTAACAATGAAAGGTAATAACAAAGCATTGCATTTTTTTTTCTTTTATGTAATGATCAAATGACTGTGTACTTCAAACATTTTTTTAAAATCTTAAAGCATGAGGCCAGAAATTACAATTGGCAACAAAAGGGGATGGATGCTCATAAGGCATTTTTCTATTTAATCTGATTTTGCCATTCAGAATACTTGCCATCCTACATTAGCAGAAGATTCTCCTGTATTCAAAATAAAATAATTATTGACCAGAATCCCCCAAAAAAGTTAAACTTGCACAAAAACATGATTGCACATCGCAAGCTGAGTTTCGAACCTTGTTTTAGAATCCATCATGTTGTTAGTGATGGACATCACTCATATCTCCCATGGATGTTGACTGTTCTCACGTGAATAATCTGGGTTTTTCCCTGCTTACTCCACTGAAAATGCTTTAGTACTGAATATCAAAACCAACTCAAATTACAGCAGATTCTGGAAACTAGAAATAAAATCAGAAAATATTGGAAATACTCAACAAATGCAGAGAGAAACAGAATGAATTGTTTAGGTTATTATCTGGTCAGAAGTGACAAAAAAGTACATCTTTAAGAAGTTTTACATACAGAAGCAGGGAAAGGTTGGATAGGTTTAAAGAATAAAATGGCATGTCAGGAATTGTGTGCAAGATAGCAGCAAATATCATTCAATCAGTACTTTGGCCTTCATTAGGGCTAAACACATAATCACATTAGTAACAACAAGTTACAGGTTTGTGTTTAACTAGAGTAATCCAATTTGTTGATTTAGACAACCAGTTCCACTGGTTTTGGTTTTGCCATAATCTAGTAAAATTTTGCTAAACTGTTAGGTTTTCTGATACTAAAATGTGAGGCTGGATGAACACAGCAGGCCCAGCAGCATCTTAGGAGCACAAAAGCTGATGTTTCGGGCCTAGACCCTCTGATGAAGGGTCTAGGCCCGAAACGTCAGCTTTTGTGCTCCTGAGATGCTGCTTGGCCTGCTGTGTTCATCCAGCCTCACATTTTATTATCTTGGATTCTCCAGCATCTGCAGTTCCCATTATCACAGGTCTTCTGATACTGACAGCCATTCACCCAAGGGAGATGAATTGATCTTTCTTCCATACCAGAAATAGGCTGAGATGTAGATTAAAATTCTGACCATCAACTTAAAAGACTGACAGTTGGCAATTCTGATGCCATGTGAGATGAAATGTTACTAATGTTTTGAGATCATGGATGCAGCCAGCAGAAGTAAGATTGAAATAATATAAATTGTGCCAACACTCAAGCCAGAAGTACCTGACTGAGTGTTAAAATGGGAACAATGTTTTGTGAGATGTTTTGGCACTTTGGATTGACTAAAATGCCAAAGAGTGACTTCAGTGGATAGCATGCACTGTAGACACTGTTTCCATTTGCACCATAATTAAGATAGAATTAAGATCATTACTTAAGCAGAGGCGGAAGACTCTAAGCCACTGCATTCATTATAAGCTCCAAATTATTATTCAAATGGCTATCATGATTGTTTTCTATTTTAATTGCATAATTTCAAGTTGTGAAGGTAAGTCATAGAACCAAGGAGTCACAAAGCACAGAAACAGACCCTTCAATCCAACTCATCCACGCCAACCAATTTTCCTAAACTTAACTAGTCCTACTTACCTGTGTTTGGCCCATATCCATCTAAACATTCGCTATTCATCTACCTGTTCAAATGTGTTTTAAATGTTGCAACTGCACCTGCATCTACCACTTCTTCTGCAGTTTATTCCACATATGAACTAGCTGGTGTGTGAAAAAGTTGCCTCTAAATACTAGCTATTTTTCTTTCCACAGATCTTGCCTGACCTGCTAAGTTTCGCCAATGCTTTGTTTGTTTCAGATTTCCAGTATCCACAGTTGCCTCATCATCCAATTCATTGCCGCCCGCTACCTTGTCTTTCCATCTCCTCATTACCCCACCTTTATTCTTATTTATCAACTGTTAATTCTCCAAACTTATCTTAATGAATCTCATTCAACTGAAACTTTATTTTCTCTCTCCACAGATGCTGTTTGACTGAAGCAATTTCGGCATTTCCCATTTTAGTTCAAGTTTACAGTGTCTGCTGTACTTAATGTATCTTGTTACTTTCACCTGTTAACAGTTGATTTTCCTTATTCAGCAAAGTGCAGAAGGCAAAAGCTGAAAAGTCAGCGAAGGATTAAAAAAAATTCCCTTTGGATATGTAATAAGGGTTAATATGTAACCTATACTCTCCACAGAGATTAGCAACAAATCTGAGTGAAAACAACTGTTATAGTTTTGTAATTGTAGAAGATAGAGACTGGGATAACGATTTTGTTCTCTGACTGATATAGGATCAGACAAGCGATGACCTCAACTTATCACCTAAATATTGGATAAGACTTGAATAAAGCAATAGCCGGTTATATATCCAAATACTCCAATGACAATAAGTTAGAAGGTAAAGTAAGTTGCGTTGATGTGAGCGGGAAGTTTTGAATACACATTGAAACTCGGAGATCTGAGGAGATTGTGGTGCAGTGGCAGTGTCATTGGACTAGTAAAGCTGAGGTCTAGACTAATGCTCTGGATTCACAGGTTCAAATCTCACCACAGCAAGTGAAGGAATTTAAATTCAAACAATAAATCTGGAATATCTGTCCCAGTGCTGTTGCCAGTTAACTATCATTGATTGTCAATAATAAAAACCCATCTGATTCTCTTAAAGGCAGCACGGTGGCTCAGTGGTTAGCACTGCTACCTCACTGCACCAGGGACTCAGGTTCCATTCCAGCCTCAGGCAACTGTCTGTGTGGAGGTTGCACGTTCTCCCCATATCTGTGTGTCCTTGGGCAGGGTGCTCTGATTTCCTGCCACAATCTCAAAGATGTGCAGGTTAGGTGGATTGACCATTCTAAATTGTTCATTGTGTCCAGAGATGTATGGATTAGGTGGGTCAGCCATGGGTGATGCTGGGTCACAGGGATAGGGAAGGGTTGGGTCTGGGTGGTCTGCTATTCTGAGGGCTGGTGTGGACTCGATGGGCTGAAGGGCCTACTTCCACACTGAAGAGATTCTTCAATGTATATCAAATGGTGTATTTTTATATACATCAGTAGTGCCCCAGGGGGAAGGAAATCTACTGTCATCGCCTAGTCTGTCATACATGCAACTCCAGATCCATAGCAATCTGCTTGTGTCTTAACTTTCCTCTGAAATGGCCCAGGAATCCCCCCAGTTCAAGGGCATGTAAGGATGAGAATTAATTTGGCTTTATCAGAACGTCAACATCCTGTGAAAGAATAAAAGAAAAATCCAATGGTAGTTGGGGTTAAATGTAGGAAAGTACGATGATATCCACTTTTAACCAGAGAAATATAAAGCAGAACATTTTTCGTAATGGTGACAGATGAGGAGCAAAGTTGTTCAGAGTGTCTGTGTGCACGATATTAAGCACCATTATAAACTTTCAAAATGTAATGAAAAAATGCTCATGGAATATGAAAAGAAGAAACTGGATTAGGAGTAGATCTCTTTGCTCTTAGAGCATATGGCATAAAATCTCAGAATCATAGGCATCTGATAGCACTGGAGGAGGCCATTCAGTTTATCTTATCTGCTCTGGATCTTGGATGATCTTTCACTTCAACTTCATTTTCCCACATTTTTTCCATATTATTGGTTTCCCTGAATATTTAGAAATCACTTATTTCCTGTTTTGAATATACTCAACTACTGAGCATTTATGACTATCTGGCATGGAGATATCCAAGTGTTTATAACCATTGGGCTTGAAAAAATTCTATGCAACACAGTCCTAAGTGATTAATATCTTATTCAAATACCATGAACACTCGTTCCAGAATTGCCAGCTAAGGAAAATATCCTCCAGCCATTTATCTGGTAACACCCTTTAAGAATTCTGTATGTTTCAATGAGATCAGCTGTAATTCTTCTAAACTTTTACTGAAAGAAGCTAAATCTCATCAATGTATTAGAATAACAGCTTTTATCTCAAGGGGTATGGAACTCAGAAGTGTAACATCACTTGTGGAGGGAAAGGTGCCGTTCATCCTATTGGGTGCTTCTCTCAAAGAGATGATTAGTGGTGGTTTAACCTGAGGGTCACCACACTTCAGGCAAGGGGAGAGTTTGTGTAGGAGCAGTTTTAACACTGCAGGAATTGAACCCATGCTGTTGGTAACTCCATGCATTGTAATCCAGCCATCTAGCCAACTGAGCTAACTGACACCCAACTTTACTTGCACCGAACTTTGGGCTCCACGTTGTAAGGACTGCTGCATTCAGTTATGACAATCAAACCACAGCAAAGTTATAATGGCATTGGAGGAGTCAATTAAAGATTTAACAAAATGATGCCTATCTTAAAAAGGTCAAAACATGAACGCAATTTACATAAATATTGGCTTGTATTGCCTTGAGTTTAGAAATTTGACAATGGTCAACTGATTAAATCAAAATGTTAAAAGATTCAATAGAGTTTGTACAGAGAAATGATTTGTTTTGTTGAACAAACCCAGAACAATTATAATTTTAACATTTAAACTGCAGCAACTGTGAGTAAAATTGGTTTGCAGTTCTTTATACAAAAGGCAGTGGAAATTTAGAATTCACTTTCATATAGACTCCGGATACTGGGTCAATTGAAATATTCGAGGCAGATTGTCATGAAATCAGATTTTAAAAGCTTTAATGCATACACGTGCATTTCGAGACTATTTAAATGCATATTAAGCAAACATCTCTACAAAGGTCATTGCTATAATCAAGCAGTTGGACTCAGCAGTTGCTCCCCAGAAGCTTCCCAGAAGCCAAAAACAGTCAGACAATCAACACTTCAGGTACCATCTGATGGGTCTGAAATGCCAGCTATGATCTGCAACAGATCAAAGGGGTCTCTGAGGAAGAAAGACAACACAAGAAAATTGCAAGGCTCTGTTATTCTGTGTGTTGATGGCATTCTACTTAGCCTCTGAAACGGGCCATCGACAATTGGTTATGTGCAACACAGGGCTTTATCTCAATGCTAACTGCTATCACAGAACTCCCTGGCCAATGACCAAGGAGGTTTGGTTACGTAGCTCCTACAATACTGCTGCCTTTTTACCATACAGTTTTGAAATAGCATGAATATAGTTAGATAAGAGGACAATGGCATTAATCTTTCCTGTGTATAGCCGGAGAAAACTGTCGCTAGGATATTTGGCAACACAGCAGGGTAGAAATAAGGAATGAAATCTCGGCGTCATTGTCGTGGATGTGGAAGTTGATTCCAAAGTGCCAATACAACATCTATTGATAATATCAAAATAACAAACTGCACTATAAAGGGAAAACTTTTGTGCTCTCCACTAATTGCTTAGAACACTTTTCATGAGATTTTTAAGGAGAAGAAAAATCCTTTGGCCCCTGAGCTTTTGGATAGCCATTCAATCAATTGCAAGCTCAATTTAACTTTATCCTAAAAACAAGTATCTCCAGTTGCTTTGTACTTACATTGTTGCCAATTGAATCATCTCTGTATCTTTTTGATTTGATCTTTTCCTTTTATTTTTGTGTTATTAAAGTGATAATGAAATCTGGAAGATAATTATGTTGATTTTATTTGCCCCTTACCTCAGCCCCATCTCAGAACATTGAACCAGAACTAGGTTTATTTCCATGTTACAGCCCTGTTGCTGCATTCCTTACAAACTGAACGTTTATAAACAAGGTGAATGGGGGAAATCACCAGCCTCCTCCACTGTTTTTAAGGGTGAAAAATAAAAATTATAATCCGCTTATAGATAAGTGGCAAGGATGGGGAAAACTATTTGCTTTTTCAAAAGTAACTATTTGCCTGTAGTACAGAACAATATATTTCTATTCAATGAGGGTATCGATTAAGGGTTGTAGAAAAGGGGGGAGGGGGTGAAACGCAGGAGAGGTGAAAATTAGACATCACTTTGATTTGTGGAATGAGAACGAGATACTGAATGGTTTACTCTTGTCCATATGTTCCTAGAATCAAGTTATTTAAACAAGCAATTCTTTGCATGTTTGCAATCATTCAAAGGCATACAAAATGTATTTTAAGATCTATATTACGTCTCTTATGTTACATCTATACAGTGCTCTTTGGCAATATTGTCTACCCACTTTGAAATCAACGTTCATATCCACAATACTGACACCAAGGCTCCATTTCCTATTCCTACCCCACTGTGTTGCCGAATATCCTAGCCAGACTTTTCTTCAGTTATACATTGCGAAAATTAATGCTGTTGTCCTTATATCCTAATATGTTGATTGCACCTGTGCAATTATTTCCATTCCACTTTCACTAAGCTTCAGCTGGCAGGGTTAGCGACTCCAAAGTGGATAGAAGGTGTTTCTCTTTCAAGTTTCAATACAATATTTGGATGGCAGGTTAATCACTAACAATGCCAGAAGTTTTTCATACATGCCTGCCTCAAGTGTTGGGCTTCAGAGACCGATATCGAGAATTTACTTGGATCTGATGTTACATTGTCAGGCATGTCTTTTGTGACTCAAAGACATGCTGTTGACCTTATCTTTCATCAAGAAGGATCATCATGAATTGACAATTACACAACTGACAAGAATGGATTTCAACATTGCACTTGAATGGAAGCAGCTATGAAGAACGCCATAAGATATAACAAGTATGTCCAAATTGAGGGGTCATATAGCATAAAGGACCCATTTATCACCTAATTGACCTTCATTTCCTACAGTCCCAGTAGTGCCAGAGCTCCATAGTGGGCAATTCTGGAACTGCAAGAAAGATCACGAGGTAATCTCTCAAGACATTAAGATGTTTGCTCATACTCATGAAAAATGAATTCATCTTCTGATGCCTGGACAAGAACTAAAACTGAGGAAGTGAACATTATTGTATCATAAGTATCAATATCCCAACAGTAAATCAGGATCTTTTAAAATTCTAAAACTCTAAACTCTCTGCCTTCACATACAAATTTATGTGATACATTGATCTCCTTGGATATCAACGATATGAGACAATCAAGCTTCTCAAAAGACCCCGACAGAAAACCCGATGAACAAGATTTCACTTTTCAAAACTTGTAGCATAATAATTAAACACAGAATTAATATAAATATGAATGAGCAGGCAAATTGCATCAATTATAAAATGAATTATAGATTATCTAGGCAGATGCAACTGAGATAGATCTCACAGATTTAATTAGCAGTCCCCACAACACATCTGTCATCAACCTCAGTCCAAAAGTCTTTCAAAATATTGTTCTCATGAAACAGTTCAGCTCTTTTTTCCCCGGGGGCGAACCTGATCCCCAGCCAACAGTAACACCCCAACTAATGAATTTCATAAACAGGGCAATCAGAAAAATGGCACACATCTGTAGAACCTCCTCAGCTCTAAGTAGCTGAGTGTTTATCTGCTGCAACAGTTAGCCTCGGTAATCAAGATTTCTTTTTGAAAACTACTCTCCAGCTAGGCAATGATGAATTATTCACAAAAATGCATGAGTAATCGTATTTTGGAAGAGAAGAGGCAGGATACTTTCAAGCACATAAATTCTTTTTAAAAAATAAGCGTTAGAACTAATATACTTATTAGAAAATAAAATACAGCTTTAAGAATATCAGCAATGCTGCTTATACCAACATACTGTAAAAATAATATATTGTAAAGCTGAAGGACCACAGCAGGACAAGCAGAATCAGAATAGATGAAGAAGGGTCGCGATCCGAAACATCAGCTTTCCTGCTCCTCTGATGCTGCCTGGCCTGCTGTGTTCATCCAGCTCCACACCTTGTTCTCTCAGACTCCAACAGCAGCAGTTCCTACTATCTCAATTTAAGCACATAGGCTGCATTTTGAGGTGCAGTGATCAATTATTCAGTCTCACGCCCTCACAAGTGTGGAAGTAGCCTTTCCTTGTGTAAAAACACACTGTGGGTGGATAAAGTGGCTTTGCGTGCAACGGTCTGCCCCTCAGCAGGAAATGCTGACAGTCTAATTGACCTGCATTTCCTACAGTCCCGGCAGTGCCAGAGCTCCATAGTGGGCATTGCTGGAACTACAAGAAAGATCATGAGGAAAATCAGAGCTGCCACAGAAAAGGAAATCCCAGGGTATTAAGGCAGGGAGGGATTCGATAGAAAAGGAAAGAAGGAGATTGCAATGGAGGCCAGCGGGTATCAGAGAGTAAGTGATGTGGAATGATGGTGTGGTGACATTTTGGGGAATACTCCAGTGATATGTGTGTTCTCACTCACTGAATGAGTGTCTGCCCTTCATTCGTCCAGACCATAACAAACAGCTTGCCAACGCCAGGAACAGACAGTGTGCCATCTTGGTCAATAAGCTTCTTACCAAACCTAATTGACCTTCAATTATTTCTTCAAAATTATGGGCATGTTGCTGATATTGATGCCCATTGATCTAGAGTATTATGGGTGTTAGCTCGGGGTGGATGGCCATTTTGGAGGGGAGGGAACTTGCAAGCTACGACATAAGTTCTCCAGGACAACATGCATGTGGGGGTGACATTTAATTTCCAACCTCAGTTCCTTATGTCTTGAAGAATTCAATAGGTTGATGCATATAGACAGAACACTTTGCAATAGCAAAGTTTCATTTATGGAAAGGGAAAAAGCTGATGCAAGTTATCATCTTTGTCATCAGATATATAGTAATCGCTTTCTATTCAAAGACCATCGCAATGGGAGAGGAAACAGAGTCTGTCATCTTAATGTTCTACAGGCAGAAAGGATTTCAATAATCTGGTGAAGTTGAAAGTCATAATTGGCAGCATATAAAAATTCACTTGAATGTTATTGCTTTTTCAAGATTATTTTGTAACCACGTACTGATAAATCTTACTTTGGGTGAATTATAAAGGAAAGCAACATGAGAAGTGGAATATCACTGCTAGATGACTAATTCCACTTGTTGATGTGCATGAAATGCAAACAGACTTAATGCCAAGCTTTGAACTAACTGTGGACAGAAGAACAAACAGTAAATTTTAGGAAACAAAACATGCTCCCTGGTTATCTTTATTTTCTACTGTTCACAATAAATTAATGAAGTGCTTCAATTTATCCTGATTAAATTTACATTTCTATTAATTCACAGAGATGGCACCAGAATGTGGTGACTCTGTGCAAACTGTCTACAGCAGATCTTATTCTTACATATTTTATGATTGTTCTCTTTTTTAAAAAATCAGTCTGTCAATATTACTAATTGCAAGTTTGGTGATCTCTGATCAGTGAAGTCCGATTACAGACTCTGGAATCGAGGCCTAATCAGCACGGGATCAAGATCCGACCCCGTGGAGACTGGCATTGAGGATATTGGACATGACCGAATGCAAAACCATCCGGAACACTCAAGGGCGTGACTAGTGCCCAGGAACCCATCAGGAGAACTCACTTACCCTGTCAATGCTGGAACTACAAGCCCAGAGAGATCAAACACTTCTTGCAGGCCCGACCATGTTTAAACCTGGAACCTAGGCCCAACCGATGCGGGAACAAGACCTGACCCCAATGTGACACGACACTGAGGAAGCCTGACCAGACCGATTGCAAGGGTCTCCAGAGAGTTCAAAGCCATGACTAGTGCTCAAGACCCTGTCACGAGCACCCACTCACCTTTCAGAGCAGCAGATTTCCCTCACCCAGTACCCACTATCGACTAGTAGCAGCCACCTTCCCAGGAAATGTGGGAGATGGACTGGACAGCAGGTGAGATTAAAACTCTGAGGTTTCACGCACCCTCACTCCACTCCAGCTTACACCTGGCAAACATCCAAGCCATTGAGAACAAAATGGATGAACTTAAAACTTACAAAGAGAATAGAGGGATTGCTGTGAGCTCTGTTTCACAGAAACATGGCTCTACTCTGTTATTCCTGACTGCACCTTACAACCTGAGGGCTTCTCAGTTCATCGAATGGACTGCTTGGCATCCTTGAACAAGGCATAGGGTGATAGGGTTTGCCTCCTAATCAACACCGCCTGGTGCTGAGATGAGATGACCGTGATGAGTCACTGTTCCCTGGATATAGAATATTTAACAGTGAAATGCCATCATACTGCTTGCTGAGTGAGTTCACCTCCACTATTCTGACAGCGGTCTACATCCCACTCCTTGTAGAAGTGAAACGTGCACTTGATGAAGAATACAATGCTACAAACAGTCTTAGACAAAATAACCCAAAGCCTGGTTCATCATAATCTATGACTTCAACCACACCAACCTCAAGAATGTGCTACCAAAATACCACCAACACGTCTCTTGTCCCACTAGAGGTCTGAACATCCTTGACAAGCAAAAGATGCTTACTTTTGGAAAATCAGACCACAGTGCTGTGGTCCTCCTGGCTTAGAAGCAGAAATTGATGCGTGAGGACCCAGTACAGAAAATAATTCAGTGTTGATCTGGGGCATTGGAAGGGATTCTACAGGACTGCTTAGAGTTGGTTGACCAGTCTATATTCAAGAACTCGGCTGCCAAACTGAACGTGTATGCCACCATGTCACAGCCTTTATTAGTAAATGTATAGATGACTGCGTGCACAACGTTCCCCAACTGGAAACCATGGATAAACTGGGAGAAGCACTCGCTACACAAATCTAGTTCTGAGGCATTTAAGTTGGGTGACCCTGACCTTTACAGGAAGCCCAGATACGACCTACAGGCAATGAGGGATTCCAAGAGGCAATACAAAACTAAGCTAAAGGCACAGAGTAACCACACAGACACCTGATGTATGAGGCAAGGCTTATATGGCATAATGGGCTACAAAGTGAAGTCGAAGATAATTGCTGGCAACAGTACATCCCTAACTGATGATCTCAGTGCATTCTCTGCTGGCTTTGACCAGAAGGGCAGTAAAACAATGTCACCTGTCCCAGCACCCTAGGATGCACCTGTATCCATGGTCACCACAGCACATTGTTAGATCAGCCTTCTTCAGGGTGAACTCATGGAAAGTG
Source organism: Stegostoma tigrinum (assembly GCF_030684315.1). NCBI lineage: Eukaryota > Metazoa > Chordata > Chondrichthyes > Orectolobiformes > Stegostomatidae > Stegostoma > Stegostoma tigrinum. The sequence continues at coordinate 33,265,328 of NC_081375.1, forward strand.
ACCAGCACAGGTGGAGTTCCTGGCCTTGCACTCAGGTCTTGTGCAGACCAACTGGTGGGAGTAGTCGCAGATATCTTCAACCTCTCCTTACTACGACCTGAAGTTTCCATTTGTTTCCCTGAGACCACCACCATCCTAGTATCAAAGAAAAATCATTCAATGCGCCTCAGTGACTACTCTGACATCCATAATAATGAAGTGCTTCGAATGATTGGTCATTGGTCACATCAGCTTCAGCCTCTCAAATTGCCGTGATCACTTGCAAATTGCTTACTGGCATAACAGGTCCACGGCCATATCCCCGGATCTACACTGCTCCCCGGAATGTCTGGATTACAACGATACTTACGTCAGGCTCTTACTTATTGACTACAGCTCCGCCTTCAATGCCATAATTCCAAACAAATCCATCTCCAAGCTTCGGGAAATAGATCTCTTGTCCCCACTCTGATACTGGATTCTCAACTTCTGGACCAACAGATTGCAGTCAGTAAGGATCGGTGACAACACCTTATCCACGATAATACTCAACACCAGTGCCCAAAGAGGCTGCGTATACAATCCCCTACTATACACATTATACACACATGTCAAATTCTGCACCAGCTCCATTTTCTAGTTTGCTTATGCCATGACCATTGTAGGTCGGATCTCAACCAATGTCAAGACAGAGCACAGAAAAGAGTCCGAGTGCTTAGTGGCATGGTGTAAAGACAATAATCTTTCCATCAACATCAAAAAAAAAGCAGCTGGTCATTGACTTCAAGAACTGGAGTGGAGGGCACACCCCTGTCTGCATCAATGGTGGAGATGATCAAGACCGTCAAGTTCCTGGGAGTGACGATCATCAATCTGTCTTGGTCCACTGACTTGGACACTATGGTCAAGAAAGCGCAACTACATCTCTACATCCTCAAGAGGCTAAAGAAATTCAGCATATCCACAAGGACTCTTACGAATTTTTATAGGTGAAATCATAGAAACCATTCTCTATGGATGCACCATAACGTGGTATTCCCAAGACAAGTATAGAGTTGGGAACACAGCACAGTTCATCACACAAACCATCCTCCCATCCATTGACTTCATCTATACTTCCTGCCACATCGGGAAAGCAATCAACATAGTCAAAGGCCCCTCTCACTCCAGTTACATTCTTTATTTTCCCCTTTACATCAACAGGATGAGGGTGTCGCTGGCTAAGACAGCATTTATTGCCTAACACCAATTGCCCAGAGGACAGTTCCGAGTCAACCACATTGCTGTGGGTCTGGAGTCACATGTAGGCCAGAACAGGTAAGGATGACAGTTTCCTTCCTTAAAGGACAATAGAGAACCAGATGGTTTTTTCCAACAATCAACATTAGATTCTTCATTCCAGATATTTTATTGAATTCAAATTCCACCATCAGCTATGGCAGGATTCAAACCCGGGCTCCCAGAATTTTTTCTGGGTCTCTGGGTTAACAGTTCAGTGATAATACCACTAGGCCATCACCTCCCCATTCTCTTTCATGCTCTTCTGTTGGGCAGAAGGTATAAAAGTTTGTATGAACAGATTTAAGAACAACTTCTTCCCTGCTGTTATCAGGCTTTTGAATGAACATCTTTAATGTTAATGTTGATCTCTCTTTGCACCTTCTTTGCAGCTGTAACTTTTTATCCTGCACCCTGTTCTCTTACCCTGATACTTTAGTATAGTACAATTTGCCTGTAAAGCATGTAAGACAACACTTTTCATTTTACCTCAGTACACAAAACAGTAATAAATCAAATCAATTCAGTGTATGATCCTGAACTAGTTATGACCTATTGTCATTTTGCAACATTTTAACCAATGAATGCATGATAAATCATTCTAAAATGATGACACATAATTTTGCTCATCTAGTGCTATAGATCTTAAGTTAAATCTTCAATAAAACTGTTTACAGGTCTCTGTGCTGTAATAATATAAATTATCTCAATATAAACAGCAAAGAGTTCTGGCAGTATGTGTGGTTCTTCAGATGTTGAACAGATGAGAGGCATCATCTGGTAGATGAGTAAGGCCTACAGTAAACAAATATTGATGATTGAATAGACAAGGTAAGTGATTTAATGCAAATATGCTTGTGACAGAACCACTAAAGCTACTATTTGTTTTTGTTTCCATCGGCTGGTGCTGAATTCTTTCTCCCCACCAGGGTAAATGTATTTGTTTATTTATTAATATATTTTTTCAATGTTGTTTTGAATATTACTACTGAAGTTGTTACCGCCATCCGGTCAGTTACTGCAATCCTGAAAATACCCATTCAGTGTGTAAAAAATTGCATCCTTATGTCACCTTTGTTTCTTTGTCCAATTACCTTAAATCTGCACTGTCTGGTTACTGAACCTTCTGCCATTGGAGACAATTTTAAAAAATTTACTCTATCGAAAAATTTCATGATGTCAAACACCCCCACCAAATCTCTTAACCACCTCTATTCTACAGAAAACAACACTAGCTTCTCCAATTTATTCATGCATCTGAAGTTGCTCATCCTTGTTACCATTCAAATAAATCTGATCTGCATCATATTCTCGCTAAGGTTGATTTCCTCCCTGAAATATTCCTTCCTGAGAATTGTACACCATTTCACAGTTCAAAGTGAGGGGAGGAAAGTTTATGGGAGATATGCGCAGAAAGATCTTTACACAGAGGGCGGTGGGTGCCTGGCACACATTGCCAGCGGAGGTGGTAGACGCAGACACGATAGTGTCTTTTAAGATGTATCTGGACAAGTACATGGATGGGCAGGGAGCAAAGGGATAGAGACCCTTAGAAAATAGGTTATAGGTTTAAACAGAGGATCTTGATCGGCACAGGCTTGGAGGGCCGAAGGGCCTGTTCCTGTGCTGTAATTTTCTTTGTTCTTTGTTCTTTGTTCATTGTATGTGAGTTTATCTCCAGCAGGATATATCTGATACAGCAACACTTATATTATTACTCTTCACATAAGAAACTAGATATAGGTATCATTGCATTAAAGAATGCAACGTCACAGTTATCAGCTATACACAAGCATGAGAGTACAACTAACTAGCACACTCCCAGTGGGATGTAGTGATGTATTGGTAGTGGATTTCTCTTAGTGACCTATGTTAACATTCTAGAGATATAGGTTTGAATTCCATCATGGTGAAATTTGAATTTAATAAATCAGGGACTAAAAGCTAGCATCATGATAATAAACATTGTTGAGTGTGGTTCAGAACCCTTGTTCATTAATGTACTTTATGGAAATAGAACTGCTGTTCCTATTGACTCTTAACCGCTCTCTGAAATGACCTAGAGGGCATCAGGTGTCAATGGCAACCAGGGATGGACAACAGATGCCAGTCTTGCCAGTGATACTTGCATCCCATACAAAAAGAAACGGATAAAGTCATGTGTCATCCTCAAGTGATTCCAGCATAAAATGGAACATAAAATCTTTATACCCTCAATCCTTTGAAGGTACAGTAATGGATCATCTATATCACAACACTATGCAACAAAACTAAGTACAGCTGTGATTGATAGATGCCTATCTAATGCTTTACAAAGGTTTAGCAGGAATTCCTTGCTTTTATACTCTAACCTTATTATTGTAAAGATAAAGATACCATAAACTTATCTTAAACAGATTTCTCAATTTCTACTGCAACCTTCAACAATTTTAATACATCAATAACTTGCAACCACTTTAAAATGACATAATTTTATTTGTATTGTCTATCTTTGTTATTCCTATCACAATGTATCACTTCATACTTCTGTGTCAAAATTCGTATGTTAAATATCTGCTCTCTTCACTCGTTACAAATCTCTGAAGTCTATTAAAATTGTTCTAATCGTTTACTACATTTCTGAATTTTATTTTGTTTTGAAGTTATGCACTCAGGTGATTGTTCATATACTTCAAAAAGAGCAGTGTATCTACTACTAAATTCTGAATAATACTGAAACATGCTGTAGAATTATTCAATGTTATAGCACCAAAGAAGGCCATGAATTTATCAATTTATCTATGTCACTTCCTTAGGCAGTGAATTTCTGATCCTTAATTATTCTCTGCATAATTTACTTTTCTAACGTCTAGTTTGGAGAAATAACTATTCACCTTTGTTTCCCACTTTCTGACCAACAGCTGATTTTGTATTCAGGCTACTAATGACTTTTTAATTCCAAGGATTTTAAGTTTGCCAACATAGGAACCTAGCCAAATATGCCCCTTTCATCCCAATGACTTTATTTAAAGCATCTAAATTTAAAGTTATGCACTTGACACAAATATGTTTCCTATGCTTGAAACTGTTTTCCACAAAGTAATATTTATAGCCAGTGAGGTCAAGGACATGTGCAGTTACAGAACATAAATCTTTACCTCTGTATTGAATCTGTGCTCGTGGTGTTCTCAAACCATTAGACCACCTACATTGCCGGCAAGCAAAAGGTGTGATCAAAATGTGAGAAACGAATGACGGTCAGTTTTTATCCTTCAAGATTCCTGCATAATTCTGTATTTCACAAAATAGCAGTTCATAAACCAAACTCAACTGAGGGACCTTAACTAGAATGATAAGCTTCATGAAGTGAGGTTGCTACTGTACGGACAACAGAGTGCTGTGATAATGGGAACTGCAGATGCTGGAGACTCCAAGATAACAAAGTGTGGAGCTGGATGAACACAGCAGGCTAAGCAGCATCTCAGGAGCACAAAAGCTGACGTTTCAGGCCTAGACCCTTCATCAGAGAGCCGTGTTGTGTCTGAAAGATGATAGATCAGTATAACTTTCAGAGACAGCCTTATGGCATTATCACTGTATCGTAGCATGTGACCAGGGGGTACAAAGGTCTCATATTTCATCTCAAATGGGAATCAATTTTCTTTATTCCTGTATGGGACATAAAGGTCACTGGTTAAAACAAATATTTGTTTGACCATCCATTGTTGCCTTTGAACTGATTAGTTTATGAGGTCATTTCAGAAGGCAATTAAGAATAACCTTGTTGCTGTGAACTTACAGTCAAATAGAGGTCAAACTGGGTAAGGATGGCAGATTTCTTTCTCTAATGGACACTAGTGAATTGGATTTTTCTTTGTTATGTTATAAGTGTTATGACAATGCTATATGCTTACCATGAGGCTATATTTTATTTCAGATGTGAATGAATTCCAATTTCACCAGCTGCTTTGGTGGGATTCAAGCCCATGTCCCTAGAACATTAACTTGAGTCATTTGGTTATGAGTTGAGTGACATAACAACAATGCTCATGTAGCTGTACCTAGAATACACCTCCTCCCACCCACCCTCCTGCAAAAATTCCATCCCCTATTCCCAATTCCTCCGCCTCCGCCGCATCTGCTCCCACGATAAGACATTCCACTCCCGCACATCCCAGATGTCCAAGTTCTTTAAGGACCGCCACTTTCCCCCCACAGTGATCGAGAACGCCCTTGACCACGTCTCCCGTATTTCCCGCAACACATCCCTCACACCCCGCCCCCGCCACAACCACCCCAAGAGGATCCCCGTCGTTCTCACACACCACCCTACCAACCTCTGGATACAACGCATTATCCTCCGACACTTCCACCATTTACAATCCGACCCCACCACCCAAGACATTTTTCCATCCCCTCCCCTGTCAGCTTTCCGGAGAGACCACTCTCTCCGTGACTCCCTTGTTCGCTCCACACTGCCCTCCAACCCCACCACACCCGGCACCTTCCCCTGCAACCGCAGGAAATGCTACACTTGTCCCCACACCTCCTCCCTCAGCCCCATCCCAGGCCCCAAGATGACATTCCACATTAAGCAGAGGTTCACCTGCACATCTGCCAATGTGGTATACTGCATCCACTGTACCCGGTGCGGCTTCCTCTACATTGGGGAAACCAAGCGGAGGCTTGGGGACCGCTTTGCAGAACACCTCCGCTCAGTTCGCAACAAACAACTGCACCTCCCAGTCGCAAACCATTTCCACGCCCCCTCCCATTCTCCAGATGACATGTCCATCATGGGCCTCCTGCAGTGCCACAATGATGCCACCCGAAGGTTGCAGGAACAGCAACTCATATTCCGCCTGGGAACCCTGCAGCCATATGGTATCAATGTGGACTTCACCAGTTTCAAAATCTCCCCTTCCCCTACTGCATCCCTAAACCAGCCCAGTTCGTCCCCTCCCCCCACTGCACCACACAACCAGCCCAGCTCTTCCCCCCCACCCACTGCATCCCAAAACCAGTCCAACCTGTCTCTGCCTCCCTAACCGGTTCTTCCTCTCACCCATCCCTTCCTCCCACCCCAAGCCGCACCCCCAGCTACCTACTAACCTCATCCCACCTCCTTGACCTGTCCGTCTTCCCTGGACTGACCTATCCCCTCCCTACCTCCCCACCTACACTCTCTCCACCTATCTTCTTTACTCTCCATCTTCGGTCCGCCTCCCCCTCTCTCCCTATTTATTCCAGTTCCCTCTCCCCATCCCCCTCTCTGATGAAGGGTCTAGGCCCGAAACGTCAGCTTTTGTGCTCCTGAGATGCTGCTTGGCCTGCTGTGTTCATCCAGCCTCACATTTTATTATCATACAATGAACATACTGTTCTTCAAAAGTAGTGCAGGATTACAATGACTTTATTCCATACAGTTTCTCAAAATATGGATGCATTGCATTCATTTGAGTACAATGTACAACTGTATCTTCAAGCCTCTGCTGTTGAATTAGTTGAGCAGTTAATTTGTAAAAATAATTACTGTACTAACCTATCCCAGCAATGGAATGCACAACTTTTGTTAGAAGTGATAAGTCCCAAACCGTAAAGAGAGGTTTACAGGTTAAGTCTCAGAATACATTACTACATGCTATACATGCCTGTGGTGTAGAGGAGCAAAGTCCTCAATGTTTATTGGATAAAGCATTAAACAGGTGAAATGACCTTGTTTCAAACAGGGTCAGGTAATACTGAAATGCAGGCTTGCAAAATTATCCTTAACGGGACAACACGCAGCTACAAACCTGGAGATAATGAACACATATCCAGTAGGAAGTGCCAAAATTGAAATGAACTTCTGTCAGCTGTGGATCATTTGGTAGCACACTCATCTTTGAGTCAGAAAGTTGTGAGTTCAAGCTCCATTCATGAATCATGAGGGCTAAAATCTATATATTCCAGAGCTGCAATGGTGGCATGTTGCATTTTTGGAGTCACAATGTTTGGATGAGATGTTATCTGGAGGCCTTTTCTGCACTCTCAATGCAAGTTAAAGATACTTTGGTCTGATATCTAAGAAGCGCATGGGACTTCTCCGTTGTATTTTAACCAATTTTAATCTTTGAATCAACGTTCCAAAGAAAATATTATCTGGTCATGCTTATATTGCTGCTAGTGGGAACCATCTATAGATCTTTGTGTTTCCTATATTACTTCAAAAGTGATTTGGGACCATGAGATTAGGAAAACGATTATGTAAATGCACTGTGTTCTAAGAGGCAAAGTCGAAGTTAAAGTGTGTGAATATAGCTGTCAACATAGGAATCTTGCTACATGTGACAGTGGCCACAGTTATCAATGTGTTTTACTGTTCATGTTTGTTTGAATGTCTGAGGGTTAACTGGGTGGAACAAAAACTAGAATGGTAAATAGGACGATACAATCTAGCACAAAATTAATAGGAATACCAAAAAGGATACTGAGAAAACAACGCTTACAATAGCTACTTATTTTCACAGCTGTCAATTTTCAAACTTTCCACAGACATGGTGTTTAATTAAATCATGTTGATGGTCATTTGTGCCCTAAAAGATACAGCCATAAAATATTTTCTCCTTCAATGCATACTTATCTCTTTATGGGAAAAGGCCATCTTTGACAGAAAGAATTGAAAACAGATATGTAGAGTACAGATGTGTAAAGAGGATTGGCCAAATGTCCTGTCTCAGAAGAATCCACCACAGGACTAAATAACTGCAAATGCGTATAGAGCATGGGTGTTACACTCCAAATTTGAATAAATGTAATCAGATCAATTCTCCATGCAATCAGCTTCAGCATAAATATTGACTGTGTTACACCATGGATAGTGCAATGTACTGTCTGCGCAGCAAACACCACATCCTTAACTATGTACACTGTGTGCTTTCCTTCTTGTTATAAAGGTGCCACAACCACAGTAGCAACTCTTTGGACACCCTCACTAATGAGCCACACTCCAGCACTCAAGGAATCACAATTTCAAATGTGCATCAGTCCAAAGAAACACACTCCAGGGAATTGTGATTTAAAAAAAACAAACTTGAACCATACTTCATGAGTATTGATAATGCTGAGGTGGTGACAGAAGATGGGCTGACAGTTCCTGAATTAAGATGTAACATTGCCAAGATATGCTGAATCGCATTGTGAACTGACTACTGACTACAAAGTGAAGAAAGTGAGTGATATTGTGTAGGTGGGTGCTCAGTCTCTGCAGACAACAGATGAACAGTGTGCAGCATTACTGGCCTTTGCAGGAAAAACCTGAGGCCTCATATGCACAGCTCTCAAGGACGCTTCCTCTGATGCTGGTGTCATACTGAGATCCATATCCAATTAATAATAAGTCAACTTCACTATGCTTAGAAGCAGAGGCTGAAAAACAGAATGAATGATTCACAGCCTCACTGTCATGCTGTCCTTTACCCAGTGTTATGACTCCAACTGATGTTAGCACTGGACAGACCTCAGAGAGAAACCTCTCCATAATTATTTGGCCTGAGGAGAATATCCCCCACCCCACCCTTCTTTAATCCCTTAATGTAACTTAAATCCCTGATACCACTCAAACAAATCTCCTACGAATACTCTCTAGGGTATTGACATTCTTCATAAGGTGTCCTGCTCTCAATTGAATGCAATAATCCAGCTGGAGGCTCAATAATAATGACATGAAGGTTTAATGTATTTTCCTTGCTTTTGTATAGTCTAGATGGAACTTTACACTCCCTCAGGAAGTCTGCTGTCAGTCAGGAGGGGATCGGGGCATATAATGGCACAGGGTAGAGGTCCCATCACCTCCTAATTTCTTTAGTTAAGTCAAAGTTGAGTAAGGTCATTGACATGCTGTGGCCTAGGGGATGCTGGGAAGGGCTGGGAGGTTCATTCTTTCTCACACATCCAGTGGCAAATGGAGGGGACTAACTGGTAACAAGGAACAGATTATGGGAACACACCCCTGTCCTTTAAAATAACCTCCCTTTCTCCTCGCCACACCAGTGTATCCACAACTGTTTGCAATAATTCTGCCCAACTCACTCATTCTGGGACACCAGTAAGGATCACCAGCCTTGGGTCTCCTGCAGTGCCGGCAGTGACCAATGCTCATGGTGCTGCTGCTGGTGTGGATCAGCTGCCAATCTGTGATGGCCTGACAATTATCCAAGATAAAATTTCATGCTTATGACAGAAATAGTGATGGGAAATTGAGTCAAGTAGTTGTTCCCTTCCAGGGAGGAAGTATAAATGCATGAAATCAAACAAAAATGGATTTCTCAACAGCTCAGTCAAACAGAGTAACGGCTTTCTTTGCATGTCAGAAATCCAGCCTTGGCCAAAACAAGGTCATTGGAGCAGAATATTTGTGATCCCGTGATCTGCCAAAACCAGTCAGTGCCAGACCTCATTACAGCCAAGGTCCAAATGTGGGTAAATGATCAGTGAGGCAAGATGAGAGATATCAGACAGTGTTTGACAAAGAACAAAATCGGGAACTTAGGAACATTGAATTCAATGGAAGTAAGAGAGAAAATCCCCCATCAATTGGTGCATAGAGGAAGTTGGTTCTGACTGATGGAAACCAATCAGCTCAGTTCCAGAATCTTGCTGCAGGTGTTCCTCTAAATAATGCCCTAGAACCAACCATGTCTTGCATCTTGATTGATAATATTGCATCCAACAAAAGTACAGGAGTGAGGTTGTTCCCAATGATCGGACAGTGTTCTGTTCCCTTTACAAATCATCTGACACTGGAGCAGCCTGTAGCAACAATACCTGGGCAACATTCTGAGTTGGGTTGCTGAATTATGAATATTATTTATGTTACACATTTGACAACTAATAATCACTTCCAACATGAGATCATTTAGCACCTCTTCCTGAGATTCAAATGCTTTATTGTCTTTAAAGTCCTCAACATCAACATTATGGGGATTGGCATTGACCAAAAACTTAACTGGATAATTACATAAATGCTGTGGCTGTAAGAGCAGAACAGATGATGGATATTTTGAATAAAATGATATATTTGTTTATTTCCAAAAGACTTTTGATTATCTACAACATGTTACTTAACACTTCGAGTAGTAGGAACTGCTGATGCTGGAGTCTGAGATAATGCAATGTAGAGCTGGATGAACACATCAGGCCAGGCAACATCGGAGGAACTGGAAAGCTGATTTTTCGGGTCGGGACCCTTCTTCAGAAATGGGGAAGGGGATGGGGCTCTGAAATAAAGAGAGGGGGAGTGGAGCTGGGGAAGGTAGGTGGGATGATGATAGGTGAGTGCAGGTAGGTAGTGGTGGAGATTGGTCAGTGAGGTAGGGGGGCAGATAGTTGGGAGAGAAGACGGACTGACCATGGAGGTGGGGATGAGAGGGAGGGTTGAACATGGGATGAGGCCGGAGTGGGGACATTTTGAGCTAGTAAAGTTAACATTGAGACCATTGGGTCTTCCGGCTGCGAACCACTTCAACTTCCCCTCCCACTCGCTGGATGACATGTCCATCCTGGGCCTCCTCCAGTGCCACAATGATGCCACCCGAAAACTAAAGGAGCAGCACCTCACATTCCGCCTTGGAACCCAACAATCCAATGGTCTCAATGTGGACTTTACTAGATTCATGATACTTTTGTAATTTGAAAGACCTCTATTATATCACCACTTAGCCTTTATTTGTTAAGAGGAAAGCAGTCCAGGCTGTCTATCTTTTCCTGTCATGTATTTCGATGCATTTCTGATATCATCCTGGTAAAAAATTTTCTGCATATTTTCTAATACCTCTGCCTCTGTTTTATAAAATGGTGATCAGAACTGTATGCAACATTTTTGGAGTAATTAAGTTTCAATGCAATTTTAGCCTTATTTTCCAAATAATACCATGAATATTATTTGCTTTTCCTACAACCTGGTTAACCTATGGGTGTAATGTTTTGTGACTGCTGCACATGTATTTGTAACCCAAGATTCATTTGTTACCTACCTCATCTAGATTTGTTCCTTTCAGGTAAGAAGTTATATTTTTACCCTTCTGACCGAAATGTACCATTTCACATTTATCTGTGTTGAACTTAATTTGCCAATTATTTCCCAATTTTGCAGGTTTATTAATATTTTTCTGTAAATTCTTGATGTCCTGCTCAGCATTAATTCTCTTTCCAATTTGGTATCATTTGCAAAATTATAAATCATGTCTTTGATTCTAAAGTCTAAATCACAAGATAAATTTTGAGCAGCAGTGGGCCAAAATGCTTATGGAATATCAATTTTCAGCTTTTGTGGCTTTGAATAACTAACAATTACTTCTACTCTTTGCTTTCTGTCATGAGGCCACCTTGCAATCTATTCTGCTACCTTTCCTCTGACTCTACACTCTCTGACCTTGTTAATTAATCCATTATGGAGTTACAAAGAACAGTATACATCACAGGAACAGGCCCTTCAGTCCAGCACGTTTTTGCCGACCATGAAACTATTCTAATCTACTACGATCTGCCTGCACATTGGTCTGTATCCCTCTATTTCCTACCTGTTCGTTTGACTGTCTGAATGCCTTTTAATCATTGCTATTGTATCTGCTTCTACCAAGTTTTATACAGCTGCAACATGACCTCCCACCTTATATACACAATGCTCCAACAACTGAAAGCAAGAATGCTGTGTACCTTCTTTACTATCTTATCCATTTGTGTTGCCACTTTGAGGAAGCTATGGTCTGACATTCCAAGTTACGTCTGATATCAATGCTCCAAAGGTTCCTGACATTAATTGTAAACTTTCCTTTTGCATTTTTCAAAACACATCACCTCATGCTCGACTGGATTAAGCTCCATCATTTCTCTGCCCAACCTTCCAACTGATCTATATCATTTGACAACCTTCCTCACGATCTACTATCCGTCAACTTTCATGTCATCTGCAAACTGAATAATCAAACTATCTATATTTTCATCCAAGATAATAAAATGTGAGGCTGGATGAACACAGCAGGCCCAGCAGCATCTCAGGAGCATCCAAATTATTTATATATATTCATATATTACAAACCACACAGGCCCCAGCATTGATCCTTGTGGAACATCACTGATTACAGACCTCCAGTCAGAAAAACACCCTCCTAAAACTAACCTACGTCTTCTATGGCCAACCCGATTTAGTATCCAACTTACCAACTCACTGTAGTTCTTTCAAAATTCCTAATTAAGAACATCAAATGCATGACTATTGTGTACTCACTGTGTTACAACGTCAAACAATTCAATAAAGATCATCAGCAAGTTTTCCACATAAATATACAAGTTCTTTATTCATTGCAATATTTGTCATTTATTCTCTTCACTCCTTTGGCAGAGGTTCCATTATTTTTCCAAACATTAATATTCAGCTGATTGGCTTATAATTCCTTAAACACATTTTGTCCCCTTACTTAACCATCTTCAATAGGCACTATATGCTTTTCTAAGAATTTTGTTTTAGATCTGTACAGTAGTAATGCTTCAGCTATTGCTTACTTAGTTAGTTTTGCAATGCTTGGATGCAATCCATCCAGACCAAAGGCTTTATTCCATTTGGAACGTGTTATTTCATCAAGCTATCCTCTTTTTTGCTATAAATGTACTTGTTGTATTTCCAATCTCATTACTCAATGTTATGTCAAACTGTTCCATCTCCCTGGTAAGTACTGCAGTAAAGTTGTTCCGTGTTGATCTTGCTCCTTTATTGAAGTGTTGGTTCTTGGAGACAACAGATTTCATCTATGCATGTGATGCTGCCCTTTCAGATGTTACTCCCCACTGAGGTCAACATAGCTCTAACCTGGTAGTAAGTATGCTGCCTGAGGTTTGTAGTAGGTGCTGGTGATTATCCTAAAATTACTTTTCTCTATTGATCATCCTTCTTTTGGTAGAAAACATGAGATTTTGTTGATGCGACTATGCTGCATAAGCTGAGTCATTATTTTAATTGTAGGCTATGTTGCTCTAAGGTTGAAATATGAAAAATAATTTGCCTTCATACAGTTCTGTTGAGGACCTTAGATCTTTACAACCAATGAAGAACTTTTGAAATATAGGGGTAACAAAATGTGGAGCTAGATGAACACAGCAGGCCAAGCAGCATCTTAGGAGCACAAAAGCTGACGTTTTGGGCCTAGACCCTTCACCAGAAAAGGGGGATGGGGAGAGGGTTCTGAAATAAATAGGGAGAGAGGGGGAGGCAGACCGACGGTGGATAGAGGATAAGTTAGGTGGAGAGGACAGTGTCGTGGGGAGGTAGGCAGGGGATATGTCAGTCCGGGGAGGACTGACAGGTCAAGGGGGAGGGATGAGGTTAGTAGGTAAGAATTCTCTCCCCATCCCCCTTTTCTGATGAAGAGTCTAGGCCCGAAACGTCAGCTTTTGTGCTCCTAAGATGCTGCTTGGCCTGCTGTGCTCATCCAGGTCCTCGCTTTGTCATCTCGGATTCTCCAGCATCTGCAGTCCCCATTATCTCTACTTTTGAAATATAGTCACGTTTGTAATCTAAGGAAACTTGACAGCCAATGCGTACTCAACAAATTTCCCACAAATAACAATGAGATGACCGGCTAGATTATCTGTTGGTGAGCGGACAGGAAAATCACTTTATTGTTAATTAGAAGACAAATCTCAGTTTAATGCCTTGTCCAAGAATCAATAATGTTAACAGTGCAGCAGTCCCCTGCCATTGCACAAGACTGCCAGCTTCAAGCACATGCTCAAATATTTTGGAGTGTACATTCAACTCATAACATTTTGACTTGAAGGCACCTCTGAACCGTGGCTGTCATCTAGCTAACTAAGTTTAAGGAATTTGGGTGTTCAAGCTTTGAAGCAGTGGTTCCTATAAGCAATGGGAATATTATGATGAGCTACTGAGAGAGAAAAGACACTCCAGCATATTGGTGAGTAATGGTGGAATCTGGTTTTGCTTCTGGATGATAAGAACAAGCTGTATTGAATTTTGCAAGAAACAGTGAGCGTTTTGGCAGCAATGTACATTCAGAAATGCTGGGTAAAGCAATGAATCCCTCTAGGATAGAAGGAGATTATGGTAAATTGTTGTGAGAGACTCAGACATTTTGAATGCCTTGAGAAATAAACAATGCAGTGAACTCCTCTGAGACAGGGGAATGCCACAACAAATCAAGCTAAACAAGGAACTTATAGGGAAATATTGAGGGAAATGAGTTAGAGTGAAGAACAATTCTGTTCAAATATTGGGTAAAATGTCAATGTGAGATAATATAATAATTGCAGTTGAGTAATCATTTATCATTATTTTATTGGATGAAATAAAGACTCAAAATCTGTAATAAATAACCCCGTAGTACATTGACAGCACTATAAATGTATTTGTGACAATTCACCGAAAAGTGATTTTAAAGTAATGATTTTCAGAATAATAACATATATCTACCTTTATATTTGGCAAATGTTTTGCTTATTTATATCCAAATAGGCAGATTGTGTAACTTTGGATTCACAGTTCCTCTATTTGGTATCAATTGACATTCTGAAAATCCCCTGTTGCAGTTGTTCATTGTCAAAAGACATCACCTCATTAATTAAGTCAACTTGCTCACTTATGAACACTACTCTTTTATGTTTGATAATTAGAGGGAAGGAAAATGAAAACTTATTACATCATATAAAATAATGCAATCCCAGGAAAATTACAGATACATGTATGGAGCCCCTACTTTTCTTTCATTAGTTGTGCTTACTAATTCAAAATTAATTTGAGATTGCAAATATAATCATAATTCTGTATGTTGCTCTCACCATATTTCTTAGCAAATTTGTACAATTGAACTAATTGTGTCTGAAACATTAAAAATTATAAAATAGCAGCCATGCCATGCATACACAGACACAACTTAATAAAACATTTTAAATCATTTTCTTTTCTTATAAGTGAGATTAAAAGATCATTTCCAGCTTTTATACCATTTATATCTTTTATTTCATTGGATATTATATCATTCACACTCATATTCTGTTACTACATTATTTTAGAACCAGAAAATATAAAGAAAAACATGGTCCTAAATCAATTTTACAATATCTTTGAACCTTATACAAATGGATACAGCAAATTTCCAAAGATTTAACAGCTTGGCTTATTCTAAGTAAACTTTCAGTGACCTTTTCATTATCTGGGATCGAACATTGGCCTATTAGCTTGATTACTTTGGACACTTCACCATCTACACCATTTCCTCATCCATTTTTGGAGAGAGAAGAGTTAACAAATAACTGTCAATCTTCCGCCTCCCCTCCCCCTTCACATACGTGTATTCAGATTTACATTGTAAAAGCTTCCCTTCGTTCTTTATTACACAAAATAAAGTTCTTGATTGAAAAGAGGCCCAGATAAAGGGGCAAAAAGCAAAGCCTATTGCTGGGTTGTGATGATAACACGTTAGTAAACATAATAAAGACAGTGACTTTTCCAATGTAGTGAAGAGATGAACCAGTGTCTCATTCTTTCAGATACAAAAGGCAGATTCCTACTTGAAGGAACAGTGCAGCCAAAATAACCTCTAGGGATTTTCATGGTTGAAGACAGAGGGTCAACTTTGATTCTGGCGAAATAAATTACCTATTATAGACATCTATTCACATTGAGGGGCTCATTTTTACTTCTCCATACACATCAATTCCTATTTCAAGGCAGCAGCTGGATAGACCTGTGAACAATATTCAGGATACAAATGTGTAAATCAGCAGATGCTTGAAAATGCATTGTCTTTCTGGTTTAATTTGAGGTGTTTTAATCTTTTTTGCATTTAAAACTTCACATCATCAATCAATTTATTCTGGCTTTCACAGCAGCCTGTTGTGTTGTATTTTCAGAATAATCCAATCACTGAGCTATATTTTTAAACAGTGCCTGGATAGCCACACATTTGCAAGGGAGATAGTACATTCAGTAATCTTTGGTAAACAAAAATCATGCCACTGTAGTCAATCAATGTGGAACTCTGTATGCTATAGTAGTGGGCAAATTATTTATAGGTTGAAAGTTCAAATATCAAGTCAACAAAGTGTAAATTAGAAAGATGCCATTCGTTGCAAAATGTCAACAGATTCAACTGTATGTGAGAATGGAAGGGAATCTGCCATCTTTTTTCCATGTTGGAAAACATCTGAACTCTTATCACCCAATTTGTGGTTGACTCTTAATGAGCTTTGAAGTGTTTTAGACTTGACATCCTAAAATGTTTTCAATACCCATTTGTTAAAGAACAACAGCTTAATATGTCACCAAGAATACTGCTTAACAGATATGTTAGCAATTCGAAGATATCAGATCAAAGTAAAGTTCCTCTTCTTCTCTTTTGGTTTTGGTGATATGGCAGCCCAACATCCTTATCCCTGCAACACTTTATTATGAATGTGATTCACAACGTGATAATGACATTGTGATAATGGCGGTAATATGTTTGAAATACTAGCACAAATTCTTTAATACGTCAGCTGGGTCATTGGTTTAAATTCTTATCCAAAAGAAGGGACCTCCAACAGTGTAGTGCTTCTACAGGGAAGATGATGGCCCCATTGTATTATTGGTGGACTGCTAATCCAGAGACCCAGATAATATTCTGGGGACACAGATCCAAATCCCACCACAGCAGACGGTAGAATTTGAATATAATAAAATATTGGACTTTGGAGTCTAATGTGATAACAAAACCACAATCAATTGTTGGAAAAACCCATCTGGTTCACTAATGCCCTTTAGAAAAGTAAATTGCCATCTCTACCTGGTTTGGCCTACATATGATTCCAGACCTGCAACAATGTGATTGACTCATAATTGCTCTCTAGGCAATTAGGGATGTTCAATAAATGCTGGCCTAGCCAGTGTCGCGACCTCCTGTGAATGAATGAAAAAAAACCTACATTGGAGCATTAGCCTCAGTTTTAATGTGCTCAGGTCCTGGAGCAGAACTTGATGTGATAGTTGAGATTGCGGCAAACTGAGCCACACAGAATTACAGTTCAGTATACATCCAACTGCAGAGGAATGGTGCTCAAAGTTGAATGTGTCCTATAGTAAAGACAAGCTGACGAATCCATATACACGAGTTACATTTTCAGTCAAATTCATACCTTTTTCTATTATCATTCCTGAGTATGTCTTGACTCACTCACAAGATAGACTCACAACAGATGGATGGTGGGAGGACAGTGCTCAGAGGTACTGCCAAGTCCAGAAAGTCTATGGTTTCAAGTTCAAAATAAATCTGACCCCCTCCAGGCTTTCCCTGGTACTCTGTGGTAGAATTCATGAACGGAACACTATTGATGTGCGTTGTTTCATTATTATTGTCACGTGTACGAAGATACAGTCAAAAGTACTGTTTTTTGTGCTTTTTGGGCAAATCATGCCTCACGTAAGTGCATCAGGATAATAGAACAGAATGCAGAATACCGGCATAATGGTGCAGAGAAATATCAATTTTATTATATAAGTACGATAATATTGGGGAAGAAGATGTTCTGAAATCTGTTGGTATGTGTTTTCAAACCTTTATATTTTCTGACTGATGAAAGAGGGTGGCAGAAAGCATGACTGGAGTGGGAGGGGTCTTTGATTATATTGACTGCTTTTCTGATGCAATGGAAGGAAGGCTGTTTTACATGATGGACTGGGCTGCATTCACAACTCTCTGTAATTCTCTGCGTGAGAGTGGCGACAAGCAATGAAGCAGATGGAAACGAGGTGAAAAGTATTCATGTGCCTGTGTGATAAAAATACCAAATTTAGGGCAGCACAGTTGCTCAGTGGCTAGCCTCACAGTGCCAGGGACCATGGTTCGATTCCACCTTCAGGCCACTGTCTGTATACAGTTTGCACGTTCTCCCCGTGTCTGTGTGGGTTTCCTCTGGGTGCTCCGGTTTCCTCCCACAGTCCAAAGATACGCAGGTTAGGTGGATTAACCGTGTTAAATTGCCCATAGTATCCAGGGATGTGTATGTTAAGTAGATTAGCCATGGGGAATGCAGGGGTACAGGAATAAGATAGGGCATGGGTGGGCCTGGGTGGGATGCTCTTTGGAGGATTGGTGTGGGCTCAATGTGCTGAATGACTTGTTTCCATACTGTACAGATCCTATGATTCTATGAATAAATCTACTTTGGATCCAAACTGAGATTCTGAAGTCTAGTCAATTCAGTACAGATCAGATTATAGCACAAAAGTGATTTGGTCTAATAAAGTTTTGTATTCTGCTAGTGATATAGTTGTAACAATGAAGACTTTGAGACTAGGACCAGCTGTTTCTGTGAAATTAGGTTGCTGCGATTTATTTGCTGAATTGATCTGAAAAAGTCTAATCTCGCCAATTATTGGCCTATTAGCCTTCTAAGGTTTATCAATACAGTAGTTTGCAGTCATCAATAGCTCCATTAAGTAACACAAACAACCTGCTGACCTCACTACAATTTTGGTCCATCTATAGACAAAAGCAGATATTATACCACATGAAGGCCAAGCAATGCATAAATCCATCTAGAAATGACCAAGTCCTTTCTTTGACCTTCA
This sequence comes from Stegostoma tigrinum, assembly GCF_030684315.1. Lineage (NCBI taxonomy): Eukaryota > Metazoa > Chordata > Chondrichthyes > Orectolobiformes > Stegostomatidae > Stegostoma > Stegostoma tigrinum. Next base: position 33,284,163 of record NC_081375.1, read on the forward strand.
AAGTCACCAACTTTATTGAGCTTCCGCATTTGTCATCCCAGTGATTGCCTATTGAAGACAGTCTTATCAAAACCAAGCATCGCAATAGCATGGTTACAGAACAGTGCTCTGAATGCGCATTCTGTGATAAATAGATCACCTCGGCCCTTGATATCCTTCTGCTATTGACAACGTTCCAAGTCAAGAACATGATAGAACATTCACTATTTTTCCAGATGATATAGTTTTAAAAATACTCAACAGAATGTATTGTATGCTGTTTGCTTGCACCAGCACATTGTAGCTTCAGTCGGCACATCTTTAGCATATTTATCCACAGGAAACAGCCCAGCAACTTAGCAATATTTCTGAAGAAGGGTCTTGGCCTGAAACGTCAGCATTCCTGCTCCTCTGATGCTGCTTGGCCTGCTGTGTTCATCTAGCTCTACACCTTGTTCTGTCAGCAACTTAGCATGCTTATTTTGCTTGTGCCTCCCAGCTCTGTGACCTTTACTATCAAAGCACTGGATCATGGCAACATGATTGGCTACAAGTTGTCCTTGAAGTCTTAGATGATTGAATAGTCGCTCATCCTCACTGGGTCAAACTCCTGAATATCCTTATCCACTATCATCACTATAGATATAGATAGACTGGAGAGTTGGGCAGATAAATGGCAGATGGAGTTCAATACGGGCAAATGCGAGATGATGCATTCTGGACGATCAAATTCAAGGGCGAACTATGGAGTAAATGGAAATGTCCTAGGGAAAATTGATGAACAGAGAGATCTGGGTGTTCAGGTCCATTGTTCCCTGAAGGTGGCAATGCAGGTCAATAGGGTGGTCAAGAAGGCATATGGTATGCTTTCCTTCACTGGACGGGGTATTGAGTACAAGAGTTGGCAGGTCATGTTGCAGTTGTATAGGACTTTGGTTCGGCCACATTTGGAGTACTGTGTACAGTTCTGGTCACCACATTACCAAAAGGATGTGGATGCTTTGGAGAGGGTGCAGAGGAGGTTCACCAGGATGTTGCCTGGTATGGAGGCTGCTAGCTATGAAGAGAGGTTGAATAGATTAGGATTATTTTCATTAGAAAGACGGAGATTGAGAGGGGACCTGATTGAGGTCTACAAAATCATGAGGGGCATAGACAGGGTGGATAGCAAAAAGCTTTTTCCCAGAGTGGGGGACTCAATTACTAGGGGTCATGAGTTCAAAGTGAGAGGAGGAAAGTTTAAGGGAGATATGCGTGGAAAGTTCTTTACACAGAGGCTGGTGGGTGCCTGGGTCGCGTTGCCAGCGGAGGTGGTAGACGCAGATACGTTAGCGTCTTTTAAGATATATTTGGACAGGTACATGGATGGGCAGGGAGCAAATTGACACAGACCGTTAGAAAATAGATGACAGGTTAGACAGAGGATCTTGATCGGCGCAGGCTTGGAGGGCCGAAGGGCCTGTTCCTGTGCTGTAGGTTTCTTTGTTTTTTGTTCTTTGAAATGAAGCTGTTCAAGGAAGAGGTGCAATTTACCAGCATTATCCCACATTCTGAGAACAAACTAAGAAATGCGTATGAAAGTTTTGAGTTCATGTCAGACGAGATGCATACGTATTTCTGGATCAAATTGTTCCAGGTGTGTAAAATGAAATTTGCAATTTTTTTTACCTTTCTTTGTTCACTAACATATAAGTCAAAATGAATTTGCTTGTGTTTGACAAAAATGGTGTTCTTGTTTTACTGGTAATTCTATTTCCTCCTAAAGAAGTTGTTTACTGAAGTCTTTCATGAAGTCCACAACATTTAGCAATGTTCAAACATCAGGTAGAACTTGTGTCTGACAGTTTAGCAAAATGGATAAAGAAAAGGAAATTGTTTTTCATTGGAGGTTGTGCAATTTTGTAGCTCTATCTCAGAAGGAAGCGGAAGTGTGCTATTAAATATTTTTAAAGGAATTGTAAATTAACTCTTGTCAGGAGAATTGAAGGTCATCGGGGTAGTTGGGAATATGGAATTTGAAACACAATAGATCAGAAATAGTGAAGTAGTCTCAAGTGTCAAATGGTCCACTTCTGCTCTTATTTTGTATATTCATATGTCTGTGTCAGCATATATGTCTCAGTAACTTTGATTCACAGTATGAAGAGCAAAGTAGGGTTTTGAAAGGCTTTAAAAGTGAATTTTTTTGTTGCCGAATTCATTTTTGTAGAGGGAAATTTAATTTCACAATACATAAGGGCATGTATATTGCCCTTATTTTATTTTATAATATTTGATTATAGAAATGTATCCGTCTGGTTCATTGAAACATTTGTTAAATACAGCAAGGACATACTATTCCCAAGATACAAAGGACATCAGCATTAAAATAAGGTCAGGTGCATTCAAAGCAATGCCATTGCATATTAGTTTGTGATAAACACAGATGATTTACCTTGTTGCACTTTATCCAATGAATGACAGGATTCTCAGTACATCAATGGATCCATCTTGCTACATACGTGACTGCAGGGAAACCTAAGCTATCTTCCTTACATTTTCCTTCAGGCTGGAAAATGTCATTTTATTATCGGTGGAACAAGAGATTTGTTACAACCAGTTGTTCTGTTATTGTTCAAAGAAGTATGTTCACCGCAGGGAGTTTTTTTTAAAAGGTGTAGTATTCATGCAGCACATTTCTCCAATTTGAGGAAGAATAAAAATATCTGTAAACTGTGGTGGAATGGCTCATTACCCCAAAGCATTTAATGCAATTAAAGGAGTTTGGCTACATCAACCTGAGCTATTTATGAACCCTACCTATTTCACACCCAATGAAACATCAATAAACATTCTAAAAACATATTTCATGAATGCCTTAGTGGGTAGTTAAGACAATGACTGGCAGTTCTAACATCCTGTGCATTAGTAATTAGTGACAGATAAAGTTTAATGCTCTTGCCAGAATAGAGTGATGAAACTTCTGCTTTCAGTGTTTGTATTTTCTAAGGTGGATGGATCCTAACTAAAAACACAAACTATAAAAGGAAATACAAAAGGAAGCTAGGAAATGAGATTGATCCTCCAAATTTCTAAGGAACCAAAAATTGAAACTGAGATTTGGAATCAAGAACTTCTGAGTAGACCTGAAACTGGTTGAGACTGTGCAAAGAGATGCAAAGAGCTATCCAAGCTCAGCAGTGGTACTGAAATGAAAGTAATGCACATTCTTTTTCAAGTTGCAGTATTCCATGGATCACAACATAAATTTGATTTTTATGAGCCAATTCCTGATATGGCCACTAGTACATTATCACTACGTTAGACCCAGGTTGAGAGATCAACAAGGTTAAGATAAAAAAAAGCAAGATTCTTTAATAAACACAGAAGTGTTTGAAACAAACTAATTCAATGAAGGTACAAAACTGGTTAATACAGAGAAAGACGTTCACTAAAGAGATGCCCCAAAGCACACTAGCAATACTGACCCTTTAGAAATGTGGTATTCTTCAGATGATCCTGCAAACCCCAATGGGGACGCTAATGGGAGACACTACCACGTATCATTCTGCTTAACCATTGAGATTGATGCCCGTGGAATTTCAACAACAGCATCCATGTAACGTTCCAAAGTTTTGCTCCAGTAGCATTTTCTCTGCATCATCAGATTCCTCTAACTTCTCATGCTCTCTGAAACAAGCTCCCTTCTCCATGCTATTCCACTCCACACCCACTCACCCCTAAGCACAGTGCTCCCTCCTCCCAATGATACGACTCATGAGAAACAACCATTCTTGGAGGGTCTATCTATCTTCCTTATTGAAAATGTTCCTGTGTTACAAACTGACTTCTTTTTCACTAAATATTAATTGAAAGTGCTCTTCTTCCTTTCCACCCTGATGATTAGATAGCTCCTGGGCATTAAACCCCATTTCCTGAGTATTTCCCCAAGACATCATGTCGCCAGTTTTGATGAAGCCAGATCTTCTTCTCAATTTGGTTGAACTGACATCAAAATGTACAGTGTGGCAATGCTCCCCACTCACCCACCCACACAAACAACCTGGGTGAATGCTACTTCTGTCAATATCCTTCTGTAGATGATATGAGGTTTTCCTTGTCCTGTTTTCCTTCCCTCCACCTCTGTACATCCCTCCTTCCTTTGTCGTACTCAAATTTAGTTTTGGCTGTTTCCGCCTTTTCTTTCCTCTCCTTCTTGATATTCCTTCTGTGTCTCTGTCTCCACATCCTTTCTTTTAACACTCTTTTACACTCTTCCCTCTCCTGACCCTACATTGATGATGAAGTAGCAAGATATCTCAGCTAATTAATGGATGGACCAAAGAGCTGTTGTAGTGAGTTGAAAGATAACTTGATTTTGCTTGAATTGCAGAATTTCAACAGAATCCTCAAACTGAACCCTCCAGAACTATTAAGGCCAGTTCATCTCTGTACCCACTGGATGGCCCACTGTGGTCATGCCATATAATGTGGAATGCAGTCAAGATGTTTGCTGTTGAAATGTCTCCAGAAAAACAGTGTATTACAGTCATTGGCATTCCCTGTAAATCATCATGCATGTAGGAGACAGCATTATGGTCTCCATTCACAAGTTACAGATATTTAACTAATAGTTGCTCCTTCCTGGAAGCAAGGTTTGACATGATGTGGAGGTGTTGATGTTGGACTAGGGTGGACAAGGGCAAAAATCACGCACCAACAGGTTATAGAGCAACATGTTTATTTGAAATCACAAGTTTTCAGAATCACACTCCTCCTTCGTAAGTTAGTGAGAGAGGTGGCATCAGACAGAATTTATAAGCAAGAGGTTAAAAAAAATGACGTGGAGGCGGGTGTGTAACAGAAATGTCATATGATTTTAACCCCTTGGCTATTGTGGCAACCAACTTTTTTTTATTCATTCATGAGATGCGGGCATGACTGGCCAGGCCAGCATTTTATTGCCCATCTACGACTGCCCAGAGACCAATTAAGAGACATCCGCATTGCTGTGGTTCTGGAGTCAAATGTAAGCAACACTAGGTAAAAGTAATAGATGTTTTTATTACAAGACATTATTGAACTAGATGAGTTGATATGATCACCATTAAGATAGCTTTCAATTTCTGATTTTATTGTGTTAAAACTTTACCATCTTCAATGGGACTGGGATTCTGAATTACTAGTCCAGTGACACTATTACAAGACCTTGTACTCCCAGTGTCAGGTTAATGGGTTGGGAACATCTAAAGTCCTAGCCAATAATTCCAGGCTGACTAACGACTATCCTGTGTTTTCATTAGTGATGCGGCTTCTGTATTACCAGCCAACTTTTCATTGCTCCTAGATAATAAAATGTGAAGCTGGATGAACACTGCAGGCCAAACAGCATCTCAGGAGCACAAAAGCTGACGTTTCGGGCCTAGACCCTGCTCCTTCTGTTTTTCAAGTTAGGTCACCGTAAAGCCTTAAAGGCATCATATGCTATTGATAATAAAAACTGACAGAATTTGTAAAGGAACTTCCTGACTGATGATAAAGAAAAAGAGTACACTGTATTGGAATCTTTTATGTTGTTAAGCTGTTGAACATCTAGAATTCTGCAGGAAACATGTCCTAGAATGTCCTCCCATTTATGAACTGCATTTGTTTGTATACTGCCATTTCCATGATGATGCAAAACTGTTTTGTGTCAGCATTTATGTTAGGATAATTCAATTCTACAATATGTTTCCTAAATGTACAAGACAAAAAGGGGTGCAAGATCATTTCTTGCAGATACTGTCACACTAGCTTGCATTTGTAATGCATATAGTTTAACTGCAGTCCAAGACAAAACCATATTTTAAGCTGCATGGCAATTGTTCCCGACAATGTAATTGAATTTTAGGGAATGATTTTTGATGCCTCATTATGAGAAAAGCAGCATTCCTACCCATAAACTGGAACCATTAAAATTAATTGCTCTTGATTAACTCAGTGGAACTTGTAGCAAGAAGCAGCCAGCTATGTAAGATAATCTGCCACATGCACAACTTGCTGTGCAAAAAATAATCTGAAGCCAGTATTAGGTCAGAAAAGATAACGGAATCACGCATAATTGATAGCACGGTGGCTCAGTGGTTAGCACTGTTACCTCATAGCGCCAGAGACCTGAGTTCAAATTCCAGCCTTGGGTTACTGTCTGTGTGGAGTTTGCACGTTCTCTCTGTGTCTGTGCGTCCGGTTTCCTCCCACAGTCCATAGATATGCAGGTTGGATGGATTGGCCGTGGCCTATCTCCATTGAAGGGCAACCCAACAGACGAGACATCTTTCCTGCTTGAAACAACCCATCTACATGAACTTCAATCTGTCCACCTTCACCCCCCTGACCTCTCATATCAGGTGGCTATGATAAATGTAGTCATAGTCTGGTCTCCACCCTCCCACATACTCCAAGCACACACGCTGAGGCTAGGGTGCTCCAGGCCATGGATGAACTCCCCTCCTGTATGATCTAGTTCCCATCTATGATTTATCATGTCCTGCTTGGGCCCTACCCCACCATCTGTTATTAGTTTATGGACTGACTGCTATGGAGCCACAGGGCTGATGTGATTCATTCCCCAGACTGCAGAGGAAAAAGTCCTCTGACTGAGAACACTAACCAGCTTTCTGATTGTGGTCACTCCTCTGGACTGATATCAGAGGCTGCTCTTTATTTATGGACCAGGACTGGCAGTGCCTTCATGGGCTGCAGTGAGGATTACTCCCCTGAGAATTGGAGATGTGGTTGCTTGCATGCTGAGCAGGCTGTGTATTTGCTGAGGAAGATGTTGGTACATGGTGTACGTGTGAGGTTGATTTAGCGCAGTTCTGTACAGCGAGATTTGCAAACTTTTGACTACATTAAGAGGGAGGGTAAGACATGGAAATGCAAGGCATCTATGCTGCTTGCATGCAGGTAAGTGTTAAGTCAGCAAGCAAGCAGACCTGAGATGCAGCCTGGTCCCAGTGAGCTGTCCCTGCATACAAAGTATCCTTGCAGCAGCCTTTCAAATCGCACTGCTAGCACAGCCAGAAATGCAGTGACTACCATGTAAGCATCATGCAAGCAGATCAGAGAGGTGCCATGAGCATCCTGACAGGTTGGTAATTATTGGATGCTAAAATCCATGGACAAGGGATTTGTGTAGGTGGTGCCCATGGATTGCACCCTGAGTTGCTATTTCTTGGTGACCAACATGGAGGCTATTCATTGCCACCAGTGAACTGAGGTTGCCAGTTACCAACTACAACATCCATGTCAAGAATTCCCAGCATCTAATTTTCTCATTCCAAGGCCCTGTACAGTTGTAGTAATGCTTCATTGCTTCTGTACACATATCTTATTAGGACAATAGGATTTCATTTACCTTCCTAACTGCTTCTGTACCTGCACGCTTGATTTCAGTGACACTTGTACAAGGGCATGCAGTTTCCTTTGTACATCTAGATTTTCCAATCTATTACCATTGAATAATACTTTGCTACTCTGGCTTGCTTAACAAAGTGAACAACTTCACACGTGTCCACATCATACAGCATCTGTCGTGTATTTATTTAGTCACTTGCCTAATTTTCTTTGAAGAGTCAACACCATCCTCACCACTTACAATACCACCTGGCTTTATGGTACCTTGCAAATATTACACTCTTTTTCATCATCTGAATCCTTGAGATATATTGAGAATAGCTGGGCCATAAGCACAAAGCCCTCCTTGGAACTTTCTCACCAGTTTCTTCTCCAAAAAAGAGACATTTATTCCTCTGCTATTTCCTGTCTATTGATCAATTCTCAATCCATACAAATATCTTAAATGCAATTCCATTTGCTTCAATTTTGCACCATAATGTCATACGTGGGACTTCTTCAAAAGCTTTCTGAAAATTCAAATATACCATATTGACTGGCTTTCCCTTATCTCAAGTATTTGTTACATCATCAAAACACTGTAGTAATGTGATTTTCCTTTCATAAACCTATATTGATTTTGTCTAATCCCATTGATAATCATTGAATCCATTATTTTCTCTGTTTCCTCATTTTAAACCCTAAGGTGTTGCTTAACAACTTTCAGTCTGATGCTAATTTCCTTCAATTTCAAATTTTCACTGGACCCTTGCTTCCTTTGCGTTTCTGGGATGTTACTTGTGTTTCTTCCATGAAGACAGAAATAAAATAGTTGATTAATTGCTATGCAATTTCCATTTCTGTTTGATATGTCAATTGAAAACACCTATGATTACTATAACACCATTATTGCAAGCATCTCTAATTGCTTGTTTAATACAACTCCCTACTTCACAACTAGAGTTTGGATGCAAAAAGACACAATGATTTCCATCCTTTGTTGCTTCTTGGCTCCACCCAAACTGATTGTATGCCTAAATTTTCTGAATTTTCTCACTTTGTACTGATTTAACCCTGCACTAACAATACCAGTCCACCATTTTTTCTCTTGCTTATTGAACACTAAATGCCCTTGAATATTCGATTCCCAGCCTTGGAACCCTACAAACATTTCTCTATAATCATATCATAACATATCCATTTACAACTGTTTGCCCTGTTAATTTGCTACCTAATTGCAAATGTTCAGTTCATTGGATTACATTACCTTTGATTTGTGCTATTAACATTTTTATACATTTATTTTCTACTTTGGCCTGTTTTTGTGTTAACCTTTATTTCCTGTGCCTTCCACCTTTGCTTTAGATTTTTCAACCTTCTATTGCTATGTTTGTTTTGCTTCCTTGAGACTCCCTCGCAGGTTCCCATCTACCCTACCACTCTAGTTTGAATCCTCATCCACAGTACCAGCAAACGCTCCTGTGGGGGTATTAGTTGTAACCCTGTTGGAGTGAAAGCCATCTAGTTTGTAAAAAGGTCACATCTTTCTCAGAGTCAGCTCCAGTGCCTCAGGAATCTGAATCCCTGCCTCATACCTCAACTCTCCAGCCACACACTTATCCACATATTTGCTTATTTTTACTTTATTTTACTTATCCCACAAGCACATGAGACTGGGTTTAATGCTGAGATTACAACCCCTGAACTTTTAAATTTATTTCCTCGCACGCAGATTTCAGTTTGAAGGACCTTACCTCTCTTTTTACCTATGCTATCGGTGCTAACATAGACCACAACCTTTGGCTGTTCATCCTCCCCTTTTCAAAATTATCTGAAGCTGGTCAGTGACATTCTTGCCCTGATACCAAGGAGACAACACACAACCCTGATGTAATATCAATGGTCACAGAAAAGTATGTCTGATCCCCTTGTGATAGAAATTACTGGCACTATTGGTCAACCACCCTTTTATTCCTCCCCACCTCCACTGCCACAAATATGATTTGGCAACTTGTTGTAGCACAAAGTTGTCTTTTATTGTCTTCATTAAGAAGCATCAAAGGGAGATAGACAAAGGGGGAACTCTCGCATTAGCTGCCTTGTGCTTTTAGTCTGCCTGAGCATTCTTCATGTCAGGTGTGACCACCTAAACATGCACTCTACCTGTGAAGATCTCTGCCTTACAAATGCTCTATGGTAAGTCAAGCTGCTATCAAAGATCTGGAAAGTGGTTTTGGAGCAGCTACAGTTGGTGACATTTCTAGCATATGTCATTGCCCTGGAGCCTGGAAATGCCTCATGCTATCCAGGAGAAACATTCCATATGGCTGTACTGACCTACCATGTCTTACCTTTAAATTACTCCTGGTATGTTTACTACTTCTAGTCTAAAGGCTATTACCTTAATTCATTGTATTGGTTTTTATCCTTTAAACTCTACCCGATCTATGCAAAAATCCACAGCAGCTGCGCAACAATAAATCAACTCACAATATTCCTGTGATATCATGATTGGATTTCTTTCCCCTAAGCTCAGGACAGCTGCTGAGTAAGGTCCTGTTCTGCTCAGCACTTCTCTTCGCTGGTTACATGTTAAGTGAAGGTCCTAAACCTGAGTATCGACTTGTAGCCAACCTCTCTGTGCTCTTGTTATACCCAGGTCTGATTCTGTTCAACTGTTTCTCTCCCCAACAACAAAAACATTAGTGATGACCCCAAAGACAATCTGCAATGACCCCATGCTAGAAAAAATCAACAGTCACTGGCAGTGTGTTACCTATGATGAAGCTTAGATGTAGGTCAAGATGCAAAATGTAGCTTGACGAATTAATGACTTCAGTTGCAATTTGCAGTCTCCACAGCCATCACTACTTAGTCAAATGGAGATAACAGGCCTGGGTCTGTCTATCTGTGGGTGAGACATCCTTCTGTTTCCCCTTCTCTACTTGAACTATATTACTTGGAAGAAATTACAGTACCAATGGGAGGCTAATAATGGAGAGGAACATCACAAATGTGATGGAGAAAGGCAAAAATCAATGCGTCACAACAAAAAATGTTCACGATAAGGCAGCAATCACAAGTAAACAAAAAGCAAAACTGTTTCAAAAACAAGCAATTTTCAAAATGTTTTGATGGCTACGTGCTATTAATTCTGTCTTACCGAATTGTTGCACAATTTTGGAAATCTTTTAAAAATGCCTAACATTTTAAGGTGATAATTATGGGACATGAGGCAGCTGGTATAACTATGTAAGTAAAGTTTTATTTAGGTGCTTGGTTATCTTGTGAAAGCAACAACAGCATGTATCATAGATGTCAAAAGAAGTAAGATTTCAGCATGACAAGTCCCTGTCCCAGATTTTGTTTCCATTATGGTTATACTAGATCTGGTGTTACAATATTGGAAATTAGCCCTTTTATTCTATACATTATAACTACATTTCAAAAAAGCAATTTTCACTTAAGCTTTATGTTATAACCTTTAAAAAATTCACTCATGAGATGTGGGTGTTGCTTGCTGGACCAGCACTTAATGTCTATTCCTAGCTGCTGTTGACAAGATCATGATGAGCAGTATGCATTGTAGGTAAACCCAAAATGCTGTTGGGAAGGAGTTGTGAGATTTTGACCCAGCAATAATGAAGGAATGACAATATATTTCCAATTCAGGATTGTGTGTGGCTTGGAGGAGAATTCGCAGGTGGTGTTGTTCTCAGGTGTTTGCTGTGGTTATTGGTTTGGAAAGTACTGTCTAAGCAACCTTAGTAAATTTCTGCAGTACATCGTGTAGATAGTATACACTGCTGCTATTGAGTGTCAGTGGAGGAAGGACTTGCATATATGCGGATATGGTGTTAACCAAGTAGGCTACTATGTCCTGAATGGTTCAAGGTTCTTATGGGTTGTTGGAGCTGCACTTATCCAAGCAAGTGGGCAGTATTCCATCAAACTCTCTACTCATGCCTTGTAGATGGTGGACAGAACTTGGGAAGTTAAGAAGTTGAGTTACTTGCTGCAGGATTCCTAGCCTCTGATCTGCACTGTGCTTACAAGGCTGGTGCAGCTGACAACAACTAGCACAGAAGAAGTACATTCATTGTAGCAATACATTTGAAAGAATTTCAGAAGGAGTTAGTGGCAATCAGCAGGATTTGTTGGGTAAGGAGAGAAGGCAAAAGTCCTCGTTATAAAGAGACAATGGGATCTGCAGATGCTGGAGAATCCAAGATAATAAAGTGTGAAGCTAGATGAACACAACAGGCCAAGCAGCATCTCAGGAGCACAAAAGCTGACATCTCGGGCCTAGACCCTTCATCAGAGAGGGGGATGGGGTGAGGGTTCTGGAATAAATAGGGAGAGAGGGGGAGGCGGACCGAAGATGGAGAGAAAAGAAGATAGGTAGAGAGGAGAGTATAGGTGGGGAGGTAGGGAGGGGATAGATCAGTCCAGGGAAGACGGACAGGTCAAGGAGGTGGGATGAGGTGCTGAGTAGGAAATGGAGGTGCGGCTTGAGGTGGGAGGAAGGGATGGGTGAGAGGAAGAACAGGTTAGGGAGGCAGAGACAGGCTGGGCTGGTTTTGGGATGCAGTGGGTGGAGAGGAAGAGCTGGGCTGGTTGTGTGATGTAGTGGGGGGAGGGGACGAACTGGGCTGGTTTTGGGATGCGGTGGGGGAAGGGGAGATTTTGAAGCTGGTGAAGTCCACATTGATACCATTGGGTTGCAGGGTTCCCAAGCGGAAGATGAGTTGCTGTTCCTGCGAACTTCGGGTGGCATCATTGTGGCACTGCAGGAGGCCCATGATGGACATGTCATCTAAAGAATGGAAGGGGGAGTGGAAATGGTTCGCGACTGGGAGGTGCAGTTGCTTATTGCAAACCGAGTGGAGGTGTTCTGTAAAGCCATCCCCAAGCCTCCGCTTGGCTTCCCCAATGTAGAGGAAGCCACACCGGGTACCGTGGATGCAGTATACCACATTGGCAGATGTGCAGGTGAACCTCTGCTTGATATGGTATACTGTATCCATTGTATTGTCTTGAAATGTTTAGGAGCAGTCTGGCAAACTGCAAGGGCAAGGTAGCCGAACGTTTGTTGCCAGTGGTGCGGTTAGGGGGATGGTGGGTGGGTGGGTGGGGTGAGGTGGTGTTGTACATTATTCTGTTCAGCATTCCAAACTCTGACCATCTAAGAATTACAACATTTGGAAATGATAGGACTGAGATAGGTGGAGTAAGGTTTGAAGAAATTTACACATATGGTCAAGAATTTTGAAATCTTGCTGGGCCCTTGAGAAGGTGGTGGTGAACTGCCTTCTTGAACTACTGAGGTCTACTTGGTGAAGGTACCAACCCCTCTCCATGCCATTAGGGCTGGACTTCCAGGATTTTGACGCAAAGATGAGAAAGCAACAGCACAAAAGTCCAAATTAAGATGATGAGTGACTTGGGTGGGAACATTTAGCTCATTACATTCCCATGTGTCTCCTGCCCTTGTCTTTCCAGATGGCAGTGGTCATGGGTTTGGAAGGCGCTGCCTCAGCAACCTTGGTGAATTTTGGCAGTGCATTTTGTAGTTAGCTTTTGTGTGTCATAGTGAAGGGAGTGAATTTTGTCGGATGGGCTGTTTGTTGTGCAGAGTGTCAAGGGTGTTCTTGGAATTGAACGCATTTAGGTAAGTGAGGAGTATCCCATTATACTTTTGACTTGTGCCTTGTAGATAGTGAGGTCCTGGGGAGTCAGGAGGTGAGTTACTCGCTGCAGGATTCCTAACCTCTGGCATGCTGTTTGAAATACAATATTTTTACGATTGTTTCAGTTCAGTTTCTGGTCAATGGTAACTCCTAGAGTGTTGACAATGGGGGATTCAGCAATTGTAATGCCACTGAATGCCAAGAGGCAATGGCTAGATTCTATTTTGCTGGAGATGATCATTGACTGTTTTTGGCACCTGCCAGTCCAAAACTCGCTTTTGTTGAGGGCATGGCGCATTTAGGGAGTTGTGACTGGTCCTGAACATTGTGTAATCAATATTACATATCATTATTTCTGAACTTATGTACAAAGAAGCCCATTGATGAAGCAGCTGAAGAAGCTGGGCATAGGTGCTACCCTGACGAACTCCTGTAGATTTTGATTGATTGATTGCTGTCATGTACGGAGATACAGCATTAAGTGTTGTTTTGTGTACTATACAGGCAGATCGTACGCTGCAGCTGAAATGACACACTTCCAACAACCACAATAATTTTTCTAAGTGTGCCAGGTATACTGCAATCAGCAGAGAGTTTTCTGTCCGATTCCCATCGACTCCAGTTTCATTACAGTGTCTGATGCCACTCTCAGTCAAATGTGTCTGATGGGCCTGTCATTGACCCTGTTGAGTTTGTCCTTGTTTTTGTGCACAAGATATACCTAGAAGTCTTCCACATTGTCAGGTATATACCAGTGCTGTGATTGTAGTGGAACAGCTTGGCTAGGGGCACCATACGTTTTGCAGCCCTCGTTTTCAGTATTATTGCTGGTATATTGTCAGGGCCGGTCGCATTTGCAGTGTCCACTGCCTCCAACTATTTCTTAATATCACATGGATTGAATCCAACTGGCTGAAGAATGACATCTGTGATGTTGGGACATTCACAGGATGCTGACTGACAGTCAGGGTAGGTTAACAAGAGCAGAGGTGATGGGTGAATGAAATTTAGATTGGTATAAGGTGTTAGTCGCAAAAGCTTTGTTGAGGCAAAGTTGTGGGGGATAATAGCTTAGGAGGTTGGCAAAGATGAGTTGCTGAAGGTAAGAATGATAGTGATAAGGTAGATGTAATACCTGATAATGCTTCAGAGCTGAATCTGCTGAATATGATACAGTGATTGACCACACAGTTGAGGGTGGGATAGAATACAAATGTTTGTATATGATCACAATCAGTCAAGCCAGTGGCTGAAGAGGAGAATCCAACCACTGGCTAAAGCATGGAGTTTCTAATGACAGGCACTCAGGACAGATTAATCTTGTAAAATTTAGCTCTAAGAAGCTTTATCTCAAACTCCACATGACAAGCAGGAACGTGATCTGTAAATAACTTAACATGAAATTGCAAACACATTTACAATTATAAATAAACATATTTATAAAGTTAAGCTTCATGCCTGCTTATTCTATCCTATATTTTCAGTGTTTCTGAATTTAAACTACTGTGACCTACTTTACATAAAATACTGCTCACTGTTTTTGTCAATTGCTCATTCATACTTAAAATACTTGGGTAAATGATCTGTCCATAATTATAAATTGAAAACAGTTTTAAGTCAAGAGGAATGGTAACATTCAAGGTAATGAATGTGTGAGCTGGCGAACATGAATGTGAGCGATGTCAACTGAAATGACATTGCCAGCTGACCTGCGTGCAGTAAAATAATTTTACTATTAGCACAAAGGAGTGGGAAATAATTATAAGGTGTAAGACGTTTTGAAGTAAACCACTGATCATACTGATTGTGCCTGAAGGAATAAAGTGAATCCTTTTTTTGTGATGATAATGACCATGATTAATTTCACTTTACATTATCTGAGGTTAGTGTCATCTGCTTGCAATGCTCAGTAGATGACCTGTCTCTGTTGCATAGTAGGAATGTTTTGATCCAATCATGAAACCAATGGCAAATTTATTAGATACTACAGTAAGCAGCCTTGTGTTTTTCATACTCTGAGGCTTAGTGTAGTAGCAGAGGATAACAGAGAACACAACAGTTTTTATTAGTGTGATGTAAAAACTATAAAAGTTAATGACTGTTTAGGTGCACTAACAATAATGTGCTCATTAAACTGTCTCAGCAGTCTTCCACATACACTGTTTAATTCACAGATCTCCTGTGCCATTGCTCTTATTGAATTAGAAGGCGTGCTATTTTATAAAAATGGCACAAAAACACCATGCAATGTGTAAGAGATTATAGTACAATTTATATTGATCTAAATCTTGGCATGGAGCCTGCTACTTGCATTTTCATCTTCAGAAACTGGTCAGCATATTCCTTCTGTGTTCTTCTGCTTTCTATTTTCACAAAGGTATGTTCTGCCATGGGATACACAATAATAAAATTTACCTTAAAATCTCTGCTTTTGCTTTGATGCTCTAGTTCCCTGATGTTCAATGTTGTCCTTCTCCACTATAGTTGCCGAGTTGTTGTGATGACTGTCGTTCTTTCTGTCTTTTATCCTACTTTCTTTCTACTCTCTGTCTTCACTCTGTTCCTAAGATCCTGGTGTGCCACTTCCTTTATTGATGAACTGAGTATCTACATTTCATCTCTTTCAAGACTTAATAAGCAGGAAAATAAAATGGACTGGATTGGAGATGATAGTAAAAGAAAACCAAGCAGAGAGATAGCAAACCACTGAGAGAGGTGTCAGTAAAAGGGAGGCCATGAGTGATAGAATAGAAAATGACTATTGCTTATAGAAGTTGAAAGTTAGGATGGAATGCATGCATGAGGGGGAGATGCAGTGGTTGTCTAGGTAGTGATTATGTGGAAGGGTTTCAGAGAATGCTGGCTGTGAGGAACTGAAGGGCACAGGAACACAGAACTTAAAGAAACTGGACCAATGGAGGCTGAAGTGTGGCACCATGGGAGGAGGTGGGTAGGTTGGCATATGGGAGTAGCCAGGATAACTGAATGAGAGAGAAATCATATTAAGGAAATAGCGTACAAGAAACATGCAGTGAGATGGCGCATGGAAGGACTGAATATTTGAAACTGGAAGTTTGGAACTGGAAGCTGTCCAATCACACATCTGGGCATTGAGCTTGGGTAGTAGGTCAAAAGAATTCACACTTTATGAATGTTATGAAATGCAAATATTTTAACAGATGCAGGAAACAGGTGGCAGCTATTTTTATGCGTATGTGAATTGTTAATTATTAGGCTGACAGCAAGATATAGTTGCCATAGTTGTTAGTATGCATAAATCTTATGTTAGCAAGTGTGAGAAAAAGAAATGGTAGAGGATAATTTCAAGAAGTGGGAGAAGGTTTGAAACCCTGCAGCTGACATCACTAATAACATACCTGAGAGATAAATGTGAATGAATTTCCAAATTTGAATGGTTCAGATTTA
Source organism: Stegostoma tigrinum (assembly GCF_030684315.1). Classification (NCBI taxonomy): domain Eukaryota; kingdom Metazoa; phylum Chordata; class Chondrichthyes; order Orectolobiformes; family Stegostomatidae; genus Stegostoma; species Stegostoma tigrinum. The sequence continues at coordinate 33,300,611 of NC_081375.1, forward strand.
TAACATTGTTCCTTGACTGTTTTTGTTTGTCGCTCAATAATTAGCACTGATGCTTCCCAGCACCAGGGACCTGGGTTCAATTCTAGCCTCAGGTAATGTCTGTGTGGAGTTTCCAAATTCTCCCCATGTCTGCATGGGTTACTCCCAAGTGTTCTTGTTTCCTCCCATTGTACAAAGTTGTGCGAGTTAGGTGGATTAGCCATGCTAAATTTTCCATAGTGTTCAGGGATATGTAGGTTGGGTGGGTTAGCCATAAGAAAATGCAGGGTTATAGGGGAGTGGGTCTGGCTGGGATGCTCTTTGGAGGGTTGGTATGGCCTACTCACATGCTGTAGAGATTCTATGATTCTAATAAATTGTTGTGCACTGCAATGGGTAAAATTTACATTATTTTCTTACACCAGTTTCAAACCAATATATGTGTATTTTAATCCTTAGGCAACTTCTGGAAACAAATAGAAAGAAATCGGTGTCGGTGGATTTTGTTTTTAGGAACAAATTTACACTTAAGGGCTGGCTTTTGGCAAGCCTTTGGGAAGTTCAATTTGGAAACATTCTTGATACACTGCATACATCTTGGTGGAGTATGTCCTGAATTGTGGAATTTTCAGCCCAGATTGCAGGGTAGTGTCAGGCCTCCCAACCCCTGACGCGTGGCACAGGTTAATATGCGAGAGTGTAGATGATAGTTAGGCCTGCCTCAATTCTCTGGGAATTTGTCCAGGTTGTTTGGGACAGTGCTAGGCTTTCCATCCCTCACAACTTCACCCCTCACTTCCCACCACAATTCTTCACACCTACCACGTCAACAGAATGCCAACTCTTGCCCCCATCCACCCACAGTCCCTCATATCCTCCATACTACTTCCATAGTTCCTCACCCAGTATCCATCATTGGCACTCTTCAGAAGCAATGGAAAGATGAAAAGAGACAAACTTTAACAATCTAATCCAATCCTCACTCTTATGCACTCGATACTGAAAAACTACCATTTTTAAAATCTATTCAAAACCTGTAAATTTCAAGTTATTACCAACTTATAAAAACAAGCAAGTTTCTATTCAGACCCTATATCAAGGACAGTTAAAACCATTAATAACCTGTTAAAGCCTATTTATTGTCGTAAACTACAATATAAAAGTATTACATTCTTCACGCGCATAAGTGAATTGATAAAACTAAGTTGTTAGTTCCACGGAACAGCATACTTTCAGTAGAGTGTCATGCTTCAAGTGCTCAGGGATGCACTGGAATCATAAACCTTTACACCGTTGAGTCGCACGCTGTGAAACAGTGATAATACCATGAGCATAATAAAATGTGAGGCTGGACGAACACAGCAGGCCCAGCAGCATCTCAGGAGCACAAAAGCTGACGTTTCGGGCCTAGACCCTTCATCAGAGATGAAGGTTCTCGGCCCGAAACGTCAGCTTTTGTGCTCCTGAGATGCTGCTGGGCCTGCTGTGTTCATCCATCCTCACATTTTATTATCATGGATTCTCCAGCATTTGCAGTTCCCAGTATCACTAATATCATGAGCATGCCACTTAAAGGCATATTGACAAACACAACCATTATCTCTGCTAAGCTTTACTGTCTCCCCATGCTCCCTGAACTTCACTCATTTTAGCATGTGCTGGCAGAAAACTACATAGAAGCAAAGTTATCCATTCCAATAAATATTATCTTATAGGCATAGCAACTTAGCAGAGGGAGAAAATGGCCAATTGGTCTATCAAGTCGAGCATGATCTCTTCACATTATTAGTTATGTTAACTGGTTTCATTATGAAATGTGTTTTTAAGGCAAAAATTAGAGACTTCAGCTGATACAGTGAGGTGTTGTACAAACAATACATTACAGAAAAACAAGAAAATGCAATAAGTGAAAACAGTCAAACAAACTGATGTGAACATAGAATTATAATAACTTTCTACTTAGGATATTAAGTTACTTTGTTTGCTAATTGCATTCAGCACATTTTGTGAACGTACTCCAACATGGTCATTAAGTTTACCACAAGCAAATGTGGCAGAGCAGCACAGTTTTGAGTGACAAATTCGATTTCTTATTGGGAATATATAGTTGTTGTATACATTGCGTTGCTGCAAATACATAACGCTTGTAACTCATCTTAGGGGTTCCATATAAAGTCTTAAAATCTTCAATTAAATTTTCATGAATTAGAACATCAGAAAATCTTGATCAAATTATAAGCTAATAAGTTTTTATCAGTTATCCATTTTTGTTTCATTATTTTATACTTCTGAATAATTCTGGGCATTAATCCTGAGACCACTTTCATGTCCAAGGAACATTTGTTTCTCTTGGTTTCAATTTGCATGTCTTGATATTAAAAAAACTAATATCACAGAAATAATGTGCAAAATATATACAGTGCTTTCTTCCTTAGATATACAGAATGTTTCAGCAAGGTTTTCTGTAGAGTTAAATGACATTTTACAAACTCTATTTGCAAGAAGATATCAAAAAACACATTGCAAATGCTGATGTATAACAAAATTAGTAAATAACTTAGAAATAATAGTTAGAAGGAAAATAGCTAAGACCATACCTATGTGCCTATTTTCTGTGCAATGTCAATCCAAAAGTAAAACCAAATAATTTTCCCTCCTCAATCATCATCTCATAATTCAAATTTAGTCTAGAAACTTGAAAAATAATTTGAGTAAATTACTAAACAACTGGGTAATGAGATTATGAAACTCAGCATTGTTTGTGAAACACCGCACATCTAAAACCTTAATTTAACTCAAATTCTGAAATTATGACAATCAAAATTTAATTTTGCTAGTCCATAATCAGCGTACATATTGTCTTACTACAGAACGCTTAATGTTTCTATGGTAAATAATTATAAGTGAATTCCATGGTTATTGATAAAATATGTCTCAGTATCACATTTGATTTGAGAGTGTATGCTTCATGATTTAGTATGATAGCATACCACAACAGACTAAATTACATTGAATACTTGAATAAATGTTCAGTTTTATGTTATCATTCAAATTAAAACACACCACAACACATGCAGAAATTTATTCAAAACAATTCATTGTCTTTAACTCTGTGTTGATTATACTGTTAACCCTGCCAAAAAATAGATATTGTTTTCTTGGTATGTGACTGAAAAAATGGAGTTTGTCTGCGAACAAATTACACCCAGTTTAACTTATTTTTAGATAATTCCTGTATTTTTAGCTGAGTAAAAACCTCAAACTAAGCATTTTACTTTAAACCTTTGTTGTTAAATAAAAGCATGCTGAGCAAATCACACTCAACCAAACTATGAAATTCAAACAATATTTATAATCTGTAAGCCATACCTTATTCTTCTCTCTTCAAAGACAGCCTTTTGCCATGCATCACTTTGATATGCATTTAATTTCTGCTGTAACACAAAAGCATGGAATATGATTTTAACAAAAACCTAGCATGTTTGTCAAGGGTTATAAAGACAGAGAGCTAAGTTTAACAAAAACAAGTTACTGTGGAAGTTGGAAATCGCAAATAAAAAGTGAAAAGACTCAGCGGAACAGGTAGCATCTGTGGACGGAAAACCAAAGTTAACAATTGAGGCCAAAGGCCTTCCCTTGGAACTGCAAGATGTTGGACATAGGCAGCTTTTAAGCAAATCAGATTAAAATAATCAGAGGGTTAGATAGGGTGAATAGGGAGAGCCTTTTTCCTAGGATGGTGACGGCGACCACGAGGAGGCATAGCTTTAAATTGAGGGGTGAAAGATATAGGACAGATGTCAAAGGTAGTTTCTTTACTCAGAGAGTAGTAAGGGAATGGAGCGCTTTGCCTGCAACGGTAGTAGATTCGCCAACTTTAAGTACATTTAAGACATCATTGGACAAGCATATGGACGTACATGGAATAGTGTAGGTTAGATGGGCTTCAGATCGGTATGACAGGTCGGCACAACATCAAGGGCCGAAGGGCCTGTACTGCGCTGTAATGTTCTATGCTCTCTGTTCTAAAAAAAAAATCAGGGCAGGAAAAACTAATTATATATACCTCTTGTCTATTGAGCACTCCTTATAGAAGTAAAATGTTACACAAAACACAATGGAATAAATAGGTCAAATTTGTGGAATAAAAAAGTTCTTATGTGCGTGAAATATGGATTCATTTGCCAGAAGTGCTGAATTATCTTGATTTCCCAGTCATATATCCACATTAATATAAATCGCACAACAATACTATTTCTTGGAAAGAGAGATAAAATGTCCATAATCTGCAAACTCAAAAAAATGTACTACAGACCTCAGAATTTTAATAACTGCTCATAAATTGAAAGAATCAACAAAAGATAAACAAAAAAAAGAAGCAACAATAACTCTGTCTGGAATAAACTATTAAAGGAGAAGGATAACCGTATCCAGCAATTGAAATCAATTAGCCATTTCTGGGAATAGGAGGAGTGGAGACTTCATGAACAAAACTGCTTTGACACAGACTTGATAAACAGGATGCTTTATTGCCACAAAGAATGAGGATTGCCCTGCAGAAGAATTTAAGGAGTTAACTGCAGAAAAGCTGTGTCTTCAAACATCAAGTTAAGGCCAAACGTACACGGAAGCTACTTCCAATAGGAAGGCAAGCTGGAGTCTTGCAGTGATTGGATGAAAGGACTTTAAAAAAATCATTAATATAGGCCGTAGGACAAAAAATCTTATAAGAATTGGGCAGCAGAACTCCAGAGAACGTCTTTGTACAAGGATCTAACCCTGGACGCTTTAAGAGACAGACCACTGTTGGTGGGGTCGTGGCGAAGATTCCACTATTAATTGGGTAATAGCCAAGTTGGTTAACTTGCTTACTTGAGGGGGCCTTATTTTGGTTGCTACATATAATAAAGTTTAAGTCATTATTTCGTTTTTTGATTGTCTGTTATATTTCTTAACAAGTAGCTGTTTCAAAGGTAATTTCTGATGATTTACCCATAATGCAAGGATCATCACCGTTGATGGCTCTTCATGGACAATATTACGGCTTATGTAACAATGTATAATGAAAAACTGAAAAAAAAATCACTCATTATTCCCATTCAAAACATTTTGGAATTATATTGTTTTGATTTGATCAGAAATAGCTACGTAAAACAAAATCCTGAAATTCTGACATATACAAAGAATTTAGTGTTAATAAGTGACTACCAAATTACACATTTCCATTTACATTAATAGGCTAAACAAGATGCAATTTCATAAAGCTGAATATAAGCATATAAGTTCCATGTAAACATTTTCATTTACTCAGAACCAAACTCAATTAATGCAAAATGTATTTTTTTTTGTTTAGATTAGCCTAAAATATAACACCTCAGAAAATACAAATAATAAACTGCTGGAAGCTGCATACAACACTTGATATAGCAGATTTCTGTTTGAAATATTTATGACTTAGCTAAATTTACAATCCATTTCTCCCTTTTAAAGCGCATTTTATTTCAGGAGAAAGTTACAGGAAATTTGTATTTTATATTTTATGCATTTGAAATTCATGATTTATTCTCGTTTATCCTGAGGGAACACTTCCCATTATTGTTTTAATAAGCAATTATGTGTAGAAATGGATTGTGGAATATCAAGTAACCTAATTTAATCAACTGGGAAAATAAATTATGAAACAAATGTCCTTCACAAATAGTCTCAAATAATTATTTTATGATAGCAACAAGCTAAAATGCATTTACCACCTCTGAAACCATGACTTGTTTTGAGGCGATGTTTTGTCAAAACTGTCACTCATTAACTATTTTGTCACTGGCAAATCTCAACCTTCTTGGAGGATGCATTCCTCACCTAATTTTATTTCATGCTACAACTCAAACTTATATAAACAATGTTATTATATAGCTTAAATAAAAAAAGCTGAAGAGTCTACTCATGCCTGTGAGTGGACAGCGATTGATAAATTGCTGATTTTTTTTAACCAACTGTGAGGTAATTCTTTTATTGAGGGAAAAATTAGGTTTGAGCTGGTAGTGCAATGATACATGCATATTTGTCAATATTGAGGTAGCTATATTCTTCAAATTAAAATTACCCCTGAAATACACATGATCAAAACTTTTATCACATATATTAATGGGGTAAGCAGAATGAAAATGACATCTTCAATGATAATTCTGTTTTCATGGAGAAATATATGTTTTAACAAAAACTCAATAAAACTGCAAGATTAATAACTAATAAAACACAGATAATCATTAAAAATGTCATTTTCAACTGTACCTGCAGGTAACATTCCTAACGCCTGATTATGTGGTCTGCATACTTTGTTGGGTCCTACACTTCCTTCTCAGGCAGACCACAACCAGTAACCATAGAGGGGAGATTCATATAATACTTGACAGCCTAAGGAAATATTTTAAACTGCTTCCTCTCCAGTGCTATGTTTTTATGATGAACAACTGCTGCTCCAAATCAAAATGAATAATGTCATAATGTTTTACTGTGCACTCTACAAAATAACAATAATTGAAGCAATCTAGGAAAGGTGCTTGGGAAGCAATTTAACATAATCTATGATGATTCAGTTTCTCAGTGGTGTAAGTGGAATAGGGCTCCATGGTACAGTTGAATACTTTTGCCAGTCACAGCTCGAGTATATTAGAAATCATCTCAGAATTATACTGTTTTCAAAGCGATATCAACTTAAATGGCTAAAATGAAAATGCACCTCTTGTTTGGTCATATTTTATTTGCATGTTTCAGATTATTCCTGAAGTATTATCAGACAAGGGCCTATTCCCAGAACCAAACAAAAAATAGGAATATAATTTAATTTAGTCAAATATAATATATTAAAGGCAATGGAAACTTTTTATCTTAATAGAATCTAACGGAACAATTTAAAGTAAACCTTATTATTGTAAATGTTGACCTGTTAGTCGACTATTGATGCCTTGAAAAAGTACCTCCAAAAACAAGTGTCGTCTTATACAGTGAGTGTATAAGTGAACTGCTGGTGTGGTATCTGTTCAGTGTGGGCATGTCCTAAACTCCAGCTCTTCTTTGCAAGTCACCCTATACTACCTGGTTGATTCCTTGCATCAATGTGCAAAACTTCCATTTGTTTATTGAAAATTTGAAGTTGATTATTGATATAGATATAGTAAGTTGTGGCTGAATGGGAAATGCCAACTTATACACCAAGCATTTTTCTTAAATTCTTTCATGGGATATGGGTGTCACTGGCTAGCCACTGGCATTTATTGCCCATCCCCTAATTGTCCAGAAGGTAGTTAGGAATCAAAAATATTGTTATGGGTCTGGAGCCACATGCAGATCAGGTAACAACAGCAGATTTCTTTCTCAAATGGATATTAGTGAATCAGATGGGTTTTCCTGACAATTGACAGTGGTTGCATGGTCACCATTAGACTAGATTTTTTTGATAACTGAATCCAAATTTCACTACCTGCCATGGTACTATTTAAATCAATGAAGCCCAAAACATTGGCCGGGGGTTCAGATTACTAGTCCAGCAACACACCTCCCCACATATACAGACATTTTTTGGGGGGCCAAGCAAATTCAGTTATTTTCCACACCAAATGGATTTATATGCCCTAATCTAAATAAGCAGTTTAGTCAGAAATGAAGCTGTCATTTTGATAAGGTTGACAGTTTATTAAGATTAACACAATCAAGCACATTATTCTGTACATTGTTTAGTGGACAGTTGCTGCCACGCATTGTTAGTCCCACTTTTATTAATCTGACATTGTTGTCAGATTAATAATAGCATGGATAATAAAGTGTGACAATGGTTGTCCATTAAAAGTTCTCATATCCCTCTAAATGAAACTGCTGCATCTGTCATTTTTCGGTTTGCGTCATCACCATGAAAAGTTGGCCCACCAGAAGCTTTCTATATCTGTTACTATATCTTCTTGGATGAAAAATACATCATACCCATTTGGTGCCTTGTGTTCTGCTGGGATTTAACACTGCTGCTGCTCTCAGGCAGAATGTGCATTTGTTAAACCAACATGATGTACAAATTACTAATGCAGTAAATCAAAATGAAAGTAAGTATCATCCTCTTTCACCCTTTTGTTCCCTCATTAAAAATGAATGCAACTCATTCTAAACCACTACATTAGTTATTATTGTTTAAAAAATAATTTAATGAACTTAAAATATATACCCAGAATGTAACAATATTGGCCATTGAAAGGATATGATGATCTTTCTCATGATGTGACCGTTAGTGGAGAATAGTATGATTCCTGTCTTTTTACTCTGGTGCTAGTTGAAAACAAAGATAGTGTAATCAGTCCACTTGCAAACTATTACTGGCCATTGGCATGATTTTAATCAGAAAACTTTATACTGAAGGTGCTTCAGATTGCTGGAACAGGATTTTGCAACTTGGTGGAGTTTCTACACCTGGCAGGCTCCCTCCTCCAGCCACAGCAGTCAAATCTGTAGTGGGACAGTAAGAGGCCATTATTTGAGAGTCTCACTCAGTCCAAGGCAGGTGGGAAGTTCAAAGCATCACCTGCCATGTGTAAAATTGAGTTGGGGTGAGCGGGTAATGTGCCCATGGCACTATGTCTAATTTCAATCCTTTCTACCTGCCAGTCTCAATTTTGCTCATGAAGTGAAAGATCAATTTAGTTATTGTTTAGTGTCATCTTCTGCAGGAAAACAAAAGAAGGAGCATGCCCTTCAAAGGCATAACCAGACTTTTCTTCAAAAGAACAGAGATCTTACATCTTTCCAAATCATTAATTCCAACATACAGTCTGAAAATAAAGCACAATGGACAATCATTTGTCTGAAACACTCAAACAGAATTCACTGAAGATTGCTTGAAATGTTGGAGTACAGTGAATGAATATTAAGGTACATCACCCAATAGAATATGCTTTGCAATGCTGCACAAACATCAAGAATAACAATCAGCATTATGAATCAGACTCTCAGTTTGTAGAAAATAGGCAAATTATTTATGTGGTCATAATGTGATTGAGTTTCACATTCAGTTTGAGGGAGAGAAGAGCAGATGTAATACTAGCATTTTAAATTTTAATAAGGGCAATTATTAGGACATGAAGACAGAGTTGTCTAAATTGAACTGGGAAATTAGGTTAAGGGATAGGTTAGTGGAGATGCAATGGTAGACATGTAAGGAAATATTTCAGACTAATAAAATCTCCAAAAACAACTGACTACATGCAGGAATGAAATTGAACCATTTAAATTGTTCTCTTTTCACGACCTGGAAAATTGATTGACACTACACTAACAATTTTCATGCTGCACTTGTGATGTTGTACTTGTGTTCTTAATTACCTGACTGAACTTGATGCAATAATTTAATAGTCAATATGTGCATCTCCAACAATTTCTTAAAAATGACATGAATGTTAAGAGCAAGAAACTTGGTACATTAGTTAATCTTCTGCGTTTGCTGGCTGATTTGCATATTATTTTCCAAAATGATTAAATATTGTGAAAAAATATGAGTTGAACATTGATATCTACAAAATAGCAAGGAGTCATAGTTCACATGGAGATACAATTCTATTTACAAATTGGAAAGCATATTTTTATGAACTAACTAATATCCTTATTATTTTCATGATGTTAATGATGCAAATATGGGTAATATCACAATACAATGCAATTTATAATAAAATGTTGATTTGTAATTCCTTCAATCCTTTCTTTAGCCTAATAAATCATAATTTTCCAATTTGGCATGCTCTGGTTAGTGTTGGAATGATTTTGCTGCTTCACTCACAGTGGTGATGACCACCTATTGTTTATCCTGTAAAATTATCCATGCCAGTCCCTGTAAACTGATGAAGCATTTAGTGTACAACAGACATAGCCTACGAGTAACACAGGTGGAACACATCGTAACATATTCAAGAATTAATTAATGGAAATTGTCTCCCAGTGGGGGTATTTGGAATTTGACACCTTCACATCTTAATCAGTGACATGTTTTGAGGCTTTTGTTTGTCAAAACAGACATATCTAAACACATTACAATGCTATAACATATCAAAAGATTCATAATTGTCAGGAAGTATAATACAAATATCCTTAAGGAGCCCACATCCAGACATCAGCATATATTGTAGCCTTGAAGTACATCACTAATAGAGCGTCCAGTTAGTGTCCAGAGTTTTCTTTCATGATCTAGTTTATACAAGATGATTACTAACTGTTTTCTGAGAACTATTAGAAGTTTGCTTGCCTGTTGGAATGGTGAATGGAGGGTTTGAGGAAACTACACCCAACAGGAGAGGAATTAGTGCAAACAAACATTGACCTCACAGCAAAGCTGTAGGCTGATTAGCCGGTGAATATCTAAGATAAGCATGTTTGCAAAAAGCTAGATTCATTGAAGAATATTTTTTACTTTCTACATTATAGCTTGAAAGGAGCCTTAAGTCATGGCAGGACAGCATAGCTGTGTGGAATGTCTTTCCTTACCCCATGGAAAACCTTGGAAGCTTCCTGTGGCCTGGTTTACCACACATGCAGGAAGTACATTCAGGTACAAAAACATTAGCTCTGGGTTTTTGAACTTGATCAAAGGCTGGAGTCATGTTGGTGCATCAATTAAACTGAAAACCGCATAAATTATATGATTAACAGAGACGGCATACCACGGATTAAGACCATGCAGGCAGTGACAAAATGAATGACCACTAGGCAGTTTAAATTGATCAGTCAGGTGATGTAGGAATTATCAAAGTCTATTTCGCAAGCTAATCTATTTTTAGTTTTGGATAGCGGTTACAGCAGTTGTTAATTAGAGAATCTAGCAAGAGCCGGGTTTCTGACACCGCAACAGACTTGGCTCAGATAAAAGGCAAGCCATTTAGGACTAAGGTGAGGAAGAACATTTCCATTCAGTGGATGGTGAGTGTTTGGGATTCTCTGTCCCAGATACTATGGAATCTTAATAATGAAGTAAGTTGAAAATAGAGATTGTTAGATTTCTGTCTACAAATGGATGTGGGGCTAGCTTGGCAATATGACATCAAGATAGATGATCAGCCATATACAGATTGGTGGAGAAGGTTCAATGGGCTGAATAGCCCACTCTTGTTTTTGTGTTCCTGTGCTCCAATTTATGCGCAATACACACAGCATGGTAATCACCTAATTAAACGATATGTTTCTAAAATATAAAAATCTTGAAATCATATATTTGTAACTATACTATAAAAAAGGATGTGTGGGTTTTGGAGAGTGTTCACAAATGATCTGCAAGGATAATATCCAGAATAAGAGGATATACTAATGGTGAGCAGACAGGGGCACATTCTGAAACAACATTTCTGCTGAAGGGTGACTAATTTGAGGAAAATGTTTGATAGAATTGACAAAATGCCTTTGTGTAAGGATCTAAAGTTAGATAGCTCAAGTTTAAGATAAACACTAACAAAACCAACAGGGAATTCAGGGGAAATATTTTTATGCAAAGAATAATTCGGAGTAGAATGCACAAATACAAGGAGTAGTTGAAGCCAATAATGTAAATGTCTTTGAGGGGGGCTACATAAGGACATGCAGAAGACAGGAGTAGAAGGATGTAATGATATGTTTATGTGAAGTCACCCGGGAGAAGACACATATGGAGAGTAGATACTGACATACACTGGTTGGAACAAATGGCCTAGTTCTATCATATACACTTGACACAAATCAGACATTTGGCAGAAACAGATGGTTGAAATCACCCTGCTGACTCACCAAATTATTTCCGTGCATGATTGTTGTCAGTTCCACCAGCCCAAATAAGTTTTAAAGCCAGCTAGCAGCACTTCTGACAGACCAGAAACAGTGCCTTCCAGACCTCATGCTGTGATTTCTGTTATGATTTAGATTGATCTCTTAGATTGGAACAATGCTAACAGTTATATCCCGGCTGTGAAAAGAAGCTGGGTTCTATGAAATTGTAATTGAAATTGTAGATTATCCCCACTTCTGGGCTAGGAAATGGATCCTGAGTCCATGCCAGTTAACTACAGACCCTAGGAAGGGATTTTTCCAGTAGCATCCAATGAAGAGGACACCATTGGAACCGCTGACCAATTCAGGATGACATTGCACCTTTGTCAGTGACTCTGGAGCAAAGAAAGGGCTGGTGCCTCAAATTTCTGGCAGCACCATTGATCAAGGCGACCTTTTTGGAGGGAGAAGAAGAAATCCCCTCCATGCTGAAGTATCCTTGAAGGTAGGGAAAACCAGGGAGAGTGATCGGAGGGGCGAACCCTCCAGAACTAGTGTTGGAGATGTAGGCAGTAGCCATTGCAATTGGACTTCCCTCATGTTTCAAGAAGTGGCTAAAAAGGAAGGCTGTCCCCACTATGAGGCCAGCTTGACATAGGTGGTACCCTCTGTACATGGCAAGTCCTGTATTGAGGATAGTAAAATGTTGCTGGAAGTGCAAGGTGGGGGTGGTACATAGTAGGTGATGTTGCCATGATTGGCAGACTCTAGTTCCTGGACTTCTGGTAAACTCAGCATGGTCTTTAGTCAAGGATAATAGGATTAGAAATAAATACTTCACCTCCTGAGGGACACTCACAAAAATCAAATTTTCAAAGGCAACTTACAAAATTTATCTTAAAATACCCTTTAGTGGGTAATGATGCAACTCAGTCCCTGTGGTGCCCATCAGCCACAGAAAGCTTGAAGAGCAGGGATTACTAGGATGCACTAATAATGAATTTGAAGGACTTAAATACTGGGAAGCTACATCAAAAATAAATTAGCTGTATCGGGTGATGAAGCACAGCCAAGTAAGCACTGACCCATCAGTCTCATAACAACTATGAAATATAATGGAATTAGTTATCAGGTATTACCATGAAAATCGTATGCATCATCATAGGCAACCAATAAGCAACATTTTATTGTTTTAGGGGAGAGACATACCAAATAGACTCTGTACATGGTGCGTCATACAAAGGTCTTGGAAAAGCTTTAAACAACTTTACAGCCAAAAGAAAAGTATCAGTATAACTCGATGGGAGAGAGATCCAAGGCAAAACAGTAATTAAGAATTGACTGAAGCCTAGAACAAAAGTGGGTGTTAAAAAAATCCCCTTCCACACCCAAAGAAAAGTCACCCTGTTTCATCACAGAACATTTCTCTGTACCCTTGCAGTTCAGTATCGGGATGTAGCAGCTGTATAGCATTATCTGCTAGCTCTATCAATAGAATTGATTTTAGTACAAAAGCTCCCATCTCCTCTCATTGTGCGAGTATCTAGATGTTGCGAATTCCTGACATGATAATCAGAACAGGTACCTGGTGGCTGCAGCTTGTCACTTTCTTGTCCTGGCCATCCTCTAACTGTGTATGTGGCACAATGTCCTTGCATGTTCAGGTTGGAACTGAGCATGAACTTTGACTCGAGTATGATGATATCCCTTACTGACTCCTTCGCTGCTCCAGTTGACGTTCAGACTTGGCCATTTAGACATGGCACATGAAACATGTTTATTGTTTCAACTGTTGGCACATGCTGCAGGTGTGATGTCAACATAGTGTGCTCTCCATTATAATAAGCTGCTTGTTGGCGTTTTGCACTAAAAAGCAAATGCAATTTACAGAGACTGGTAGCCTCCAAGTAAGTGCGCTGTTAGCTAGGAATGCAAGCCAAAAGCCATAAGATGTTTCCTGTCTTGATGCATGAGAAGTGTGTATGTCTTGCACACAAAACAATCTGGTAGAAGCACACATCATCGCTGGCACTGAGCTGCAAAGATAAGTATTGAAAGTGACGTCATGAGGCTGGTGTTTTGCCAATATCAACTTGCTTGGATGAAGGTTGGAGGAGGACGGTGCCCTTGGAGCAGGCAGGGGCCTTGTGCTCAAGCAAGTGGTGAGTTGCAGCCACCAGGTACTTACTCTGCTTTCCAGGTCAGAAATTTGCAATATCTAGTTTCTCACTGAATGAAAGGAGACTTGGAAATGATGGAGAAATAGGGTGAGTTTCCATTAATCAGAAAAAAAATGCATGAGTTGAAGTTGTTGGAGCTCACTAATGAGATTTTGAACTAGCCATTTAAAACTTAAGGGAAATCACAAAACTTTTTCTTAACATTGCAATTCTTATTTTTTTGATCCTCATAACTATGTTGGCTTTGCCAACAGCAGTCGAGAGAGGGGGAAATTCCAGCCATAATTATGCAATGTAGCCAATAAACTTGGAGATATGTCACAGAACATTATGCTTTTAAACTACAGGATGCTTTATCAGTCAACAGCCACTGGGACACCAAGGAGACATTCAACAGTGGGAGATTTACAGATCTGAAGCCTAGCATCAAGCAAATGAGTTTTAATGTTGCTGGGAGAAATTTCAAATGAAGGAACTAGCTAAGAACTTAAAGATGGTATGTGAGATGCTGATTAGCAATGAAAGGTAAATATGGAGGGAATTTTGATTCCCAAGTGAATCTTGGTCAGAATGCAAAATTTAAACAATGTGTTCACTGAATGTTCCCTGTCCTGCAGCCTTCTGAATACAAAGCATCTACTTGGGTGATTCAGGCACCCAAGAACTTCTTGAATAAAAGTAAATCAGGCTGCAATGATGCAATTAGGAACTATAAAAAAACTTAAAGTGAAACTGTAAAACTTGGTGGACATACCCAATTGTCAATTTGAAACGAAACTTTGTGGGATCCAAACGGATAAGAGAGTTCATACAGACCACATAAGAGACAGTCTGGGACCTGCTACCTTAACCTCCCTGTTCCTTTCCACTCTCTTGAAGGCTACCACCACAATTAGCCTGACTGACAGATTTTAGGCCCCACAGATTTCAGGCCCAAAGCAGGTGAACTATCTGTTGATAATCACTTTGGGTGGGTAGCTAGTTGGTGGGACGTGAATGAGGCCAGGCACTTGACATAGGCTGAACTATTCCCTGCAACTCTGGGTTAACCATCTGGTCCTCATGTCCTACTGGCTTCCCACTCGGTGCCTCAGATTGTTCCCATAATAGTGACTGAAACAGTAATAATTCAGATGAGAGAAAGGCAAATTTAGGACTGATGTAAAGGAATTCTTTCAAAAAATGATCACTGTGGAATGGATCTCTGTGTAGAACAATGGAAGCAAAATATCTGGAACAGTATAAGAAGTAGTTTGATGTAATAACAGGGACAATAGTTTCTTTGTCTTGATGATTGTGTTCACTTTGGACAAATGGCCTTTCTCAGCTGTATCTATTATGAAAACATCAATGGTAATCTCTCCAGAGACAGTGAGACGGACTGAGTACAGACATCAGTGGAATTTGGAAGAATGGGCAGTTTGCATTGCAAAATCTGGATCAAATAGTGTTACTGCATTGTAAAAAACAATTATATTTAAAAACTGGTTCAATTAAATGGACCCCTGGAATAGCGTACCAGCTTTAGTGGACCATTGATAGTTTTGCACACCTATTGAGGTAATCAAACAAAGTTAATTATGAGCCTCAAGTAACCACTACTTGGACCTTTTGGCAGTGAAAAACAAGACTGAATTTAATCTGACCTAGAATGTTTGAGACATTATAAAATTTGCCAATGTGTAACCTGTGGAAAATAAAAACGCAGGGGAAAACAAATTAAATATAGTTTAAATACATAAAATGACTCCTTAAATAATCTGTGCATCTTTTAAGAAAATTACTATTTAAAATTTTCCTGTGGGAATTTTCTCAAATAGCAGCAGCCTTCAATCAACAATTAATCTTACCTGTTAATGTTTAAACTGTTGTTTGATACAGCCCTGTGCGCACATAATCAATTAGTAATCTTTGAATATTTATTCATCCAAATGAAGTCATTAAATATTCATTGTAACTATATACATATAATATATAAACTATATATATGTTATAGACTTTAGAAGTGCTCAATAGTTCGAGAAATAATTTCCTGTCACTTTTTAATGCAGGCTCAACATCTTATCATTGCCTGCTGCGACAATATAAAACCTCATTTAATCAAGATCCATTTAACACTGAATCAGGCTAACGGGATTAGTTATCCAAGGCTAATTCCACATTAGCTGAAGAGCTGTATCCACGGAGAATAATCTCCATCTAACTATAGTGGGTCCACAGGCAGGTTAGCTTAGGTTTGATTATCAGAGAAAAAAGACATGTCTGTATTTTCTGTGTTGTCAGCTCAAGTAGGATTGGCAGGAAAGATTTTCTCACACCTCTCGCATGAAAATCATCATTTGGTTTCCAAAACAAAATTGTATATCTGGCTGAAGAAAATATATGATTTTTAAATTTCAATGTAAATACACAGATTATAAGAAAGGAACAAACATTGTAATGTTGAAAGATAACAGGAGCTCAATGAAACTTGTGAAGTAATATCTCATCTTCCAGCTCAGTACTTTGCTGCAAATTCTACTCAACACTGGGCAGCTTTTACTGTACTGACACTAAGATGCAGGGACCACATCCCAGCTAACATCAGTCTTCTGTAACTCTTTTTAATGTTTAGCAGTGCCTTTATTATAGATTCATAGAGCTGTACAGCATAGAAACAAACCCTTCACTTCAACTTTCCATGCTAACAAGATATCCTACATAAATATACTCCTATTTTCCAGCATTTGGCCCATATCCAACTAAACCCTTCCTATTCAGATACCCATCCAGATGCCTTTTAAATGTTGTAATTCTACCAGCCTCCACCACTTCCTCGGCAGCTCATTCCATTCACGCACGACCCTCTGCATCAAAAAGTTGTTCCTTAAGTCTATGTTATATCTTTCTCCTCTCACCTTAAACCTATGCTCTCTAGTTTTGGACTCCCCCACCCTGTGGAAAAGACCTTGGTGAATCACCCTATCCATGTGGCTCATGATTTTGATGAGATCTGCTGCCATCCAGGAAGGAGGCTATACCTTAGAGAATTCATGACCACTCTGTGGTCTGAGTAGCATCAAGTTCAAGCAATGGCCACTGCTATGACTAGAGGCAGTCCTGAAAGAAGAAAAGATAATGGAGGCTAGTTTACAGCTAAGCCCAGGATATCAAAGAGTCAGGGCTGGGGGTGTGGGGCGTGGGGGTGAGGGGGGAAATCGGGTGGAGATAAATGCTGAAGGGGAGGTTTAAAGGGGGAATATGACTTTAGGGAGTGGTGCCTCTGGTACGTGCAAGAGACCCCTAAAAGAGGCTCTCACTGGCTTGATTGACACAATGTAGATGGAGAACAAAAGGAGATCCAAGAAGAAGAGAAGGCTAGAAGAAGATTTAACACATGTATCCAAAATCATGAGGTGTCTGTACAGAGAGCAGAGGGAGAAACTGCTCCCACTCATGAAGAGATTAAGAATGAGAGGGCACAGATTCAAAGTAAAACGTAAAAGAAACAAAGATGATGCAAGAATCTTTTTTCATGCAGCATATGTTAAGATCTGGACTGCGCCTTCTGAGGTTATGACGGAGACAAGTTCAACTTTAACTCAGAAAATGGAACTAGAAAGTTATCTGAAAAGTACCATTGTGCAAGGTCATGGGGAGAATACAGGAGAATGGAACTACATGAAATGTTCATTTGGTGAGCTGATGCACACATGATAGGCTGATGGGCCTCTGTGCTGTAAAAACTCTGTGATCCTGTGAATCCACAGAAGCTGCCAGGAGACCCCCCTGCCGTGGTCCTCCACTGGTGCCGGAAGACTTGTGCAGTGGATGGAATAAGGTGCTTTAGTCACTAACTTACCTTTAATTGACTCAATCGGCCTAAGTGTGGGTGGGCCATTCAAGCAGCCCTATAAGTGGAAGAAAGGATAGGGTAAAGCAAGCTAGTAGTGGGAGGCCATGCTCTAAATTCAGTGAGAACCTCAACCCCCACCCTCACTTTTAAACAAAACAATGGGGAAACCATCAATAATTTCATATCATAACCATTGATGCAATGTTTTTGAAAAAATGTTGTTGGCAATGGCAATGAAGCTGAAATTACCATTTATTATTCCTTTAACTTAACTTTTCCCATTAACGGCTCCTTTGCACATACCTCCCTTTTCATTCATTCTATTCCTCCTGACTTCTTTTGCTTTTTTACTTGCACAAGCACTGAAACATGGCCAGACAAACATGGCAGACTCCCGATTATGTAATAGGGGTGCAAAGCTTAATCCTCACATTTTCTATTGGGTTACAGATGTGGGCGCTGGCTGTTCGGTGAAGTTGTTGCCCCTCTATGATCAAGCTCCAGCAGCCATGACCTTTCTAATTGTTAATCTGCAGATTTTGAGGTACTGCATCTACCTCTTTCCCAGCATAAACCCTGAACGCCTCTGATGAAGGGGCTGCCGATGAGGCAATGCTGGAACTCCCAGTTTGGGTCTTTCAACTTTGAAATCCCACTTGCCACCTTCAGTCGAATGGGACTTACTCTGATTGGCTAATCTAGTCCTGATATAGTACATTTAGCATGAAGATGTGGTACTGATCCAAAACAGAAACTCCTGACCTTGGTTTCACCAGTTCACATAAATCAAAATATGCAATCCCATCCCAGATCAGACGGAGTGAGTCAGACCAGTAGGAATGTCAAGTTTTGGCTTAAGCAACTGCTAATCAAATTCAGCATGCTTACATTATTTTGCCCTACAATAGCCAAGTTGTAATGGTCTGTCAATATTGCTTAGGCTTGTGAAACACAAAGACCCTCACAGCAATAAGCAACAGGCACAGCAATGAGAAATTCATTTCATCATAATTCTAGGCTTTCAATAAGTGTCTTTTCATAATCTGCTTGTGTACTGTAAAAATGGCAATAAGACAAATTGGCAGATATTTGAAAATGTGGAGTAATTTCAACTTAATTCACTTGTCTGAACACTTTTACTAAACATAATGTTGCTTCTTAAACCAAATCAGTTTCACATTGTTGAGCACAGAGCTTCAAATCCTAATTCGTATTCTACCAGCAGTAGCTAATGGCTGTAGGATGATGCCAGCAAACCAAAAAATACCACAATATTTACTTATGTACAAAAGTTCTGCGTTGTTGACCCACTTTTTATGATAAATTTGTAATCCTTATTATAATCTCGATTTTACTCCATGGCCTATGATAACAGTACAAACAGTTATAGAAATACAGAAACATGACCTCTTCTGCAGGTTTAAAACATCGGCTGTAAACAGGTCCAGTCTGTGACTAATTCTAGCTGACAATATTCAACACTCAAAATGTACAAACCATTGGCTTTGCATATATTATTCGGCAGAAATTAAGTTGAAAGCAGGAGATTTCAGTTGTAAAGGGGGCCAATGTGGTCATTTTAATCCACATTACAATGGTTATAACAATATTCCAGTACAATGATGGATCGAGCTTCCTCATCTGTTATCACTATCAATGTTTAAATCAACACAACTCATCAATACAAGCAGCAATTTTTTAATATTGCTAAAGATCAGGTACAATTTCAGTCTCCATTCTTCAGAATGATTACGTTAACATAAAAGAGTAATTAAGGAACAGCACAGAGGCAACAATGCAAATTAATGTAAGAACAGTACGTTATTTTTAAAAGGGAAAACACAGTGCAAAAATAATCACTATTAAATTGTTACTGAAAATAATGATTATCTTTTTGAGCTCTTGCTACTAAATTGCATGTTTATTTATACATCTGGGAAATAGATGTGGATTTTAAATAAAATTATAAAGTGGAATAAAATAAACGCACAGTGTTTTTCTTCACAAGTGTGTTAACTCATGGGAAGATAATCAATTCATATTGAACAAAATCTGAGCTTCTCAGACTTTACTGGGAGCCAGGTGTTGTTTTTGTACATGTTGAAGCAGCATGATTTGTCTGCAATAGAGCCCATATCACATTGAAATACAATACATATCTTGCTATCACTGTATTATCATAGCAACGTATATCTTACTTTATATCAGGTTGGATATGTTATGATTCATCATAACTAATGACAGAACATTTTCCTACACTAATAGTCTGAAATTCTGCAAATCTGCTTAAATACATGAAGAAACACTCCTGTGGAAAAGATGTTGCTGAATGCAAAAGCTTCCCTTACCCTATGCTTCAGATCCAGATTCCACTTGTCAAGCGTTGGTCATGCAGCACCTAAGGAGGATTATCCTTTTTGCTGCCTGAGCAAGTAGTCAGGCCTTAAGTTTTACCTTAAAATACCTTTTCTGTTTTTGGTATATTGCAACCAAAGAACACAGTAAAGTTCTTGCTCCTCTACTCAACAATACATTTTAATTCCTACCTCAGAGAGCACCAGCGGATCAATACAACATTTCCAACTGCCAAACCAACGAGCTTGCATTTTCTTTGACTGAGATTGCCCATTGAGTACCAATTTAAAACCATAGCTGAAGCGATAAAAATACATCTCAACATTGTTTATTTTGAATGATAAACTCATCCATCATATGTCTAATTGCATTTTAAATTATTTTGAAGATTGCTTGACAGAATTAATTATTTTCAGAAAAGAACTTACAATGCAATTGTTTTCATAGGATGATGGAAACATGCAGCACAGGAAACCAATTGGACCATTGAGCTTGAACTGGTTCTTTGAAATACCGTGTTTATTTTTCACCAAAATTTTCAGGTGAACCTATAGTCCAAATATACTTTTGGTAATGTCGGGTCTACACATCAGTGAATGAACATTAAAAGGACTCGTTAAATATGATGCAGCAAACTAGAAAGATACCACAAGGCCAGAGCCACAACGTGTCCAGTGGAAGAAGTGTGTGCTGCAGGTATCCCAGATGAGTAAAGGCCCTCCAGTGTAAATCCTGGTTGGGCCCAGTCTTGCAGGGTCCACTTCAGAAGGTTCTGCACGTAAAATATTAAATTTAGAAATGCAAAGAAGAAAAGATGTTTTATTTTAATCGTCGTTTAATTTGCCAATGTGACATTTGATATACTATTTCAAGGAAGGTTCTGTCGAAGCTAACTCCAATTTTAACACTGATTCCTGTTGGCACAATGCCTCACTTAAGGCCTTTTCACTTAAAATTGCAATTTTTCAGGAATGCAACTGCACTTTAAATGACAACATCCTGTAGTAGTATCAAGTTTACGCACAGATGATTGAACATTGACAAGTTTTATTAAACATAACAACACAGTTCATGAGGGAGGGTAGCAGAGAGCTTGCCCATAACCTTACTTACTCAGGTCACCGTTCCATCTTATTCTAACACACTGATGACATCTGCCCTTGCACAATGCTCTGTATCTACTAAGAAAGATACTGCTTCTCCTTCAGACCAAAATAATGTAAGTTTATAGAAAAATTGATGATATTAAATCACTTTACATTCAATGATGTTCTTTACACTTTACAAAGTTGATCATCTCTCAAATTCAAGTTTAGGCTACTTGCTCCCGTTTGCACCATCACGTAATGGCAGTTTGTAGGACAGTGATGGAAACTAAACTTAGGATTTGACTGATAACTTTTCACAAATTGGAGGTGGACCTTTGTCCCTTTGCCTCTTCTCTGTAGAGATTCAAGTGCATAAGTTCATTTCACTTTAGACTGCGAGCATCCCTCCTGCAGCAAATGTTTAGAGTGATATTCAGTTTGTTCTGAAATAATAAAGTGTGAAGTTGGATGAACACAGCAGGCCAAGCAGCATCTCAGGAGCACCTGAGATGCTGCTTGGCCTGCTGTGTTCATCCAGCTTCACACTTTATTATCTTGGATTCTCCAGCATCTGCAGTTCCCATTATCTCTGATTCAGTTTGTTCTGAAACTGATTTGAGACTGTGTGAAATAGATGCCAGAGGTACTAAAGAGTTCCATTCCCTAAGTAAATTCTCAACTTGACAGTACAAAAAAAATGGTAGCACATACTCCTAGAGTGAGGGATACTAAATGATGGCCTGCAGGTGGCAGTTTTATGGTTTGAATTTTTAGAACTATATTTATCTCATAAAGTATGCAGTATGACTTCTTAAAGCAATTTATTCATGTTACGCACATTTTTAAAATATTAACAATTTAGGTGCTATAAATTGTAGGGTTGTGTTTAAAGACCTTATTTCACTGTGACAATATTCAAGTTGAGACCTTCTAAAACTTGGTTAGATCATTGTAAATAATGGGATTTTCCTTCTCAAATTGTAATCAGTTCCAGCTGAGTTCCTGATCAAACAATCTGCAAAGTGCTTGGAGCAGCACCTGGCAGAATTTGAAGAGAATAAAATGAAAGTTCAGCAATCAGCCAAACAAGAATTTCTTTTGGAAATCTGTTTCAGGTATAATTATGTTTAATTGATTGCATTGCAAAACTGATGTAATATACTTTATTTGCAGACTCAGGGGAAGATGCTCTACTTGACAATGTTTTTAAATGACAGTACATTAGGGGATTACATTCATGAAAGTTTTTTCAAATTTTTGAATTGTAGTCCATTTAACACCATGTGTCTAGGCTGTTGTTACCTGTGTTTTCTGCAGAACCCTGTTTCTTTCTGGGTCATTGATGTTGTTGTTGTTTAGAAGTTATGATGGGGAATTGCTGGAAGCTTCAATATTTTTAGGTCTCAAGACAGTTTGTCAGAAACATGGAGAGGCAAAGTTGAGGCATCAGAGAAAGTAAGCAAGCCTCCAAACATTTCATTTATTTAACTCTTCAAGGACCACCTTGACCTACCTTTTGCAGAGTGTGCAGATTAAGCATTGAAATTAGCAGCTAACTCAGAATCCATTTAACCAGACTGAATATAAGTAATCCTTGATCTCAAAAGTCTGCTGAAGAAAGATATTCCTTGACATTGTGCTGGAAATAATTTGTAACCAAAGTTTTTATGCAATTTTATGAATGTGACAGTCAATGGTAAAAATTACAAACTGAAATCAATCTTAATTCAACTCACTTGGCAGAATTTGTCAGAGGCACACAATTCCCAATGGCAGAACCATTTGTCCTGTTTCCCACATGAATACAAATCAAATTTAATGTGCTGGCAGTGTGCACAGTAACCATGCAATTCCACAATGGGGATTCTTTTCAGTTGTGTAACCCACCATCAGTCAACAATGCTGCAGTCATGGGGGTTGGGGGGTCACGATAGATGAGTCTCTTGGCCAAAAAGAGAGGCTCTTCATCAGGCCAAAATCTTCCACCCAACTCCATGCTGTTGACATAGGACTTGAGAACACAAATTTCACTTATAAATATTTCATGTAATGTTGATTTCACCTTATTCATGTATGCTTCATTGTTAACCATTGAGGCTAGTTTAGTAAGAAAGTTACGAGATATACTGGCAAGACTCATGGTTGGCGCATATTGATAGTTGCAGTGGAGTTAAAGACTCACCCACCGTTGGTACAAGCCCACTCTGAGCTGTCTCCTTGCAGGTCCAATGTTGCTTTGAATCCTAGACTACAGCTGACTCCCTGTCACAAGCTCCTCATCTTCCCTGTTTCTCCAGGTGGTGCTGATTGCTTGTCTCAAAGCCATTCCTCTTGAACTTGAAGGTTCATTGGCCTATCCTTCTATGTTTGTCATTGACATTGTCTGAGATCATTCTTAGCAATTGAAATGGTGTAGATGATCACAAAGCCCTGTAGCAATTTGTTGGCCAATGCTCTGAGATGGACCTACATCTGGACAATAGTGACCCTGCCTTTTAGGTCCCTCATTTCCTACTCTTATAGTTTATTCACAGAAATCCTACAGGGTGGAAGCAGGCCATTCAGCCCACTGAGTCCACACGAACCCTCTGAAGGGCATCCCACCCAGACCCACCGCCCCTGCCCTATCCCTGTAACCTTGCATTTCCTGAGGCTAATGCACATAGCCTGCACATCCCTGGATACTATGGGCAATTCAGCATGGCCAATCCACCTAACCTGCACATCTTTGTACTATGGGACGAAACCGGAGCAACCGATGCAAATTACGCAGACGCACTTTGCACACTCCACACAGACAGTCGCCTGAGGGTGGAAGTAAACCTGCGTCCCTAGCACTGTGAGGCAGCAGTGCTCACCACTGAGCCACCATGCCACGCCTCATCCTGTCTCCCCCATCACACCCAGAAATGCTACGTCCTTCCTACTTCACTGTTTGATGCTCCTGGCCCCACCTCTGTCCTCTCTTGGGTCTTTCTTCTACTCTTCCGTGCATTGAACACCAACCTTCCAACTAAGCCTCGACCTTCACTCACTTCTAACCTGCTCCTATCAGTCTGAGTCTCTATGCAAGATGTTATTCTTTTGCTCCCCTTCCATGTGTTGCAGAGTTCGATAGGGAAATTGCTGGCCTTATACATGACAGTACAAAGCTACCTGATGCACACCACCATTAAACAATAGGGAGTGAAGTGCCATGAGAATCACACATGCCATCGATTTTACCTTAACATGGGAACATTTTTTTAAAAAGTTACACACCGTGAATAATCATTAGCATAAAATATATTAAAATATGAATTGGTTGCTGGTTTGAGGCTCCACACACTGCAAATACATCACCAATTTATTCTCTATCTTAACTTGCTATTGGGGAAGTGAGATTTCAAATCCCACCAAATTGATCACTCCACATTTCATGCTCATCAAACTCATTCCACTGACTATATCTATAGGAGAAGCCTGCACAAAAGGTCCGGGCTACATTTTAGAATGGCATACAGGGAATTGCTCAGAAAGAAGAAAGGCCCACTACTTTGGTTTTCAGATGGGGCTGAGAATTACAAGTACAGATCACAAAGGCAGCTGATGTACAGATGCAAATTTCCACAATCTGTAAATGTCAAGAATCTTTCTTTTGCATTGCTAACAGCAGTGACCAGCAGAGCAAATCATGTTTCTAGTATCTTCTGAATTTGAAACCTTAGGGGTCTTTAACACCAAATAATTTGAAGATCTCTGCTCTGCTGTCTCAGAGTGCAACATTGCCATGATAGACTTCCTAATGACATGTTTGAATCAAATTGTCGAATGAGTGTCACTATTTTAAGCCTTTTTTTTCCACAAACAATGCAGCCCCAAGCATCTTTTGTCACTGACACATCTTATTTCCAAAAAGAATTCAAGTCTCGAAGATTAAAAAGCCATGTTTTAGCCCATTGGACTATTGTTATTCATTAGTATAACTGAAGCTCAGCATATCTACTTAACTGCATAATCATCAGGAGATTACCCTTAAATATAAATGACAAATAAAAATCCAAGCACCTGCTTCTCATTTTTTCCAAACGTTCGTAAAATCTTGATTTGTTTTCAATCCTGACGATTGATGAAGGGTTTCAGACCTGAGTTATTAAACTGTCTTTATCTTTCAAGCTTTTGACTGATGTTTCCATTGTTTGCAATTTTATTTCCCTTTTATTGATCATGGGGATCTTGATAAGTGGGTAAATGTGCAAATTTTGTATAGGTGACCAGGCTAAAAGCAATGGTGCTAAGTTATTGTACTGATTGTCAGCGACGTGGCCCTCATAGAATATAAGCTCCCTGATTGGAGCTGTTAAACTGGTCCAATCAGGGAGTCCTGGCTGACATATAAACAGGAGTATCAGAGGTTCTATATACAGCTGGCTTTGAGGAAGCTAGACCAGTGTCAAGTGCTGTGCACACATAAATAAAAGGGATACTGGCCTCTGTGGAGTTATTTTAGTGGTGATGAGAGAAAAAAATGCCCCCAAAGAAATTCGCTCACAACAACCTTTTTTGTGTTGGGGTAAGTATTTTTTGGATAAATGTTGTTATTTGAGAAGCTTGACTCATTGAGTTCATTTGATCCTGCTGTGGAAAACTGGGTCCAGTGTGTGGAAAGAATGGGTTTAAGAATGCATTGTGCCTCTGTTGATTGACGCCAGTTTAATAGGGATTCAGAAAACTAAAATTGTAGCAGAATTAACTAACTGTTTTCTGCCTGAAATAACTCCACAGAGGTCGCTATCCTGTTGTCAAGTCACCCTTTATCTGACACTTCTGTCCTTTATCTGTCCCTGATTGAGGCTGTTAATCTGGTACAATCAAAGAACTCATATTCTGAGATCCACCTGGCTGACCTCCTTATAATCTGTACATTCTTCCCCTTTTGAATCCAATGTTTGTTTTGTAGCTGCTCCTAGTGTGTTTTAGCACCAGATCAGGTCTTCCAATTCTATCTCTGATACAGGTAGTGTGTAACTTGCCATTGCTTGCTTCTTGTGCCCAGAGCATCAGGGAAGAAATTTATTCTCTTTTTCAGGCAGCAAAGGTATCAAGGCAGTGAAAACCAGTGTGCCTACCACAGATTTATCTCAATGCTTGACAGAACAGAAATACCCATGGATTCCAGAAGAGTCAGAAAGGCTGCCAAAGAAATGGGCAAGTTTTTGTTTCCACACTGTTTGAGAGTTTGCATCTTTCATATGGTCCACCTGCTTGTTCAGGACTATCTTGCTTTATATGTCACTGGGTCTTGCATCAACCATGCCTCTTACCCATGCTGGATCATTTTAATGGTTCTTAGACCAAACTTCACCCCCTGAAGTAAACTGTATCTCTTGTTTAATGGTGTCTTCTGTCTGGCATTGGCATTTCAGATGCCATATCACCTCCCCACCCAACTCCAGAGTCTGGGAAGATCAGATTTAATCTGGTTCAGAATTGTCTCACCATTTGCAACACTGCTGTAGCTACCCCCATAATTCTGTAAATGGGTTCCTATAGTCAAACAGGAACTGGGACAGATTGGTATCTAGTGAAGCTGTAGGTTGTTTCTTTAAGCCTGCCTTCAACACTTCCACTGCTCTTTCTGCCAGACCATTGGATAATGGATGGGACAGAGCTGTCCTTAAGTGTCAAATACTATTCAACTTTTGGAAATACTCAAATTCCCTGCTGGTGAAATATGGTCCATTATCTGTGACCAACAATTCCAGGATTCTATGTAATGCAAAAAATGCACACTATTTTTCTATCGTTGTTCCTGTGTTTGACAAATGCACTCTCTGCATGTTGACTCATTTAGAGTGGATATCCATAATGACTAAAGACATTGAGCCCATGAAAGTACCTGCGTAGTCAATGTGTAACTGAGTCCAAGGTTTACCTGACCTTTCTGAAAAATGTAGGGAACCTCCTGCCGGTAATTTTTGTCCTAGTTGGCACTCTGGGCACTGCTTCACCAACTTGGCTATGTCTGCATCCAATCCTGGCCACCGGACATATCATCTTTAATTTTGGATGATGCTGGTGGAGTTCAGCCAGTATTTGCCAGCAACCTTTGCTTGGGACAATTAGCCTTGCTGCCCATAATAATATGCTGTCCTCTACTGTGATCCAGTTTCTCCAGGTCCAACAAAGTTGCAGCTTTGGTTGTGAAGGCCCTTTTGATTCCACCCCCCCCCCAACCCCCGCATCGCCACCAACAGTTTGTTTTGGCGGGACCGGATTTTTGTGTCCAAAGTCTGATTATCAGCAGTGACTGGAAGTGTGCCCAGAAATGTGATACCATTATTGACTCTTCTAGTGGTGGATCTACCAGTGTGAGGCAGTCCAATGCACCCACACTCACTACTTGGTCTCCTGGATGGTGTTCAACTTATAATTTATATGCATTTAGTATCAGAACTGACCACTGAATTCAGCCTGAAGCTATGGGTGGAACTGTCTTGTCCTCTCTAAATAGGCCTGGCAGGGAATTGTGGTCCTTTATTATTATAAATTTACATGTTTAAAAGTGTTGGTGGAATTTTCTGACTCCAAATATGGCTGCCAAACCATCCTTCTTTATCTGGGCGTATTATACTCTGCATTAGCTAAACGCCTGACAACATACGCTATTGGGCATTCCTCTCCATTAGGCCACTGAGTTAATGCTATCGTGATGCTATTTGGGGAGGCATTACATGTCAACACCAGATCTCACTTGGACTCATAGTATGCCGATACCTTAGGGAATGATAGCTGTTTCTTCAATGCCCTGAAAGCTAGGGCAAGGCTACATGACCATTCCCAGGGCTGACCCTTTTAAGAGTTGGCGCAAAGGTGCCAGGATGGATGCCAGGTTGTGTATGAACTTTCCATAATAATTCACCAACCCATGGAAAGACCTAAGCTCCAATACTGACGTAGGACCCAGGGAGTGGGACCATTGATTGCCCTTACCTTAGCTTCCAACAGGTAAAATTCAATCTTGTTGACTCTGAGGCCCAAGTGGGTCAGTTGGGACGTCTGGAGCATACATTTTTCCTCCTCAGGCATGTACCCACCTTGGGGAAAAGCCTAAGGAATGTATCTACATTCTCTAAGTGATCATTATTGGTCTTCCCTGCTATAAGCACATTATTTAGATA
Source organism: Stegostoma tigrinum (assembly GCF_030684315.1). NCBI lineage: Eukaryota > Metazoa > Chordata > Chondrichthyes > Orectolobiformes > Stegostomatidae > Stegostoma > Stegostoma tigrinum. The sequence continues at coordinate 33,328,968 of NC_081375.1, forward strand.
AACGGCAACCCGTAAAATGTCCTCCATCGTCTGCTGAAAAATTGTACAGACTGACGATATTCCAACTGGCAGTATTGTGTATTGATACAAACTCCTATGGGTATTAATTGTAGCATACTTCTTGTACCTCATCTAACAACAATTGCTAGTACACATGGCTCATGTACAACTTTGTGTACAAATCTTCTTTGTCAAGGATTGGATATTAGTCCTGCTGTGAAAAGCGGTTTACTACTTGTTTAAAATTCCCAGAAAGGCAAACGGATACTTGAGGCTTCTCAATTAGTCCTGAAAAAGAGTAAATATTGACTGTGCCTTTTCTCCAGGTGCTGCCTGGCCTGCTGTGTTATTCCAGACTCCTGGTTGTCTAACCTGGGATTCCAGCATCTTCAGCCTTTTTTCCCTACACAATCAGTATGACTGCTGCCCAATCAACAAACAAGACTGGTTTGATGATTCCCTCACTTTCTAGCCTTCTGATTTCTGCGTCTACTTTTGCCTGTAAGGCAGATGGCACTGGGTGGGCCTTGCAGAATCACCGAATTACTTCCTGGTCAATGTGAAAATTGGCCTTAGACCTTCTTGAAAAATTTCCTGGTATTTAATTAGGTAACTGAGGCAGCCATTTTCTAATTGCAAAACGTTTAACCAATCTAGGTAAATCTTCCCCAAACAATTTTGCCCCATTAAGCTTTGACCCGGGCCTTTTACTACAATCAATGGTAAGTGAACCAGCTGTTTCTGATAAGAGATTGGAACTGACGTTGTACCCTTAATCTGTGAAGGCTCCCTGGTGTGCGTTCTCAGGCTAGCCACGGTCATGCGCAAACTTAAGGATTGGAGTCCAGTGTGAATTTTGTTAAAAGCTGCTTCTCCAATCACAAATGGCCTCACTAGTATTGACCTCCATTAGAATTGGGTGACCATTTAATTAGACATTTATTTTGACTAGTTCTGATTTGGATGTTGCTAAGTAATTAAAATTCTAAATCAGACGTAGGTGGACTTTCCAGGGTGTGCAATCTCCTGGATACCAGCTTATGAATTCTTCTACTCAGTTTAGGTCTAGTGGGACTATTGCTGTCTCAAGTCTGCATACTGACAGCGACTACAATGGCTTGCAGGCCCAGATGCCAATTAAAATTTTAACTCTTTGGTCAAGGCTTGGCTTTGTTTTGGGGTATTGCTGTGGGCTGACCTAAGGTCCCTCTGTTCAGGGTTTGTCCAGAGTGAGGTTATACAATTGCCTTCACTCATCTGGTGTTCCCCAAGCTCAGCCGGACTGGCGAGAGTGTCCACTTCCATCGAAATATCATGCACCTTATATACTCCACTTGCCTCATTTTTCTCGTGATAAAGCCAGTTGTACTGAATGTTTGAAGCACTATTGGGCTTCAGCTAGTTGGTGCTTTCACATGGTTACATCATTAATCCCACATACCAAATGGTCTCTGAGCATCTCATTAAGGGTTAAACCAAAGTCACATGTTTCCACCAATCTGCTAAATCTAGTCAAAAATCCTGATATGGATCCCCGGTACCCGAGTGAAACCAACAACGTCTCAGAATTAGATCCTTAGGGCTGTAATATTCTTTAGCTAAATCTGTCAACACTTGAAAGTTTTTAGCATCTGTTGCCTCAGTGAAAGTTAGACTCCTCACAACCAAAAAAGCTGCAGGCCAACAAGCTGTCAGGAGAATTATTCATTGCTTTTCACCTGCTCCAATATCATTTGCTTGGAAAAAAAAACAAGACATTCTTTCCACATATTGGGCTCAGTCTTTGATGGCAGGATTGAATGAGTCAAGCATAACAGTATGATTCCAGAAATGCTTACCCCAACTCAAAGATGACTGTTAGCAAATTTCTTCAGAAGCATGTTTTTCTATCATCACCATTGAAATAACTCCAGGAGCCAATATCCAGTCACCAAGTCATTCTTTATTTACACATACATAGTCCTTGACACTGGTCCAACTCCCTCAGAGGCAGCTGTCAGAGTGAACAAGGCATCTGACACTTCAGTTCATATCTGTCAGTCAGGGCTCCCTAATTGGACTAGATTAACAGCCCCAATTGGGGAACTCATGTTGTATGAAGTCCCCAGATGACCTGATTGTAGTCACAACATAGTCATGTTGAGTTTTATGAAATTTTATTGAAATCAAAGTTTAACATTTTTGATCTTTCACTGTAGAATAAAGCATTACAATAATGTATACTTCCACAGATCCGTAACTGTCATTATAATGAGTTTGTTTCCAGAGTACATTAGGTCCTTTTCATTTCAAAACACAAATGTAATGACTGACACATTTGTCTTGGAACAAATGCGTGACTGCTCTATAAACAGGGTAAATAAGTTCAAGACCACATTTTAATTTGATTTTATCTTCAAACCTGACAACCAATCAACTGAGCAAACAGGCTGTCTCATTATTGAGGTTAATAGGCGACCTGCCCTTGTGGATTATGGTCTGTGAACAGCAGCTGGAGCTTTCAGCACACAGTTAAATGACAGAGGGAAAACACACTGTGGGGGTGGGAGTGCTCCTGACATTATACATAATTTAGAATTCACATAATGTAGTGTTTCTCTTGTGATCAATTATTTTAATTAATGATTATGAGCAAATAACAATGATATTTTAAAACACTCCACACAGTTTTAACTTTCAACTGTTGAGTTTGTCATGAGCGCAGCTTTTATCTCAAAGTGTTTGGCAAATCTTTTCCTTTGTTTGTGAAACACTTGCATATGATTGTCCATTTATGCCAAATTGTTTTGTGCTGTGAAAGTGCCATTGTGTTGATTTACTTGTCTGGGACCACCATGGTAAAGAAACATATTGTTATTTTTCTTCAGGCAGTGTCTCTTTCAGTGAAGTGACAGTGTTGCCACAGATTCATTAAGCAGAAATACAGTCCCGAGAAGCTGTTCAAAGTTTTATTCTTAAATACGGCCGCGCTTCATTGTTAAATGGTTTACAAGATTGTATATGCAGCAAAATTTTTTTCTAATTTAATTCCAGAATCTCTAGTCATAAAGCTACTCTTAATCTACCCGTTAATTAATGAAAGTTTCTAATTGTTTTGGTTATAGTCATTTATTTCAAGGGGTTCTGTTCTGGTGCTGCTTTCCCAGGAAGAATTATGAAGAATTGATGTAATTAAGAACTCCTATCTCCAGTGTTGAGTTCAGCATTCTGTAACATTAGAAAATCAATCACCTGGGTGCTACAATGCTCAGAATTGAGAAAAGTGATTTTAAACTGACTTTGACAGAGGAAGCCAAAGGGTGCATCAAGAACTAATGGCCATGTTGAATGAATTAGTAAACACCAGTGAGTGTCTAGTTGACATGGTTCAAGCTAATGTAGTTCCCATGCTCATCACTGTCTCATTAATTTAAGCTAAATAATTGGAATCACTAATTGGAACCAAAATTGAAAGTACCTGTCTCAAAATAATTTATCAACTGCTATTCAACATCAACGTCTTCTCAACAACAAGTAGATTATATCAGTGCTGGTTTATGGAAAGGGTCGTTATAGGGTGTAATCTACCTAGAATACCAAAATCCTGTGATAAAATTCAGGAAAATACACATCTATACAGAGTAAAGTCAGAAAATGTGAATTCTGAGGAAGAGTCACTTGACCCAAAACATTAATTCTGATTTCTCTCCACAGATATTGCCAGACCTGCTGAGCTTTTACTGTTGTGTTTCAGAAAATATGAAGCTGGCTTGTAGATGGGATTTGTAATTGTCTAAATGGGGAAAAAAAATAGTGTAGAGGTAAGGTGAGCTGGGACAAAATAGAGGAGAAATATTTCTGTTGTAATTCAATCCTCTCCTCTGCACTCATGTTCAAATTGAAAAGGACATTCCTCGACAGAGCTCCAACTCCAAAGAAGCAAAACTTAACTTACTGCTTGAACATCTGACAATGTACTTTTTTGTCAGGTGAGACGTGGAACATTATTTATTGTCTATTTGCCACTCCTCGTCTCTACCGTAGTTGAAAAAACAGCATGCATAAAAACATGTAAATAAGGCTAAAGCCATTTGAATTTAACACATGGCAAAATTGGACAGAAATAAAAGTAAAGCAAATTTAAAACAGTGCAGTATTAAGCTAGCTCTCTTAACTGAAACGATTTTCTTAAACTGAAGTAAATAGCACATCATTTGAAATTTCTCACAGGCATTTAAGCTAAATCTTACAAGTTTTGTTTTGTTGAAGTGTACAGTTATGCCCATGCATTTAAGAGTTTGGTCTCTTCACTGCCATTTAGAACTATTATTGACCTGAGCAAATTTAGATAATCCACTCATTTCCTTTGTAAATGAAATTGCTTTTCTCTAAAATCCAAAATGTTATATAATTGAAATGAGAATTACATTCAGTGGACTAAGCTCTAAGCTTTCAAGTTAGAGTACAAAACACTGCGCTTTTTAAATATAATTTCTAGAAACTCAATTCATTCAGCAGTTGAGCATTGTGTTTGTCTTGTTTACTGCAGATTGTTGCTCAGCATTTGAAGCAACCCATTAACACCCATTTGGAGGTATTGGAGGTATTGTTACCAGAGTCATGCACAAGCATTAGAGAGGTTGATTTTACTTTTGCCAGCACTGAACTGAAAGCAAGTGACAATTGCAGTTTATCTGGGAAAGACTCGTTGGACACATGTTCAGGGTATAATAAAATGCAAGCCTAGAACAGATATCATTTGGTCCTTTTTCACAATATGGTCACAGGAAAGTGAAATGTGATGTCAGGAAGAGCTGTTGAGGACCTTGACGGTGGAGCTGTTTAAGAAAGTAGTAGATAGAATGAAAGACAGGGAACCTTTCTTATCTATTCACTCGTGGAATGTGGGCATCACTGGCTGGCCAGCATTTATTGACTGCCTGTCGTAGTCATTGAGCAGGTATCATCTTGAACTGCTGCAGCCCATGTGCTGTAGGTTGATCCACAATACCCTTTGGGAGGAATTCCAGGATTTTGACATGGAAGGAATAGCAATATCTTTCCAAGTGAGGATATTGACTGGCTTGGAGGATAACTTGCAGGTGGTAGCATTGCCACGTATCTACTGCCCCTGTTCTTCAAGGGTTTGGAAGTTGTTGTCTGCAGTTCTTTGATGACTTTCTGCAGTGCATCTTGTAGACAGTACGTGTTGCTGTTACTGAGCATCAGTGGGAGAAGAGAGTGAATGTTTATGGATGCGGTGCCAAGCAAGTGGGCTGCTTTGTCTTGGATGGTGTCAAGCTTCTTCAGCGTTGTTGGAGCCGTACCCATCCAGGCAAGTGAGGAGTATTCCATCATACTCCTGGCTTGTGCCTTGTAGATAGTGGACAGGCTCTAGGGAGTCAGAAGTGAGTTACTTGCTGCAGTATTCCTAGCCTCTGGATCTACTCTTATAACCACAGTGCTTATATGATGAGTCCAGTTAAGTTTCTGATCAATGACAACTCCAAAATATTCATAGTGGGGGTGGTTTCAAGAATGTTATACCATTGAATGTTTCTTATTGGAGATGGTCATTGCCTGGCATTTGTGTGGTGTGAATGTTACTTGTCACTAATCAGCCCAAGCCTGGATATTGTCCAGATCTGGTTACTTTTGAACATGCACTTCAGAATCTAAGGAGTTGGGAACGGTGCTGAACATTGTGTAATCATAAGCAAATATCCTCAATTTTGATCTTGAGAGGGGGAAAGTCATTGACGAAGGAGATGAAGATTGTTGGGCCTAGGATACTACTCTGGGAACTCCTGCAGAGATGTCCTGGAGCTGAGATGATTGATCCCCAATAACCGCAATCATCTTCCTATGTTTCAGCTATGACTTTAACGGAGGATTTGGCCCCTCATTCCCATTGATTCCAGTTTTGCTAGGGCTCCTTGATGCCACACTCAGTCAAATGCAGCCTTGATCTCAAGGGCTGTGACCCTCATCCCACCTCTGGAATTCAGCTCTGTTGTAAATGTTTGAACCTATGTTGGAAAGAGGTCAGGAACTGAGTGAACAGCCCTATTCTTTAACAGAGGGATTGAGTTCAAGAGCTGTGAAGTTATGATTCAGCTATACAAAAGCCTGGTTTGGCCACGTCTGGAGTATTGTGTTCAGTTCTGGTCACTTCATTACAGGAAAGATGTGGAGGCATTGGAAAAGGTGCAAAGAAGATTTACCAGGATGTTGTCTGGAATGGAGGGAAGGCTTATGAGGAAAGGTTGAGAGATTTAGGTCTTTTCTCTTTGGAGCATTGAAGAATGAAACGTGACTTGATAGAGGTGTACAAAATGATTAGAGGTATAGATTAGACAGCCAGAGCCTTTTTCCTAGGGTGGAGGTAGCTATTATGAGGGGGATAGTTTTAAAGTGAGTGGAGGTAGATATAGGGGAGATGTCAGAGGTAGGTTCTTTACTCAGAGAGTGATAGGGACGTGGAATACATTGCTGAAGAGGGTAGTACAGTTGGCCTTATCAGGGCCCTTTAAGTGGCTGTTAGGTAGGCATATGGATGATAGTATAAGGTAGGAGTGGAGGTTAGATAGACCTTAGGAATTGGGTAAACGTTCAGCACAACATCATGGGCCGAAGGACCTGTACTGTGTGCTATTCTATGTTCTAAATGGCTGGGTTGGATTTGTCCAGCTTTTTGTGGCTAGGACATTTCTAGGCAATTTTCACATTTTTGGAGTAGATGCTAGTGTTGTAGTTGTACTGGAACAGCCTGGCTGTGACATTTTAAATGAGGTTAAATAACTCCTGTATCTGAAACTCATGATCTTCTCAGAGAAATAACCAAGTTGAATGCTGAGATGGTTATTATTGCAAACTGATAATCAACAGTGCGTATTTTCTAAACATGAATGACCGTTTCCCATAATTGAGAGATCTGCTTGATATAATGCACAGGCCAGATAAGCAGGAAGAAATTTAAACAAAAAGACTTTAAACTTTTCCAGTTCACATCCTACTTTTGCTTAGAATGTGCAGCCTGGAATTTTATTTCCTCCGTTCTTTCCTGTTCACACTGGTAATAAACAGTGGAATTCCAATCAGATTGTGAGTGCCTGATTTCCCACTTATGCATGATATGCATTCCATTCTGGTCGAGGTGAAACATTTTAATGATGCACATTTATATTGTAATTCATAAATATATTAGGACAGGGCATATATTTAGGAGGAAGTAAAATGCCATTTTAGTGCCACTTTGCAATCTGGTCATAATTTACAGCCAACACTGGTGAGTGGTACATTGGATATACTGGAGGCAAGTGTGAAGAAATATATTTCTCAACCTCTTTTAAAACTGTTTTGAAAATCCACAGAGATTTACATTTGCAACATAATACTACTGTAACAATTCATACTGGAATAACAATTTAAGTGCAAATTGTGTATAATTAAATGAAGGGAAATGAATGTGTAATGAAATGGAAGGAATGACCTCACCACTGGGGTCTACTCTCCTGTACACTCTGCAGTGAATTGCTCTCTAATATACTGTTTATTCGTCTTTTTCTGATTTACTGCTTTTTTAATCCTGATAAACTTGTATTGATGATGATGTTACAGAATATGGAAACAAATTAACAGTCAGCACATAACACTGAGACAAAATGAAAATATACTACTTTAATAGAAATGGCACAATGATCACAAAAAGATGTGTAAAGTATGTGAATTGTATGGAATTCTGGAATTGTGAGGAAAAGCAGAATAAGTACAGATTTTGACTTTTCCAACTTGGATGGTGTTTTCAAAGCTTGTTTGCATACTGTGACAGTAAATTGTGGCATTAACTGTTATAGGTTTGACTCTAGGACTAGGAGCTGGGAAGCTGATAGAAAAGGAAAACCAAATTATTAGTAGCAATATCTAAGCCTGGTAACAGCGTTGAACAGTAAATGAAATAACTTTGAGGAAAGTCTCTTTTAGAACATACAACAGTACAGCACAGTACAGGCTCTTTAGCCCACGATGTTGTGCCACCTATTACCCTACTGAGATCAAAAGTACTTTAGGCATTGCAAAGTGGTTTGCATCTTTCATAGCATGGGCATTTTGCATTTGTGTGATTTTCACTATGTACAGAGGATTTTAAAACCAACATATCAATCTTGAACAGGGCTGTTGTAGTATACTGGTACTGTCCCTTACTATGGGCCAGAAGATCCAAGTTCAAGCAATCCCCCCTCCCGCGCCCCCCAATCCTAGAGGTATGTCATAACATGTTTGAGCAGATTGTCTAAAATAATGATAATTCCTAAAGATGCCTGAAGTCTTATACTTTCCAAACGCTGATGAACTGAGATACGCAATCTTATACATGTAGACATCTGATGCACATTTTTGGCAACTTCAACCAGCTGTTAGGACTGACAACAATGAAGACTTCAGGCTGATTCAATTTGACTGAATCTGCCTGAAGACCTCACTTTGCTTGGAATCAGCAGGGCTTCTAAATCGATAAGTACATGGCAAATGCTTATTGAACGGAAGAAAAACTTCATACACTTCATACAATTTTAGAGACATTTTTGTAATTGCAAAACCAATGATAAATATAAAAGATTGATGTGGGCAGCTGACCAGGATGGGCCATGGTGATCTAATAGATAGAGAAGCCCACTTCTACTCTCTCTTACATTAATGGGCTTTGCATGTAATTTATTCAATTGAAAACATGGGTAATTTACTGGTGGTGGTTATTAGATGGAGAGATGATACCACAGATGATTTGGTGATGGGAAAATGTTCAGTTGTACCTAAGAGCATTTCTGGATATAAAAAAGGATTGTTATAAATGGTTTTATAAGTACCAAACTTTGACTTGAGACTGGCCTGAAGGAACTGACAACCTCCTATCTCAGGAAAACATTGACTTAAGCTGGGCATGGTTGTACCTAACCAATTTACTGTTTATCAGTATTCCTGACTAGAAATGTTGCCTAAATAAAATTACTGATTATTCAAACATGTGCTGGTATCTCAGACTGCTGTCCCAACATTTCTTATGCGTAGATTTTCCTCTACTTAATGATTTTAGTGAATAAAGCAGATGTTAATCCAAGCAGTGATAATGGGAACTACAGATGCTGGAGAATCCAAGATAACAAAGTGTGGAGCTGGATGAAGACAGCAGGCCAAGCAGCATCTCGGGAGCATAAAAGCTGACATTTCGGGCCTAGACCCTTCATCAGAGAGGATGAAGGGCCTAGGCCCGAAACGTTAGCTTTTGTGCTCCTGAGATGCTTCTTGGCCTGCTGTGTTCATCCAGCTCCACACTTTGTTATTCTGTTAATCCAAGCAGGTATTTTCTGCGTGACACTCACATCTATAAGTTAGTGAAAAGACAAATAAATTAGTGATTTGAAACAAATATTTGGATTTTTTGGAAATATGTAATATATAAGATGTCAGTATTTGCAATTTAAACTGCTAATTGGGATCCTTCATTGGAATTAATCAGATTTTCTTTTTATTTCCTGGATATGAATGAGCTGCTGAGCATTTTTTTTTGTTTTATTGACATTTCCAACACACTTAGCTTTTCTCTTTTTTGATGCTAGGGAAATGAAATTTCTCTTTTAGAAATACAATTTGTGGCTTTTCTCCATAATTAAGTGCCCATCAATAAAATTGAACAAGTGGTGCTGACAACATGTGATTTCTGAGAACGGAATTTTGTTTAGTAGAGAGATTAAAAAGCTGTCACTTTCTTTTGTTAAATGAAGAAAGTTACCCCTGAAAGAATTTCCTCTCTGTAATCAATAACTCCAAGTCACTTGTTTGAAATACATCACAGATTTCATGTCATAACGTCATCTCCACTTGATCCAAACATACCCAGTATCTTTTGAGGCTCAGTGCACTTGTATAAATGATATCCTGAAGGTATATTCAATCACGCAGATAATAATATAGATACTGACTACAATCCAATGATTAAAGTCCTTTGCCTCTAGTAGAAAGTAGAAATGAAATAAAACTTTTGTAGTAATTGAAACCAGTATTTTTTAGCTGCCATATGAATACTCCACACTCCACATAATGATACAGTAGCTTTTATTATTAACCCTTATAGTACTGAAACAAATTTCAACCAATATGAAAGCATGACATCAAGAACAGTAAAAAGACAGGTACTTTGGAAGCAGTTTATCTCAAGAACTCAAATGGACAACTTTTCATGTCACTGGAGTATTTACACACCGATTTGTACAGTAACATTCAGGGGATAAAAGCTACATGTATCCTTCTATCTTTACAGTGACGGTAACACTCCACTGTCACCTTCCCATCCCAACCCTCTGCACCACTGTCTCTTACAAGTGGAATAGTACTGCACTGCACTAACTGGAGTTAAGGTCCTTCAAAACACATAGAGACCAGGATACACCCCAGTGTTACAGGTGCCCTCTTGAGCTAAATCCAGGGACCACCCGCCCATCTCTCATCCTTGGTGGTGTCAATGAGTGAGTGGGAACATCCCTGCATTTAAACTGGGATACATGCCTTGCAAGGCCTTGACCCTTTCTTTTGTGTGGGCATTTTAGAATTTTATTAATTGATTAAACTTCACTCAGTTTGCCTTCCATGTCACGACAATGACAACATTCTTTGCTCAAATTAAGATGTCAAAACAAGCTTTTCGGCATACATCCAATTTTGCCAAGTCACTTTTGAAAAGCGAGGGATTTTGGAACCATTTAGTGCTAACTTCCACTTACTGAATCAAATGCTGTATTAAACTCACATGCTGATTAGAACAGAATAGCGTGGGGTCTGGAATTAGAAAAAGATACAAGTCGTTTTAAGTGAACATTTAATTGCACACAATGTCCACTTGCAGCAGAAGGATTCCCTATGTTTATTTTTCCCAGTCGCATTGTTCATACTGGCTGCCATCCATGCTTGAATGCACAATCACATCTAATTTAAATTGCAAAGCATATTAATGTGCTTGCTCACAATGGTTGACCTGAAAATTATTTTTCTGCATGTAAGATGAATGCCAGGCTCATTTGACCACAGATGTGCAAATACAAGCATTTGCCTGCAGTGATGGCAATTAGTTTCCAAAGGTTTAATAGTAAGTGATAACTCACTAGCTTAGGCAGGTAATTGCAGTAATAAGCTTTAATAAATATTAGAATGAATGTGTAGCAAAAATAGACTGCAAGATCTGTAGCATGGCATGCATCTGAGTTAGATAGATTTTCACTTTTGTGGCTGTATTTTGTTCAGTATGGCTGTTATCCATTAATGAATGCAGACACAAAGTTTGCTCTGCCCAGGTTTCCCCTTCCAAACTGTTCAGCAAACAGTTTGGAATCAATTCATGGCTTTAGGTCAGTTCATCTGTGCAATTATTTCTCTTATTTTGTTTCTTTCCCAGGTTTTACTAAACCAAATCTCTCATCCACGAAGGGTCTCATTCAAAAGGGTCATCGGACCTGAAACGTTAACTCTGATTTCCCTGCACAAATGCTGCCAGACCGGTTGAGCTTTTCCAGCAACTTCTCTTTTTGTTTCTGATTTGCAGCATCTGTAGTCCTTTCGGTTTTTATTTGCATATGCTGAATATTTTGAATAAGAGCAGATAATGCTGGAAGCACACAGCAGATCTGGAAGCATCTGTGGAGAAAAAAAAAGTTAACCGTTCCTGTCTGTTTGTCTTTCCACAGATGTTGCCAGGCCTATTGTATACTACATGCATTTTCTGTTCTGATTACTGATCACTATTTCTTCTTTCGTGTCCTAACTTCAAAGTCTTAAACCACAAAATGAATACAAATTACCATTTGGAGATCTCAGCAAATGTTTCAAATGTAATTAACATGCTACCATTATTGACCATTGCCTGTAGTTTGTTCTCAACCAGTGGAAATAAACAATTTCCACAATCAAATTCTTGCTGCTGTTAAATCTGCAAACTGGCTGTTTTAATAAGAATCCTGTCTGCAATGATTGTCAGATTAAAACAGACTAGCAGCAATTTTTGCTGCTATCAATGTCCTGTCTTGACATGACCTGTAACCACACAATTAATGACAACCAGGGTGGGGTGGAATTTCTAATAAAGTGTAACTTCACTGACAGTTTTTTTCTTTCATTTGTAGGCTCTAACAGCTTTAATGTTGTGAGAAAAGTGTTTCTTTGAAGAGCAGAACAGCAAAAGTGTGTTTAACTAAGATGACATCTGGTACTACATGAGTGAATTTTGATGTTAGTTACATGAACCATAGGAGTTCACAACATGGGAAAGAGCCTGCGCCAACTCAGGACAGTTCAAAACTAATCACAATGTTCCCCCTTGACCTTGCAGCCCATTTTTTTGTAAATGATGCAATTGTCTCTGCTCGGTTACTTCCTCCAGCAAAGCATTCACCCTCCCAGCAACTTATAATACAAAGAAACATCTAAGTTTTTGTCTGGCTTTAATAAACATGAGAAAGAATATGTAGCACAAGTGGGCAGTAAGATCCAAAGCATGTCACATGTCTGAGTTAGATGAAATTTCTCAATAAATTTAAACTTCATAAGCATATTGCTTGTCCTATTAGACAAATAATCTGAGAGCCTGGACTAATGTTCAAGTCTGCTTGCAACAGCTGGAGAATTTAAATTTGACTGATTAAATAAATCTGGAACAAAAGCATGTGCCATTAGTGTTACCATAAAAATGCAGGGTTGCCATAAAAATCTAGCTGGTTAATTAATAACCTTTAGAGAAAAAAATTTGATGTCCTGAAATAGCCTAGATGATATATGACTCTAGACCACCAGTAATGTGCTTGATTCTGAAATGGTCTCCTGAAATGGCCTAGAAAGTCAGTCAATTGTGCCAAACCTCTTCAAGAAATTTGACAAGAAATAAAGCTAGAAGGACCAGCAGGCTTCAATCTAGGCATCAGAAATGTTAACTGTATACCCTGCCCAAATGACAGGCAACATTATCCTGAATAATATCTGAAACGTAAACAAAAATTGGAAGAAGTATTCTACGTGCCAGTAAAACAACAGCCTGATACAGTCATAATCATGTAATCATGCCTTTCAGCCAATATCCAAACTCCTCCAACACCATCCCTGGGTATGCTCTGTCACATCGCAGGGCCGACCTACCAGATGTGGATGCACCATGATATACAGTCAGATCATTCCTCCAATTCCTCAACTTCAACTCTGAATTCCATGAAGCCTCATCAAAGCTGGGCAAACATAGAAACCTCCTACCGATTACCATATATCATTCATTCTCAACTGAACACTACTAGAATAAAGAAGTGGTGCAATGAGCATATTCTAGCTAATGACTTCAATACTATCGACAAAGAGTCATTGTCTAGCATTAGAGCAAATTAGGCTGTTGTATCCTGAGAGACATATCTCCTAGACATGCCCATGACAGTTGACCAGAGAACCAACAAAAATGAAAATCCTACTTGACCTTGTCTTCCTATTACAGGTGCGCCTATGCCGTGAAGGTAGTAGTGGCCACTGCATGGTTCTTATGGAATTTAAGTTCTGTCTTCACAATGAAAACACTCTCCACCACATTATGCGCCACTAGCATCACGCTAAATGGAATGGATTCGGCTCAGAACAGATTTCAGAACTGAAAACGAGGTATCCAAGAAGCACTGTGGGCCATTCGCTTCACCACAATCAGTAATCTCATAGCCTTGCACATCCCTCATACTATCATCATCATGATGCCAGGAAACCAACTCTGATTCAACGAGTAATGTAAAAGAGCATATCGAAAGGAGCCTGGTGAAGCTGCAATATAGGAAAATACATACTAAACAATACAAGGAACATGCAATTTGATTTGATTTATTATTGTCACATGTACTGAGATACAGTGAAAATATTGGGCTGTGTTCACACCTCTTTGTAATTTCTTGCATTCTTTGGCAGAACAGTTGCCATACCAAGCTGTGATGCATCCAGGCCGAGTGCTTTCTATGGTGTATCTATAAAAATCGGTAAGAGTCATTGTGGATATGCCGAATTTCCTTAGCCATCTGACGATCTAGAAGATGCCTCAAGATTGCTCCTCCTCTGGCAATTGCTTCAAGGGGATTTGAATCCAATGCTCCGTGCCATCCAAAATTATTAGTCCAGCGACATTGTACTGTTGTACTTCTTTTCCATATCCAGAAGTGCACTTACAAGTGCCGCTATTGCATTATTAATTAAAGAAACATTAACAGTTGTGAGGACGGACGTTACATGAAATGAAGCCCACAGAATTCAGAAACAAAGAGAAAGGGGTGGCCACAGTGATAGGTGTGTACTATGGAAGACACATATTGCGAGTCAAGACAGAACCAAATATGTAGGCAAATTTCTGATTGCAAAAACAAAAGGGAAAAGTAGTAGGAACTTCAATTGACTAAATGTCATAGAACATAGAACAGTACAGCACAGTACGGGCCTCTCGGCCCATGATGTTCTGCTGAACTTTTACCCGATTCCTAAGGTCTATCTAACCTCCACCCCTACCTTATACTATCATCCATATGCCTATCTAACAGCTGATTAAATGTTCCTAATGAGGCCAACTCCTCTACCCTCTATGGCAATGCTTTCCACGCCCCTACCACTCTCTGAGTAAAGAACCTACCTCTGACATCTCCCCTATATCTACCTCCACTCACTTTAAAACTATGCCCCCTTGTTTAATAGCTACCTCCACCCGAGGAAAAAGTCTCTGGCTGTCTACTCTATCTATACCTCTGATCATTTTGTACACCTCTATCAAGCCACCTCTCATCCTTCGTCGTTCTAAAGAGAAAAGCCCTGGCTCTCTCAACCTTTCCTCATAAGACCTTCCCTCTATTCCAGGCAACATCCTGGTAAATCTCCTCTGCACCTTTTCCAAAGCCTCCACATCTTTCCTGTAATGAGGTGACCAGAACTGAACACAATACTCCAGATATGGCTGAACCAGGCCACTGGGATATATACAGTATGAAAGGCAGACTGGGCACTAAAGTCTTGAATTGCATTTAAGAGAAACTTTTTAGCCACTACAGAGCAGAGATGGTGTAATTTTAGCTTTTATCTTAGGAAATGAAGCTGAGGAGGTGAATGAAGCAGCAATTTGTGACCGTTTTGGGACAGTGGTCAGAACACCCAGTTAGATTGAGCATCATTCTGGAGATGATTTATAACACAAAGTAATTATTTTCTTCCTATTTGAATTTGTTCTTCTTATTCTTCCATCAAGTGTTCTTTTTCCATCTCAAAAACTTTCTCTCTCTTGCCTGTACTGTATCCTCCCTTCGTCTCAAACCCTTAATCTCACGCTCTTATTAAGCTCAGATTTCACTTCACCAATGTCCTTCATACAAGACTCTTAGCCTTGAGTTTTCATTAATTCTGACTTGCCAAAATCTTCACTCTCTGAATCCTGCCACTGCTCCATTCCAAATGCCCATCTCGCCTCATTCTTGCCAAATTACACGAGCGTATCACCTCCCCAACCTTATAGTTTGCGAGTGAATTTAAATGCTTCCTTTTACTTACAAATACATCCAATGTCTTATGGCATCCAATCATTGAAATTTCCTGTGTTATGTTCACTTCCATGCTCTTTGATCTGAATCTCACTACTCAAGCTCTTTTCTTTATTTCACTCTACGGTTGTTTATATTCATTTACATGATGAAGGCATCTCTAGCTGGGCCAGAATTTACTGCCCATCCCTAATTGCCTGGAGGGCAGTTAAGAGTCAACCACATTGCAGTGGGTCTGCTGCCACATGTAGGCCACAACTTGGTAGTTTCCTTCCCTAAAGGACAATAGTGAACCAGTGATTTTCTGCAGAAGGTCCAGACCCGAAATGCCAACTTTCCTGTTGCTCTGATGCTGCTTGGCCTGCTGCATTCATCCAGCTCTACACCTTGTTATCTCAGATTCTCCAGCATCAGCAGTTCCTACTATCGGTGAACCAGATGATTTTTTTTTCCAACAATCGACAATAGGTTCATGGTCAGTGTTTGGTGCCTTAACTGCAGTTTTTTAAAATTAAATTCAAATTTCATTACTGGCTGTGGTGGGATTTAAAATCCTATCCCCAGAAAATTTCTTTGGTCTCTGTGTTAGTGGTCCAGCGAGAATACCGTTAGGTCATTGCCTCCCCCGATGGCATTTAAGCGTCTCAGTTCTATTATCTGGACCTTTATCCATGAATACGGCTAACTGTCTACTTTTTCTCTACTGTTATTAAATAATCTTAAACTCTTTTTGCTTTGGTCACATTTGTTGACCATCTTCTGTAGGCTTGGTGTCAGTCATTTTTCTCACCATGAAACCTCTTGGAAGTAATTTTTTGTCTTAAAGATGTTAAACAATTGTAAGTTGTTGTCATAATTACCATATCTTCTTTCTTTGTTTTCTTGTAGGTTATATAAATGTTTAATCCTTGACATTTTCACTTCTCAGCCTCTGCTTAATTATTTTCCAATATCATGCCTTTTCTTTTCTTTTGCATCATTGTGCTTTATTTAAAAATAATCTGTTTACAATTTGGAGATTGAAATTGAAACTGTAATTACTTGAAGACAACTTCAGACAGGGGTCAGATCTAGTTAAAAAGAGAGCATTATTGAATTTTGTTCTGGAAAACCGTAAATGTATATCATGCAAACATAACGTAAACATAATCAACACTATGATAAAATAAATTCATGAGAAACAAAAATAATTCCTACATTCTTTTAGATTTTCTGTGTTATTGAGAATACATGCTGACAAAGAGAGTTCGTTTTTAAAAAGACTGCTGGTTCTACTGTCTTTCCTATTCTCACAGTGCCATAAGGCAAGCTTGAGGGGGAAGTACATAACCTCTGCAAACCTCTGCATTATTATAAGGCAACATGTCTGCCATTAACAAGCACTTATTTGACTGAAAATCTGCTTACTATTTTCTCTTAAAATGTATAAAGTACAATATCACTGGAAAAACATCATTGTAAAATGTATAATGCTTTGCTGAGATTATAAAATTAATCACAAAATCCAACATTTCATGGAGCACATTTTACCCAGTTCATTTCTGTGCTCTAGTCTACTCTTAATTATGTCTTCATATACTGAAAAAAGAATCAACAGAGCACTTAACCTGAAGGAATGACTTCCATTCATCTCATCTTCCTGGTTGCCAAACCTAACATGATAAAGATATTGCTCACTAAGTACCATTTTTATTCTTTTGGTCATAGAGTTTTAGAGTAATAGAGCATGGAAACAGACCCTTCTGCCCACCTTGTCCATGCCGACCGGACATCCCAATCTGACCTAGTTCCATTTGCCAGCACTTAGCTCATATCCCTCTAAGCTCTTCCAACCCATGTATCCATCCAGACGCCTTTTAAATGTCATAATTGTACCCACCTCCATCACTTCCTCGGGCAGATCATTCCATACACTCACCGCCCTCTGCCTGAAAAAAAGTTGTCCCTCAAATTCCTTTTAAACCTTTCCACTCCCACTTTAAACCTATGGCCCCTTGTTTTGGGCTCCACTACTCTGGGTAAAATACCTCAGCTACTCACCATATCCGTGACCCTCATGATTTTATAAACCTCTTTAAGGTCAACCCTTAGTCTCCGATGCTCCAGAGAAAATAGCCCCTGCATATTCAGCCTCTACCTAAAGCTCAAACCCTTCAATCCAGGAAACATCCTTGTAAATCTTTTCTGAACACTTTCAAGTTTAACAAAATGTTTCCTATAGCAGGGAGACCAGAACAGAATGGAATAATCTAAAAGTTGTCTCACCAATGCCCTATACAGCTGCAACATGACATCCCAATTCCTATACTCAATGCACTGACTAATGAAGGCAAGGGTGCCAAATGCCTTCTTCCCCAACCAGTCTTCCTGTGGCTCCACTTTCATGGAATTATACACCTGCACACCACATCTCTTCATTTGCCAACAGTCCCCAGGGCCTTACCTTTAACTGTAAGAGTCCTGCACTGATTTGCCCTACCAAAATATAGCGCCTCACATATATCTAAATTAACCTCATATCTGCCATCCTTCAGCCCATTGGCCCATCTGATCAAGGTCCTGTTGGACTCTAAGATAATCTTCTTCACAGCCCACTACAGCAATTTCCATCAATGGTGGCTATTAACGCAGAAAAATATCCATAGACCTAACTTTTTCCTGTTGTCTTAAAATATTCTGATGAGATGGCATTCTCTGGAATGTACAGAATGATTCTTTTGATAACAAGTGGGGTAACTGCAATCTCAATAGTAACAGATATACATATAATTCACTGCACCTCAAAAGGTTTGCTTTTTTAATACTAACCAATAGGTGCTGTCTGCATTACAGTCAATTGACCTTGAAAAGTAGTACACGCTAAAGATAGTATATGTTTATAACATATTTTCCTCACGAACCAGCAGCCATACTGATGGTTACCTAAGCCTTTTACATTAAGTTGAAAGAACACTGCTTAGACATCAGCTCATGCCTTTGGGAGAAATGTCACTGACCCATCTTGCAATTACAAAGACTAACAGCTTAACAATCACGTGATTACTCATCTGAATGACAGAAACGCATGCTCGTCTGCTTTAAACATGGATTAAATGAGCACATTCTGTTAATCTTTATGCAAAAATTCCTTTTTTTGTCAACCAACTCCAGTCCTACTAGGCATGTTTAGTGTCCTGAAAGTGCTGCTAGTCTCAAATCCATTTGATATCTGTTGTCATGGTAACCAATGCAGAATGACATGCTAATCAACTCAGATCCTACTGTTCACAAACAACCCTAAAAGACTAGCCACGCAAGCAACTACCGCCTTGAAATTTTCCACACAGCTCAGCACAGTCTCAGAGGAAGAGAGGTTAATATAATGGATTACTCTACACAGATCAGGAAAATCAAAACAAGCACTTAATGCAAATTTTATTTCAAAACAAAATCAGTCACAGATCAAATTCACGGTTATCTGAGAAAAAATACAGTTCAGGTCGGGATCAATTCAGCTGTGTTTTCTTTGTTCTATTACAGCTAACAATTGACTAAAGCATGCAATTGTTCGCAGGGTAATTTGTATAATCACCAACTTCACTTCATTTGTTTTGAGGGCACCAAGTACAATATATTTATTTTCTTCAAAGAATTAGAACATAGAACATAGAACAATACAGCGCAGAACAGGCCCATTTTAATTAAGAATGTTTGCACCAAATTGCCAATATTGCAATTCAATCAAGACTCTATTTAAAAGAAACCTTATTTTTCCGATCAATTTGGCCAGCAATGCATTCCACCCATTTTACCAAACTCATCATTTTAAATGTGGATCAGCCAGGCAAGTTGCAGTTTCTGAGATAATGGGAACTGCAGATGCTGGAGAATCCAAGATAATTAAATGTGAGGCTGGATGAACACAGCAGGCCAAGCAGCATCTCAGGAGCACAAAAGCTGACGTTTCGGGCCTCTGATGAAGGGTCTAGGCCCGAAACGTCAGCTTTTATGCTCCTGAGATGCTGCTTGGCCTGCTGTGTTCATCCAGCCTCACATTTTATTATCTTAGGTTGCAGTTTCTTATCTCTCTATTCAGCCATACCCTGGTCCCATTTCCAAGGCAACATATGGTACAGTGAAAAATGCTTTGTGATACCTATCATATGCATCATTTTAACTGATAGGCAGTGAGGTAGGACTGCTTGGATTAGGAAGGTTTGGTTGGACAAGCTATTAATTTGAAAAAAGTCACTGAAATAATTTTCAAGTTAACATCTAGAGGATGAGATCTCATTGTATTTTCATTTTAAAGAGTCAGAAAGGAGACCACTGATTTAATTATATGGATAATCATCAAAAAGAAATAGACTACAAATTTTTTCTAAGATTGTTAACTATTCAAAGTTTTGGCTTCAGAGGTATATTTCTGTTTAACCATTTAATTAGTTTTCTTATATTGGTTTAAAAGGTTCAATATTTTTCCTGTGAGATTTTTGAATCAGCTTTAGCTGATTAAGTAAAAATAATCTTGAAAAACATTAGTTATTTCTATAAAAAGCAGAAACATTGCTTTATTTTTGGTAAGGTGTAGTAAAGACAAAGCACGCATTTTCAGATTCATTCGCACAGTGCAATTATGACAAATAAAATTAAAACTGTCATATGCGTAGACACAGTGGCATAGATCTAAACAGGACAAGAGATAAAATGTGGGACAGACAAGTGATTGACCAAGACAAATACCCACGGAAGTTAAAAAATTTAAAAATATTTTATCCAATCTTGTTGTTTGTAGGCATTCTCGACTACCCGCTACTAACATTAAAACATTGCCACATTCACAGTTATCTGTATACATGTCAAAACATTTACAACATGTAACTGATGGGCAAATAGAACACAATGAGACCAAGCTCAAAAACAGACCCAGAGCAGACAGACATACAGCCAGATAGACATAAATGTGTATTGCCACCACAAGCTAAGGTCCAGGAAGCATTCAGATTGAATTCAAATACTGATTTGATAAATACTAGCATCAAGTTACACATTTTGGCTCTAGAGCAGATCTCGGTGTATGTAGAAACAAATGTTCTAATCTTAGAAGTAAGCACAAAAAATGTCATCATTCATCAAGATTAAGTAGATTTGATTTAAATTTTAAAAGTTCGAAGCATGTTCCAAGTATGAGTTACAAGCTATGTGACTTTAATCTGCTTTTGGCATATAGGGGTGTGGAAGGTCATCCAGCCTATTTTAGTTCATAAATCCTAAAACACACACCTCCCAGTTTTTGCATCAGATTGCTTATTAAATAATTGTTTTTTGCACCCATTCCTCTTTAGGAAATTTATTTCACGAGTTGATTATACTGAGTGATTAAATACTTCCTAATCACTGTACTAAAATTACTACTTAATAGTTCAAGCCTGCAACCCCTCTTTTAAACTGATTCACTCTCACTTAATAACGCAGAACTAATATTGAGTGTTGACCTGTGGATTCTCTTTGAACTGCTTTCAGATTTTGAAAGTCTTTCATTTTTCTTGACATTCAATATGGTAACTTACTGAAGTTGTAGTCTAACCAGAGCATTAAATTAATTGATCATTAATTCACTTTACACATAATCTACTCTCTCAGCTGTATGCTCAACATTTTATTTGTTTTGTTGATTGTTGCTCTTCATTGGTTTTGCCCACTCATCCTATTCATCCAACCAATCCCATTGACTAGGCTAATTGATGTGCCCACTCATCCTACTCCTCCCTCTGTGGTGAGAACATGATGTATTCACCCCCCTCGGCATATAAGGCCTAAATTCTAGATGGAGCATGTACTCAAATGTTTGCAAAAATTGAGTTGTTCTAATGTCATTATGTCTTTATGCCAGGGCATGAGGCTCCAGGTCCTGCTAAAGAAAGTAACACAGTTTAGTGCTGGTGGGCCTTCTCTAATGCTAAACCTGTTACAGAGACCAGCAACTTCAACCTAATTTTTGCCACTTATTATTATCCCTTTAACAACTGAATCAGTCTGATGCTACTCTGTATATGTAACCAGACTATGAGAACTGCCACTGCATCCTAAAATCTGTTCACTAGGTAAATTCATGTGTAAAATGATGAATGCTCTTAATAATTTAATATAAAATAACAGATAAATGCTCCAAAGGGAACACTTCAATTCACTGGAAAAAGAAATAAGCAGATTCGTGTCTCTGACAATAATTCAACGAAGAGGCCTAAAAGGGTCAATAAGTGACATTAGTTTAAAGACAATGAAGAAAATATGGGTCAAAATTTATCTGCCTAATTTAAAATCATATAGCTTCTCTTGTAATACATGCTGTCTTGCAGTCTCCTGTTCTACACAGTCACTTTTAGTGAATCAATTGATGATGTTCTTTAAATAAGAATCAAATAATTGATAGATGTAATTACTTCTAAAAATAACAAAGCTGTGCTTCCTTATTACAATAATTTAAGTAATTTAATTAGCAACAGGCTGCCATTGAATTCACACCGAGAACAAAACACAGGTATTGTCATTAACACTGCATTGCACTGCTATTATTCACAGCTCAGTGCAACCAATTTTATTTGGAATATGTGCTGCTGGGAATGAAAGAGGCAAGGCATGACTATTAGAGGTTTCTTTGATTATTCACTTTCTGACACTGACTTATAATATCTAAATTTAATCATATTAATTACATGCCAAAAAAACCCCAGGTGCCTTTACATAAAGCTATTTATTTGTATTCTTTATATTGGACAATATATGTGGAATGCAAAATGAGGCTTTGTATTGTAACTGAGCGTGCTATTCCTCTGGCTATGTCAGTGAAGCGGATGCGTGATGAAAAATGCATGCTAATTTTGTAGGTAGGGCATTGCATATATTTAACATGAAGCATGGTATTTTGTTGCTGCCAAACACATATATGCTTGATAGTGCATGTAATGTAGCCACTCTTATATGTCAGAGACACTGACTGAGTTGCCATGACTACAATGGCAGTAAGTAAGCTTCCTTTCTTTCTGTCATTTTCAACAAAATTGTTTTACAGCACAAAGGAACAGAAAGTGTCCACTTTAAATTCACGTACCTAGCATTGGCATATATGTTATATTTGGAGAGAGATATTGGACACGATTATCGTAAAAGAGCAAACAAAATTCAAATACCATTACAGAGTAATTCCCAGTCCCTTTCTTCACACATTGTGGAATAATTATTTTAAATGCAATCTAATACTATAAGCAAGCATTACTGAACACTTGCAAATGTTGTATACTGAATGCTAATGGTACAATATATATCCAGCATTATATCTGTTTTTGTTTGAGTTTTTTTTTCTGGAGTCCTATTTCCCTTCCTTAATACAATATTCCCTGTTGGCCATTTATGCCTGTGATGATTGATCTTGTTCCTTCTTTTGCTTTCCTTGCAGTCCTCAGGTAACATTTCAGCACCATACTACCACTGACAAAGCATAATTTTCTTCATCTCTGCTCATGCATATCTGATTTTAAAATTTAACATTTCACATGATTAACTATTCTTTCACGTTTAACAAATATACTAATTACTTTCACACATTTCTAAAACAGCCATGTTGTGAACTATTTACAAATGTTTTGCATAAAAACCAAGACTCTAGTCTCTAGTATGTAGATAATGGTTGCTGCTTTATTTTATACAATGAATTCATTTTGAGCATATGCTATGATAATTATTGTCCTAAGATATATACTAATGTCTGGAATAGTACTTTTAAAGGTAATAGTGCATCTGAGAACTTTAAAAAAGAATTCTATCTGTCGACCATTTAAATAAGGAAAAGCACTTAAAAGAAAAGAAACAGCAGGAAACAAAACTACAGGGTTTGCATGGTACATATGTGAATTTAAAAAAAAAGTACTGTTACAAATTGGATATCTCTGCAAACAGATTTACACAGTTCAAGACACTGAGCATGAGGTGATTAGTCTTGAAAGTAAAGCCCTGTCTCCAACGCTGGGTGAGAATGAAATTCAGTAATAGATTTACTTAAATTTGCAATTCCATCAGAATCCCAAGGAAGGGGTTCTATTGATGCCATAACCTGTTGGGGTGAAGATTAAGTGGATTGTTAGTTATCTTAACACCAATATTAAATTGCTGTCACACAACTGTTCAAAAACCATTTGGTGGTCAAATTTGCCTTGCTGCATTAAACAAAATTGTAGTGGAAATGCATCAGTTAAACAATATTGTAAATATTTTAATAATTTTGATTGAAATTATTTTGTTTGTTTGGCTAGGTACATCAGTTGAAGGGTGGGAGCTGGAGTTAGATATGATGTTGGTTAGCTCAGTTAACTAGATATTTGGTGTAAGGTTCAGATTGATGCCAACAAGCTAAAAGCCAATTTTCATCCAGAACCAGGATTATCTTTAGTTATGAGGAAAGTTTGGGGATGTTGGGACTGTTCTCCTCGGAAAAGAAGGTGATTTAATAAAAGTTTTCAAAATCGTGAGAAGGCAGGATAGTGCAGATAGAGAAAAACCTTTCCTGCTTGTTAAAGTATTGAGAACCAGAATGTACAGTTTTAAAATAACTTGAAAACGAAGCAATGTGATGACTCCTTTCAGTCTCAGATTTCCAAACCTGAATGAATAGACAGTGTCTATTGCTGAATGAAAGGTCCGCATTTTATATTTCTGATTTGTTTCTTGCCAAATAAAGGTATCAAGCTGGTGTCTGTGCTTTTCCATGGATTCCTGGTGTCCATATTTTTAGAATTTATTTCTGCATTATAGATAATCATTCCTTTTGAATTTATGCTGGATGTACACTGAATAGTATTGGTCTGTTTAAAAGCACACTGTGGTTCAATAATAAGAGAACAATCAAGTTTAATTGAATCTTGAAGAATATCTTCGTTTTTTGGAACAGCATATTCGTTGCATAGAGGGATATGGTCCCCAGAAGGTTAAGGGGTTTTAGTTGTGACAGGCAGCATGTCGGTACAGGCTTGAAGGGCCAAAGGGCTTGTTCCTGTGCTGCAATTTTCTTTGTTCTTTGCTCTTTACTAGTCAAGCAACAGCCTGACATAGTCATACTCACAGAATCATACCTGACAATGTCCTAGACACCACCATCACCATCCCTGGATATGTCCTGTTCCGCTGGAAGGACAGACCCAGCAGAGGTGGTGGCACAGTATTAATCAGCCAAGAGGCAGCTGCCCTGGGAGTCCTCAGCATTGACTCTGGACCCCATGAAGTCTCATGGCTTCAGACTAATCATAGGCAAGGAAACCTCCTGCTGATTACTACATACTGTCCTCCATCAACCAATGAATCAGTACTCCCCATGTTGAACCACACTTGAAGGAGCACTGAGGATGGTAAGGGCCCAGCATGTGCTCATGGTGGAATGTCAATGTCCACCATTAAGAGTGGCTCAGCAGGAACACTACTGTCTGAGCTGGTCAGATTCTAAAGAACTTAACTGTTCGAATGGGTCTGTGGCAGGTGGTGAGGAGAAAACATATTTGATCGCATCCTTACCAAGCTGCTGCCTGCAGATGCATCTTTCCATGATATCACCAGTGAGAGAGAACATCACACAGTCCTTTTGGAGATAGTCCCACCTTCAGATTGAGTGTAACTTCTATCACGTTGTAATGCACTAACATAATGCTAAAGAGACAGACTTTGAACACACCTAGCAATTCAAGACTAGACATCCATAAGGCACTGTGGGCCACCAACTGCAGCAGAATTGTCTCCAAACAATCTGCAACCTCATGGCCTGGCATATCCCCTACTCAACCATTACCAGCAAGCTAGGTGATCATAGAGTCATAGAGTCATGCAGCACAGAAACAGACCCTTTGGTCCAACTGTCCATGCTGACCAAGTTTACCAAGCTTAACCTTTCCCATTCACATACCTGTCCAAATATCTTTTAAATGTTGTAACTATACCTGCATCTATCACTTCATGTGGCAGTTCATTCCAAAAATGAACCACTATCTGTGTAAAAAGGTTACCCCTCAGGTCCTTTTCAAATCTTTCTCCTCTCGCCTTAAAATAAGCCCCCTAGTTTTGAACTCACCCATCTTAGGCAATGATATTTGCTGGAAGGCATGCCAGGAGCAGTCTTGAGCATACCTAAAAATGAAATGTCAACCCAGTGAAGCTATAAACAGGACTACATGTATGTCAACAGCATAGGCAGCAAGCGATAGACAGAGCTATGCGGTCCTACAACTAATGGATCAGATCTTAGCTCTGCAGTCCTGTTACATCCAGTCATGACTGGTGATGAACAATTAAACAACTCACTGAAGAAGGAAGCTCCACAAATATCCCCATCTTCAATAATGGGAGAGCACAGTACATTAGCACAAAAGATAAGGTTGAAGCATTTGCAGCAATTTCAGCCAGAAGTGCTGAATGGATGATCCATCTCAGCTTCCTTCAGTGGTTCCTAGCATCACAGATACTAGTCTTCAGCCAATTTGATTCACTGCATGTGATATCAAGAAACATAGAACATAGAACATAGAACAGTACAGCACAGAACAGGCCCTTCAGCCCACAATGTTGTGCCGACCATTGATCCTCATGTATGCACCCTCAAATTTCTGTGACCATATACATGTCCAGCAGTCTCTTAAATGACCCCAATGACCTTGCTTCCACAACTGCTGCTGGCAACGCATTCCATGCTCTCACAACTCTCTGCATAAAGAACCTGCCTCTGACATCCCCTCTATACTTTCCACCAACCAGCTTAAAACTATGACCCCTCGTGCTAGCCATTTCTGCCCTGGGAAATAGTCTCTGGCTATCAACTCTATCTATGCCTCTCATTATCTTGTATACCTCAATTAGGTCCCCTCTCCTCCTCCTTTTCTCCAATGAAAAGAGACCGAGCTCAGTCAACCTCTCTTCATAAGATAAGCCCTCTATTCCAGGCAGCATCCTGGTAAACCTCCTCTGAACCCTCTCCAAAGCATCCACATCTTTCCTATAATAGGGCGCCCAGAACTGGACGCAGTATTCCAAGTGCGGTCTAACCAAAGTTTTATAGAGCTGCAACAAGATCTCACGACTCTTAAACTCAATCCCCCTCTTAATGAAAGCCAAAACACCATATGCTTTCTTAACAACCCTGTCCACTTGGGTGGCCATTTTAAGGGATCTATGTATCTGCACACCTCTGCATGCCTCTGTGATTGTGCCTTAATGCTAATATTTAAATAAAATCTTCCCCAAATCAACCATCCAAACCAGTTGTTAACTGGAAACTCAGACAACCATCCTAGTTCAGCTGTTCCCAGTTTGCCAGTTGAGTTATTTCCAGCGTGACCAATAAGCCGTTTAAAGTTAATGTCCGAGCTACTTCCATGAGACTGTATGCAGGGTGAATAGCTTATGAAAAATGGCTATAAGTAATACTTTGATTGGACATATTGGATAATGCAAAGGTTAAGGGCTCTGACAACATTCTGACAATAGTACTGAAGACTTGTGCTCCAGAACTTGCTGCTCCTCTAGCCAAGCTCTTCCTGTACAGTTACACCACTGGTGTCTACTGACAATTTGAAACATTAGCCAGGTTTGTCCTGTACACACACACACAAAAACAGGATTAATCCAACCCTGTCAATTACTGCCCCATCAGTCTACTCTCAATCAAAAGTAAATTGGTGATAGGTATCGTTAACAGTTATATCAAGCAGTATCCGCTCAGCAACAACCTGCTCAGTGACGTTCTGTTTGAGTTGTGTCAGTCACTCAGCTCCTGACTTCATTACAGCCTTGGTTCATACATGGACAAAAGAACTGAACTCCAGAGGTGAGATAAGAGTGACCACCCTTGCCATCAAGGCCACATTTGATTGACTGTGACATCAAGGAGCCCTAACAAAACTGAAATCAGTGGGTATCAGTGTACTGATTCGAATCATACCTGACGCATAGGAAAGTGGCTGTGATTGGTGGAAGTCAGTCTTCTCTGTTAAAGGACGTCACTGCAAGAGTTCCTCAGTATAGTGCACTCGGCATAACCATCTTCAGCTGCTTCATCAACAATCTTCCCTCAATCATAAAGTCAGAAGTGGGGATATTCACCAATGATTGCTCAATGTTCAGCACCACTTGCAATTCATCAGATACTGAAGCAGCCCATACTCAAGAGCAACAAGATCCGGACAATATCCAGGCTTTGGTTAATAAGTGGTAAGTAACACTCACACCAAACAAATGCTGGACAATGACCATCTGCAATCTGAGATAATCTAATTTTGATATTCAATGGTGTTACCATCACTGAATTCCCCCACTAGCAATGCCCTGAGGTTACCATTGACCATAAATTTTACTGAGCTTACTGCATAAATACAGTGGTTTCAAAAGCAGCTCAGAGGCAATGAATATTTTGGCAAGTAACTCACCTCTTGACTCTCCAGAGCCTGTCCACCATCTACAAGGCACAAGTCAGGAGTGTGATGGAATACTCCCCACTTGCCTGGATTGGTGCAGCCTCAGCAACACTCAAGCTTGGTGCCAACTAGGATAAAGCAGCCCGCTTGATTGGAACCTCATCCACAAACATTCACTCCCGCTACCATTGACAGCCAGTAGCAACAATGGGTACTATCTGCAAGTTACACTGCAAAAATTTGCTAAAGATGCTTACACAGCACCCTCCAAGTGCACAACTCCTTTCATTTGGAAGGACAAGGGCAACGGATACATGAGAACATCACCACATTCGAGTTCTCTTTGAAACCATTCACCATCTTGACTTGAAATATATTGCTGTTCCTTCACTGTCACTCAGTCAAAATCCTGGAATTTCCTCCTTCAGGGCACTGTGACTCAACCAACAGCATGTGGATCACAATGGTTCAAGAAGGCAGGTCACCACCAGATTTTCAAGGGCAACTAGGGATGTGCAGTAAACGCTGGCCAGTCAGTGTGCCATGACTGAGTAAAAAAAAATTGAAATTCCTGGGCTCATTAGAAGTGCTGAATAAACGTTGGTAAATTTTAAAACCTGGCTTTGATAAGTTAAGATTGACGATCAAGTGGTCATGAAATGAAATGGCATGGATGATGTAATACTTCATAAAATATAAGGTCATAGCACTGGATAAAACAGATCTTTGCATCACTGAATTACATGAGTCCTTGGCATTCTCCATGCAACAAAATAACTTCAATATTGTTAAACATCATTTGTACACAGTTATTATTAATCTCAGTGGTTTATTAGGCAAATGTTTGCTGTATAAAATGCAGATATCCTTATGGATCAACAAACTTTCTCCTTCCCTTCATAATGATATTTTTAATTGCATTACAAATGTGTTTAATTATTAATATTCATTTTTAATTACTAGTCCTTGAATGCCTAAACTAAGTGAAAACACAGCAATTATCACGATATTTATTATTTCAAACAGCTACCAATGGAAATTTTGAAGTTCCATCAAGCCTTCAAAATTCTACATGAGTGAGAGTTTCTTTGTGATTGAAACAAAACATCACACAAATTCTTTCTTCAAACTTGTCACACAATATTTCTGACTAGCGGAACTTTTAAGAATATTAGCTTTTCAAAATAAAATTAAACAATCTGATCTTTAATTTCATAACAACCAATGTTGCAATTGTGTTGAACATATTCATAGACTACACTAAATAATTCAAAAATCTGTTCATTGACAGAACAATCTTTGTTTCCATGGATTTTGGTTTTTGCTCAAAGTCAAATCTGTGGCTAGCAGGGCTTGGAAATGAACTACTCCTTCTCAAACAGTATGCAACCCAGGCAGTACTAATTTATGAAAGTATAGTTATCACCTTACCAACTTTATGTGACCTATTCAAAAGGCTTTGCACAAAACCACGTACACCACGATTATAGTGAAATAATTCTATTCACCTCAAAAATGATATGCATTCTGGCATAGCTTACTATTTCCTCTTCCTAAGAATTGATGTCAATGGCATCTTTATCAATGCTTATTCTTGTCTTCAGTGCTCTCACTTGTGCTATTTCATCAGAATGTGAGAGCTATAAGACTCTGGAAATGCACACACATTTTAGCCTTTCTAGCTTTTGGCATTTTAGACAGTTGAAACATGAGGATACACTGAGTTGAATATTCCCAGCCCCTCAACAATGTTAACTATGGTGAGTCAGTTGGGAAAATGTAGCAAGATTGGAGAATTAGATTCATGACAGTGAGAAAATAAGTCTGATTTTCCATCCAAGGTTTGAACAGGGAAATAGCAATCTCACTAGTGTGTTGTGAGAGGCCTATTTGCATGCATTTACATCCCATCAATCTCTAATTTGTATGCAATTTTGTATTCTCCCACATGGTGGAGAGAATCTAAACAGTGACAATTCCCAATGTGAGGTTCAAAGCCAACACCTGATGGAATCACCTCGACACTTGCTTCTCCAAGCATCCATCCCCATCTGAGGAACTTAACATTGGATAGGCACCAGCCTCACCACATCATCATGGAGCATTAATGCATGGAATACACTCTACCACTTCAATGCTGCACTTTGGCGCTGACTGACGCCATTAGCAACAATGCTGCTGCAAGGCCACTTTGCACACAGAAACTGACATCCACCTCATGTATCAGTACATGGTGCATCTCAAGCTTTTAGCTTGCTTTCTTTGAGCTCTTGGATGCTTGTAGAATTTCTACCTTGCTTTGCCTTTTTGTGCGTCACCACAACATTCAGAACTTATAGACTTATAGTCAAATTGACAATAGTTTCAATTCTAACCCTTTTGTTTCGATTCAATTTTCTAATTATTGACACTCTTAAATGATTCAAGAAAGTAGATGTCACAATAATGCAACTTCCAAACACACAAATTCCAATTCACCAATTAATGCAAAAATCAACATTGTTAAAATGTGATGACAAAGTGTGAAGCTGGATGAACACAGCAGGCCAAGCAGCATCTCAGGAGCATTTCTGCTCTTGAGATGCTGCTTGGCCTGCTGTGTTCATCCAGCTTCACACTTTGTTATCTTGGATTCTCCAGCATCTGCAGTTCCCATTATCTCTGATCACAATTGTTAAAATATGAACTTTTTTATTTTCATGCATGTTCAGCCTCAAACATATTGCATACAACATTACTTACTGTGGGTATTGCATAGGATAACCTCATAAACATTATCCAGTGAAACTCAAGATAAACTGTTTGTTTATGAATGAAGATCAAACAAATATCAAGATGCAAACTGAGATAACAAAGCGTGGAGCTGGAATAACACAGCAGGCCAAGCAGCATCTTAGGAGCTCAAAAGCTGGCATTTTGGGCCCAGACTGTTCATCAGAAAAGGGGGACGGAGAGGGGGTGCTGAAATAAATAGGGAGAGAGGGGGAGGCTGATCAAAGGTGGATAGAGGAGAAGATAGGTGGAGAGGAGCAGACAAGTTAAAGAGGCGGGGATGGAGTCTGTAGAGGTGAGTATAGGTGGGGAGATAGGGAGGGGGTAGGTCAGTCCATACAGGTCAAGGGGGCGGGATGAAGTTAGGAGGTAGGGAATGGAGGTGCAACTTGAGGAGGGAGAAGGGGATAGGTGAGAGGAAGAAGAGGTTAGGGAGGTGGGGACGACCTGGACTGGTTTTGGGATGCAGTGGGGGAAGGGGAGATTTTGAAGCTTGTGAAATCCACATTGACGCCATTGGGCTGCAGGGTTCCTAAGTGGAAAATGAGTTGCTGTTCCTGGAACCTTCAGGTGGCATCATTGTGACACTACAGGAGGCCCAGGATGGACCAAGCAACCGACATCCATTTCAAGCCCACCAGCTCCCACAGCTACTTGGAATACTTCTCCTCCCACCTACATTCTTGCAAAAACCTGGACCATCTCCAACACACCCTTCTCCTTCCTGGACCTGTCTGTCTCCATCTCAGGTAACCACCTAGCAACCGATATCCATTTCAAGTCCACCGACTCCCACAGCTACTCCTCCCACCCACCTTCCTGCAAACTATTCCCAATTTTTGGCCTCCGCCGCATCTGCTCCCAGGATGAGGCATTCCACTCCCGTACATCCCAGATGTCCTCATTCTTCAAGGACCGCAACTTCCCCCTGCAGTGGTTGAGAATGCCCTCGACCTTGTCTCCCACATTTCCCGCAGCTCATCCCTCACACCCTGCCCTCGCAATAACCGCCAAAAGAGAATCCCCCTTGACCTCGCAATAACCGCCAAAAGAGAATCCCCCTTGACCTCACATCATCCCACCAACCTCTGGATACAACGCATCATCCTCTAACCCTTCCACCATCTACAATCCGACCCCACCACCAAAGACATTTTTCCATCCCCACCCTTGTCCGCCTTCCGGAAAGACCACTCACTCCGCGACTCCCTTGTCCGCTCCACAATCCCATCCAACCCCACCACACCTGGCACTTTCCCCTGCAACTCCAGGAATTGCAACACCTGCTCCCACACCTCATCCCTCACCCTCATCCCAGGCCCAAAGATGACTTACCACATCAAGCAGATGTTCACATGCACATCTGCCAATGTGGTATATTGCATCCGCTGTTTCCGTTGTGGCTTCCTCTATATTGGCAAAACCAAGTGGAGGCTTGGGGTCCGCTTTGCAGAACACCTACGCTCGGTTCACAACAAACAACTGCACCTC
Organism: Stegostoma tigrinum; assembly: GCF_030684315.1. Taxonomy (NCBI): domain Eukaryota; kingdom Metazoa; phylum Chordata; class Chondrichthyes; order Orectolobiformes; family Stegostomatidae; genus Stegostoma; species Stegostoma tigrinum. Next base: position 33,361,213 of record NC_081375.1, read on the forward strand.
CCAGTCGCGAACCATTTCAACTCCCCCTCACATTCTTTAAACGCGTCCCCGCCTCCCTAACCTCTTCTTCCTCTCACCTATCCCCTCCTCCCTCCTCAAGCTGCACCTTCATTTCCTACCTCCTAACCTCATCCCGCCCCCTTGACCTGTCCGGACTGACCTACCCCCTCCCTATCTCCCCACCTATACTCACCTCTACCGGCTCCATCCTCACCCCTTTAACTTATCTGTCTCCTCCACCTATCTTCTCCTCTATCTACTTTCGATTGGCCTCCTGCTCTCTCGTTATTTATTTCAGCACCGTCTCCCCATCCCTCTTTTCTGACGAAGGGTCTGGGCCTAAAACATCAGCTTTTGTGCTCCTAAGATGCTGCTTGGCCTGCTGTGTTCATTCAGCTCCAAACTTTGTTATCTCGGATTCTCCAGCATCTGCAGTTCCCATTATCTCAAGATGTAAACTGATTTATTTTATGAGGAAGACAATAAGAGGAAAAAAGACATTTATGTGAGCATTTTTTGTTGTTAACTGCACATTACTTTAAATCCTATACTTATTTAAACCACAATATTACCTTTCAAAGACTTTTATCAGAAATTACCTGAATATATCACAAGATCAGCAAATATTTGCTTTTGTGCAGCAATACATATCAAACACTGTGATGTGTTATTAACTAGCTGACTTCCTGCAAGCCTCAGTATTCTGGGCCCATTCTGGGCTGCATACAATCTCAGCTACAGCCGATGGTTCCAACTTCCCTGGATTCAACGGCCTATTCTGAGGTTTGAATAGTCCACAACTCCACCTGTTTGCCTCTCAGTGGCCCCCCTCCCTGTTTCTTTGGTTCTCTGTGTCTACTCAGGCATCTTAATTGCCATTAGCTTCCTATCTGTTACATTACAGAAAACTAACTGGTAAGGCAGAAATGCATTCTTAAATGTTGCCTTTGCAGTGATTAATTCAGAAATTTCTGAAGGAAGTGCAATCACTGGTGACAAAAAGCTAATTTTCTTGTAGCTAGGAATTAATTTATTTTTGAAGTCTCTTCTGACTGAACCAGATGTTTTAAGATGAGCTGGTCAAGTTCTGAGAGCTCTCTTCCACTTTCATACAGAACCACAGATTGTTAGGATGAACATTGACAACAGCAAAATATCACTGTTCCAGTAAACCTGCAGTTTTCCCCTCCCTGGAGGGGAAGTAACAGGGCAGGTTGGCTCCAGAGAGAAACTCATTCCCTTCGAGCTCAGTAATGAAGTGCTAGATGAAGAAGGTAAACTTCAAATGTTTTCTAATCTACCTGTTATTATATATCTCTGCAGCAGGTGAGACTTGAACTCAGGTCTCCTGGTTTGAGAGGTAGGGACAGTCCCACTGTGCCACAACACTTTATTGATTATCAGCAGTGAAGGCCCTCACGTGATCTATTAATAGTCACTTGCAAGTTTCGTGTTGCCACTGCCTCCATCTCTTTCAGTCCGAACCTCTTTCTACCCCATGCACCTTCCTCCCTGATGGATACAAAACATGACAAGTTTCTGAACGCATGGTGACCTGCCTGCTGAGTTGGCGGCGTGTCTCCAGTTGCCTGAATCTAGGGCAATCAGAGGTCAGTATGATGTGCATTGTGGTGACCTCTGAAATACACTCCACTTCTTTTGCCACCCGTAAACCCACGCACCCCCCACACCCCGCAACCCCTCCAACCACACGACTTTCCTTGTAGTCCCAACCAGCAAAAAAGATAAAAATGAGTATGCCTTCTTGCTGCTGGAATAGGCCATGACAGTTGGACTTTAAGACCGAGGAGCTGCTGGTCCCTGATTTGCCTCTGCCTTCTCGCCTCCATCAGAATTAAGCTCTGGTTTGGTTGCGGCTTAGTCAACCTGACACCAACAGAAAGCCCTTAGGTGACCGAATTAATGACCACTTCAGGCCTCACCCCTCGGCTGCTGGTGTTAGCCCAGCTGAAGGTGGACCTGTCAATATGCACAGCAAATGTGCGGGCACTCTCTCATCTCTAGTGGGTGTCCGTGATCAAGAGACAAGCAAATTGGCCACAGCCTGTCAGATGTCAAAATGGAAAACTCCATAAATTTCGTTGAAAGTAATTTAATGACAAATCCATGCTTGTTGCCATAACAAGTGAAAAATAGAACACTATAATATTCTATTGATTTCCCCAAGGCTTCATTTAAGCTTTGCTTCCTTTTCTTTTTAAGTAGTAATGATATTTTTGGGAATCCACAAAATTATAGTAATTCAAGTAATCAAAATCTACAAACTCTTCCAAAGGTTTTGTACTGGCTCCAAATGTTTGCTTCACATCTATTGCTGAACTCCATTGTTCCATTCTTCCTCATTTCTGTGCCCAATTATGTACAGTTAGTAATCTCATAGAATCCACAAATATGATCCATATTGATATCCCCACATCAGTGTGAACAAGGGGATTAAGAATGATCAACAATTTTGCTTGTGTAAACACTATGTACTTTGGCCAAAATATTTATGCTTCTGATCTATTGCGAACAGCGATGTGGAATTGTTGTTTTCATGCACATGTCAAGTTGCCAACAACATGCTTTTGTACAACAGCATTACACTGAAATATTTCAGTTTCAAGTAACTACTTCATGACAACAATATTTCATATTGTTCACGGGAACTGTAATTATGGAAGTGGTATCTGACGTTTTATGAATTTATTTTTCCATTTAAGTGTTCAAGTTCTGAAACTTATTCCTAAGAATGTATGACTTATTTCTGCAGAAATTAAAGCAAATAACCTTTTAAGAGCCAGTATCGTTTTGGTGAAAGATTTCAGAGATAAATTGGCCTAAATCTGCATTACTTAAAGCATGAAATGAATGCTATGGCTCATGGCATTTTCACAAAGCAAGAATTTACATAACATTTTGTGTGGCTGCAATTCCATCAGTTTGGGAACTACAATTAGGTCTCAGTTGTATTTCTCCAGGGAAAGAAAGTGCGTAAAAACAAAATCGAATTGCAAAACATATCACATGCCAGAACACATTTAAAATTTTCTGTGAATTTAACAATGCTGTATCAGAAAATCTCATGTGGAATCATTCCCCAGCTACTTGCCAATCCATCTTGCAATTCTCTGATGTCAAGCTGACATTTTGCTTTAAGATGTGACAAGCTGCTACTTAAAAATAGGTGCTACTGATGTCACTAAGATACTGTAGTCATGATTACCGATCTTGGTGCTCAACTCCAGGAATAATACCATTGAGTTTTCCTTCATGTAAGCATATTAGAAATTTATAGGTATTGGCCAATGAAAATCTATGGGAATTCCACCTGATTCTGTTTGGAACTGGGGAAGAATTTCCAAAGAACTCACAAGAAATGACAGTGATCTGGTTGTTTTAAAGTATTTGCTACTTGTGGGCAGCTTTGTATTGGGCAACGCACACAGTCCAGTCTTATGAAACAAATTGGGTGGCTATGGGGACACAGCTGGTAACATGGGCTCTGTACACTCAAGATTCTGGCTACCTGGGGTCTTTTGGGACCCTTCTTCCTGGCCTGGTTTATTGCCATCCTTACCTTTGGGGCCGGTGTCGGAAGCAGGTGTGGTTGCCCCAAGCAGTCCTGACTAGCACTAAGCGATGCAGATGTCAGTCAGGAGGAATGGGATTCAGAGATTGCATACATGTCCATTCTTGTTCTCTTCGGGATCCTAAGGACATGTCCTCCAGCAGGGACCTGCAAAGCGAAGCAGTTTAGCACCCATTTGCCACCTTGTAAATGGCAATCCAAAGCCGCAGTGTGACACTGCATTCATGACTGTATTTGAACAACAAAGCAACAATCTACACTACATTGGAGAAACAAAACACAGACTGGGCGACCACTTTGCAGAACACCTTTGGTCTGTGCGCAAGCATGAACCTGACCTTTGCATAGCCGGTCATTTTTACACAGTGTCCTGCTTGCATGCCCGCTTGTTTCTCCTCAACATGCTGCAAAGTTCCAGTGAATCACAGCGCAAACTGGAAGAACAATGTCTCATCTTCAGACTAGGCCCTTTACAACCTTCTGGGCTTAAAATTAAATTCAACACCTTCAAATTGTGAACCATTTGTTCTCTTTCTTCTAGTGTATTATCATGGCCTCTCTCCCCTCCCTCCATCCCAGTGTCTGTGCTTTCAATTCTGACAGGAGACACGCCATTGTTCTGCCATTCTCACATTCCAATCACTTTATCTGAACTATCAGCAACTTTTCTCCACCAGCACCCTACATACTACTCTGACCCCACTCCCAAAACTATAGCGTAAATGCTGTCCCCTGCACACTTCACTTCAGCTCTGATGAGGAGTCATCTAGGCTCGAAATATTACCTTGCTCTCTCTCTCTCCAGGGATGCTGCTTGACCTGCTGTGATCTGCAGCATTTGTTGTTTTCAGGAAAGATCCAGCATCTGCAGTAATTTGCTCCTAACCTCCCATAACATCCTTTGGATATTCTTATTTTACAAGGCTGCTGATAATTTTACATTTTATAAACAGCATGGTCTCAGAACTTAGCATCAAGATGATACTTTTTTTCATTCATTCATGGGTTGAGGGCATTGTTGGCTAGGCAGCATTTATTGCCCATCCCTAATTGCCCAGAGGGCAGTTAAGAATCAACCACATTACTGTGGATCTGGAGTCACTTGTAGGTCAGACCAGGTAAGGATGGCAATATAGCAGGCCAGGAAGAAGGGTCCCAACCTGAAACGTCAGCTTTCCTGCTCCTCTGATGCTGCCAGGCCTGCTGTGTTCCTCCAGATCCATGTTGTGTTATCTCTGACTCCAGCATCTGCAGTTCTTACTAGCTCCATCTAAGGATGGCAGTTTCCTTTCCTGAAGGATATTACTGCTGAAGTTGAGGGGCTACACAAAGGAAGTCACACTGATTACTACCAAATAAAGCAATCCTGTTGAATCATCATGGGTTATCTCTCATTAAGCATTCATGCTGCCAACCTTGATTTGATATTCTAAATGGGCCTGTATAATGGGGAGGGGAAGCTGGAATGTCCAGTATTATTAGATGGCATAAAGAGAAATCATCAAAAATCAATGGTTTCCAAAATGACCATGGAAAATGGATTTTGAGAGCTAATGGGACAGCTCAAGATTTGTACCCATTATTTAATAGGTGGTCAAGATAAATGTTACACTTGCAATTACAGTGTAGCCTAGCTACATGTGTCAAGTGCTTTCTGTCAATTAGATTCACATTTACTTCTGGGCCAAGCAATGGTCTTCAGGTGGCTCCTAGGTCTTTCAGGCGGTGTATTCTTAATTTTCAGCTTGCAACTAAAATCATTGGAAAGTCTTTAATGGTCACAAATTACATCCTTACAGCATGATGTGTAGTTGCAGTCACTGACTGACACATAAAATCGGCCACTATTTAGGCATATCCGTGTTTGTAAGGGATGAATTATGAAGCCTGCAAGATAAAGTCAGCGATACATGAGAATCTCATGGCATGCAGTCCATGATTGTATTAGGGTGGTGCACAATTATTGACTTTGTAGGTGTGTGTAAGATCAACAGCTTTCCTGTTGAGCTCTGCTGTATGGGGGTCAAGAGTAGGAGAATGGTGGCTTGTAACAAGACTCCTGGTTAACAAGGGTAAGTCAGGGGTGTGTAGGTTGAGAGTGGAGTTGGAAGGTTTGGGTTTGGTAACATGGAGGATTGGAAGAGAGATCCAAGACTGGATAAAGGATGGGGTCAGGGACATTGAAAAGTAAAGAGGGAAGGGCCTGGTATGTTTTGTGTGGTGAAGTGGGGAGTGGTGGGAACAGTCAGTCGTAAGAAAATGAGGTGCATATAGGGCAGGATCAGTAATGTCCACCTCACGGCTGTGTTTATCTGAGTTCTTATAGGATTTTGAGCTCACTGCAACATTTCAATTATCCCTGCTAAGAGTGATCTCAGATGATGTCCTTCACGATGCACAGAAAAGAAAGTCTGTGCCTGGAAGTTCAGCTATCTCTCACAGAATAGTGAGTACAACACAAGACACTAATGCAAATACTCAATAAAGAATAAACAACAAAATAAATTCTTCTACCAGAAAAAAAATACTTCTAAACCCTCTCCCCATGCACTATACATCCTCACACCCAGCTTCCTGCAAAGACTCCATCTCATTCTCTCAGTTCCTCTGTCTCCATCACATATGTTCAGATGAGGCCAACTTTGACAAGGGAGCCCCTGAAATGCCCACCTTCATCCTGAACCGAGGATTCCCCAGCACCATTGTTGACAGGGCCCTTAATCGGGTTTGGCCCATCTCCTGTACTTTCACCCTCACCCCTTCTCTTTCATCCTGCAAAAGTGATAGGATTCCCCTTGTCCTAACCTAGCAGCCCACCAGCATCCACATCCAGAAGATCATCAGACACCATTTCAGTCACCTCCGGCAAGAAGCCATCACACAACACACATTCCCCTCCCCTCCCTTGTCTGCCTCCCGTAGGGACGTTCCCTCTGGTACACCTTGGTCCACACTTCCTTCACCCCCAACACCCCCCTACAGCCCCACAGCACCTTCCCCTGCAACTATCATAGGCGTAACACCTGCCCATTTACCTCTTCCCTCGCCAGTATCCATGGGTCCAAACATACCTTGCAGGTGAATCAACACCTCACCTGCACTTCCCAGAATCTAGTCTACTGCATTCACTGCATGCAGGGTGGTCTCCTCTACATTGGTGAAATGAAGCATAGACTGGTTGACCATTTCACAGAACATCGACATCCTGCCTGCAAAGAAGACCCTGAGCCCCCTGGATGAACACAGCAGGCCAAGCAGCATCTAGGAGCACAAAAGCTGATGTTTTGGGCCTAGACCCTTCATCAGATGGACGGTCTCTGATGAAGGGTCTAGGCCCGAAACATCAGCTTTTGTCCTCCTAAGATGCTGCTTGGCCTGCTGTGTTCATCCAGCTCCACACTGTGTTATCTCAGATTCTCCAGCATCTGCAGTTCCCATTATCCCTGAGCCACCTGTTGCCTGTCACTTTAACACATCACCCTGTTCCCTGGCCAACATCTCCATCTCTAGCTTGCTGCAGTGCTCCAGCGAAGGTCAACACAAGCTGGACGAACAACACTTCATTTTCCACTAGGGAACTTGCAGCCCTCTGGACTCAATATCAAGTTCATTAATTTTAGGGCCTAAACTCTCCCATGTCCTAGCCCCCTACCCCACACATCAGGCTTTTTTTCATATCACAAAGCCTGCCATTACACACTACTTATTGTTAGTCATTAACAGACCCCATTAACAGCTATTCACCCTCCCAGCCTGGTCATTATCAACTCCTTTGTCGATCCAACTGCACTCCTCTCTCTTTGGGCTCTATCCTTTCACTTTCTCTCTACCCTGCCCCATCCCTATTTTTGACAAATAAACCAACGTTTTCCCAGCTACCATCAGTTCTGAGGAAGGGTCGTCGGATCCGAAACATTAACTTTGATATTTTTCTTCACAGATGCTGCCAGACCTGCTGAGCTTTTCCAGCAACTTCTGTTTTTATTCTTCTCCCCTAACCATCATTGTATACTATCTATGAGACATGCCAATACATTTGGATGACTTACTCGACTGGACGTGCAACAATATGTGCACATGAATAAAATAAAACCAGCCCAATGTGAAATATCTACAAGCGAAATTCAAATTTGAAAACACTTTGTCACATTAACAGTAATGGAGTTGATGACCTAGTGGTATTATTGCTGGACTGTTAATCCAGAGACCTAGGTAACATTCTGGGGACCTGGGTTCAAATCTTGCCATGGCAGGTGGTGGAATTTGAATTCAATAAATTTTTGGAATTAAAAGTCTAATGATGATTGTGAATCCATTGTTAATTGTTGGAAAAACCCATCTTATACACTTATGTCCTTTAGGGAAGGAAACTGCCATCTTTACCTGGTCTGACCTACATGTGACTTCAGACCCACAGCAATGTGGTTGACTCTTAACTGCCTTCTGGGAAATAAATACTGCCTAGCCAGTGATGCCCTCATCCCGTGAATGAAAAAAGTAAAAAAAAGTTGGGCAGGAACATTTTGGCTACGCTGGAGATCAGGAGATTCTTTAGTAATAGCATTGCCAGTTGACAGCGTCTTCAGCATTAAAAGCCACCCTCAACTCACAAGTGTCTACATTGCACACTGCTGATCCTTCAAGTTTTAATTATGATTGCATAGCAAATGGGGAAGAAATAAAAGTGGAAATGATTCACATCTGGTTTTGCTATCATGAATAGTGTATCACTGATAAAATTTTGCTCAATATGCGTCATGCTGATCTCTTGTAAATATTTTCACTGACATTTTGATGACTTGCCCTACAATGTACAGTTATTTATGTTTAAATATATGTATGCTGACATCAGAATTGGTCTTGTAGAAGTCACCATTCCATTATACATGGAAATACTGCTTCAACTCATTTTATTTGGGTGAACTGAAAGTACAGTGAGGTCCAATGAGAAATATTCTACAAAGCATGGATTATGATAATCACTCACTTGTATATTTTGTGCATTAGCACTTAAAAACCAACCATTAATTCAAGCACATTGCAAACTGCATAAGGATCTTTTGGACTGCTACCCTGTTAGCTGCCTCTTATACACCCACTTTTTCGCTATCTGAATGAATCCACGCAGCCAGGAGATCTATTCTTATGTTTTATTCAAAAGCTATAAATAAAAGCATTAGTTTTAGACTATTATAAAGGCAAGTCCATGTGGATCTGTCCAATGCCTTTGTAAAAAGTTCACTTAATCCAAAGCTCCTCAATTTTTAGATTCATTAAAACATATAATTCAATATAGATGAAAAATATCTTTCTTTAACATTCCAAATAAAAATGATTTTGGCAATTAATCACAGCGATGAGTTAAATATTTCTCTGTCATAAACTTGAGAACAAATAAGCAATGAAAATAGAATTGATCCTGAATTGCTGTGTCCAAATGTCCTTTTCTGTTCAAATAGTTCATTCACGTTCCACAAATGTAAACCGTACAAATTACTTCCAATTTTTATTTATACCTGAACACCGAGTATAATGTTCCTCTCGAAAAGTATTTGATTAAAGGAATGATATTATAAAACTCATTCAGGTTGATAGTTCTCAAGAATTAAACTCAATAAATATTTTCCATGACCATGTCAGATCAACTTCTCAAGCCTTGTCAGACCTACTGAGTTTTGCCAACATTTTTTACTTTTAGCCGACTGCTGTTTTGCCTTTATCAATAAAAGTTTAGAAACTTTTTCACAATGTTCAATATACCTGTCCTGGAGATGGAACACTGAGTGATGGTTGAGTTTACCACCTTGTTAACTTAGTTTCAGCAGTGATGGAGTTCAATTGTTAATCAAGACAGTCATTTAAATTTGGACCATTGTTTTGAAGATCTCCAGTCTTGCAAGATTATTAACAAACTATTAACAAATGCTCGAAAATGGAACTAGGTCCGATTTGGATGTCTGGTCAGCGCAGATGAGTCGGAGTGAAGGGTCTGTTTCCATGCTGTATGGACCTATGACGCTAATTGATTGACCAGCTAGCGATGCTCATGTCCCATGACGATATAAAAAAGAAGGGAAATTCCAGTAGAAGAAGAACAGGTCAAATCTTCAACTCAAAAAACTCCTGCCATTTTTCAAGGGAGTAGCCCCTAAATCTCCAAGAAATTTATGGCAAATTACAATAAAGTAAACATGAGAATAATTATTAATCCAGGAAAGTGTTTAAAAGTGCTTCTGGCTTTTAGTTACTGCAACCATTCACTTACAGGGCCCCATGAACTCTCTAGCTTTAGTTTTTACAAAGCCAAGTTACAGTTAAAAGCTAAAGATAAAGTTGCCATAGACCCAGAGGAATATAGAGCTGCCCTCTCATTACAGACGGTCGACTGGTGGTAAAGTTAACCTGAGGGGTCACCACACCTCATGGGAGGGCAGAGGTGAGAAGACAGGACCTTCATGGTAACCTCAGCTCTTGTGGGAATGTTATGTTTGTGTTTAATATTGCTTACAGGACTTGAAAGATTCTTGAAAAAGGAATTCATTCCAAGTATTGTGGTCATACCTGGAGTAGTTTCTTTAAAAGGCATGGGAGGTTTTTTTAACAAAATTTCCCAAAAAATGACACAACTGTTGATACTTGTCCATAGATACTGCTGGTAGAACAAGGTGTAGAGCTGGATGAACACAGCATGCCAGGCAGCATCAGAGATCAGGGGATCCAGACCCAAAATGTTAGCTTTCCTATTCCTCAGACTCCAGCATTGGCAGTTCCTACTATCTCTGTAGATACTGCTGGGGCAGTTTTGAACAGTGAATAGTTTGAAGAAAGGTCGAACCAATTATTACATCTTTATTGAAAAACTTTGTTTTGATAATAAATGGAGAATTGTGTCAATTAAGAAACTTCTTTGATAGCTTAATTTGTTTCAAATCTGTGATGCAATAAATGGTCACCTTGGCGACTGCAAGGAGGATTTTTATTTAATGTTGCAGCTGATGAAGTTGTGGGGCTAGAGCAAATGTGAACTTCTCCAACTTCAGTCGTAACAGGTCATTTGCCCTTTTGAAATCTTATGGCCCAGTATAGCCAGCACTAAATCCACAACTCGTAAGAGTTTAAGTGAAGGGAATTTCATTCTACATCCTGCCTGCATGCTAATTTTATCTGCTCAAGCAAATAGCGTTTGCTTGTCCTAGTACATTCTCCCAATTTTCAAGAAAAATTTGCTAACAGTTTTTGTTTTCAGCTCTTATGGGAGAACACATGCAGCTATCTCATTCATACGCTTGGCTTTAAAATCTCCAATCCAGCACGGACTAGTGAATTGTCATTGCTGCAGCCATAACACTGCACTTGATTTGAAGAGAATAATTTTAATTCCCAAAATCACAAAGAAAAATGGGGAAAAAGCCAGATCTGGTGGTAGTGGAGAGGCGTACACGAGAAGGGATAGCAGCATTGTCCAAATGTTTTGTAGTGGTCTTGGCTGCTAGCTTTATTCTGGTCACGTGACCAGTTTCTTCCCAGGGCAACACAATAGCTCACATTAATAACCAGACAAGGCGAGGTACACTTGACAGATTTCAAGAGAAAGGGAAAAAAGTGTGCCACAGTAAGATGAAGAAAAACAATAAAAAGGCAGAAAAAGTCACACAACTAGAAAGACAATGGCGGTGGGGTGGGGTGGGGGGGATGGTATAAAATGGAAAGAATTACAAATAAAAGTCAATCAGATTTCCAAATACTGTGGCTCCTTTTGGATAGCATTTAGATAGTTTGGTTTTTCATTTCATAATGATTATTCAACATTTTTAGCAACCTTCATATTCTTTGTGTTGTTCCTCTGGTATCAGAAACTCTAAAAGCTTTTGGAAACTGTACAAATTCTTTACTCAGCATATGTGATAATGAAAGCAGAATGGCAATAATGACATTGTAAATAACCCATGTGAACATTTCTTGATTTAACATAGATGCACTGCAAAAGCCATCTTTTCGTTTTTGCTATTTTGATGAGATGATATATGCAGCTTCGATTTTCATGTGTTTAGATTTCATGAGGTAGAACCCATCTGCTCAACGCCACAGGCTGCTATCTAATAAATGAACTCTAATGTACTTATTTTTAAGTCATGGTTCTCCTCACTTCCGCCACATTTTACCACACAGAATTTAATCAGCTCCTAAGAATCAGTATATTATTTATGGAGCTCCACTACAAAGCTACATAGTAATAAAGTTACAGCAAAGGCTAATCTGCAGTTTTATGAGCTAGACCTTTCAGGATGGAAACCTGGGCAAATACTTAAATGTATTGGTTTCAAACTGATTAAATTTCTTGCATCCCTGAAGCCAACCAAAATAACTGAGCTTTGTGCAAAAATAACACAGTAACAAATTCCACTGCTTCATCCGCAACAGTAAATTAACCGACAAGAGGTTAAATGTGAAACAATAAAACGCTTTACAGCCAGTATGCAATGATCAAATCACCTTGGCTTTATTATGATATACACAAGACCCAGTTACACTGCCATTTTAATGTTAGCAGTTTAGGCGATACGTTTATGCAAAAGTGTCTTCCTAATATAATTCCTGTTCGGATAGAGGGTCTTGACCTGATAAATTAACTCTGCGTCTCTCTCAACAGATTCTACCAGACCTGCTGATGTTCCCGGCATTTTTCATTTTTATTTTGGATTGCCAACATTTGCAGTATTTTGCTTTTGGCATGATTTATTATGCAATCTTATTACTCTGGAATGCAAATTTTTCTTTATGCATTTATCGGTTGTGCGTGTTACTGGCTGGGCCAGTATTTATTGCAGAGGCTAATTGGCTTTGAGAAAGCAGTGGAGACCTGACTTCATTGAACCACTGCAGTCTTTGAGTTGTAGATACATCCCCTGTGCTATTAGGAAAGCAGTTCCAGAATTATGACTGATTGTCAAAGGTATGCAAAATAGTGCCCTGGATTGAATAGTTCAGGATGGTTTGGATGGTTACTTGCAAGTACAAAACTCTTCTCCTGGAATGATTCTTTAAAATCTTACCTCGTTACATTGTTCAACTCTGGAGACAGATTCAAATCTACAATCTCCTGATGACTCAGAAGCAAGAATGCGACTGAGCACCACTACCACATTTTTAAGTACAAATGACTAAAATTGCAAATTTTTGGTGTCAACAGCAATTCCACCTTTGATTGCATCTATTCTGAAGTGTGTTTTTTTTGGCCTAGAGTTTCAGCGTAAACTTACATGACATAAGATTTAAACATTCAGAAGGCCCAAAGATTATTAAGCAGACATCCTTTATTCCACTGTTATCAGGTCAATACAAATGTGGAAGGAAGTTGAGTTTAAACAAGGAGGCAGTCACATGGGACAAAATCTGTGATTTACATTGGTTTGAAGAATCGTCTGTCAGTCTGTTCTTTCTTCCCCCAAAGACAACCCTCTTTCCAGAGACATTTCTGTTTGACTGCTCCAGCTGGCCTCCCTCCACATTACCATGTGCAACTGGAAGTTCCACGACATATTTCCCTGTTTGAAACCTACCACCTGGCAACAAAACAGAGCACACAGTGACCATTTGGCTAACAGTTGTGTCACTAGCAGGTCATGTGCCAATAAGGCTAGAACATTCAAATCCACATTAGTGGCAGTGAAATCCCTGTCAAAATGAAATGGAACCCTGCCAAATGAAAAATGGACATTCACAGACAATTGAGAGATACCGAGGTTTTGACTTTAATTAACTCATTCATAGGATATGGCTGTTGCTGGCTAGGACAGCATTTATTACCAAAGCCTAATTGTCCTTGAGAAGGTGGTAGTGAGCAGTCTTCTTGAACCAGTGCAGTCCACATGCTGTAGGTGAACCCACAATGTCATGAGGGAGAAAGGACCAGGATTTTAACTCAATGAGACTGAAGGAACGACAATATATTTCCAAGTCAAGATGCCGTGTGGCTTGGAGGGGAGTTTGCATGTGATTTGTTTCCCATGTATCTGCTGCCTTTTCTTTCTCGGTGGAAGTGATCATGTGTTTCAAACGTGCTTTCTAAGGAGCATTACTAAATTTCTGCCTTGTAGATGGAACACATTGCTGCTAGAGAGCATCAGGGGAGGGAGGAAATGTTTACAAATGTGATGTTAATTGCCCCGGATGGTGTCAGAAATCTTGGTGTTATTGCAGCTGCACTCATCCAGGCAAGTGGAGTGCTTTGGAGATGGTGGACATGTTTTGGGAAGTCAGAAGGGGAATTACTTGCTGTACGATTTCTAGCCTCTTGTAGTCACAGTAGTTTTATGGCTAGTCCAGTTCAGCTTCTGATCAATGGCAATCTCCAGGATGTTGAGAGTGAGAAATTCAGTGATGATAATACCATTGAATGTAAAGGGGCAAAGGTTGGATTCTCTTTTGGAGAAGATCATTGCTAGGAACTTGTGCACATGAATATTACGCGTCACTTGTAAGCCCAAACCTGGATATTGTTGAGATCTTGCTGTATTTTGGCATGGACTGGTTCAGTGATTGAGGAGTTACTAATGATGTTAAATATTGTGCAATCATCAGCAACATCCCAAATTCTGATCTTTATGGTGGAGGGAAGATAAATGATGAAGCAACTGAAGACATTTGGGCCTTGGATATTACCCTAAAGAGCTCCCAGGGAGATGTCCTGAAGCTAAGATGACTGACTGTAAACAGCCACATACATTTTCCCTTGTGCCAGGTATGACTTCAACCAGTGGAGAATTTTCCCTCTACTTCCTAGGGCTAGGATCCTTGATGCTACACTCAGTTGAATGTAGACTTGATGTCATGGGCTTTTACTTTCACTCCACCTTATGGATGGTTATTAACTTCTGATGATCCATTTAATCAACTGATCAGATTTGCAGCATTTACGGGTAGGAAAATTTCCACGAAAATTTCTTTTAAAAATGAGGCATATGTTCTTGAAAATGCTAGCAGCCTGTCTCTGCCAAGCAAGCTAAATCTCAGAGCTGCAAGAATATTAAATTCTACCAGGCATTAAATATCCAGATAATGATGAGTAATCCTGCCAGATCAAAAACTCAGACCCTGTGAAAAGTCAATTATGGACACTCAATTGCATCTTAGCTGCTTTATGCAAGGTTGCACAATTAACCGTCACTATTGTCACCCTTCCTATGAACTCAAATCTAACAGTGAGCTAAGAGTTTGGAATGCACTTGTGAACAGTCCATCTCTTCACCATTAATTTAGAATGGAACATTTCTTAGAAGTCCGCAATATGTGATTTTTAGAAAATAGATAGTATCAGACAATCAAAATACTTTTCAGAGCAGATTGTTCATTTTATTTGCACATAGAAAAATATTTGCACAGAGCCTGTCATTACAATGTGGTGGGAGTAAAATTCCTGTTTACAGCATCTGAAAACAGTTGACTTCAACTGAAAACAAATTGATTGCAATATAAAATAGGCTGTTGATTTACTGTTAGCCAGCTTTGCTCTCGTGATGTTAACCAATTTCATCTTCAAAGTTTTATCCACAAGTAACTTTTGATGTGGAGAATTGCACATCTTTTAAGATTGCACATCTTTTAAAATTGAAATAGAGGCATTGGAAAATGCTGAAAAGACTATGGAAATAAGATTGATACCGCCAGGTGAGGAGCTGGTACAATCATGATGGGTTGAATTTCTTTCTTCTCTGCAGTAATTTCCACAAGAAACAAATTATATTAGACAAGGAAGATAAAAACACAATACACATTTGAAAGATCAGAAGGGCTAAATGGAAAACAATGATGTTCATTTGTGATTTACTTTACAATCATGAGGGAGGTGGTGCTAAAGAAACAAAAAGAGTTATGAGCAGATCCAAATGGGGCTTAGAAGAGGTTGCTAATGAGGTACAAGATTAGTTGGTGTTATTTTTCCAAAATTTCCTCGATTCAGGACAAGTTCCTCTGGACTAGAAAGTGACAAATACAACCATTCACAAGGGAGGGATGCAGAAAATAAGAAGCCATCAACCATTAAGTTTGAAATCTTTTGTGGGATATGTGATAGAAGAGATTATAGAGATTTTGGATGTACACTTAGCAAAAGATCAAGATAATTTGAAAGAGTCAACATGATTGCATTGAAGGAAAATCATGCTTAATTAATTCATTGGAGTTCTTCAATGGAGTAATATGCCATATGAACAAATGGACACCTGTGGATATACTATTCTTGGATTTCAGAAAGCATTTAGTAAATGGGTTACACAAAATGGTTACTGTAGAATGTAAATGTTCATGGTGTGGGGGTTAACATATCAACCTAGATAGAAGATTGGCTGGCTGACCAGCTGAGTGGCAGAAGACAGAAAGTATGTATAAATGGGTCTTTGATTGGCAGGCTGTGATGAGTGGAGTCCCCCAAGGATCTGGGTTTGTGCCTCAACATTATACAATTTACATCAATGACTTAGATGGGAGGAGTGAAGCCAGAATAGACAAATAGTTAGGGAAGTATATTGTGGAGAATACACAAGGAAGTTGTAGACTGATATAGATAAGTAGAGTTAGTATGCAAAAAAATCTGACAGACGAAGTATAATGGGGTAGAGTACAAAATTGTTCACATTGGCAGGAAGGATTTTTTTAAAAAGTAGTGAGTTACTTAACAAGAAAGACTGTAGAATTCTGGATTGTAGAGGGATTTATCCCCTCTCAAAAATAAATAGATGCTTTTTTTCTCCAATGAAAGTTGAACAGGGACTTTTGGTGATTTGAAGGTTTATAAAGCTAACTGCATAACCCATCATGGGATAGAAATTGTGCATTTTTGCACCCATTTTCCAAGAGAAAAAGGATGGCAACAACATTGACCAACTCAGTAGGCCAAGGACACCTATGAACAATATCCAGTGCTGTTTTGAATTTCCACAATTTGTAACCATCCCAATGAGAACGTTGTTTCAATATCACTTGGGTAATTGGGTTAGGCTGAGTACAATATGTACTAAGTTCACATCAAATTATTTGTACTTGTTGTGTGAAACAAATAAAGTTCTTAACAGAAATGTTGCATCTATTTTGTTACTAATACGTGCACTTATGAAAGCACAACAATTTTACAGTTACAATCTGTGTAGTGGGGTGAATTTTCATTAATTGACTAATAGGAGAGGGTCCTGTATTGGCTACATTCCTGAATCCCTGAAATACATTCCTGCCATGTGAAGCTCTTTGCTGGGAGTGTTAACAATGAAAATGTAATATGTCAACTATTGTTCAAAACATGACTTGTGTATGAAAACATCTGGTAGTTCCACATGCAAATTTACTTGAAATGTTTTGGCTCCTATTTAGAAGCTAAATTGACTCTGGACTTCTGATCAAGATATTGTCCAAATTTGCCTTGAAATACACACATAATGCATAACATTAAGATCCCTAACAAAGAAAGGCTTTGCTTTGATAGGTTGTTCTCTGAGTAGTTGTTTCAACTCATGTTCATCTTTACTGCTGTACTAAACCTGCATCAGAATTTCAAAATTGTTATTATTATTGGAACCTTCACACTCATACAGCCACTCTTTGTAAAGAAGTATCAAACAATTTGTAATAGTCCAGTTATTGCCCTTCCCTCCAAGTATTTACAATTGTCACTGTTGAGAATGTCAGAAGTTAATGTCATTAAATAAATGTTAAATACTAATCCTGCACTTTCTTTAAGAGCCAGATGTCAGAAACAACTGGACAGAAATAGTTCTTTATCCAATGTCTGCCTGCACAATAAAATAGCTCCCAAGTTTATATTTAGCACAAATAAGGTACATTTTCTGCAGTAGATTCTTCCACATGTTCATTTCTTGTTGATGTATAAATGTTTCAATTAGTTTGTTTCGAATTGGGGAAAGGCCAACTTTACTAAACAGATGTGAATTGGCAAAATGATCTGGAAACAGATGCTTGAAGATAAATTTGTGTCAAAGCAGGAATACGTATTCAAAGGGAAGAGAAGGAGGAATTAGATTAACATTCACAGAAACAAAAAGGACAGGTTCCCAAATGTAGATCCATTTGGGTGAAAAAGAATACGTTGTGTAGGAAAAGGCAATAAGAAAGGGAAGTTTATGTCAGAAACTGACAACAGAATGCTACAGAAAGCCTAAGTCATAAAATTATAAATTTATAAGAAAAACATTAGGATAGTAAAGACAGGTTGTGAAAAAATATTGGTTAAGCAGTTCCAAGGATGACGAAAGATGTTTAGTAATGCAAAAGAGCAAAATAATAACCAAGGAGACAATTGGGCTGGTTAGAGGTCAAGAAGCAGACTTGTGTGTGGGAGGTGGAAAAATGTGCTTGTGGTTTTTATTAAATACTTTCATGACTGTCTTCAAAACGAGGAGGTAAAGCATGCACTGCGGTTAAGATGAAGGAGTGTGAAATACTGGATAGGATAAACATAGTGAAATATGAAATGATAAGGCAAATGACACCTTTGAAAATCTACAAGGGCAGAAGAAATGTATCCCAAAGCGCATAAGGAAAACATTCAGCCCATTACATCAATGTGAGCTGAACCGTCCAGCCTCATTGCATTTTTCAGCTCTTTGTCTTTAGCCATGTAGGTTATGGCACCTCAAGTGCATGTGCGAGTATTATCCTCTGGTACCTCGCTGAACATCTTGGAAACTTTGAGCATCATTTTCCAATAACTGGCTACAGACATGGTATTGGAGGATTGGAAGAATATTAATGCTACCCTGATGTTTTCAAAATAGGAGTTAGCCCATGTAGTTATTGTTCAGTAACCCTAATCTTGGTTGTGAGCAAAGGAAAAAATAAATCTGAGGGCATCCCAGAAATTGTTATTTAGTGAGACACAGATTAACCAAGGACAGTCAGCAATTGAACTCTGAAGGTAGCAGGAATAGATACATATAGTGGTCAAGAAGATATTTGGGATCCATTATTTTATTACCTAATGCATTGAATATGAGAGCAAGGAGGTTTTGCTAGAACTGTATAAAACAACAGTTCTATCACTACTTGAGCCCTGCATATAACTCTGGTCACCACATTACAGGAAAGATATTTCATATCAGAAAGGATACAAAGGAAATGTTTGAATATGTTGGCTGGAGTAGAGACATGTAGCTATGAAGAACAATTTGAAAAGTGGGGAAAGTTGAAGGCAGTTTCAGTTAAACATATAAACTTTTACAGGTCCAGGAAGAGTGAATAGATAGGAACTATTGCCCTTAGCAGATCAGTCAATCAGCATGGAGACATAATGAAAGAAATTGGCAGGAGAAAGATGAACTGAAGAGGGTGGTGAGGTCTGGGACTTACAGGATGACAGTGTGGTAGGGGCAGAATCTCTCATTATATTAAAAATATATTTGAACAGGTACTTGAGGTGCCTTAACCTACACGGTAAAGAAAAGGTTTTGGAAAATGTGATGAGGCTGGATGCTTCCTTTTCCGCTAACACAGATGTAATGGGTTGAATGGTCTCTTTACATGTTTTAAGTTTGCTATATTGTCATGCAAAATATCCATTTTTCTCAACCCTGCTATGATATTTAAAACAATCCATGTCATGCGCACACACAACATGCTGCTTCATCAATTACATTTTTAAGATAAGAAAAATTAGGTCAGTGGGCTTTTCTCTCTCCTACCCTAAAAAACGCTTCTGGCAATCTTTTTTCAACATGTATCTACCTCCTACTCTATCTCCCTCTGCTCACCTTTCTGGCCATGTCTCTATTACTTTGAATAAATAAGATCCTGCCAGCAGTAGCTCACCATAGATACAATTATTAGATCAGTTCCCTGACAACAATGTGCATTGCTGAAAGATATTAAAATTTGCAGCCAATATTGGGCTAGATCTTTCTCGATAACAGCAGATTAAAAGAAAGTGTTGCACTCCATATCCAATGCAAAGCAATCTGGTCTCCAAGGTGAATTAGCCAAGTCTCATTTAAATGTAGCAACTCAATCGGTTGAAGCAAGAAGATTAAATCTGCCTTCTGAATCTTCGTCTCAGGAACAATATCAGTCCAAATAACACAAGAGCTCAGAATCCTAAAGCTCCAACTGACTAATCCACTCATTTACCCATTTCAGACAGATCTATGTGAAAAAATACAAACATCGCACTTATCTTCAAGGGTCAAAGTCAAACTAGTGTCACTCCTTTGTACTGAATGAATCAAATAACAGACATCATAATGGCAAACACTGGCCTACAGTTTTTGCATGGTTGTATGGTTTAATTTCGGCACATTTAACTTGAAATTGGATAACAATTTGCAGAATTTGTCTTGCAAATTACCTCAAAATTACCTCAATCACATATTGAGTTTCTGTAATCTCTCAGGCTAGTTTAAAAAAAATCATGCAAACCATGAGTCACATGTCCCGACAAGACAAACCTGCTGCTAAATTGAATCAATTTCTATTGAGAGCTTACGTTAATTGTGCTCATTCAAGAAGGCTCCATAAAATTAATTTGTCTGTTTTAAGCACAAAGCCCTAAAAATTAAACCGTTTTTTAAAAAAAGTGCGCATTCCATATATTACTTTCTTATTCATGATGAAACTTTTCACCCTGAATATAACTAGTAAATGACTCTGTATTTTACCTGTATATTAAAATCAGTAGCTGGATTTTACAGACCCATTCACAGGCAGGTTCGCAGATGGGTAGATGTGCCAAGACATTGGGTACTATGCCAAGAACACCATTACCAGCACATGTCTGCTTGCCCTTGCTACAAATATATCAGCAATGGGAATGGCATTGGGAGATCCTGCCTGAGTGCTAATTGCGGCCCAGGAATAGCCAATTCATGGCTGCTTAGCTGCCTTCACCAGCCATAACTGTGATTTCACCCATGGACAGAGTGGCCTCTCTAAGTATGCAACTCAGCAGTGTTTAATTTGAAGGTGAGCCAATTTGGGGAATGGGGCTATACTTCCTTTATGAGCCCACTGTATCCAAGGAAGACCCCTGCTCACAAGGTTTTCCAACAGCCATGTTGTTCATAACACCATCCTAACCACTCTAAGCCACCATCCTCACTACTGGTGCCCTCTAACCTGGCCTCAGAAAAATCCTAGACTTAGCTCAAAGTCCAGCTTCATCACTGAGCTCTCTTTTTGGGATTGACTGTAGTCCCAAAACTGGCCATCTTTCTTGGTGATGTTACTGGGACCAGAGAGCTAGGAGCCATTTGATCAGCCAGTAGTTCTCAGAGCTGGAATGTCCATCTTAGATGGAAGCATTTAATGGTGCCTTGCTTGCTCAATGGTTTCAGGTTGAGCCAGTCAATGGAAGTGGGCTGGTCCCTGCCTTTTACATGGGTGATGCAGCTTGCTTCAGGTTGTTTACAAGTGGTTGATTTACAAAATGATTAAAAAAGTGATACATCTATTTTTCAATACACATTTAAGTATGACAAGGAGCTACTTTTAAAGCAAAATATATGTTTGTGTGATTCATGACAGATTTAGCATTTGGCATTATGCATGCATTTGGGCAGAGACTTGCAAATTAAAAGAGATCTTAACATCAAAAAGCAATATTGGATGCAATTTGCACCTAGGTAACTGATTCTATCTGAAGCAGGAATGCTTCCTCAAGCCTCTCCAAATTAATTGTGACAAGGTAGTCCAGTTGAGTTTCTGGTCAATGGCAACCCCCAGGTGTTGATAGTGGGGGATTCAGTGATTGTAACACCATTGAATGTCAAAGGGTAGTGATTAGATTGTCTCTTATTGGTGATGGTCATAGCCTGGCACTTGTGTGGCGCTAAGAGAGTAGTAAGGGAATGGAACGCTTTGCCTGCAACGGTAGTAAATTCGTCAACTTTAAGTACATTTAAGTCATCATTGGACAAGCATATGGGCATACATGGAATAGTGTAGGTCAGATGGGCTTGAGATTGGAATGACAGGTCAGCACAACATCGAGGGCCGAAGGGCCTGTACTGTGCTGTAATGTTCTATGTTCTATGTAACCCACATGTTATGATTCAAGCTACTTTCTAAGACTTCTATTTTGTGTTCACCACAGTAAGGTGCTTTGCATGAGCAGATCAAACCTCCCCATGTACTTCAATCTGCAGATAGAAATTTCTCAGAAAAAGCCGTCAAGTTGAGCATGTGAAATTTTAATGTACTGTCACATTTTTAAATGTTTTGATACCTACTTAAAAATTCAGACAGAAGAACAATGACTTGCATTTATGTAGTCTTGTTTGCATTGAGATGTGACCAAATTAAATTTCACTCTGTGGTTTTTAAATCCACAGAACGGGGCATCTGGTGATGCAGACTACTTTTACACACTGCGGTGGCTTCAAGATACGGAGTTTGTAGGAGAGACCTGTCCACGTGTTTGTTCAGTGATGGCAGCCCTGGAGAGAGACTTTTCTTGTCTGCAACTTCTGTAGTCCAAAAAAAAATCAATGAGGTTAGATCTGTGGATGTTGTCCACTAGATTTTAATAAGGCTTTTGACTTGGTCCTTCATGTAAGGTTATCCAGAAAATAAGATGTATGGGATCCATGGTGACTTAGCCGTATAGTTTCAGAATTGGGTTACCCATAGAAGACAGAGGGTGGTGGTGAAAAGGTACTTTTCAGGCTGGAGATCTGGGACTAGTGGTATTCCACAGGTATTCCGTACTAGGACCTCTGCTGCTTGTGTTTTATATAAATGACTTGGATGAAAACATAGATAGGTGGGTTAGTAAATTTGCAGACAGTACAAAGATCAGTGGAGTTGCAGATAGAAGGTTGTCAAAGGATGTAGTGGGATTTAGATTAATTGTGGATATGGGTGGAGAAATGGCAGTTGGAGTTCAATCTGGGTAAGTGTCAGGTGCTGCAGTTTGGGAGATCAAATATTAAATGAAAAGTATACAGTTAATGGCAGGATCCTGAACATCATTGATGTACAGAGGGACCTTGGGGTTCAAGTCCACAACTCCCTGTAATTGGCCATGCAATTAAATAGGATGGTAAAGAAGGCATATAGCATGATTGCCACTATTGGTTGGGGAACTGAGTACAAGAGTTAGGATGTTATGTTGCAGCTTTATAAGACTTTGGTTAAGCCACACTTAGAGTATTGTGTTCAATTCTGGGTTCCACATTACAGGAAATATGTGGAGGTGCTGGATAGGATGCAGAAGAGGTTTACCAGGATCAGAGGGTATGAGCTACAAGGAAAGGCTAGAAAAATCTCGTGTTACTTTCTGTGGAATGGCAAAGGCTGAGAGGAGACTTGATAGAAGTCTATAAAATTATGAGATGCATAGATAGAGTTGAAGGTCAGAATCTTACTTCCTGAATTGAAAGGTCTAATATGAGGGGGTATGTATTTAAGTTGAGAGGGGAAAGTTCAAAGAAGGTGTGAGGGGCAACTTTTTTACACAGAGAGTAATAAGAGTCTGGAATGCGCTGCCAGGGGTGGTGGTGGAGGTAAATACGATCAGGGCATTTAAGGGACTTTTAGATAAGCACCTGATATGGAAGGGATGGAGTGATATGAAGCAAGGGCTGGCTGAAGGAATTAGTTTAATGTGGCATCATTTTCCGAACAGCATTGTGGGCTGAAGGGCCTGTTCCTGTGCTGCACTGTTCTATTTTCTAAAATACAATGTTTAAAAGGCATTTGGATAAGTACCTGAATAGGAAAGGTTTGGAGTGATATGGGCCAAATGCAGGCAAATGGGACTAGTTTGGTTTGGGACATGGTTAGCATAGTCTAGTTGGATCGAAGGATCTGTTTCCACGCTATATGACAATATTAATTTGTATGTAGGCCTTGTGGTAAATCTCTTCTTTAAATCCCAAAATACAAAAAAAAATCAGGGAGTAAAGAAAGAGCTTACATTTGTACAGCACCTTTCTAGACCTCACGGTCTCCAGAGCATTTTACAGCTAATTGCTCTCAGCTGTTGTCAAATGCACAGTCAACTTACATGTAGGATACCTCTGCTCATCTCTGAAATGGCCATTTCCAAAGCTGTGATGGCATTTAGAGCTTCGGTTTAATCTCTCATCTGGAAAATGGTTCTTCCAGCTGTGCAACACTCTTTCAATGCTTCAGCAGATTACGTCAGCCTGGAATTGGCTCTCAAATTGCAAGTGGGACTTACATACACAACTTTTTGAGTGTTGCTGCTGAACCATGACTGTCTCATAAATATTCTGAATTCTACTCGACCTATATAGTTTTTTGGGGTCTTGTCCAGGACATAACAACCTGGGGACATCAAGCACACCGCTTGGTGTCTAAAGAGATGAGTTATCCCTACTTTAGGTATTCTTGGTCCTCGAGCCTTCATGGGACTTGGTATAAGTTAAGAAGCCAGTATACTGAGTAAAATAAAATTTACTGGTGCAACAGGGCATTAAAGATTTGGCAGAAAATTATCAGGTGAGTTTTTTTGACATAGTGGAATGCTGGTGATAAGTCTCTGAAATTTGTTCAATCTTCTTCTTTGACGCAAGTCACCTTGCTTCCTAACTAATCAATTAGAAAATCTCCAACCCTGGAGCACTGGAATAGATCAGAAGACAAGCCTTTGGTTTCTTTTTCAGTTCCTACAGAAACATATGGGGCACCTTCCTGATTAATACTTTCTTAAATTGGTAGAAATCTAGAAAAAAATAAATTGTCAGATTAATGTTCAAGGAACAGACCATGACCAGCCCATGGTGGAAAGAAACCTGATAATCTGTGTAAATACTGAAGCTAAGTTATGGGGTAAGTTGAAAATGAGTTGGCTCTTTTGCGCTAAAGTCAAGCAGAACCGCATGTGGAGTTTATCATCTGTCGCTGCTGTAGCTGTACAGACAGTTTTGCTCAGTTCTGTCCGTCAAACCAATGTCGAATGCAATTGGCGCTGACAATATAAGAAAAATAATTGAAAGAGACAGCAAGGTGACATTATGTAGGGCACAGGAAAGGTTCACATAGCATGCTCTTTGAGGTCACAATTCTGGAAAGTTTCCCATGTAGGGTATGCAGGCTTCACAGCATTTTCTATCTTGTGTTGAGGTGAAGGAAATGTCTCATATGCACATTAATTTAATGATGCAGAATCTGCAAATGATTGTTGTCAATCAAACTGTGACATCATTTGAAGGCAACAATATCCAGGATCCTGTCATATTTTGGAAGGGCTTTTTGAATGCTTTCATGAGCAATGATGCACGTGTCATAGAATGTAAAGTAGCAGCTCATTTGATCGAAGAGTTCCTGATGCAAAGTCCTTTGAGAATAGCAAACAAAACCTCTTACTCCAACACATAAATTCTTTTCCAGCATCTAGAGAACTAAGGTTAGATCATTAGCCTGGGCAGAATGATACATTATATTGAACAATCTCTTGACAGCATTAATGGAGTGTCCAACCTGAATAAAACTGTTTGATCTGTTTGATTATTTTAGGAAGAGTCTCCAGGTGCAGATCAAGCAAGCGCCAATAGAAGAATGTGATGATAATTTAAAAGCATAGTCAGTCAATACTTAGGAGCATTGCTTGCGATTTTTCCCTTCTTGGGAATAAGAGCTATTGAATTTCTGTTTTCCAAGAGACTAGGATAGCTTTAGTTTTAATTAGATACTCAACTAAATTCACCCCAGTACACAGCCACCTCTGACGGACGCTTTTCTATAAAACTCCTCATGATGTTTTAAGGTAGCACACTGCCTCTAGCATAATTTTTGCAGAATTTTAAAACAAAAACAACTGATGTCTTGACTATCAAACAAGTAGGATAATTTTCTTCTAAATCAACTGATAACCAGCAAAGGCCAAATAATCAAGACTTTAATTATGACAAACTTTCTTCTCTATTGGCCTTTCTTGTAACAGCTCAGCGCCAAGTTTGCTAGAGAAAATTACCTTCTTGATGTCATCAGAATCAGCAATCCATAAACCTGCTGGATTTACCTCTGTACTTGCAATGCCTCGACAATGAATATTTTGGCTGCCTGCACTCTATTATCGCACAGACAGAGATGTTGAACACATCATAATCCAGAGTAGTCTACAATCTTGATACTCTATCTTCAGGTGATCTTCATTAATTTAGTATTCTGCATTTCATTGTTCAAATTTGTTCTGTAGGAATATTTCCTCCTTGTGTTCATTCCACAGGACATCAAATAATTCTGCTGGAAAACAATTATTTGCTAACAATGTGATTTATTATTTTCATAAGGTAGGAAGATTACCATCTTTACGATTTTTTGGATTAAACAAAGGCAGTAAGCTGGAATATGATCACACCTAAAAATGGTCACATAGCTGGTCATGGTCATGGCTTGCCATTCACATGGCTATTTTCTTGGCCCCAGTCAGCATGTGGAGTTGGTGCTTGTAATTTTTTTTTCTTGAGGTAGACCTACAATTTTTGATATCTTGCAGATCTATGAGAAGATTATATTCGTGGAAGAATGAATACGCCATATATTAATATGTCAGAAAATGTGATAACAGAAATGTAACTTCTAAAGAAGTTGAAAACAAAGGAAGAGAAAAGGTAACGGCAATAGCAAATGAAGAAGAACTGTAGGTTACAGGGATACCGACAAAATAAGAAAAGAAATGAAATGTACACAGGAAAGATTTAGCAAAATAAAGACATTTGCAGGTGAAAAAATGGTAAGTAGGGATGTGTACAAATTTCATGATTTGCATAATTCCAGGTTTAGACTGTCAAATATATTTTATCCCCTTTCTTAAACACTGGCAGTTGTTCAAATAAATAAAACTAAATTCATTAATATATTTTCGATGTAAAATAATACGTTCCAAATAAACTAACTTTAATTGTATTCCTTAATATTTACATATTTAGACATCAAAAAGCATTTGTTGAATTAATAATATTCAAAGTTTCATTTTTTATTAAATTCTATCAAGATGTTTATTTAAGGTGCCTTATTGTTCATATTGATTTTGCAGTAAGTCAAATACAACTAGTACACAATGCACATGCCATAAAATGAAAAATTCTTCTTTTGGATTTGGGATAGGTCAGCTTTGTTTAGTAAGACAATAAATATAATGTTCCCAATGTCCTTGAAATGAGTATGAAAGTGTCACACCCAGCACAGCACCATGACTTGAGCTGTAAATATTTTATACGGGCTATAAAACATTCAGTTCAATATACACAGCTCAGGTTTACATTTTATATGGGTGCCGAAGTAACAAGGAAATGGTTCACTGGATTCATCATCCAGTAATCCAATTCTCCAGCATCCACTGAAATAAACTGAACTTTGTGCTAAATATTTATTATCAGCCAGAAGACAGTGGGAATTATAGGGTTAATTTAATTTAATGGAAAAATCCAAATCTCAGCATTTCTATTCCTGGGGATGTAATTAAAGTCCTGGTAGAATGGATAGCCGAGTCTCCATTCAATTTATTGATTAACCATTCTCAGCACTTCATTGCCATCTAAAGCTTAGTAATTGGGAACCATTCTCCATGGTTTCTGAGCACAGACTGGCTTCACAATGATTAAACATCGTCACAACAGATCAGTCAATGTTTAGTGCTGCACCTAAGGTACAGGCAAAATAATACATCCATGCAAATTTCTGAGCCACCTTGTTTTAAGAACTAATAAATTTAGATAAAATAAATATTTTAATTTGGTATTACCTCTGTTTTCTTGAAACAGTTATTTTATGTTAGACTGATGTGTAATGTTTTAATTCAATGTTTTAAGCAGTCAAAGCTGAGTTTTTACTTCGTACCTGATCAAATATTTTGAGAGATCACCTGAAAGCAAATTTTATTTGAAAATGACACAAATAACGCTATTATTTAAGAAGTAGTCATGAATTTTTAAAATCTGCTTTCATACATCTATATGGCATCTAACACACATGTACATTATTCTCCTGTACTCGGTACATAATGTTCTAGTTTTATGCAAATGATGCATGAAAGGAATAAAGCAACATTCAAATCATTGTCAATACTTTATTTCCATATTGCAATGCAGCAGAAGGTGCTCAATCATTTCAGGTTATGTGACATTTCTAATTCTTTTATTGCTGATGTGATAATATTAAAAGTTTTACCATGCACAGAATTGTTTGATTACTCAAATCATGTGTAAATACTGTATTCAGCCTTTTTGAAGATACTAAGTTGGTTTATATCATTTTATAAATAATCACTGTATTTAATGTTCAGTGGTTTTCAGATATATAAAAGGGAACATTGGATACATACACCCATTTGACAGGTGTAAGATGCATGTAACGAAGGACAAGTTTGAGGACAAATATCCTGCACACCTTAAATATGTAAAGCTTGATCTTGATGCTTATTTTAGACCCCTCTTCTGAATGACATTGTGATGAGAAGTATAGGCCATGGCAAAATAGTGATTTTCATTAAAATGTCCGTTTTGAATCTTAAAATCAGACACAATCGGGGAGGTGATGGCCTATTGGTATTATCACTGGACTGTTAATCCAGAGACCAGATAATGTTCTGGGGACCTGGGTTCAAATCCCACCACGGGAAATAGTGGAATTCAAATTCAATAACATATCTATAATTAAAAATCTAATGATAACCATGAACCCATTGTCAATTGACAGAAAACCCATCTGGTTCACTAATGTCCTCTTAGTAAGGAAACTGCCATCTTTACCTGGTTTGGCTTACATGTGACTCCAGACCCACAACAATATGGGTGACTCTTAACTGCCCTCTGGACAATTAGGGATGGGCAATAAATTCTGGCTTAGCCAGCAATGCCCTCATCCTGCAAAAAAAAACAAATAAAGGGGAAAAACATAATCCTATGCAGACAAAAGGGATAGAAATATTCCCCTCAATCCACTGTACTTGTTACTTCTCCATCCCTGTATGTTTTGTTTTAAATACTAATTGGAATCACAGTTATGAGTTCCACCACAGAACAAATCACTGACTGGAATTTGTGACGATAGCGTGATAGCTGATTTGACAACATTAGGTGAGAAATATTGGGACAGCAACTTATGGTTGCTGATACTTATCAAGTGGCCAAAAGTCACGACAATGAAAAGTGAGGTTACTGGACGCACTGTACAAAAACCATAATGAGGTCTATGTAATCTATAATTCTAAAATGTATAACACATCACAATGTTAAGTAAAGATCAAACTGTTGCCTTGGTGAATATCCTGGATGTAGTGCTAGTGCAGTTCCTTCTTTGAAAGTTAAGGTCAGTACGTCCAACTATTTTCTTTGACTCATAGACTGTGAGACTTGAAAGATAGTTATAGCGCAGAATGTGGCCATTCTATCCATTAGAAGTGTGCTGGCTCTCTGATAGAACAATTCACCAAGTGCCACTCAAAATCAATTTTCTTCTAGCCCAACACATTTTTCTTTTTCAGGATAATGGGCTGAATTTGACCAGAAAATGTCAATTTTGGAGAGTCTCATGAAGGGTTTCTCTCGATTAATCTTGACAAGTTTTCTTGTGTTATTTTTCAAAATATGTCTCATTATCTCTGCACCACACTCTAATGTCACCTCGCATGTATTATCTTCCATCTGGTCAGAGGTGAAAGGACTCGACTGTGCCAGGATCTGCTGGAATTTCTGGTTTAAAACCCAACCATATACCAGGTTAAATATACTAGCCAAGAGTTGCCCTTCACACTGCATGCAGTGAGAAGAACCATAAGGAAATTGCTCTCATGGCAGGACAGACATTGCGTTATAAATATAAACATACATGTGTAAATCTTTTGCTATTTAGAACCAAGCTACACAGGTTATCCATATATTAGCATCATCCCATTTTAGAACCCTGTCAAAAGGGAGTAGTAGTCTTTCCCCAATGCCGAGACTAGTCCAACTTTTTCTCATTGTTCAATGTAGGAGCAGCACATACTGGAGAGCCTTCAAATGGTTTATTTAGCAATTGCAAAAGCGAAAAAAAAACAATCAAAAGTTGCATTTGTCTCTCGTAATAGATTGTGGACTATTTTCCTTTCAAGCAGCAACAAACTTACAGTCAACAAATGATCCCAACACCATCACATTGCATCTTTTAGAACAAGGTGTCAATTAACTCCTGTTTGGCTGGCTATGTCTGATGCTGCAATGCTTGAAAATGCTGAAGGTGATGTTCTTCTCAACGTCCTCATCTTCCTCCTCAGAAGACTGCAAGCACTTTCCTGGCTATTCAGTGTCCCAGGACATTCTCAGTCTGGGACGATGGCGTGCCTTGCTCATCTGGAAGAAATGGCATCAGGAACAATAGATCCTGGGCCTCCTGCGTATCTTGAGGGATCTTCAGTTGGACTGCTTCAGAAAGAAGCTGTTCAGCAGCTGGAGAAGGTTGCTGCTGATTCTAGGTTTGGTATTGTATTTGTTGTTCCTTAATCTCTCTATGCCTATGCACCACAGCAACAGTGACAATAACCCCTTGTAGTAGCTGGATCCATTGGTCTCTCTTCCAAAAAATCTTTTGCGGGGAAATGAAACAGGTTCTTAGTAATATGAGCAGACAACATTCACATCGCTCGCAGAGGATGGTTTAACATGGTCCTCCATAGGGTGTAGAGATGCTAGTATTGGACTGGAGTGGACAAAGTCAGAAGTCACATGACACCAGGTTATTGTTCAATGCGTATATTTGGAATCACAAGGTTTTGGAGCTCAGCCCCTTCGCCAGGTGAAATGAGGTCTGAAAACATGTGACTTCGAATAAACCTGTTGGATTATAACCTGGCATCGTGTGACTTCTGACAACCTCAATTGGGGGACATGGAGCATCCCAACAAGAAGTGCTACGGACTGTCCCTACATCGACCTTTAAAATATGTGATCTTATTCTTGTGAATGAGGAGATTATAAGTTCTGTATGATGACCTGATACTTTGCTTCCCCCCACTCCCACATTACTCAAGAAAGGCAGCATTGTACATTAGAGCATGGTGTTGATCAAGATGAGAAGTTATTATTTCCGTGCCATTATGCAACCTACGATATCTTCAATTGTCTTTGTAAATTGTGTCTGTAATGACCAATGACATAGTGCAGATTGCTTGTGACCAGGGTTTGTATCCCATTCAGTTTGATACTGCAAATATTTCACATGCAGGATACCATGATTACAAATGACACCAACTCAAATTGAGAAAATTGTGATTAATGCAATTGCCTTTGAATCATCTCATATCACTTAAAAGTACAGGCTGCATGCTCAGGCAGAAAAAAAACTTGCTTTGATCACTCCATGTGTGGTTGCAGCCATTTTGCATATTGCATGGAGGATTGAGGGTACCAGAGTTCACACTTGGCACAGGGACATGCAGGCTCAACCTGGTAATCAACAGGCTCCTCCAACCTCCACCGACACAATAACAGTCTTTTCTTCCATGTCATCCCTGTTCGGCCTATCATTACTAAGCTTCCAAATATTTCCATACAGCTCTTTCAATTATGAAATTATCTCCCATCATAACCCCGGTGTTATGGTCCTACGGCATAATTGTCCTAACAATCATGTTGCACCGAACCCTCCTCCCCTGCACTGTGAACATCAAAGTAAGTACAAAGTGGGGAGTGCTCAGAGAGCAAGCGTGGAGCCCTAACATGTAGCCTGGCCCCATCTGTGAGCTTGGCCCCAGCTCCTGTATGCACAGTGTTCTGCAGCAGCATGTCAATGACAGGTGCTAGGTATTTCAAAGTGCAGCATTGAATGCAGCAATGCCTTACCAATGTATATGCAGCCCATTCTATCTATCTATTGCCTTCACTTAATAAATTTCAAATCAATCAGGTGTCTGCAAAACCTCTATTTGCACCTCCTCTTCCAATATAATTTGTACTTGTTTTGGGTTCTAAATGTGGCAGAATCACCTGAGATTTAATTCAAGGTCTATCTCAATGTCAGAAATAACTTGTCCCATCTTTTAACCATTCTGGAAGTCAAGGTGGAATCCTTGTGATGCAGTGGTAAGTTTGTCTCTTATGGGGATTATGCTTATTAGCGGTACATCCTGCCTCATCGGTTTACAATGGATAAGAAGTTATCATTTCCGTGACCTATGCAACCTACGATATCTTCAATTATCTTTGCAAATTGTGTCTGCAATGACCAATGACACAGTGAGGATTTCTTGTGACTAGGATTTGTATCCCATACAGGTTGATACTGCAAACATTTCACCTGCACCTGTCATTGACATGCTGCTGCAGAACACTGTGCATACAGGAGCTGCGACCAAGCTCACAGATGGGGCCAGGCTACGTGTTAGGGCTCCACGCTTGCTCTCTGAGCACTCCCCACTTTGTACTTTCTTCAATGTTCATGGTGCAGGGGAGGAGGTCTCAGTGCAGCATGATTGTTAGGATAATTACTATTGTACTGTTTGCTGTGATCTGGGTGATTTCCTCTGGGTAATTGGGTTTCCTCCAAAAGTCCAAAGATGAGTTGGTCTGGTGCATTGGCCGTAATAAATTTCCTTGTAGAGTCCAGGGATGTGCAAGCTAGGTGGATTAGCCATGGGTAATACAGGAATAGGGTCAAGGACTAGGTCTGGATGGGGTGCCCTTTGAAGGTTCCAATGGATGGGCTGAATGGCATTTAGGAATTTTATGACCTGCGCTAAGACCCTTTAAAAACTCTCATTATACATCTCCAATCCACCTGCAATATGACTGCATTTTAATGCTGAGCGTTGGCACAGGCGGCATGGTGGCTCAGCAGTTAGCACTGCTGCCTCTCACAGCTGGGGACCCGCAATCGATTCCATCCTCGAGCAACTGTCTGTATGGAGTTTGCACAGTCTCCCTGTGTCTGCATGGGTTTTCTTCAGGTACTCAGGTTTCTTACCACAATGCAAAGACCTGCAGTGTAGGTGGATGTGCCATGATGATTTGCCCATAGTATTCAAGGATGTGTAGGTTGGGTGGGTTGTTGGGGGATGGGTCTGGGTGGGATTCTCCAAGGGTCTCTGTGGACTTATTGGGCCGAAGGGCCTGTTTCCACATTGTGGGGATTCTATCCTTATCATGGAATGTAAAGCTGCAGTAAACACACGTGCTCAGCCATGTGCACCAAGTTATATCCACAGGATAATGAAATGTGAGGCTGGATGAACACAGCAGGCCAAGCAGCATCTCAGGAGCACAAAAGCTGACGTTTCGGGCCTAGACCCTTCATCAGAGAGGGGGATGGGGTGAGGGCTCTGGAATAAATAGGGAGAGACGGGGAGGCGGACCGAAGATGGAGAGAAAAGAAGATAGGTGGAGAGGAGAGTATAGGTGGGGAGGTAGGGAGGGGATAGGTCAGTCTAGGGAAGACGGACAGGTCAAGGAGGTGGGATGAGGTTAGTAGGTAGGAGATGGAGGTGCGGCTTGGGGTGGGAGGAAGGGATGGGTGAGAGGAAGAACAGGTTAGGGAGGCAGAGACAGGTTGGACTGGTTTTGGGATGCAGTGGGTGGAGGGGAAGAGCTGGGCTGGTTGTGTGGTGCAGTGGGGGGAGGGGACGAACTGGGCTGGTTTTGGGATGCGGTGGGGGAAGGGGGGATTTTGAAGCTGGTGAAGTCCACATTGATACCATTGGGCTGCACGGTTCCCAAGCGGAATATGAGTTGCTGTTCCTGCAACCTTCGGGTGGCATCATTGTGGCACTGCAGGAGGCCCATGATGGACATGTCATCTAAAGAATGGGAGGGGGAGTGGAAATGGTTTGCAACTGGGAGGTGCAGTTGTTTATTGCGAACCGAGCGGAGGTGTTCTGCAAAGCGGTCCCCAAGCCTCCGCTTGGTTTCCCCAATGTAGAGGAAGCCACACCGGGTACAGTGGATGCAGTATACCACACTGGCAGATGTGCAGGTGAACATCTGCTTAATGTGAAAAGTCATCTTGGGGCCTGGGATAGAGGTGAGGGAGGAGGTGTGGGGGCAAGTGTAGCATTTCCTGCGGTTGCAGGGGAAGATGCCGGGTGTGGTGGGGTTGGAGGGGAGTGTGGAGCGAACAAGGGAGTCACGGAGAGAGTGGTCTCTCCGGAAAGCAGAAAGGTGGGGATGGAAAAATGTCTTGGGTGGTGGGGTCGGATTGTAGATGGCGGAAGTGTCGGAGGATGATGCGTTGTATCCGGAGGTTGGTGGGGTGGTGTGTGAGAACGAGGGGGATCCTCTTTGGGCGGTTGTGGCGGGGGCGGGGTGTGAGGGATGTGTTGCGGGAAATGCGGGAGACGCGGTCAAGGGCGTTCTCGATCACCGTGGGGGGAAAGTTGCGGTCCTTGAAGAACTTGGACATCTGGGATGTGCGGGAGTGGAATGCCTCATCGTGGGAACAAATGCGGCGGAGGCGGAGGAATTGGGAATAGGGGATGGAATTTTTGCAGGAGGGTGGGTGGGAAGAGGTGTATTCTAGGTAGCTGTGGGAGTTGGTGGGCTTGAAATGGACATCAGTTACAAGCTGGTTGCCTGAGATGGAGACTGAGAGATCCAGGAAGGTGAGGGATGTGCTGGAGATGGCCCAGGTGAACTGAAGGTTGGGGTGGAAGGCGTTGGTGAAGTGAATGAACTGTTCGAGCTCCTCTGGGGAGCAAGAGATGGCGCCGATACAGTCATCAATGTAACGGAGGAAGAGGTGGGGTTTGGGGCCTGTGTAGGTGCGGAAGAGGGACTGTTCCACGTAACCTACAAAGAGGCAGGCATAGCTGGGGCCCATGCGGGTACCCATGGCCACCCCCTCTCTCCCAATTTATTCCAGAGCCCTCACCCCATCCCCCTCTCTGATGAAGGGTCTAGGTCCGAAACGTCAGCTTTTGTGCTCCTGAGATGCTGCTTGGCCTGCTGTGTTCATCCAGCTTCACACTTTATTATCTTGGATTCTCCAGCATCTGCAGTTCCCATTATCTCTGATACAATATATCCACAGGATGTTTGCTTGATCTTTGAGATCACATTCACATTGGGCTTACCTGGATGCTCACAGAACCCCTGCCTTGCTTTTCCTTTTTGCTCTTTGCCCTGTCAATACTAGGCTCACTGTATTGATGCACTGCCTTGTCATTTAGAGTTGACATAAAATCATGGGCAGTAAAACAAGGAGGGCATCCATTACCTGTCCAGGGGTTTGGATACTGTCTGTCAGCCACTCAGAATGCTCTCCCCAAAGCATTAGAAACAGAATATTGGACAGCCCATCGATCATTTCCACACTATTGTGGCTATGTTCCTCCTCAAAAGAGAGCGGCAGGTATTATGGGAGATGAAAGTGGGTGAGACAGTTATTACCTGCGGTGCTGGTGGGGATGTTTGCTCAGTGAATAGGCAGCACAGAGAGGTGGCAGGATTAGTGGTGTCATGTTTCAGTGTGGGTGATGGTGAGTAGGGAAGGTGTTGCAGACATTCGTGAGTGTGGCAGAGCTGGAGGCTTGGATGGGAGGTTGATACAGTAGCAGGGATAGAGTAAGGTCATTGACCTTCTTCTTACAGTGCTGCGTACTCCTCGAGATGGCTGAAACCTGGATGGCAACCTCAGGCCAGGTTAGCATACTCTAATATTATGGCCTGGTCCTGAGGAAGGGATGTTCTATCTTTGCAACACACATTCTACAGCAATATCAAGGTCTCTGCCTGGGGTACCAAATTTCTAGCTTTGCCATGTCTGGGGCAAATATCAGGAAGTGTACATGGTAGCTCTGGTCTGATAGCGTTTGTTCAGTTGCGCAAAAGCTGTTTAAAATGGTGCCAGCATTAGGAATGCCTGTCCATGCTGGGATATCCTGGCAGTAGCAAGTTCTTCTAAGTATGGCAGTTGATGAAATGGAGCCAGGCTCAGACAAGAACATCCTCATAGGGACAGGGTAATTCAATGAGATGAGTTTGGTAAGATGTGGTGAGTAAGCCTGCTAGGTCTCTTGGGAGAAACCTTCTGCAAAACATGACAAAAGTAATCTTTAGTCAAACACGCACATAAGATTCAGCCCAATGTGCTTTAGTTTAGAGGTTTTGAAAGGTATCGGAGTGAGCAGGTTAGGAGACCAATAACGCATCATTCCCACTGCTGCAAAAAATAGTCCAATTGCCCACCAATCAGCTCACTAGAGCTGTCAGACAAACATCAATGAATTTCTCAGTAAATCACAGGCCTCAGTACGGGAGTCTTACATTACCAAAGCTGTTGGCCAATCAGAAGCCAGGATTTTCTGGAATCCAGAGTCTGCTGCTCAATGGGCTGAGCAGCGGGAGGTTAAGTAATTTTGTACTCTTGTTAAAGATAAGGTCATCAGCAGAGTGATTTGTGGGGACTGGAGAAGAGGGCAGGGGTTGGTCTTTCAGAGGCTTCTTGCCTTCCAACTGTGCCTCTAATTGCCTTGTATTGGGCCATTTTGAAGCCCTCTTTCAATCCAGTGGGCAGGCAGCCCTGGCTTCCTAGTCAGGAAACTAGGCACTTTTCAGGTGATCAGTGAAATGGCAAGTTGAGGCACTTAAATGGTCATTAATTGGCTACTAAAGGGCGCAAACTAGTGGCAAGCTGAAAAGGCCACCCATGGACTTCCATACCCAGAAATGAATCAATGAGATGACGAGAAGAAGCTACGTTTCATTCCAGAGACAACTCAGCCAATTGTTTACCGTCTCACCACCTCCATGGGGGAGAAGATTGCACCAGGATTCTTGTACTTAGTCAATTTTGGGCCAATTTGAATAATACTTCCAAAGGCTTACATTCTAAAGCTAGGAAAAAATGGATATTAACAATTCAACTAAACTCAGTGAACAGACTAACCTTTGTGGATCAGTACAAGCTCTGTACTTGAACAGATACAATAGATTCGAAAAAAGGATGACAAAATGAACAGTCCAAACAAACAGAATAGATATCAAGAGATATGAGAAAGCTGACCATCCTGTTACAATGCCTTACTGTGGCATTTCAGCGAAGCACATTTTCCTGATTTAAAGCAGCAAAAATTCAAAGGAGTGCCTCTGCAGATTTAACTTTTTCTTGTTTTGAATAACAATTTTGGTCAATTACCCTTGTGTCAATTTTTTTTTACCGTGTCAGTATGTTGCAAGTTATTTTCAGCTCACTGATTAATGACACGCAATGGTAAAGAAACACACACAAGGGAATTTTAATGCCCAGAAGTGTATTTAAAAACATTGTTCTTGAACCAAATTTCTGCTGATAGAAATTTATTTTCAGACTGAAATCCAGTATAGATCAGAATACTGCATTTCCTTTTGCCTTTATTGATAATACATTTGGGGTTAACAATGACCAGAAATGTTTCCATTGTTGCCAGATAACAGAAACTATATACCATTTACGATCAAGCTGAAACTGAGAAGTAACCTGATATGATTGTTTAATATTGTATTTTTAACATGTGTTTATTTCAATTAAAGAGCAAGATTAGTCCATGTATTATGACTGAAGCAAGCGTTTAGGACTTCAAGAATAACTGGTTCCACAACTAAGCATAATATCAAATGTTAATCTAATAATAGGTATTTTACTTGCTCTGATTTGTACAAGTAATGAACTGTTCCACTCATCAATTCTTCATCAATCTCACTAATCAGTCTGGATGTATGGTACTATTAGCAGTTTCCATTTACAGATACTGGCATGACAGTCCTTTTTCTCAATTATACAAATGCTTCTGTCTGAATATCTGTAGGACAAGATCAATGGTTTTGCAAAACTAAGACAAAATATCATTGACTCTCTTGTCACTGTGACTCTGAATTGAAGTGCTTATTTCTGTTAAAGACCTTTAAACTGACTAGGGAAATCATGAAAGTCATTAAACAAAAGGGGAAAATATCTTGTCTTCATTAATTTTACCCTAAAAAGTTGACATGGTTAAGAAAACAGTGGCAGAATAGTGAACAAAAAGCTTGAAATAGTAGTAGATAGAACTGAGATAACAAGGTGTAGAGCTGGATGAACACAGCAGGCCAAGCAGCATCAGAGGAGCAGGAAAGCTGACGTTTCGGGCCTAGGCCCTACTTCAGATTTTTCTTTCTGAAGAAGGGTCTAGGCCCGAAATGTCAGCCTGATGCTACTTGGCCTGCTGTGTTCATCCAGCTCTATACCTTGTTATCTCAGATTCTCCAGCATCTGCAGTTCCTACTATCTCTAGTAGATAAAACTGTAAGGAATTGGCAGTATAGGAACATGAGGATACTGATTTCATCCCAGCCATTAGGAACTACTGCTAGCCAATGATGATGTTGTGATATAAAACAATAAAAAAGATCAATACTCAGACTTTGATTAGGTTTTTAATGGGGGGGTTGGGAAATAGATATAGTGAATAGTTCTTGGTATTGACACTATGTCCTATTAGAGTTAGTTACATGACATGATTTTTCAATGTACAGCGCCTAAGTGACTCAGGGGTGCCTGCCCAAAAGTGCCAGGAGTGGCTTGGAGGGGCAGCATGGTGTCTCAGTGGTGAAGTTGCGGGGTGGGGGGGGGGGGGTGCACAATAATTGAGTAGTTAGCACTGTTACCTCACAGTGCCAGGGACCTGTGTTCAATTCCAGCCTTGAGTGACTATCTGTGTCGGGTTTGCACATTCTTCCTGCATCTGCGTGAGCTTTTTCCTGGTACTCCGGTTTTCTCTCATGTCCCAAAGATGTGCAGGCCAGTTGGATTGGTCATGCTAAATTGTCCATAGTGTCCAAGGATGTGTAGGTTAGATGGATTACCTGTGGGAAATGCAGGGTTACAGGGCTACGGCAGGGGGATGAGTCTGGGAGGGATGTTCTTTGAAGAGTCAGTATGGGCTTGTTGGGCTGAATGTCCTGTTTCCACACTGTAGCGATTCAACGAATGGATTCTATGAATGAACGTGGAGCATCGCAAAGTGAAAAGTGGCATCCAGTCATCAATGGCCTTTTGAAAAGGTAAGCAACTGCCAGGTGGTTTAATCTTGTTTCATTTCTTCATGGGATGTGGGCATTGCTCACTAGGATAACTTGCCCATCCCTAATTGCCCAGAGGGGAATTAAGAATCAACAACATTGTTGTGGGTCTGCAGTCAGCTGTAGCTCAGGCCAGGCAAGTATAGCAGATCTCCTTCCCTAAAGGACATTGTGAACGAGATGGGTTCTATGACAATCATTAGTGGTTTCATAGTTATCATGAAGCTAGTTTTTTTTATTCCACATTGATACTGAATACAAATTTCACCATCTGCCATGGAAAGGTTCAAAATTATGTCCCCAGAATATTAATCTGGGTTTCTGGATTACTAGTGAAGTAATTTGCCAGTTGATATTACCATTTACTATCCACCAAGAAAATGGCACAGATGAGTTTGCAGAGGCCCAGCAGTGGCATGGACAAGCATCAATGGGAAGCTCCAATGTTGCTTATGGCTCTCTTGATGTGCTAACCAACTCAGTTTATGAGAGGCAAGAGTTATTGCTCCTTGTGTCAGGTGGATAAAATCTGCCCAGAAACTCCAAAGGATATATTTGACTAGAGAGGTCAGGAGAAAAGTGGCCTGGAGAAAATGAGTCCAAATGTCATGAATGACTTGATAATGTTTCAACAGATGAGTGGTGCCCAGGTGGCAGGTCCTTAACTCTGTTGGCAGTCACATCCCCATGAGTTGAGGAGGTTGAATGGTCATACAGTCTCCTTTCGGCTATCACAGCACGTGGACA
The DNA here is from genome assembly GCF_030684315.1 of Stegostoma tigrinum. Taxonomy (NCBI): domain Eukaryota; kingdom Metazoa; phylum Chordata; class Chondrichthyes; order Orectolobiformes; family Stegostomatidae; genus Stegostoma; species Stegostoma tigrinum. The sequence goes on from NC_081375.1 coordinate 33,400,519, forward strand.
GTAGAATCATTGAGAAATCAGACAGCCTCACACAGTAGAAGAATTGACAAGAGGGCATCACTGAGGGCCACCACAGTTTATGGTCCCATTATCCAGAACTAGGTGAAGGAGGACAGATTCAAACATCATTGCCATCTCAACTTTTTGGAAAGGCTAACAAAACTCGCAAGATGTGTTGAATGATACTGCTGTGGTTGAACCAATCAACCTGTCACTATTTGGAGGAACAGCACTGGAAATAGTAGGCCTCATGTACACCTCAGGAGTGTCAGCACATACTGGTCATACAAGATACTTAACAACGGAAATGGCAATCCCATGTAACGCGGATGAATATTTTTCACAATTTCTCAAATATATCAACCAATGTGTCCCTCAGTCATTATAGCTCTCTGCTATATTCATGGTAGCTACATTTTCACGTATGCCAGATGCCATAGCCTGGTAATTCTTCCAAAGTCATGTAGTGAGAGTTGGGGAATTTTCCAGCTTTCACACCCTCTTTGGGAAAGTAACTCCGAGTGATGATATTGAGTGGAGGCTGGGTGTTTGTGGCTGGGGGTAGCAGGTGAAGGAGTGTGGGCATTGCACGCATGTGAAGGATGGAATCAGATCCACCACGTCTGCATGCAGGTGGACATTTGGACTGCTGAGGAATAGTGTGTACTATTTAAATGTCCATTCTTCCTGTAACATTCATCCCTCCCAATCCTTAACCCTACACCATGCCCATACATGCTATCTCACACTAACTCATAGTCCACATCCACTAATGGCCTCTCATGACCTCCATGCCAATACATACCAGTTACCCAATCCCCTCATGCCCCTGGTCCTTCCCTTACAGTTCATACTCCACCCATCCTCTAACTCAATTCTAACGTGGTGCCAACTCAGAAGAAGAGGAATCAGATTAAACTCAAAATGTTAACTCTGTTCTGCTCTCCACAGTCGCAGCGAGATCTGCTGAGTTTTTCAGCACTTTGTTTGTATTTCAGACCTCTAGCATCTGCAGTATTTTGCTTTTAATCAAGCTGTGAGCTTTCAAACCACCCAGCACCTACCCCTTCCCTCGATAATAATGGTTGTGTGTGGGAAAACAGCCAAATATTAATTATGTTATAACAATAGTAATAGAATTATGTCAAAAAACTGGTACTGAATTTGCCAGAACAGTATTCTTTTGACTCTCACGGACACCCTGGCATGCATATTTCCTCCATTTTTAGAGGGCTGACTATTTAAATAGCTTGACACTTCTACAGAATTATTTACCCTTCAAAAGCAGGATAATTTGCAAGAAATACTAAAACAAAGGGAAAACAACATGTGTACTGTATGAGAGGAGAGCACTGATTGGTTGGTAGTATTTTACCTTTGAAACTATACGGACGTCACTAGTTTTCTATTATGTGACTGAACACACATGCATATAAATATATTAACAAGGAAAAGTTTAATGTTTTGACTCTTTAAGCTGCAAAGAGTTTGGAAAAATTTACACTGGATGGGTGTTAAAACTTAACACATTATCACAGTTACATAACAATGTTTGAGACAGGTGAAGGCCACTGGTCTATCCAGCCAACTCTTTCGTCCATTGGTTTTAAGACCATAAGACATAGGAGTGGAAGTAAGGCTATTTGGCCCATCGAGACCACTCGCCATTTAATCAGGGCTGATGGGCATTTCAACACCACTTCCCTGCACTCTCCGCATAGCCCTTGATTCCTTGTGAGATCAAGAATTTATCGATCTCTGCCTTGAAGACATTTAGTCTCCCGGCCTCCACAGCGCTCTGTGGGAATGAATTCTCCGCGCCAATTCACAGTTTTCTTTACCATGACACAGCAGGAAATGGTGTGAGCCAGCCTCGATGGAAATTCATTCTGCCATTGCTTTCTGACCCATTGTCCCTACTGATTATCTGTTCTATAATTTTATTACTAACCTGCCAAAATATTCCATTGTATTTCCTTCTATTTTAATCTTACTTTGTATTCCTTTAATGGTGAGTCCAATGCCCATTAATGTCTTTTTGTGTATTCAAGTTCTCCAAATTAATAAAGATCTTAAAGGCTCTTGACCTTTCCTTCCTCATCCTTCTCTCTTCTGGAAACCAAAGGCCCAAGACAGTCGAAGTTTTGTTCTAATTCAGCTTTTGAAATTCAGGGACTAGGATGACAGTCCTTCCATGAAAAATATTCAAATTGACCACAACACTCCAGAAGCAAAAGGCTGAGTTTGTTCCTACTGGAGTTTAGAAGAGTGAGTAGTGACCTGAATGAATTATGTAAGAACCTGAATAGTCTTGACATGGTGAACACGGATGGGATGTTTCCATTTGTGGGTACAGACTAGGGCACAAATGTTTTAAAATTAGGGGTTGCCCTTTCAGCACAGTGATGTGGAAAATTTGTTTTCCCTCAGAGTGTTGAGCAACTTTGGAATTCTGCCTCTGGAGGCAGAGGGCGTGACATCATTGCAGGATACAGGTGGATAGATTTTTGTCAAGCAGGGAAATCAAGGGTTATTGAGGGTAGATGGGAATCTGGAATTCAAAACACAAACAGATCAGCCACAATTTTATTGAATAGCAGAGTAGGCTTGATGAATTAACTGGAATGCTGCTCCTATTTTGTAAGTTTGCATGTTGTATGTGCTCAGAATTATTAGGACCAAACATAACATTATAGCTATAATTAGTAGAATAAATGGAACTGATTTTAACTAGAACTAATTATTACACATCACAATATTTTATGCGCTTTCTCCACTGCCATTTGTTCTGCCTTCTTGTTCCTTCCTAATCTCATAAGTTTCCACATTGCATGTCTGGGTGCCTTGTAAGTAAGTTTGTTGTGTGGAAGATACCCACGATCTTCCTGAAGACTTGGTGGAAAATGCATAGTTATTGACCAAGTTGATCTACTAGAGCAAGGTGGTTAGACATTGTAGGAAAGAAAATAGGAAACTACAAACCAGTTCGCGTAACAGTGGTAGAAGAAAAATGTTGGAGGCTCTTATTAAAGAAGTTATAGCAGAACACTTTAAAAAGTTCAAGGTAATCAGGAAAGGTCAACATGCTTTTGTGAAAGGGAAGTTGTATTTGACTAATCTTTGAGGTAAAATGTCATGTAGATTAAAGGGACTGGTGGATGAACTTGCATTTCCAGAAGGCATTTGATAAGGTGTCACATCATAGGTTATTGTGGAAAATAAACTTCATGGCGTAGGGGTAACATATTGGCATGGGTAGAAGATCACCTCGCTAACTGCAAGCAGAGCATAGGTGTAAATGGGTCTTCTTTCAGGTTGTCACCATGTTACATTGTATTTCACATGGATTGGTGCCACTACCTAACTGTTTGCAATTTATATAAATGATATAGATGAAAGGGTGGAAGGTAACAGTTGCCAAATGTGCTGATCTCATGAAGATAGATAGTATGCAGGTATGGCAATTAATTGGGAAAGTTATTAGAATTCTCACAAGGAGAATTTAAAACAAAGGGAGGAAGGTTATGCTTCAGTTAGACAGGGTACTGTTAAAACTGCAACTGGAGTACTGTGCACAGCATTGGTCACCTTATTTCAGGAAAGATGTAAATGCAATGGTGATAATTCAGAGAAGATTTATTAGAATATATCAGAATACGGGGAGACTGGATGCTGAAAGGGATGGCAGTTGTCTTTCAAGGAAAGACTAGATGGTTGGGTTTGTTCTCTGCTGCAGTTTAAAAGAAAAGGACACAACTTGATTAAAAGATATAAGATCCTGAGATGATTTGTCAGCATAGATGTGAAGAGAATGTTACCTCTGATGGGAGAGTCTAGAACAGAGATGAGGCAAGATTTTTTTTCTCTCACAAGGTCATGAGTCTTTGCAACACTCTTCCTGAAAAGGTAGAGGTAGCAAAATATTTTTTAAGGCAGAGTTGGATGGATTTCTGTTAAGCAGGGCAGTGAAATGTTATCAGTGGGAATGAAGATTTGAGGTCATAGTCAAATCAACCATTGTCTCAATGAATGGTGGAGCAGGCTCAAGTGGCTGAATTACCAAATGCTGCTGCGAATTTGTATGTTTGTATATTTGCATGTTCCTTTTGAACTCATTTGACCATGTCCTGTTAAATTATCACATCCACTTTCTTTCATCCATGTCTTAGTCTTAGTTCAGCAAATAATGGTTACTACTTAAATTGAAACTTCTGCATTTATCAGTGACAGTTTTGAGGAAATATCATTGTTTATAATAGAATTCCACTTGTGCCAGACTTCATATTGTAAAGCTCAACTTCTGGTGGATCACAAAGATTTGAATACAGGTTTTGAGTTTTCACTTCAGCCACTCTCATTTTTCTGAGATCTTGCCAAATGACAATTTGCCAATTGTAATCTTGTTTTGGATGTACTGTCTTGCACATATTTTCTGGCATTCTGTATTTTGGACACTAGCAGACAATTGACCAAACACATGCAGTTTGTTGGTCCAAATTAATTTTGATTGGATGAGCAATGCAGACATCTGGAAGTAGTTCATAATGTGTTCAAACAATGTGCATTTGTAAGCATTAAAAATGAAGATTTGATAGCCCTGTTAAAACATTTCTTCAATAGATCCTTCATATTGTGAACCCGAAAGACAATTCACAACAGGTTGGGTAAATCTGTACATAAATGAAAATGTATCATTCAACCATGAACAATTACAATTACCAGACACCTTTGTAAGTGTCACTGCACTTTATCTGAACATAAGGACAACAATGACAGTTCAAGCCTAATGCAAATATAAAGTCATAGAGTCAAAAAGCATGGAGATAGGTCCTTTAGCCCAAACTGGTCCATACCAACCAAAATGTTCATCATGCTAACCCTATTTCCCTGCATTTGGCCCATACCCTTCTAAACCTTTCCTACCCATGTATTCATCCAAATGCCTTTTAAATGCTGTTAATGTATCCACCTCAACCAGTAACACTGGCAGCTCATTCCATATGCATACCACCCTCTATGGAAAAAAAGTTGCCCCTCTGGTTCCCATGTATTCTTTCCCCTCTTATCTTAAATTGATGCCCTCCTGACCTCGATTCCCCAACCCTGGGGAAAAGAATGAGTGCATTCACCCTATCCATGTCTCTCATGATCTTATTTAATTCAATAAGATCCCTCCTCATTCTTCTTCACTCTAAAGAAAAAAGCCCTAGCTTGTCCAACCTCTCCCTATAACTCAGTTCCTTGAGTCCTGGCAATATCATTGTAAATTTCTTCTGCACTCTTTCCAGTTTAATAATATCCTTCCTATAGCAAGGTGAACAAAACAATATTCCAAGTGTGGCCTCAACAATATCCTGTACAACAGCAACGTAACTTCCCAACATCTATACTCAGTGCCCTGACGGAGGAAGGCCAGTGTGTCAAAAACCTTCTTCACTGCCTTTTCTACCTGTGACTCCACTTTCAGAGAACTGTGCACCTGAACTCCAAGGTCTCTCTACTCCACTACACTCCTTAAGGGCCTACCATTCACCATTAAACTCCTACCTTGTTCTGACTTTCCAAAGTGCAACATCTCATACTTATCTTTATTAAACTCCATTTGCCATTTCTCAGCCCACGGCACCAGCTGATCAAGATCCTGCTGCAATTTCTGATAACCTTCCTCACTATCCACGCTACCGCCTCTTTTAGCGTCGTCCACAAATTTACTAACCATGTCTTGTATATTCTCAGATCAAATCATCAATATAGATAACAAACAGCAATTCGCCCAGAACCAACCCTTAAGACACATCACTAGTCACAGGCTACATCTGACAAGCATCCTTCCACTATTACTATCTGCTTCCTACCATCAAGCCAAATGTGTATCCAATTTGCCAACTTGCCCTGGATTCCATGCAATCTTATGTTTTAGAGCAGCCCTCCATGTGGAACCCTATCAAAGATCTCACTGAAATCCATATAGACTACGTCTACTACCCTGTCCTTATCAATCTTCCTTGTCACTCTACAAAAAACTCAAACAAATTTATGAGGCATGATCTCCCATGCACAAAGCCATACTGACATCTCCTAATCAAAACCTGTCTTTCCAACTATATGTATATCTTATCCCTCAGAGTCTTCTCAAGTAACTTACCTACCACCGATGTTAAGCTTACTGCTCTATAATTCCCTGGTTTTTCTTTGTATCCCTTCTTGAATAAGGACTCAATATTTGCTCCCTCCAGTCTTCTGGGGCTTTGCTTGTGGCTAATGATGATGCAAATATATCAGCCAGGGCCCCTGCAATTTCTTCTCTAGCCTTTTGTAGAGTTCTTGAATATATTTGATCAGGACCAGGAGATTTATCCATGTTCATACTTTCTAATACTTCCAACACCTCCTCTACTGTAATGTAGACTGTCCCCAAGATATCGTCACTAACTTACCCAGGTTCCCACGTCTTCATGTTCTCCACGGTAAACACAGAGGAGAAATATTCATTGAGGACCTTGCCCATCTCCTGTGATTCCACACATACATGTCCACTTTGGTGTTTGAGGGGACCTTTCGCTCTCAAGTTATTCTTTTTTCCTTTAGTGTACTTACAGAATCTCTTTGGGTTCACCCTAATCTTTTCAGCCAAAGGCATCTCATTCCCCCATTTCACCCCCGACTTCATTCTTCAGTAAACACCTTGTATCCCCTGTATACTTCCAGGGATTCCCTTGATCCAAGCTGCCTATTCCAGAGCCATGCCCCCTTTTTTCTGGTAAAAGCATCTATAATCCTTGTCATCCAGCCTTGACCTTCAACCCCAAAGGAATATATAGACCTTGAACTGTAGCTACCACACTTCTAAAGGCCTCCAACTGCCTTTATTTGAAAAAAAAACTATCTTGGATACTTGAGCTTACATTGCCATTTTTCATTGCTTTTCTTGACAGCTGCTTCAATCAAATTTTTCCCCACCCAAGGTCAGCAGATTTATAACTTGCTCAATGGCTTTGAGGAGTAACTTTGAATATGAAAATGTGCCTAGCTTTTATTTAGTCATGCTGCATAATGTTGTCAGTCATGTGGGTCATGCAAACTCTTCCTTTTCATTTAGAATGCATCATCATTATTCACAGGTTGGCCAAGCATGGAAAGTTAGCCTAGAGCAGATGGCAAAGCTGTTTCAAAATGTAACTTCAAAATGATAATGTGAGTCTTTTAGATAATATGCTGAAGGAAGAATCCTTTCGCATTCTGTAACAATGTGGAAATGGTCTATATTCAGTGAATTTATAATGAATCTTTTTGAACAGCCAGCATAATCACTGTTTACATTCTCATAATTAATAAGGTTCATGAAATAAACTAAAGAATTCAGCAAGTAACTCTCAAAAAAATATGCGTTTTGAAACATTCACATAAAATCAACTCATGTCATAGGGAACTCCTCAACAGTATTACTTTTCTATTGCATTACCTAAAAGAAAAGCTCCTAATAATGTGACACGCTACACTTGGGTGCCTTAATGTACATAATTCCTTGCTAATTATGCAGATTTCATCAAAAATTTGCATAATCACAAAATAAACTATAATAGAAACTTAAATGGGTTATATTAGTTAGTGTAGATGAAACAGGATACACACTCAATTACTCAACACAATGGTCCACAATATGTGTTAACTCTAATTTGATTCCAAGTTGTAAGAATATACACACAGTGTTGTCATTGTCCCTATTTTGAAGGAAATCTGCAAGATCTAGAGAAAGATTTGTTTATAAAATAAGAATTACACTGAACACAATTTGTGTTCATATAGATTTGAAAGAAATGTGAGGACCTTTCTTTAAAAGGAGCATCCACATTTACTTCAAAAGGCACCTTAAATGGTTTGTTTAGATGACCTTGTCCATTACTGTATGTACACTGTCCTGCTATTTCCTTTGCAAACAATAAAATTTTACATTTTAAAAGACAAAATTGTTTGTCAAACTTTAAATAAATCAAAAGATCATTAACTTAAATTATACTGAAACTTAAAACAGAGTAAAAACTTTGGCTGTGAGAATGTGCTGATCTGCAGCTTGTGTTTGTAAATTGGAGTTACACTTAAAAAAAAGTTGTTTTTCTCACTTAGGAAGCAGTGAAGTGAACTGCCCCTCTGAAGTGAGCTGTGATTCAAGAAAGGTATTTGTACATGGTGGGGCAATGCTTATGTTGTTGTTGCTTCTCTTTGTGGGATAGTTGAGGACCAGAGGGCTAATATAAAACAGAGATGAAGAAAAAGTTTTTTCTCTTGGAGGTTAGGGAATTAGTGGAATTCATTACCATTGAGAATTGTAGTGGTCATTAAGCCTATTCAAGGTTGAGACAGACAGTAAAGGAATCAAGGGTTAGCGGAAAAGGCAGGAACGTGGAGTTGAGTTATCGGGTCCGTTATAGTCTCAACAAATGGTACAGCAGACTTGATGGGCTGAATGGTCTACAATTGCTTCTAGATTTTATTGTCTAATAGTTCGTTCCTGTAACAGGATAACAAGATATGGGTGAAGGTTCAAAAGATGCTTTTTGCAGCTCTTGATATGTACAAATATTACAATCATAGACATTTCATTGTTTGGGCTAATATTATATTTTATGGTTTTAAGTTATAGTTTTAATCAGCATATCATGCTTCAAATAGCCTCAATTAAAATGGAGAGTGAGACCTTTATACCTTCAGGTCATGTGCTACTTTACAGCGATGCAATCAGGAACATACGTATTAAAGGTATCAGAGATAATGGGAACTGCAGATGCTGGAGAATCCGAGATGACAAAGTGTGGAGCTGGATGAACGCAGCAGGCCAAGCAGCATCTTAGGAGCAGGGGTATTAAAGGTACACTGCACGCCAGGAATTAACAAGGTGTCAAGTTTCATGGAGGGTTCCTTTCTGTATGTTAAGGCACCCAAGTGTAGTGCATCAGATAAATAGAAGCATTTCTTTTAGATAATGGAATAGAAGTGTAATACTTAGCAAAATTTGCTGTACTGTTTTCCAAAACTTGCCTCACTGGCTAGGCACCAAATGTTGGTAGGATGCTTTCATCCTACTTTTCTTCTGTTTAGAGGTAGAAATACTCGCTGTTGCCCTAACCTCCCAGAATTCCCATTTCTGGTGCCATTTTTAAAGCCCAGCAGTACATCAAGTTGTGAGTTGCCAGCTAAGAGTTGCTATTCACTGTGTACCAAAAGCAAACATTTCTCAGGGCACAGCAATGGTATGGCTGAAACTTCATTGCAAACACGAATGCATATTCATAAATATATTGCTATTTAGGACCAAACTGCACACGTTATCTATCTGTAGCCTCAAACTTTAGAACATTATTGAGATGAGTGCTACTATTCCCCAATGCCCAGTGTAGCTTACAGCATAATCATGACAACTGTAATGCTGCACTGTCCTCCCCCATCGAAGCCAAGGTCATTGTGACCATCAATGATTTGCACTCTCACACTTACCCAATGCACTATTGTCATTTCTCCCACTTTCATGTTGAGATGCCCACCTTCACAATTATTGTCCCCTCTGAATGCCTGTTTTCCACCTGCAATCCACAGAACTGCATTTGTGCCCCAACTTCCCTACTACAGTAGTGGCCCTCTGATAAACCACCCCTTGACTTTCATTGAGCTGACCTCCAGAGATTACGGTGGCCCACACTGCTTACTGTCCTTGATGGACAGCCCTGGCTGATCTGTTATGTAGCTTCTGAACCGACTTACAGATCACTCCCTAGACTGTTTGATTGAACCTGCATATACATAGAACATAGAACATTACAGCACAGTACAGGCCCTTCAGCCCTCGATGTTGTGCCGACCTGTCATACCGATCTCAAGCCCATCTAACCTATACTATTCCATGTACGTCCATATGCTTGTCCAATGACGACTTAAATGTACCTAAAGTTGGCGAATCTACTACTGTTGCAGGCAAAGCGTTCCATTCCCTTTCTACTCTCTGAGTAAAGAAACTACCTCTGACATCTCTCCTATATCTTTCACCCCTCAATTTAAAGCTATGGCCCCTTGTGCTCACCGTCACCATCCTAGGAAAAAGGCTCTCCCTATCCACCCTATCTAACCCTCTGATTATTTTATATGTTTCATGACGGACTGTTTCCCACTCCCCAGATGGTAGACATTATGTCTCCTGATCTAACCAGCTGACTGGCCATTTCAAAGCCCCTAAACTGATAGCAAATGAAGCTCTTGATTTGAGCCTTTGCCTGGACACCCTGTTTGAAGGCTGTCCCCTTGAGCCGCCTGTAGACTACTCCTCTTAGGCTTGGAGATGTGGCCATTTGTATGAAGCTTGTGCAGTATGTTTGCCACATAGGTTGTGGCACATACTGCAGATGTAAAACCAACATAGCATAGAAATAGGTTCATGACTTGACTGATCACTGCTGACATCCACAAAAGCTGAATGATTTTATGTCTGTGGTAATAGACAAGATAGAAGTGCTTTGAGCCCTTAAATTTTGGCTGAGGGTGAAAAGTGCAAAAAAGCAAGGCAAGAATTTTCTGGGCATCTAACCAGAATGAAAGCTATCGAGCGTTAAGAGATGAAGTGGAGAGTCTCAAGATGCACCCTCGTCCAATCCATGACATGAATGTTTATCATTGCATGTTGGGTGTCCTGGCAGCAGCATTCCAATAGTAGAAATCCAAAGTGCAACATTGAAGTACTGAATCGGATTGAAAGATAATTGGAATGTGCTGTGTAGATGCAATGAGACTCAGACATACCTGATGCCAGCATCCGTGGACAGGGGAGGGGTGGGCGTTCGCTGACCATGAATGTGAGATGAGACGTTGATGATTGCTGGCTGACGTGCGGGCCCAGATGAGCAAATGACAAGCTGGACTTGCCAATTTTTGTTCTGAGTTTCATGTCAGAAATTGTTACCTTCTACTTTCTCTCTAGTGTGTGGGAGAATGGGAAGCTATATATCATGGAGGCAAGATTAGATGAAAATAATATGCTAAAGTATTAAAATGGATGCAAACAGACCTCTTGTTGCTCTCTAGCATTCCCTAGTGTTCACAAGTTGTTTGGAGAATTGATCCTTTTCCCCTTGACATCGAGAATCAAATTTCAGTCGATCTCTCCCTATTTCCCAGTTGACTGGCCAATGCCTGTATCATTTGAGGGCTGGGAACACTCCAGCGATGGTGACCCCACTGGAATAAAATGTAAAACATGCTTTGCAATTTAGAAAAATCCTAAAAAAATGTGTGTCTGTTTATAGACCCTGCTTGTGAGAGAATTTAGTTGAGGAGACAGGCTCCTACACATTTGATGATGAGCTGGTGGATAGCCTGTGCCGTCGTTACTTATAACCTGCCAGCCTGAAAACAACTAATTTACTTGTGTTTTCATGAACCAATCTTTAATCCATGCTAATAAAGCTGATGATATATGGAAAGGAAGAATGTGCAGGGCTATGGTAAGATGCTGGCAGAGTGACAGGAGGTAAATTACTCCTATGGAGAACTAGCTCGGTCACAGTTGGAGGTCATAATTACAGATTTACTTGGTATGCATGGCATTATATACCCCTCTGTCAGCATTGGCTCAATTTTAACAAACTGTAAAAATTTTGTCCATAGTATTTCATAGCTAATGACGATATATATGAGATACATGGCCATCCCTTGTGAGCCTATCAGGCTCAACCTACGAGTAAATAGACTTTGATTTAGAAGAAAAATACATTAAAAAAAACCAGAAGCCCCTCCCAAGATAATTCTTTAGTATCCTGATGGAAGTAATTTATTGCATAGGGTCAGTTAACTCTTCCAGGTACTAAATATTTTATTCAAATGCGAGTTCTGTGCGTTTTCTTCTTGTTGCAATTTAAAAGGATATAAAAGGGAAAAACATGCTCTGCTCCTATCTTAGGATTACTTAGAAGTACCTTAGCATTTTTAAAATCAAATTCTGACTGCAGAAAATGTTTACTATTTACTGGCTTCTACATCTTCAAAAATACATGAATAATCACAATTTTATTTCTATGTTTCTTTGACTTAAAGTCATTCCAGCTGTTCTCAGGCTGATCACAGAGAGGCTGGAGCAGATATCGCTACTGCTGGCCTGAGCTGTGATGTTGAAAGTCACCAGAGAATTGTAGGACTGTAGGTTACTCATTTATTTGACAGAAAGTAACGACTGGTGGTCAGTTCAACCTGACGATCACCACACCTCAGGTGAGAAGTAAGGTTGAGAAGATTGGGCCTTCCTAATGACCTCAGCCGATTCAGAAATTGAACCCAAGCTGTTGTGGTCATACTGCAGTGCAATGCCACTGTCTAGCCAACTGAACTAGTTATATACTTCATAATAAACATCTGTAAATGGCTATTTCTCTTTGTAAGCCAAAAATCAATTGCAGAGGACCTTAAGGCACTCTGCCATCTAATTCTCCTATCATCAATGCAATGCCATGCAGTCCTGAAGGTACAGTAACCAAATTGAACTTGGTTACCTGATTTACCTGAGCAACAACAGTACAATCACCAAAACACCATGAATTAGGGAGGTTGAGAAAGATAAAGTCAGAGATGTTGCTCTGCTTCATCATGGAAGGACAGGCTTACAGATATTGCATAAAACCACAATAAATTTCAGGACACACTCACCACTTAAGGTCACCTATAAGCCATAGGTAATCATATGGTACTTGCACTTGTAACTGTGCAGCTACATCCAATTGCTTTCATTGATAAGGAATGACTGATAGGGGAGAAGACGAGCAAATACAACTTGACAGAAACATAGTACTTTATCATTCGGGGCTGAATGGGGAAAAGACAGAAATTGAGTCTGGCAGAACCACAATCTGCATTATATTGCTTTGACAATATTCAGTAATATGTTCCTAAGCAGTGATCATTAATATATCCCTTAAACACTGTGTAACATTCAAACATATAATCTTAGAAGCATTTCAAGTTTTTCTGTGTCACTGACTGTATGAATGGGAAACATAGAAACAAGCCCATCAAAGGCCTATATGAACCAATCACGGACAACCCTACAGTTGAAACAGGTACTCAAGGTCAAAACTTGGATCTGAATCCACTGTTTAAGCGTTTTTGAGGAATAGTTTAAGAAAATTATCGAAAAAATGCAAGAAAACTTTTTCAAATAAGCAGAAAAGGATAATAATAATGATTTTACGAAAGGGGCTGCTATTCCAAGTTTAACTGTCAATGCATGCAGTTCCCTTTCCTTGACAAATTTAACAGCGTGACAGCCCATTGTAGATTCTTGCCCTAAGATTTTAGAAAGGATGGCATTTGGTTAGTCTGACTGTACCAGTGATGCAGAATAAATCTTGGAAGTGGATAAGAAATTTGCTATAGAGGAAAACATAATCATTACTTATTTGAGGGGTAACATCAAAGAGCTAGGAGAATGCTTGAATGGAGAGACTCAGGGATTGTATTCAGCTTTACTTTTTCTAATTTATGTCAATGGTATACATTGGGAACTCAATTACATCATTAAACGTATTTAAGGATGACATCAACTTAGAAAGGACGGTGGAAGTGAAAGAGGTAGAATTTACAGAATGAGCTAGACAAAGTATGCAACTGGACAAAAATGACAGAAGAAAATTGATGCATATAAATGAAAAAGGAAGAAAAATGCAGTATATACATTATTAAAAGCATTGAAAGAACATGGAATCACTAGGATCTGCATAAAACTGAACATGTTCGACCAGAGTCACAGTCAATAGAAAGAATAAAACATTGAGCTATAAGCCTAAAAAGTCAGAGGACATTGTGATTAAACCATAAGTAACTCTGGTACTGGTCCTTTAGTGTTGGTTTTAGTTTGGCTCATCAAAAGACAAGGAAACATTCAAACACTGAAGACAAGCCAGAGTCAGACATAATGTTGATTTCCATAGAAAATGTCTAAATTATGAGGAAAAGCTGCAAAAGAATGGACTTTTCAACCTGGATATCATACATCAAGAGGTAAGCTCAAAAAATATATGAGGCTTTTCATGTAAAAGATAAAGCCAGACATTATTTTAAATCAAAATTGCTAAGTAGGAAAAGAAGGGCACAGAATCAATGTAAATATAAGACCAGTCTTAAGAAGTTCTTCACATGAAGAGTGATTGGCAAATTCATAATATCAGTCTATTGACTAAACAGTGTTAATTATATTCACTTGCTTACAGCATTAGGTACTTTTCTGATCAATCTCCAGTGTCATTACCTTTTCATTACTAAAAAGAACTGCTGCAGTATAGAATTGACACTAGTAAAAACTGCTTTGAACTCAGTCTCAAGCTACTTGAAAGCTATGCCTTCTTTTGAAGTATGAAATAAATCTTGTCCTAAATTTGCTCTTCATTTCATTAATAGGAGCATGTCAAGTAAATGCTATTTAGCTTGACAAATTTTTGTATGTACACCACTTAATCACCAATAACAATTAATGGTGAAAGTGAATGATCTAGATTATAAATTTAGAAATTTGAGCATGTGAAGTATGGTTGTTCAATAAGCCTTGAATGTATTGCCTCCCATCAAGGTCAAAACTTACCAAATGTTCAAGTTACCATCAGTAAAAATGATAGATGTGATTGTGGAAAGGGTGAATGTTGAATTTCTAGCGAACAATTCTAACATAGTATTTAATCCAATTATTTAAATTACATAAAATAATTTAGATTTCAGGAAGTGTGAATTCTTCTCTGCAGACTATTTCTCCACGGATCAACATGTCATCATGGATCTAGATGATCAAATGCTTTTGATAGCATGAGAAACACAAAGAGCATGTCATTAGGTCCTTTTTGCCTTGCCCACCTTTCAGCAAGACTATAACAGATCTTCTAGCTTAACTTCCAACTACCTCTGTCCCTTGATTCCTTTTGCATCCAAAGATCTAATGGCCTGAACCTTGAATAAACTCACATAACGTGTCATCAGAAAAGGGTCTGATGAAGGGTCTAGGCCTGAAATGTCAGCTTTTGTGCCCCTGGGATGCTGCTTGGCCTGCTGTGTTCATCCAGTTCCACACTTTGTTATCTCGGATTTTCCAGCATCTGCAGTTCCCATTAACTCTCTTGAATAAACTCATTCACTGAGCATCTACAGTCCTTTGAAGATGAAGAATTCTAAAGATGCACATAGTTTGATTGAAGATATTTCTCTTCATCTCTGTTCTTATGGCTGACACTTCATTCTGAGACTGAGACTCTATGTTCTGGATGTCCCAGCCAGAGCAAATATTTTCTCAACATCTACATTGTCAAATCCCTTCAGAATTTCATGAGTTTCAATTGGATCAAGCGTCATTTTTCAAAATTGTAGGCTCAGTCTACTGACCCTTAATAGCTATTCCACGCATTGCAGGAACCAACCCGGTAAACCTTCCTTGAACTCTGTCTGGGACAGCAAGTCCTTCCTTAGGTAGGGAGACCAAAGTAGCAAACAGTGCACCAGATATAATTGCTTGCTGTACCTGCATATTAACGTACTGTGATTCATGTATATGGACACCCAGGTCCCTTTGATTGCAAATATTTTCCAGTTACTCATCAGTAAACCAAGATTCTGCATTCTGTACCTCTCAAAATACATAACGTCACATTTCATACTGCATTCCATTTGCCATATTCTTGCCCAATCTACCAACCTATCTGTATCGCTCGGCAATCTCCACCTCCTTATTTACTTTCCTATCTAATTTTGTACCATCAGAAAATGTAGATAGTTTATAGTCAGTCCCCTTGCTGGTCATTAATGAAGATTGCATCATGAAGTTATAATTCATGGACTACTGATCATTCCATCAACTGAGTTAATATCTGGGAATTTTGTTTGGGAGAAAACACCATTAAATTACCCAGGATACTGTGTCTTAAAATGGCTGCAGAATCCACATTTTTACAAGCCAAGCTCCTCAGAGAATTACAAAATTGATGCCTCAATAACATTCCTAAGGATCTAATTTACATTATAGAATCATGGAGCTGTACAGCATGGAAACTGACGCTCCAGTCCAACTGGTCCATGCAGACCAGATATCCTAAATTAATCTCGTTTCATTTGCCAGAGTTTGGCCCACATCCCTCTAAACCCTTCCAATTCATATACCAATTGAGATGCCTTAAAATAGACAAAACTGACAAAAACACATCTGCACAAATGGCCAGAAGCAAAAGGAAACCTATAGAAACCCATTGTACAAAAATAGGCACAGAAGATGTCTCCATCTGTTTCAATGGCATCCTGATGGCTTTGACAATGGGTGACTAAAATTTCTTTGTTAAAATGCATTGCCTTTATTGTGTGCCCTCAGCCAGTTGTCATATGATCAAAAACCCACTTGGGAAGAGCTACCATTAAAGGTATTTTCTAATCACCCTATTCAGAATTGTGATTACATACTTCCTGAACCCAGGCTTCCTGACTGAGAGGTAGTGGTACTACCGCTGTGCTGCAAGAACTTTTCAGAAATATCAGTGTAAGAGTGTTTCTAACCAAAGGGGACTACTATCAAGGGATAGAACAGGCTAACAAAGTGTGGAGCTGGATGAACACAGCAGGCCAAGCAGCATCCCAGGAGCACAAAAGCTGACGTTTTGGGACTAGACCCTTCCTTGAGGGGGAGTTGAAATGGTTTGCGACTGGGAGGTGCAGTTGTTTGTTGTGAACCGAGCGGAGGTGTTCTGCAAAGCGGACCCAAACCTCCGCTTGGTTTCCCCAATGGAGAGGAAGCCACACCGGGTGCAATGGATACAATATACCACATTGGCAGATGTGCAGGTGAACATCTGCTTGATATGGAAGGTCATCTTGGGGCTTGGGATGGGGGTGAGGGAGGAGGTGTGGGGGCAAGTGTAGCACTTCCTGCGGTTGCAGGGGAAGGTGCCGGGTGTGGTGGGGTTGGAGGGGAGTGTGGAGCGGACAAGGGAGTCACGGAGAGAGTGGTCTCTCCGGAAGGCAGACAAGGGTGGGGATGGAAAAATGTCTTGGGTGGTGGGGTCGGATTGTAGATGGTGAAAGTGTCAGAGGATGATACGTTGTATCCGGAGGTTGGTGGGGTGGTGTGTGAGAACGAGGGGGATCCTCTTTGGGCGGTTGTGGCGGGGGCGGGATGTGAGGGATGTGTTGCGGGAAATGTGGGAGACGCGGTCAAAGGCGTTCTCGACCACTGGGGGGGGGAGTTGCGCTCCTTGAAGAACGTGGACATCTGGGATGTGCGGGAGTGGAATGCCTCATCCTGAGAGCAGATGCGGTGGAGGCGGAGGAATTGGGAATAGGGGATGGAATTTTTGAAGGAGGGTGGGTGGGAGGAGGTGTATTCTAGGTAGCTGTGGGAGTCAGTGGGCTTGAAATGGACATCAGTTACAAGCTGGTTACCTGAGATGGAGACTGAGAGGTCCAGGAAGGTGAGGGATGTGTCGGAGATGGCCCAGGTGAACTTGAGGTTGGGGTGGAAGGTGTTGGTGAAGTGGATGAACTGTTCAAGCTCCTCTGGGGAGCAAGAGGTGGCGCCGATACAGTCATCAATGTAACGGAGGAAGAGGTGGGGTTTGGGGCCTGTGTAGGTGCGGAAGAGGGGCTGTTCCGCGTAACCTACAAAGAGGCAGGCATAGCTGGGGACCATGCGGGTGCCCATGGCCACCCTCTTTGTCTGCAGAAAGTGGGAGGGTCGAGGCCCGAAACGTCAGCTTTTGTGCTCCTGAGATGCTGCTTGTCCTGCTGTGTTCATCCAGCTCCACACTTTGTTATCTTAGAGTCTCCAGCATCTGCAGTTCCCATTATCACTCAAAGTACAGGCTAGTACTTTTTCAATAGAGAATTTATAATAAAAAGAAACTTGAAGATGACAGCATCTACTCCAGAGAATGACTGATTGCAGTGTGTCCAGAAGAAACAAGTAGTAGATATTGGTTGTGTCATTACTGAGCATCAAACCAACTGAAGGGACTTCAGAGCATATAGTTCTTTATTCACTTGAATATTTTTCCAATTCCACTTTTTACTGTCCTCTAATTTGGTCTGTTTATGTGGATTAGTGTGTAGTATTGCAAAATTCAGGACGGGTTTTACTATTTAATAACATATACTTTTGAGTGAGTTATTTGGTTTTAAATTATACATCAACTTTTTACATGTTAGGCCAAAAAATCTGGCTGATGCATCTCTTCTTAACGTTATACATTGTCAAGTACATCTTGAACTGAGAAATTGCATACTTTTAAAAATTCAAACTCTCTTATATCAGCCTCAGGAATGAAAAGAAATAACCTTATTCACCCCTCCAAACTTGATGTTAACAAATATAAATAGCTGGGACACAAGTATTGACCCTTGTTGTACCCTACTAATTGAGAGCTGCCAACTGGGAGATGATTCGATTATTGTCGCTGTCCTTAACAACTCTTAATGTCAATATGTCTGAAATGCATCTTGTGTTATTTGAAAAGGATAAATATTCAGGGTTATAGGAGGAAGAAGATAGAGTGGCACTAAGTAAATTACCTCTGTTAGGAACTGACACAGTCTTGACTGCCTGAATGGCCTTCTTCTGTGCTTAACAATTCCGATTCTGTCATATTATCTTCAAAGCTTTAATCTTTATTTTGTGTAATAATCTGTATTGTCATCTTATAGAATGTTTCTTGAAAGTCCAAACACATTACAATGCTTCATTTTCCCTTAGCCATCCTAGCTGTTACAACCTGAAAAAAACATAACAGAGTAACTAAAAATGAGTTCTCTTTTGTAAGTCCATTTTTGCCTTTCTTTATTCTCACAATCAAATAATAAAAGATCAACCAGCAATTCAGCAACAAGAGTATCCATTCTTGCTGATATGTTTGCCTTGTGTAATATCTCGAAATTTCAGACCTCTTGCATGCTATTTCTAATTATTTTCTAATCTTCCTTGTTTTCTTCTTTTCTACAGGGCATCCAGATATCTTACCTAACTTCATCTTAATACTCTCCACATTAGAAATACTCAACAAATAAATATCTGATGGATTAAGGAAAAATATCATGAATCTGACCATGATCTTTACCTTTACCTTAATGTGATAGAGGTAAAAGTCAAGTGCAGCAGAACAATACATCTCATATCAGCTTCATTCCTGTGGAGCATATTATTTTTCCTTTGTAAACATCTCCTGCTATCCTCTCACAGATATTGTGCCAGTTACCTATCTTTAGCTTTTGCATGATAGGACAAGAAAGCTACAGAGTTTGACAAGTGTTCAATGCATTAATATGCTCTAGAAACTCTTATGTCAGAAGACACCTTGTAATTGTCTTTATATTCAGGAGAGAGCTTCAGCCTGTAAATTCATTATATGTATAAGTTCTAAGTGCTAACCTTCATTGATACTGTTAAGGCAAGTTTATGATTGGACAAATCAGACAATAGCTGCTACAATCTCTCCTGTGACAAAGATGTTTTGCTAAAGATATCACTTTTGATTTAACCATTTTGCTGACAATTAATTAACTCATTAGGATAAGACCCACTTATGTCGAAGGCAGTTAAAAATGCTCAAGCCTTTTCCAGTGACATTATTGTAATTTGCTCCTGTCTTTCACTATTGCTTTACAAAGACCCCTTTCTTAAAGTAACATTTTACTTATTTAGGACCAAATGATGTGAACCAATGATACTTTCACAACTTGTGCATTACTAGCTGGAATTTTCTCAGGCTATTTGATAGGTGGCTATGCAAGACTGCTGCCTATCCATATGATACCAATGGAAAACTACCAAAATATCCTGTGGTATTCTTAATTATGTATGAGGTTCACAGAGTTCAGAAGAAGAACAATTGTTATGCTGCTACAGCTTGTTAAAGGAGCATGGTTATGGGAAGCACACAGAAGGAAGGAAAGGTCAGTAGAAATGTCAGCATGAGACATAGCCTTAGGGAGATTGAGCAGCCAGAAGAGATTGCCTACTAGCAGAATTAATATTGAGAAGATTTTTTTTAAAGGTGATAGGGCAAGGAGGTTAATAAAAGAATTGTGCAGACACCAAGGAAGGAAATGGCTGAGGCAGTAGGCGCCACCTTCACCACACCTTGAAAAATCACATGCCATTGTAGATAGTTCAATGACCTAATGCGGTTGAACAATGGTCAATGAAGTCATTCATTCTGAAGCAGGAAAGAATGACAAATGTAAGCATCATCTTCATCCTTATTGTTCCCTCACATGCAAGTATTGAATAAATATGATGCTAATATTTTTAAAAAGTACTCAACAACATGCATAAAGATATCTTTATCAAAATACCACTGTAGGAGCATAAAACAGGGTGATCCTCTTGAATCTGTTCCAACTTTCAGTGACAGCGTGGCCAGTCAGCTACTTAACACCATGGAACCGCCTTTATTCCACATCCCTTAATATCTTGGGTGAGCAAAAACTAATCAATTCCAGATTTAAAATTTGCAATTGACCAAGCACGAATTGCTATTCACTGAACTGAGTCCTAGATGAAGACCACCACGTGTTTCCTAATTTCACTCTTGAAAGGTTTTGCTTAATTTTTAAAAATTCTAGACTCCATAAATAGCAGAAATATCTAGCCTTCAATGTACCCATATTGGTTTCCCTTATGGCCTTGAAAATCTGGATCAAGTTACCTTTCAACCTTCTAAATTCTGGGAATACAGCCATAGTTATATAATATGCATTTTCCCTGAGTGTGTAATAAATAGGTAAGCATCATAGGGTGGTTGATCAACACTATCCAGCAATGAAAGAAATAACACTATGATATGGATTCACAAACCTACATAAAATTAATTTCATGCAGAAATCATATCTATGCAACAGAAAGGTCACCCACAATGAGTTGCACAAAATAGCTAAGGGAGGAGAGGAACATCAAACCACTCATATGAGTAGGAAGGACTATATTTGGGAAAAAATGCAAAATAGTACCAATGTGTCTCCTGGCTTACAGTCTTGTGGCCAATTTTCAATAAAGTCACAGTCAACATGAAAATGTTGTTTTGAAAACAGACTTTAACCCCCTTAGGAGACACATGAAAGTGACCCTTGGAGATCAGGAATGAGAATGTAATTTACTAGGAGCTGGCTATAGTAAAGATAGTTTACAGTGGCAGTGTCCTTTCTGCTGGGCCAGAAGATGCGGGTTCAAGTGTCACCTGCCTTGGAGATGTGTAACAGCATGTCTAAACAATTAATTCATACATTACAGTGAGTAGCTATAATCTTGAGAGATACAAAGCTTTAATAATTAACATTATTAACTTAGAAATCATTAACACCAGACCCATAACACCTGGACAGCCCTGGCCTGATCTCCCTGAAAATGACCTTCCTCCGTTATCTGACCTAACACCCATCATGAGCTGATGACCTCCTGCTCCGCCCTACCCCTTCACCCACCTGCTGACATTATTCCCCTCAATGCACCCAACACCTACTCCCAGAACACTTGTCTGCCTTACCACTCCTTCACTGCTTTGCAGCATTCAACCTCATCCAACTGCCACTCTAACACTTCACCCAAGCACAGAGTTATAGGGTCCAAATCCTCCATGCTGCCCAGGTTTCCCAAATTAAACTAAGTTCCATTTGCCTGTGCTTGGCCTGTATCCCTCTAAACCTTTCCTGTTCATGAACCTGTCCAAATGCCTTTTAACTGTTGTAATTGCACCCACCTTTACTACTTCCTTTAGTTGTTCATTCCACATGCTTTCCTAAATCATTCCCCTCTCGCCTTAAATATATACCCTCTTGTTTTGGACTCATCTTTGGACCTTGGCTATTCACCTGACCTGTGCCCTTTATGATTTTATAAACCTCTATTAGGTTCCCCCTCAACCTTCTGCATTCCAGGAAAGAAAGTCCTAGTGTGTCCAGCCTCTCACCCACATACCTTATATCCTTATCACCTCTCTGTAGCTTGTCAACCATGAACTACTTCAGGAACAGCAGAAAAAGGAGAAAAGACTAGTCCCCTACTATGATCCTCTGCTGTGGTGGAAAGCTTCTGGATCAGATAAGCTCTGCATTTCACAAAAGGCCTGGTTTGAATATTTGGGCCAGAATGCAGAACTCCTGGACCAGGTAAGAAAAAACCAGGAGCAGAATGACAATCCAATAGTTATTGGAAACATTCAGAAGTTTTGACACAATAATTCATGAGGGACTTGCTGGGCTGTATTATGGGTAACCACTAAATTTGTCACCATCTTAAAACTATATTTCAATTTATTGTAGGCAGCTTAATAACAATGTTAATTATCCCAAAAGCCTAATTGTGCCTGTCACCCTCTCCTGTATTCAGGAACCTCAGAGTAGTCATTAACATTTTCAGCAGAGATTAACGATATTCCAATTCAACCACAATATATTTTACTTTGGCAATGGAAATAAAATTCATGGATGATATACTAAAGAGTCAAAAACAGCTCGCTGGAAGCAGATTTTAACATGCTGAATCATTGTTGCATATTCCTTAAATGAAAAATTAACAAAACTTCTGAAGAGTTTTCTTGATGTCGGGAAGTGCAAAGGTTTGATTGGTTTGTCAGAAATCACCTGAAGTTTCCTGGAATTAATCAGTGCCCAACAGAATCCAACAGCCACTGATAATCGTCTGATCCTTGTTGGTGTGGGCTGCAACCACTTTTCCAGCTGTTGGCATAATTGTAGTTGGTTGGCTTGCAGAGCTAGTTTATTGTTTTTCTGCAGATGTTTCATTACCATGCTGGGTAACATCATCAGTACAGCCTCCGATGAAGTGCCGTTGTGTTTTTCCGCCCGGTATTTAAACTCTGGAATCCACAAACCAAGCTACAAATCTACTGTTGGAATAATTCCCCGGCAGTCTCTGGTGTAAGAGTTTCTTCAATACAATTACAGTTGAGGAAAAAAAAACTATGATTTATAAGGTTAGTAAACACCACAATGGCTGATTGTTATTCCCTTCATGCTCTCTTTCCAATCCACATCAGCCTCTTCAAAACTAAATTGTGCTTTCAAAATATCCTAGCCCAAACTGTTCCATAATTGCTCCAATAGTGGCATCTACCTAAGGATGCATCAGCAATTGGCCGTTGCCCAAGCTTTGGTTAGGAGAAGAAGGCATTGGTTTGACTGAGAATGCGTCACTCGATCTGAACCATTAACTCTGATTTCTCTCCACAGATGCTGCCAGACCTGCTGAGATTTTCCAGCAATCTCTATTTTTGTTTCTGATTTACAGCATCTGGAGTGCTTTCATTTTTTATTAGTTTGACTGGTTTGAATTTAAACAAAATCCTGTCTGTCAGCAGATAGGTGAAGCATTCTCCATGGCAATATTTTTTCTGAACAGAATCCACTTTCCAATTAACCAACTGAAACATACAAAATTCTGAGCAGACTTGACTGGTTTGATGCTGAGACGATATTTCTGTTAGTGGGGGAATCTCAAACTTGGTGATGTATTTACAGATTAAGGGGATATTTATTTAAAACTGAGATGCAAAGGAATTTCTTCTCCCAGAGGGCTATGGATGTCTGGAATTCTCTACGCCAAAGAGGTGTGGGGACTAGTTCACTGGAAGTACTTAAAGCGGGGGTCAACAGAATTTTGAAATATCAGGGAGTTGATAACTATACTGAGCTGACATGGAAGAGTGTTTGAGGACTGGGCAGTACACCTAGGATGCTGTTAAATTGTAAGGCAGCATTGTGGGGCTGAATGGCCTAGACCTGCTTCTATTGCTTATGTTCATTCAGGGCCATATGATATAGGAGCATAAATAGGCTATTCAGCCCACTAAGTCTGCTCTGCAAGCCATTCAATCATAGCTGGCCTGTTTATGAACCCCATTCCCCTGCCTTCTCCCCATAAACTTTGATCCCCTGTCTAATCCAGAACCCTGCTCTCTCTCTCTGTCTTAAAATGCGTTCAATGACTTGGAGTCCACAGCATTCTGTGGCAATGAGTTCCACAGATTCATCATTCTATGGTTGAAGTAATTTCTCCTCATCTCAGTTCTTAAGTTCCTTCATTCTGAGGTTGTGCTTTCATGTCCTAGTTTCTCCCACAAGTGGAAACATCTTCTGCTACTCTATTCAGCCTTCTCAGTATCCTGTAAGTTCATGAGACCCCTCTTTATCCTTCTACACTCCATCAGGTAATAGACCCAGAGTCCTCAACCACTCCTCATATGACAAGGTCTTCAACCCCAACACCATTCTTGTAAAACTCCTCTGGGCTTGCTCCAAAGCAGTCCATCCTTCTGAGATACATGACTCAAAACTGCACACAATATTCTAAATGAAATCTGACTAAAGGCTTATACAGCCTCAGCAGTACATCTCTACTGTTATATTCCAATCCCCTTGAAATGAATGCTAACATTGTGTTTGACATCCTAATTGCCAACTGAACCTGCATGTTAACATTGAGAGAATCCTGAACTAGAATTTCTAAGTCCCTTTGTGCTTCAGATTTCTGAAACCTTTCTCCATTATGTTGTGTTCAGTCAGCACCCTATTCTCATGAAATATAAATTGTTGCTTCTATTGAGATTTGGTGTTCTTGAATTCTATCCTGATTAGTCCAAGGCAAAAAAAGAATTCAATGATATATCTCTTTATTCAGCAGTACTGAAGTTCTGGGTTACCCAGTGAACTATTGCAAAGTATTATGAAATATACAATGACAAAGTGAATTGTTCTATCGGATGATGGCTCTGAAGATGTTAATATTTGTGACTGATTGACACTACCCATATCCCTAATGTCACACACAATTGGTGAATCACACAAATGCTTTTCTACTCTATCGCCTGGAGGTAAAGATATGCCTGTACCAGTTCCCCAAGGTCCTAGCAATTATGCCTGACAACATATAGTTGTAATATTATACAATAGACCTTTTAATCTAAAAAAAATGCCTTTCCTATAGGTACCCTATGCTTTATCACTAGACACTAGGTAGACCAAAGAAAAAGCAAAGACGAGGGGAGATTAGTGGCAGTGTACTTCCTTAAACAAACCCTAATCAAGTAGCACCACATATTGCTAGATGTGGCGAATGGCACAGGTACCTGGAGTGGTCATTTGAGAAAATGCTACATATTTACAGATCTAAACTCATCACAAGGAAAAAGACATTCAGAAGATGCAAGAAAACAAATAAAAATCAATATGTCCATATACTCCCTGTAAGAAGATTACTGTCTAAAGAAAGCACTGACAGTCAGCAACTAAAACACGATTACAGGCAAAGAAAGACATCAGCAGCTGTTGGGGCAGCAAGGCAGGTGAGCTCAGCATTCCCAAGGTAAAACATCATTCAGCAGATGGTAGGAAGCACAGGGCCAAAAGTGTAAGCTCAGAAGATAGAGAAAAACGAGCCACATTTAGAAAATACGGAGGTCTCGGCCAAAAAGCCTCTCTCAAAAAGCAACTAAAAACTTCAGACAGTGAATTGACAGATTTTGAGGGATGCTTTTTAGGGGGTAAATGTAAACTTGATGGGCCAAATGTGCTCAAGATGGGCTTCCACACTGTTGGGATTTTATAATTCTACATGAATAATGTTATGAAAAATGATACTAAGACCTGAAAGGAAACACAAGGGTGTGTAAAAGACAGTTTTCTACTCTCACATTGAGCATTATAGCCATTGATATTAGGTTCCAAAAGGTTAAGCTGCAAGGAATAATTAATGAGCTTGAAAAAATGATGAATGTCAGAATTGAGAAGGCGGAATGTTTGTTTCTGTGGTTCCTGCCCTAAAAGGGCAATGGTGAGTGCAGGAGGACCAGAGCTGACAACAAACCCAGGTACAGCAGCAGGCTGCCATGGACGCCAAGGGGAGCTCAGGTCAAGGAGATGGTGCAGCCATAGGACCCTTCTTTTGCTTCTGCAGGAAGACCAGCGACTTTTGTTCCTGACGATATATATCGTGAGGATGAGCGAGGCACAATGTTAACACAGTCTCTGTTATACCCCAGGCCAGGTGCTGCTGTAAGATGTGAGGGCTGCAGAAGTTTTTTTGGTTATGAAGGTATTGCGATGCTGAACTTCTGTCCAACTGGCTTCGTCCAGAAAGCGATGAGTGACTGTGTGGGACCTCCAAATCATGCACCCGTAATACAGGGAGCTGTCCAGCGTCTCTGAGGACTATCTCTGCAGGTAGTATGACTGGTTGCAGCTTCTCACAGACCACATTGTTCAGTCAGAACAGCAGTTAGACACACTGAGGAACATACAGCGAGCAGAGAATGTGATAGACATTAGTTACAGGGATGTGATCACACCACAGGTTCAGTCACATAGATAGGTGACCACCAGGAGAGGCAAGCAGGTAGCACAGAGTCTCCTGTGGCTATTCCTCTTTCTAACAGGTACACTGTTTTCTAAGCTGCTGAGGGGGCTAGCCTCTCAGAGGAGGATAATAGCAGCAGCCAGGCCTGTGGCACCACAACTGGCTCTGCTGCAGAGCAGGGTGGGGCAAAGTTTAGGCAAGCGATAGGGTAGGAGGCTTGCTAGTTACGGGTACAAACAAGTGTTTCTGTGGCCATGTCTGAGAGCCTAGGATGATTTGTTGCCTCCCTGATGCGGGGATTAAAAATGTCTCTGAGTGGTTGAATGAAATTCTTAAGGAGAAGGGTGAGTAACCAATGGTCATTTACACATTGGTACCAATGATACAGTTAGAAAGAGGGATGAGGTCCTGTGGAATGACTACAGGGAGTTAGGAAAGAAGCTGAAAAGTAGGGCCTTGAGGGTAGTAATCTTGGGGTTACTACCAGTGCCAAGGAATAGAAAGATAGGACAGATGAATGTGATGCTCAGTAGGTGGTGCAGAGCTTCAGATTCTTGGATCATTGGGACCTCTTCTGGAGCAGGGATGACTTGTAGAAGAGGTTGCATCTAAACTGGAGGGGAACTAAGATCCTCGGAGGTCTCACTGGAGCTACTTGGGAAGATTTAAACTAGAATGGCAGGGGGCTGGGAACCAGCGCAGCAGGTCAGCAAGTGGAAAATTTGAGGGGAAGGTGGATGTTAGGACCAGAAAGGAAGGACAGGCAGAGGCGGGTAAATGTACATGATAGTACTGATGGGCTGATGTGTGTTTATTTCAATACAAGGAGTATTATAAGTAAGGCAGATGAGTCTAGTGCTTGGTTCAGTACATGGGACTATGATGTTGTTGCCATTACAAGGAGGGGGAGCCCTGCTCAACTTTCCAGGATCTCATTGTTTTCACAAGGTAGAGCAGCGGGAGAACGTCACATCTGCACTCAAAGAAGATATATTGGAGAACTCATTCACTGAGGCAATATGGATACAGCTCAAAAATAAGATGGGTGCAATCACTCTGATAGAATTATAATATATGCCCCCCAACAGCCCCAGAGACATTCAGAATCACATATGTATGCAGGTTATGGAAAGGTGCAATAACAACAGGGTTGTCATAGTGGGTGACTTTGACATCCCCGATATTGACTGGGACTCCCTTAGAGCAAGAGGTTTAGACAGGGCATAAATTGCTAAGTGCAGCCAAGGTGGTTTCTTGAAACTGTCTATGGAAAGTCCAATGAGAAGAGGGGCCATTTCGGACCTTGCATTGGCTAATGAGCCTGGCCAGGTGACTGACCTTTCAGTGGGAGAGCATTTTAGAAACAGTGATCACAACTCCTTAAGTTTTAAGATAACTATGAACGAGGATAAGTCAGAACTTTGTGGAAAGGTACTAAATTGGGAGAGGGCAGATTATTTCAGTATCTGGCAAGAGCTGGGGAGTGTTAATTGCAACTCCGTTCCCACAGAAGACACAGTCTGTCATTGTCCAGTAGTGGAACATCACTAACATAATTGCACTTGATGGACTGCTATCTTGAGCTGCTGCAATTTATGTGATGCAGGTACACCCTTGGTGCTTTTCATAAGCATGTAGAATTATACGCCAAGTCCTAACAAATGCCTCCTTGATAGTGGAAATGGCAAAGAGTCATGAATCGACAAGCTAATCCATGTCTCGACTGTAGTATTATATGCACATAGTTCCCCTCCTTCTGGCCTCATGTAAAATATTAAACTCAATTCCAAGTGAGTCTTTCCAAAGTTCCCAGTCGCTTTGATTCAAATACGCTCAGTAGTGTTGTGTATTTTCTTCTATCCAGTTCCCAGCCTGTTTCTAAGAGTTTTTAGAAATGCATGACTGGCAGTCTCATGGTTTAAAAAAAAATAGACTGTCATAACTGAACTAATTAAAAACTCCGTAAATATTGAAAATACTGTGATACGTTTCTACTCATTGGGGTTACCAGGGAAACAATTTGAAATATAATGAAACCGTCAGATCAGAGGCTGCACATGACTGGTTCAAATGTCAAGTATTGGTGCCAGATTTAAAGTGACAGTTACCAGACCAGAACAAGATAAAAGTGCTTCAGATTTGTCACAGTGACCTCTGTGTTTTAGACTAACAGACATTCATACAAATAAGATTAAAGGAAATTCTTCCACGTGTATGTTTAATCAGCCTTCACAAATCCATGTGAGCGTTCTGCACTTAAACAGCAGTGTTTGAAATTATCTACTGCTATATCTTTTAAGCTTTGATTTAAAACATGTGGGAGTCCTTCTCCATTTCCTATCCCAAAATTTCTTTGAGTGTGAACACAATTATTAGTGATCATGATCGTTATAATATTTCAATTTTAATTATCAATAGGACAGGCTGAATATTGTTTGATTTTACTTATAAATGCCTGTTTTTCAGTGAGAGGACATGGTAAGTAAATATTGTTTAGCATGCTTTAATTCTTTGCCACTCGTTGTTCAAGCCTTTCATGCTATAAGCCAGAGCACAGACTGATTTTTCTTCAAGGAAGAGATCAAATCATACTTGAAGATGATAAGCTAGTTTAGGGCAGTGTTACACAAATTGAGACTATAGTCACTGTTTAATTCAGAGATATTAAAAACCTATCATTTGACATCTCATTTTGAATGCTACACACAGAATTGTCACTGGGAGCATGGCTAAATTTGACACCGTGACATATAGTGTCAAACAGCTGCCATACTGGCAATGTTGTAACATAGGAAATAGCTGATGATGAAAGAGTTAAATCTACTGCTACAGCCTCATAAATTCAAAACTTTAATATCCTTTCTAAAATAATTCTGTTTTAGCCTTAAATCATGAAAAGCATGGTTTAGAATTCCAACTGTGCCCACAAAGGCACAAGAGAGGGTAGATGCTGGGGTGCATGCTATAATAATGTCGCAAACATGCAAAATTGGTGTGACTGGATTCTTATCATACAGGTGTACCATCTGTGCTACTCACTGATTGCTGGTCTCTAGGGATGTGGCAGACCTAGATATAGTGCCCTGAGTTTAGTGGAGCCTGTTGGAGCCAGGCCTGATGAGCTTCTCCCACATTCCCTGTGTTTGTTTCAGATTGAGCATCTGCTGTATTTTGCCTTTTAAACTCATCAAGGAATCACTTAGGGGTGGCAAAGACCTAATAGTACATAAGTGACACAGAACTCCCATCATTTCTTAAAATGAAGAAAGGATGTCACTGGAACTAAATTGGAACTCAGGGTTTCTCTGACAGTACTTAAAGGCAGCCAGAAGCTGGTAAAAGGAGAAATGCATTCCAGCTTCACATATCAGGGAACCTGTTCTGATTTTACAGCTTAAGTAACCAGTGATGGGGCACCAAATTTTAGTGATCCTGCACTGGAGATAATTGCCAGGAGGATGGACTTCCTCTTTAGCTCTGGGAGCAGGAGATCATCGAGACAGCTACTCTGCTGACAAAAGGAAGAGATTAGAGCTCACCTGTGCATAGAAAATGAACATCCATTCACCTAACCACTGCACCACTCATCAATAAACCTCCTTCTCAAACAAAATCAGAAACTGCTGGAAAAAACTCAGCAGGTCAGGTAGCATCTATGGAGAATAGGCAGAGTTAATGTTTTGGGTCCAGTGACCCATCCTCAGAAAAGAGGTTCTTTAGAATGTCTTTCTCACAAATTCACCACTATGACTGTCCTCACTGACCAACAGCACATGCTATTAGCTATTCACCATGAAGCCTACATTCCTGAAACACCTCTCAAGATTCTCATGAACATGCTCTCGGCTTGCTTGGTAGGTTGGTATGGACAGAGGAACAGCATGTCTACACACTCTCTCTCCCTTTAAGGATGGCAGCTCGCTATCCTGGCAGGGTAGCTTCAAGGCAGTGTTAACTGACAACACTGGTGGCAATGTCACGTGGGATATTTTCACTATTTATCCTTCAGATCTCACAGAGCTTTCTATCACCTCAAAATAAAGCTTTTGCATGAGCTCCAAAATCATTTTAAAAACCAAAAGAACTGTAGATACTGTTGTTTGAAAAACTCTGCAGATCTGGCAGCATCTGTGAAGGATAAAATAGAGTTAATGTTTTGGGCCCTTTCCTCAGAACTGAGGAAGGGTCACCGGACCCAAAATGTTAACTCTGTTTTCTCCCTCACATATGCTGCCAGACCTGCTGAGCTTTTCCAGCAACTTTGTTTTTGTCCACAATCATTTTCCCTCTTTGAAGAGTTGCAGAATCATATCGGGCTTGAAGCGTTAACTCTTTCACTTTCCATAGATGCTGCCAGGGCTGCTGAGCTTCTCCAGCACTTTCTGTTTTCATTTCATATTTCCAGCATCTGTCGTATGTTGCTTTTAGTCTTTCCCCTCTGTTCTCCTTATGCACCACAAGCAAACTCTTGTTTCTCTTTTTCATTTCAGCTGCAGGCTAAGTGGAAGCCCCTGAGTCAGTTGTCGAAAAACAGTGCAGCCTTCAAGATTGACTGTCACTCAATCTGGTTTCTCTTAAGTGGCAGTTCAGATATTGACTCCCTGTGGACTTTAGAGGCTAGATTACAGAATGTAGCTGACTGGGCTGAAGTGCAGAAATGCTAGGGCAGGGAGATAGGATGACATGCATGGCAGCTCACATGAGAATGAGGTCACATACTAAATGTGCTATTGAAGGCCAAGGCTACCAGATAAGAGAATTTTTTAAACCAGGAAATGAAATGTATTTTAAATGTCAGCGTGATGTCTGTTACAGATACCTGGAAGATACCCAGTCGGAGTCCTCCGAGGTTAAATGTAAAACCTGTTATAGCAGGGTCCCACAAAGGATGTATGTACTACTCACATCCCACACACAAAATCCTGCCAAATACCCTCCCCAGTAACTAGCATACAGCTTTCCAGTGACAGTAACCATTTCTGTGCCTTTCAAAACCAGCAAGCTGCCTGTGGACACTCTTTTGAAGTAGTTGGTAGATGTTGAAGATGGCTGACCAGTAAAGATGTCTGACCCTCTAACTGCAGTTCCTGGACAAATGTCTCAAGCCTCCTGTTGGGGAGCTAAATTCCCCTATCTAGTCTGGAGTTATAATAAAATATCTCAGATGTGTGAGAAATTCAGAATGTCCAATGGAAGGTAACTTCCTACTTGCTGGCATACTGAGTCGTTGAATTGAATAATTGACTTGAATAATGGTACAAAGGGAACACATTTATATGACTGGCACATTTCTGTGTCTCAATAAAGATCTAGTAAATTAATGCAAATCGAAGTGATGTGTTCCTTTCCGCTGTTTATAATATTTTGTTTCTTCTGCTAAATGGCTTTTGGTATAATTGTCATTTGTTAATAGAATCATAATGAAAATATTACATTATATGTCACCCATCCAGTGACGTAACATGAACAATTTGCACAACAGGGTCATTGTGCATGGGCTTGACAATAGAAATCAGATCAACCAGTTAAATATCTGAGCTACAGACAAAAATAATTTCCCATCCAGGCAGCCCTGAATTGAAACAATGGAAATTCATAGAGCGTGATTCCAAGAATCACAATTTTAAAAATGTACTTTGTTTGCTACAAATATTTAAGAATCAGTATCACTTTAATGATAAAGGTGACTGGCAATCTATACTTTAAAAATCTGTTTTGTATTTTGTCCCTTTCAAAGCATTGAAATTTTACTGTTAACTGATATGAAAAGTCTGTTTTTCAGAGATTAGTTAGTTATTTAAGCTTTGTGCTGCATTAAGCGCTTTTGTGAATTTCACTCAAAAAATGTTAACAAAGCATTGGCTTCTTGGTGAACAGCTGCCCTGTCTGAATTGAAAATGAGGTTCGTGATCACTTTGACCTGAAGTGAAATGGTATGAAGCACTTCAGCATGGTCAAGCTATTTTAGAAAGAGAGATCAGCGGGGTGGGGAATAAAACTGAATGGAGAAGACAGAAGGAATAACAGGCAAAAGGCCCAGGTTAATTTTACTCTATTGTTTGTCTCGATTTCAGACGTCTTGCTTGACAGTACCCAATGTCTACAACAATGCTGCATATTTACCAGTCAATCTCATTTTTAATTCAGTGCAAGGTGGCAGCTACAGCTGCAGATTAAGGCTGCAGTACAGTTAATCAATATGCATTGTCTGCAGCTAATGCTCTCTCGTAGGTTAGCTTGTTCAGTCCTGGTGACTAATTAGATGGAAATGTCAATATCTGCAACCAAGTACCTAAAGCAAAGGCCCTTAGCTGTAAAAATTAAGAACATTACAAGCACATTGAAAAATCTAATGCCCTGGATTTTGGTCTAGAAATGATGGAGCGATGCCAGTGCTTATCATTATTCTGGAGTAAATCGGACAGCAACATCTGATGCCTACAATGGATCACTGTGGAGGAGACCTTCATAGTTGAGCAGTTACCATACTCCATGATAATATTCTGCATACTACACAACCTCACTATTATTAAAAATCAGAACCCAGAACAACCTATCAAACAGGAAGCTGAGGATGAGGAAAGGCAACATGATCTGGAAGCAAGAGAGAAGTAAGGCTACTTCAGAGACAGTTTTTTGCTGCATATTTGGATATGGAAAAACATGAAAAATTTCAGCCTCAATTCTCCATTCACTAAAAGTCTCATTTATAGAAACATCGATGCAGCAGATGGCAGAAATCGGAAATAAAACAGAATGTGCTGAAAATATTCACTGGGTCTGGCTGGAACTGCAGGGAGTAAAAGAGATAGCATTTTGAGATAAATATGATTGTTCTTTCGATCTGAAAGCAAGTGGAAAGAGACGCATTTTATATCATTAAAAGAGGGTCAAGGAAAAAGAAGAACAAAAAGAAACATCCGATATAGCATTGAAGGCAGCAGAGATACTGTTAAACTAAAGCTAAAGAATTGTAGCAAAGAACGAGTGTAAATAGTTAAATAATGAGCAGCACTTCTGAAGGCAAAACTATGAAAGGCAAGATTCTTGCCTTCCCCTTTGAGATTTTCAATAGACTGTTCCCTTCACAAAACCTTGGTGCTTCCTCAAATATTGCCAACACTGTCCTTGCTTCCAAAGGCACTTTTCCATAGGTGTATTTCCTGCTTTTCCATCTCTTTTTTCTTGGCATTTAAAGCCCAAAGTTTCCTTCCAGATGTAGCAGTGATTTTAATTTACTTTGTTACATTCACTGCTCATAACATGGCCTCCTCTATATCAGTGAGGTTAGGTGATTGGATGTCCACTTTGCATATAATTCTGTTGGATACCCTATTAAAAAGAGACAACTAACATCTAATGAGCAAGATACTGCCAAGAAAAAAAGTGTCTGCTCTTGTAGGGATGATCTGCTCCATGAAAGAAATACATGACAGCAAATGTCCTCCATTTCAGAAAAGAACTTCAGAACTCACACGATCAGAAAGATAGCCTTAAACCCAGCAAATTTCCATTCTTCTACATCTGAAGAGAACACATTTGGGGAGAACAGAAAAACCTCCAGATCATCTGAATTCGTAAAGTCAAAATCCTGGGGAGATGAAATGTTTGTAAATGCAGGAATACAAACAAATGCACGACAATGACAGTTATCAGAAAGTGATGTTGCCTACGAGTCTTGCAGGTTTGAAATATTTACTCATTTTGATTAAGTGCAGTTAGCACTGCCCACTGTGATGATGTCATGAAGGCTTGGTGGGGGAGAAGTCTGGGATTTTGTGTAACACAGACAGAAGGCTAGGTCTCCCTAACAGTTTTACATTGGTTAAAGCCTACTCTTGCAAAAGTAAATAATTACAAAGAAGTAATAAACTATATCTTGTTGACAAGGTTCTTATACCAACATGTGGCTGCCCTCAATACACTGGTCTATATAAGCCACAAACCTTACAAGATACAAATGCTACAATAAATGGCACTAGGGAGTATTACTATTGGGCTTTATGCTGATGGTTGGATGATGGGGAATGCATGAGATGGGGAGAAATCATGTTGAACAAAAGGTAGCACAAGTTTACAGTACTGACTTCAACACAGTCTAGGTGCCTGCTTTAATCATATACTGTGATCACCAGACCCATATGTAGAGTTTAGCTAATTTCTTCTTCTTCATATTGCAGTTAGGACTGGTTGAGGAGATATGTTGCTGAATGCCCTGCCTACATGAATCTTAGAACTCTGCGAGAGTACCGTTCTGCTAGTGCGCTCCATTTAAAAATTTCTTTAAATTTATTTGTGGAAATCATTTTTTTTCAACAAATTTTAAAAGGATTTCCAAGCGTTTGCATCAATTTAATGGGATGAGTAATAATTCTCTTGGATGATAAGAGACATTGTTTCATGTGACCTGGGGCGGCATGATGGCTCAGTAGTTAGCACTGTACCTCATGGTGCCAGGGACCTAGTTTCAATTCCACCCTTGGGCAATTGTGTGGAGTTTGCACATTCTCCCCATATATGCGTGGGTTTCCTCTGGGTGCTCCGGTTTCCTCCCACAATCCAAAGATGTGCAGGTTTGGTGGATTGGCCAAGCTAAATTGTCCGTAGTTTTCAGGAATGTGTAGGTTAGGTGGCTTATAGGGTCTGGGCGGGATGCTCCAAGGGGTGGTGTGGACTTGTTGAGTTGAAGGACCTGTTTCCACACTGTAGAGATTCTACGATCTATGATGCCCTGGCAACCTGGAAATAGAGTAGCTAGGAGGTTAAGATGCACAAAGCTATGTGGCCAGATGCTGAAAAGGCAAACAATGAATCTATTTCTAGCAAAGAACAAAAGAGATCAGAGAAGGTATAGTTACAAGAGGGTGTGTATGTGTGTTTTTAATCAATTTAAACAAGGCAGGGATTGTAAATTGGACAATTTTATTGCTGTTGCTTCAAATTTGCCAGAGTTGAATTTAATGGGATTTAGTGATGGAGTGTTTGGTGATCTCTGATATCAGGTCCCTGTAAACTTACCTAAGGAGCATCTGCAGGAATGCGCCATTTGGGTGAGGAGCACCTCTGATGGACTTGGATGGAGTGGAGGTACCATTGCAAGCGAGTCAAGGAATAAATCCATGAAAGAGAAAGGTGAACGATCTTATATTCTTACTGTAGTGATTGTAATGAGGTCAGCGAGGTAGACTTCATGGAATATGAGTTCCTTGATTGGGGCTGTTAAACTGGCTGAATCAGAGAACCCTGGCTGACAGACAGAAACAGGCACATCAGAGGTTCTGCTCACTCTGAGATCTAGTTCTGAGGAAGCAGAGCCAGTGTCAAATTCAATATACGCATGAATGATGGGTGACTTTGTGATGTAGCAGCGGCCTTTGAAGAGTTATTTCACTTACATTCACAGTCCAGGCTGTGGACTAGATTTAGTACTGCCCCTAGTGTGTTTGAAGTGGACAGGCCTCATCAAATCCATGGATGTGGCCTTCTGACCAGCTTCCTGCCTGCACCCCTGACCTGACTTGTTTGAAATTTTACAGGTTCTGGAGGAGGTATTGGACAGCCTGCTTGCCTTGCTGTATTTAGTCATATAAGGGCTTCATCCTGCATCCAGCTCTGTTTTCCTCAAAACAAAGGGGAGCAGACACCAGGATATCTTGGTAGCTTTTTCTGCACTGGCTACTCTTGGACAAGGGGTAAACTTCTTTTCCTACCCTTCAGGGCCACTCCCTATCCAAAAATCATAGTTTCCCCTTTATATTGCTTCCAGCCTCTCATATCCCCTTGTGAGGACCTGCTCACTGACTCCAGTGAAATTCCCCTTCAATCACTTTGGTGCCTGGCTCCAGTGATTATTTTAATGGGCATCACATGTAGTTCCAGCGGTGACCCCTGCTCCCATTTGGTGCTGCAGTGACTATGGGGCAGTTTCCTCAGGCAGAACATACTATAACTGTTGGATAGAAATTCTACCTCTGGACCATTAATAGCCAAATGGTCCAGGGTGGCCATAAAATCCAGCCTGTGAGATTGCATGTGGGACCACATGTGTGCATTTTGATATGTGAATTTTTCTAGTTTCATGAAGTAATCTCTGCTGTTAACTGCAATTCCACATATAATTTATAATTCGTACAAACCATAACTTATCTGTTCATTAAAGTTTAATTTATATGGATTCTGGTTAGTGTTAAAACAAGGTACAATAAGTAGAATCTTGTTGGCTATTTCTACATTTTGGGAGACATTTGATAATTTTGATTATTTTTGTCTATAACTCCCCAGCAGTGACCACAATAATATTTCATAAGTTTCTGAACTTTGTTTACTAGATTATCGCATTTTAGTGATTCTGTCTGTATTTATGAAGAGAGGTTGTGATAGTTCAGAGGTGGACACTTAGAAGAGCTATTTACTCATCATCATCCAACTTCTCTGGTCCCCAGAGTTTAAAGCTGTGATCCATAAAGTGCTCATGTTCACATAAAAACAAATCTGGCATGGAAATAATGTATTCATATCCACTGCACACGGATTATGTAAAATAGCATAATGTGAGGCTGGAACTAATGGGGATGATTCATTCATAAAAACATGCAAATTACATCTGAAAATATTTGCTGCATGTGAGCAAATGAAACGTTCTCATTCGAATTAGAAAGCATTCTCTTTTATGTAAGTTTTTCATTTTCAATACCTGTGACAGATATTATAAGATAAATATGACTGTAGATATTAATTTGGAATTTGTGCTCATTTCTTCAGTAATTCAGGGGAAAAATGTCAAATTGAGTCAATATAAACAGCAACCAAATTTAAAAGTGTTTTACGTGTCACTTAATAACGACTTAAATGTCAAGGGTGTACTCATTTAAATGTTTTGACATTATGCTTTGATGTTTTTGACAGCTATTTTATTCCTGAACTTGTTTATTTCACCTATATATGTTCAGAGTTACGAATTGACATCACTGCCTAAGATGTTTGCAGACCTTTTTAACTGACAGATGTTAAGCCAAGGTGAAAATTCTAAGGAAAGAATTCAAAGAGCGGAAGTTTAATCTTCTTTAGCAGTGACATTGTTTACTGTGGGTTCAATACCACTAATATTGCACAAAATATAATTTTAATCGATCTTGCATCTTTAATATAATGGCGTCGCACTGAACCTATTCAGCATTTCATAAAAAATTTCCCCACTTTTTCACTTCTGTGATTCCAAATGTCAAAGGTGTTATCCGTATCTTCCCTTCCCCCACACCCTGTAGCTTCTTCCTCTTTTCAAGGCAATATAAATGGTTAAACTTAGACAACCCACTATCAGTGTGGATGAGTAATAGGAGATGATGTCAATGAAAACAGCAAAATTTAAGAAATATAACACAACAAATATCAAATGTATGCTTAAAATGAAAGATACCCATGATAATATATTCTGTAGCTTGGTAAAGCGAACAATGATTGTGGTTTAAATAAAAGATACATCTATACAACTGATTGCTTTGTACATACTGGTACGAAAACAAAATTAATCTTTTGGCTTAACGGACATTCTCTTGCATTTGTATGCTGAAGTTTTCTCAATGAAATTATGTAGATCTTCATTACGCTTTATCTAATCACCACTTTTCCCTGTTTTATCCCTTGTTATATTCACAGCTCACAGCTGCCTCATTCAAAACCATCTGTTTTAACATGTGTAATTTATTTCACCATTTAATTAATTGTTTTATATCGGCATCTTCTTGGAATTAACTTTTCAAATATGAGTTACTGCAGTTTTAATGTTGTCATAATGCCAACAGGGGAAAACTAGCACTATTTTGTTGATGTTTATAATGAATTCATTCAAAAGGTTCCACTGGGACATATTAAGTCATAATAATTAATCTAAATTACTAATGTGGGTTTGTTCTGATTTTTGATGAGAAAAATCATTTACAAAGAAGATTCAAAATGAGCAAGAAATCACAGGAGGTGCTACTTTAATTGAATTTAGAATTGGTAATCTCCTGCTAGTAACGTTTAATGCTATGCACTCGAACACATTGACAGTAGAAGGAAATTTCTTTCAGCTGTATATTAATAGAGAGAAATACATGTATTTCATTTAATAAAATAATTACATTGGCTTACAGTTAACCATATCATATGATGAGCATCATTTGTACTTATCATAGGTGTTTAGTGCATGCAAATTGAGTGCATGTCATGTTGACAGTTCCATTATGACATATCACTAATATTCACTTTACCTGGAAGCTTGTTAGGAGTCTTAAAATCATTGTCTCAATTATATAAACAAAAACAAATAAAGCTTACCCTTCTAAAATATTACCTCTCTCACCAATTCTCTCTCTTCCCTTGATTATGTTAGGTCCTCATTGGCCACAAGTCTATGAGCCTGGATTGTGTTCCAGTACTCAGTCATTATGGACCATGTAGGAGCTTCAATAGCAAAACCAGGCATGCTGCTGGATCAAGGAATCTCAAAAGCCCAGCCTTTCCTGACCTCACCATGTAGCACATATGTAATTTTAGCAAGGGTTATTGAATGGTAATCAAGAGGTGGGAATGTAAGTTTCCTCACCCAACACCAATTACAGTTATACAGCTTGAGATGAAATCAGTTCATGCAGCATGAGTCAGATGTGGGAACTGGAATTTCTGATTCTTATGGCTGATTTCTTGATTAAATAAGATCACTTGGCCACGAAAGGAGCAAAAACAAAACTGTTAAAATGAGTTATGGTATGAAAATGCATAGTTTTTGGTTTGATCTGTATTTATGGATATGAAATGCAAAAATTGTAGAATGAAAATAACACACTTTGGAGTAGTCTGGGAATTAGGGAGAAAGTTATCAAAACCACATACCCATTTTCTTATGAAAAGTCTGGATTATAAAAATTTATTTACTTTAAATGAACAGAGATTTCTGAATGAAATACAATAACTTGATTTATAACACAGGCCTGAGACACATATCAACATCATTTACTTGATCCACTTTACAATAGTGTTTTGTTGAAATTGTGTTCTTCTAGGAGACCTTTCGCATAAGGAATACATCCTGAGAATTTGCTTCACATGGCTTTCCATCCACTTTAGCTGATGGAAAACTGTGGAGATAATACAGTAAGTCCTGTCATGTGGTACTGGTAGGCAAGTCTTCTTGTGAAGGCTGTAAAATCAGTTCTTTAATGCAATCAGTGTTAAAAGACTATGAGAATTAAATGTTAGATGTTAAAAATCATGGTCATGCAAGGAAATGAAAGATAATGGCTTGATCTGTAAGAAACATCACTGCAAAGGAAACTGTTGATACAAAGAAAAAAATGAAACCAAAAGTAATTTGCAGGTTTTAACATAATAAAATGTGAGGCTGGATGAACACAGCAGGCCAAGCAGCATCTCAGGAGCACAAAAGCTGACGTTTCGGGCCTAGACCCTTCATCAGAGAGGGGGATGGGGGGAGGGAACTGGAATAAATAGGGAGAGAGGGGGAGGCGGACCGAAGATGGAGAGTAAAGAAGATAGGTGGAGAGAGTGTAGGTGGGGAGGTAGGGAGGGGATAGGTCAGTCCAGGGAAGACGGACAGGTCAAGGAGGTGGGATGAGGTTAGTAGGTAGCTGGGGGTGCGGCTTGGGGTGGGAGGAAGGGATGGGTGAGAGGAAGAACCGGTTAGGGAGGCAGAGACAGGTTGGACTGGCTTTGGGATGCAGTGGGTGTGGGGGAAGAGCTGGGCTGGTTGTGTGGTGCAGTGGGGGGAGGGGATGAACTGGGCTGGTTTAGGGATGCAGTAGGGGAAGGGGAGATTTTGAAACTGGTGAAGTCCACATTGATACCACATGGCTGCAGGGTTCCCAGGCGGAATATGAGTTGCTGTTCCTGCGACCTTCGGGTGGCATCATTGTGGCAGTGCAGGAGGCCCATGATGGACATGTCATCAAGAGAATGGGAGGGGGAGTGGAAATGGTTTGCGACTGGGACATGCAGTTGTTTGTTGCGAACTGAGCGGAGGTGTTCTGCAAAGCGGTCCCCAAGCCTCCGCTTGGTTTCCCCAATGTAGAGGGGTACAGTGGATGCAGTATACCACATTGGCAGATGTGCAGGTGAACCTCTGCTTAATGTGGAATGTCATCTTGGGGCCTGGGATGGGGGTGAGGGAGGAGGTGTGGGGACAAGTATAGCATTTCCTGCGGTTGCAGGGGAAGGTGCCGGGTGTGGTGGGGTTGGAGGGCAGTGTGGAGCGAACAAGGGAGTCACGGAGAGAGTGGTCTCTCCGGAAAGCAGACAGGGGAGGGGATGGAAAAATGTCTTGGGTGGTGGGGTCGGATTGTAAATGGCGGAGGATAATGCGTTGTATCCGGAGGTTGGTAGGGTGGTGTGTGAGAACGAGGGGGATCCTCTTTGGGCGGTTGTGGCGGGGGCGGGGTGTGAGGGATGTGTCGCGGGAAATGCGGGGGACGCGGTCAAGGGCGTTCTCGATCACCGTGGGGGGAAAGGTTTTAACATGTAGGTTGTTATAAGGCTACAATAGTATTAAAGGGATTAGAGTTGTTGTTGAATAGGGCAGGAAGTTTAAGGTGCTCTTGTGATGCAGTGGTAGTGTCCCTAATTCTGAACTAGGAGCCCTGGGTTCAAGTTGCACTTGCATCAGAGATTTCCAACAACATGTATGAGCAGGTTGATTTGAACATTGCTGCAATGAGATGTTAAAAGCATTAGAGAAAGAATAACATAATGAGCAGCTTATTAAAAGTAAATTGAAACTGGACTTACAAATGCTAAAGAAATTTTACCGGGATTTTTTTTCTCGATCTGATCCCACTAAGTGAGGGACAAATACCTTTCTAATGAATGAATTACAAGTTGGTTACAAAATGGAAAGCAGGGAGTGGGAACTCAAGGTACTCATACTGGCAAAAATACTAGTCTTCAGACAATTTAATTCACTTCACGTGATATCAAGAAATAGTTGGAGGCACTGGATGCTGCAAAGGCTATGGGCCCTGAAAACATTCCGGCAATAGTACTGAAGACTTGTGTTCCAGAATGTGCCACTCTACTTGCCAAAGTCTTCCAGTACAATTATAAGATGGGCATTTACCTAACACTGTAGAAAATTGCCCAGGTATATCCTGTACACAAAATCCAGGAAACATTCAACTTGGCCAATTACCTCTTCATCAGTCGACTCTTGTTCATCAGTAAAGTGATGGAATGTGTCATCAACAGCACTGTCAAGCAGCATCTGCTCAGCTATAACCTGCTCAGTGACACCCAATTTGGGTTCAGCCAGGGTTACTCAGCTCCTGACTTCATTATAGCTTTGGTTCAAACATGGGCAAAACAGCTGAATTCCAGGGGTGAGATGAGTGACAGGTTTTGATGCCAAGGCTGCATTTGACTGAATGTGGCATCAAGGAGCCCTGGTAAAACTGAAATCAGTGGGTATCAGAAGGCAAACTCTCTTCTGGTTGGAGCCATTCCTGACACTCAGGTAGATGGTAATTGTTATTGGAGGTCAGTCACCTCAGCTCGACGATATCTCTGCAGGAGCCCTTCGTGATGGCCTAACTAAACTAAAAAACAAACCTTCTGCCTCGTTTGGTCCATTTCCCACTATTCCCTCCCTATCCATGTAACCATCAAGAGGCCCTTTAAATGTCATCAATGTGCCTCCTTCCACCAGTGCATTCCAGGCTCCCACCACTCTCTGCATGTAACTCTTTCCTCACACATCTCCCTTAAACCTTCCCTCTCTTATCTTGAGCCTGTGTTCTCTTGTAATTGAAACTTCAACCCTGGGAAAAAAAACCTCTGACTATCCGCCCTATCTATGCCTTTCATAGTTTTGTAGACCTCTATCAGGTTTTTACCCTGCCACTGCCTTTCCAGTGAAAACAGTCCCAGTTCTTTTTTAACCTTTCCTCGTAGCCAATGTCCTCGATACCAGGCAACATCCCGGTGAACCTTCTCTGCACTCTCTCTAAATCTTCCACATCCTTCTGGTGGTGTGGTAATCAAAAGAGCACACAATACTCCAAATGCGGCCTAACAAGGGTTTTATCTAGCTGCAACATGGTTTGGCAACTCTTGTATCCTGTGCCCCCGCCACATGCCTTCTAAATCACTTTGGGCACCTGTGTTGCTACTTTTAGGGAACTGTGGACCTGCACGCCCAGATCCATCTGTATGTTAATGTTCCTAAGTATTCTTCCATTTACATATATAATTCACACCTAAATTTGATCCTCCAAAATGCATCACCTCACATTTGTCTGGATTAAACTCCATCTGCCATTTCTGTGCCCAAGTTACCAATCTATCTATACCCTATTGCATCCTTTCACAATCCTCAGCACTTTCAGCAACTCCACCAACCTTTATGTAATCTGCAATCTTACTGATCAGACCATCAACATTTTCCAAAAGATCATTTATATATACTACAAACAACGCGGGACCTAAGACTGATCCCTGTGAAACGCCTACTAGTTACCAGTCTCTATTCTGAAAAACACTCTTCCACTGCCACCTATA
The DNA here is from genome assembly GCF_030684315.1 of Stegostoma tigrinum. Taxonomy (NCBI): domain Eukaryota; kingdom Metazoa; phylum Chordata; class Chondrichthyes; order Orectolobiformes; family Stegostomatidae; genus Stegostoma; species Stegostoma tigrinum. The sequence continues at coordinate 33,443,417 of NC_081375.1, forward strand.
TAGTCTTCTGTGACTAAGCCAGTTTTGTATCCATGCTAATCAATTTTCTTCCAAATTTGCATAACTTCTCCAAGAGCTTCCCCACCACAGGTGTCAGGCTCACTGGTTTTTAATTCTCTGGATTGTTCCTGCTTCCTCTCTTAAAGAAGTGAACAACATTGGCTAATCTCCAGTCCTATGGCAGTTCACCTGTTTAGAAAGGTATCTGCTAATGCCCTGCTATTTCTTCCCTTGCCTCTTGCACTGATATGAGATAGATCTGGCCCTGGGGTCTTGTCTACCTTAATGCAATTTAGGATACCCAAAACCTCATCCTTCAATATATTGACATTCTCTAAAGCATTCACACACTCATCCCTGATCTCAACATCAATCATGTCCTTTTCCTTGGTGAATACTTATACAAAGTACTCATTAAGGATCTCTCCCACTTCCTGTGGCTCCATACATAACTTTCCTCCTTTGTCCTTCAGTGGGCCTACTCTTTCCCTTGCTACCCTCTTTCTTCTAATATATGCACAAAAAGCCTTGGGATTCTCTTTGACCCTGTTTGCTGAAGATATCTCATGGCCCCTTTTAGCCTTCATAATTCCATGTTTAAGTGCCTTCCTAATTTCTCTATAATCCTGAAGGATTTCATTAGTTTGTAGCTGCCTAGACCTATCATATATTTCCTTTTTCCTTTTGACTAAGCTTACAATTTTCCTCATCATCCATGGTTCTTGAATCCTGCCATTCCTATCAATCAGTTTTGCAGGGACATGTATGTCCTGTACTTTAATCAACTGGTCTTTAAATACCTTCCACTTGCCAGACATAGATTTTCACTCAAATCCATGCTCCTAATCCACATTCCCTGGTTCCTGTCTAATTTCGATGTAATTTGCCCTTGCCCAATTAAGTACCCTCACCCAAGGGCCACTCTTGTCCTTGTCCATGTCTAGTCAAAATCTTATGGAGATCTGGTTACTAAACCCAAAATGCTCTCCTTATGAAACATCAATCACCCGCCCTGGCTTATTCCCTAGAACCAACTCTAATATGACCTCCTCTCTGGTTGAATTGTCAACAGACTGCCTTAATATGCCCTCTTGGGAATATCTAACAAATTCCTCTCAATCCGAGCCCTCGCTTCTAAGGCAGTCCAAGGCAAGTTAAAGTCACCCACCACAACCACCCTGTTTTATTCACACTTTTCCAGTATCTGACTACATATCTGCTCTTTTGTCTCCTGTGGTTGTTGCGAGGTCTATAGAAAACTAACAACATTATGACTGCACCCTTCCTGTTCATGAGCTCCATCTTAATGCCTTGTGGCAAGATCCCTCCAAAGTGTCCTCTCTCAACACAGCTGTGATGTGATCCCTAAACAGGAATGCAACAAACCCACCCCTTTTGTCTTCTTTTCCGTCTCATCTAAAACAGCAATATTCTGGAATGTTAAGCTGCCAGTCCTGTCCATCATTTAACCATGTCTCTGTAATGGCAATAACATCCTAATTCCATGCTTGTAGTTCATATGTCTTACCTTTTACACTTTTTGCATTGAAGTAAATACATTCCAGTCCTCCAGTTCTTCTGAGTTCCATGACTTTTCGCGGCCTGCTCTTACCCTGTATTATGCATACCTTATATAATAAAATGTGAGGCTGGATGAACACAGCAGGCCAAGCAGCATCTCAGGAGCACAAAAGCTGACGTTTCGGGCCTAGACCCTTCATCAGAGAGGGGGATGGGGAGAGGGAACTGGAATAAATAGGGAGAGAGGGGGAGGCGGACCGAAGATGGAGAGTAAAGAAGATAGGTGGAGAGGGTATAGGTGGGGAGGTAGGGAGGGGATAGGTCAGTCTTCCCTGGAATCTGGTATACATAAATATATTGAATATAGAAGGGCTGATTAGTAAGTGTGTAGTTATTATGAAAATTGGTGGGTTGGTAGACAGTCTTAAATTACAAGAGGACTTAGATGAGTTGGTCAAATGGGCTGATCAGTGGCAGATGGAATTCAGTCTGGATAAGTGTGAAGTGATGCACTTGGACAGGACAAACAAGGCAAGGGAATACATGATGAATGGTGGGATCCTGGGAAGCATCAAGGATTAGGAAGACTTTGGTAAGAATGTCCCCTAGTCCCTGAAGGTTTTGGGAGTGATCGATTAAGTGATTAAGAAGGCATATGAGATTCTCGTCTGTATTGCTGAAGTTGCAGAATTTAAGAGCAGGGGAGTAATGCTGGAGCGGTATAAGAAGTAGGTCAGGCCACAGCCAGAGTACTCTGGGTGGTTCTGAAATCCACATTATAGGAGCAAAGTAATTGCACTGGAGAGGAGATTTACCAAGATGCTGCTTGTGTGAGTGATAATGGGAACTGCAGATGCTGGAGAATTCAAGGTAACAAAGTGTGGAGCTGGATGAACACAGCAGGCCAAGCAGCATCTTAGGAGCACAAAAGCTGACGTTTCGGGCATAGACCCTTCATCAGAGAGGGGGATGGGGAGAGGGAACTGGAATAAATAGGGAGAGAGGGGGAGGCGGACCAAAGATGGAGAGAAAAGAAGATAGGTAGAGAGGAGAATATAGGTGAGGAGGTAGGGAGGGGATAGGTCAGTCCAGGGAAGACGGACAGGTCAAGGAGGCGGGATGAGGTGGTATGTAGGAAATGGAGGTGCGGCTTGAGGTGGGAGGAAGGGATGGGTGAGAGGAAGAACAGGTTCGGGAAGCAGAGACAGGCTGAGCTGGTTTTGGGATGCAGTGGGGGTTTGGTGCTCGGGGGTGGGGTCATGATCAAGGGGGCGGTAGAAGGAGGTGTCGGAGAGTTGGTGTTTGGCCTCGGCGAGGTCAGTGCGCCATACTACCACTGCGCCTCCGTTGCCTGCAGGTTTGATGGTGAGGTTGGGTTGGAGCAGAGTGAGCAGAGGGCTGCCTGTTCTGTGGGGGAGAGGTTAGAGTGGGTGAGAGGGGTGGAGAGGTTGAGGCGGTTGATGTCTCGACGGCAGTTGGAGATGAAGAGGTCAAGGGAGGGTAGGAGGCCCATCATCTCCAGGACCTCATCACCTCAGGGGACCTCCCACCCACAGCCTCCAACCTCATTGTTCCCCAACCCCACACGACCTGTTTCTATCTCTTTGCAAAAATTCACAAACTTGACTGCCCTGTCGACCCATTGTCTCAGCCTGTTCCTGCCCCACCGAATTCATCTCCACCTCTCTGGACTCCATTTTCTCCCCTTTGGCCCAGGAACTCCCGACCTACGTCCGTGACAACGTCTACACCCTCCACCTCCTCCAGGACTTCCAATTCCCTGGCCCCCAACACCTAATTTTCACCATGGTCACCCAGTCCCTATACAGCTGTATTCCTCATGCAGATGGCCTCAAGGCCCTCCACTTCTTCCTGTCCCGCAGGTCCGACCAATCCCCCTCCACCGACACCCTCATCCGCCTAGCCGAACTCGTCCTCACCCTCAACAACTTCTCTTTCGATTCCTCCCACTTCCTACAGACAACGTGGGTGGCCATGGGTACCCGCATGGGCCCAAGCTATGCCTGCCTCTTTGTAGGTTACGTGGAACAGTCCCTCTTCTGCACCTACACAGGCTCCAAACCCCACCTCTTCCTCCGTTACATTGATGAATGTATCGGCGCCGCCTCTTGCTCCCCAGAGGAGCTCAAACAGTTCATCCACTTCACTAACACCTTGCACCCCAACCTCAAGCTCACCTGGGCCATCTCCAACACATCCCTCACCTTCCTGGACCTCTCAGTCTCCATCTCAGGTAACCAGCTTGTAACTGATGTCCATTTCAAGCCCACTGACTCCCTCAGCTACCTAGAATACACCTCCTCCCACCCACCCTCCTGCAAAAATTCCATCCCCTATTCCTAATTCCTCTGCCTCCACCGCATCTGCTCCCAGGTTGAGGCACTCCATTCCCGCACATCCCAGATGTCCACGTTCTTCAAGGACCGCAACTTTCCCCCCGCACTGGTCGAGAACGCCATTGACCGCATCTCCCACAACACATCCCTCACACCCCGCCCCCGCCACAACCGTCCCCAGAGGATCCCCTTCGTCCTCACATACCACCCCACCAACCTCCGGATACAACGCATCATCCTCCGACACTTCCGCCATCTACAATCTGACCCCACCACCGAAGCTATTTTTCTATCCCACCCTTGTCTGCCTTCCGGAGGAACCACTGTCTCAGCGACTCCCTTGTCCGCTCCACACTTCCCTCCAACTCCACCACACCTGGCACCTTCCCAAAGTGCTACACTTGCCCCCACACCTCCTCACTCACCCCCACCCCAAGCCCCAAGATGACCTTCCATGTCAAGCAGATGTTCACCTGCACATCTGCCAAAGTGGTATATTGTATCCATTGCACCCGGTGTGGCTGCCTCTACATTGGGGAAACCAAGCAGAGGCTTGGGACCGCTTTGCAGAACACCTCCACTCGGTTCGCAACAAACAACTGCACCTCTCAGTCGCGAACCATTTTAACTCCCCCTCCCATTCCTCAGACGACGTGTCCATCATGGGCCTCCTGCAGTGCCACAATGATGCCACCCGAAGGTTGCAAGAACAGCAACTCATATTCCGCTTGGGAACCCTGCAGCCCAATGGTATCAATGGGGACTTCACCAGCTTAAAAATCTCCCCTTCCCCCACCGCATCCCAAAACCAGCCCAGTTCTTCCCCTGCCCCCACTGCATCCCAAAACCAGCCCAGTTTGTCCCCTCTTCCTACTGCATCACAATACCAGCCCAGCCTGTCTCCGCTTCCCTAACCTGTTCTTCCTCTCACCCACCCCTTCCTCCCACCCCAAGCCGCACCTCCATTTCCTACCTACCACCTCATCCCGCCTCCTTGATCTATCTGTCTTCCTTGGACTGACCTATCCCCTCCCTACCTCCTCACCTATACTCTCCTCTCTACCTATCTTCTTTTCTCTCCAACTTCGGTCCGCCTCCCCCTCTCTCCCTATTTATCCCAGAACCCTCTCCCCATCGCCCTCTCTGATGAAGGGTCTAGGCCCGAAACGTCAGCTTTTGTGCTTTTGAGATTCTGCTTGGCCTGCTGTGTTCATCCAGCTCCACATGATGCCGCTTGGGCTGTTTTTGTTATGAAGAAAGATTGGATAGATTGGGATCACAAGTTGTAGAGCTGGATGAACACAGCAGGCCAAGCAGCATCAGAGGAGCAGGAAAGCTGACTTCTCGGGTCTGGACAAGAAGGGTCTAGACCCGAAATGCCAACTTTCCTGTTCCTCTGATGCTGCTTGGCCTGCTGTGTTCATCCAGCTCTACACCTTGTTACATCAGTTTCTCCAGCATCAGCAGTTCCTACTATTTTTGGATAGGTTGGGGTTGTTTTCTTTGGAGCAGAGGAGAGGGAACATGGCATTTAATTATGAAGGGTTTAGACAGCTTAGATAGGAAGTCGGAGCGATCAATGAATGGGTTCATAGATTTAAGGTACGGGGCACAAAGTGTATAGGAGATATGAGGAAAAACATTTTCACCTAGAGGGCAGTGGGGTTCTGGAACTCACTTCCTGTATGGGCTATGGGCCAAGTGACAGAAAATAGGTCTGAAGAAGGGTCCAGACCCAAAACACCAGCTTTCCTGCTCCTTTGATGCTGCTAGGCCTGCTGTGTTTTTTGAACTCTACACCTTGTTACCTCAGATTCTCCAGCATTGGCAGTTCCTACTATCTCAGAATAGTTAGGTGCTTTATTTGTGGACTGCCACAGACTTGATGGGCTAAAGGGCCTTTTTCCATACTATAGACCTCTGTGACTGCATGAACCAAACATTGCACTGACATTCAATTCTCGAGGGACAGTATTGAAAAGCAAAATTCCTATACTATAACAACTTTTTCAGACCACTACTGTAGGCAATGAAGGTAGTGCAAAATAAGGTTACTAGACTAATACAGAATCTGGTAGCTTATAATGAAATGAAAAAATGGATCTGTCTGGGGTTGTGTTCTCTAGAAAAGAGAACATTGAAGTGTTACCTGACTACTCTCCTTAAATTAATGAAAAGAATTGACGAGATAGATATTAAGAGTGTGATCTCATGGTGTAGGAAGAAGCTTTGGTTTCATGTCCCACTTCAAGACTTGAGAGCTATGTATGGTGTGTTCATAATCAGTCTAAATTAATAATAATGCATCATTCATAATGTAAAACAAATGAAGTTTTTAGGATAAATCATTTTGGTGAACACTCTTAAACGTGTAGTACTGGAACATGGGTTCATAATTGAGTGTTTGCCGGGAAATATATTTGCAATTAGTTACAATTCTAAACTTGGCTATGATATCCAAAATTGAACTCAAAAGCTGGTAAGATAGTAAATACATTGGCAGTTATTGAGAAACTTACAAGAGAATGAAATCTTTCGACTGTCATTAACATTCCATCACCTGTTTCTAAGAGGAACGAGATTTAAATTATAAAGAAAATAATTCCTTCATAAGTAATGACAGAATTGACTAAATTTCCTTACCATATAAAATAATCATACAATCTTTGCAGACTGCAAAATACATGAAAATATGTACAAACCAACATTTCCCAGGGAAAATTCCTGGGTGCTGGAAAATATGTTTTATGCCTTTAGCATGCGTTACCTTCTTTAATTTTTTCCAGTACAGGTGAATAAAGTTGGGTTTACTCATAGCTCAAATTTCAAGCCAATGTCCCACCGTATTTTCATTATAAATATGTCATTCAAGGTCATTAAATTGTCAAGCTTGTTTAAACAGCTATTTTTGCTAGTTTCTCAATTTAATACGCATTACTCCTAATTTTCATATAGGCATGCATATTACTCTCTGTCAATAAAATGCCATAAAATAAAATATCTCCAAGACAATGACACGCTATGGTCATAAATGAAGTAAATGCCAGGTACAGGCCCAAAAAGCATATAGTGTTACAACTGGTAGTGAAGAAGTCGCTTACTCACAGATGAACTAAGTCAATGTCCAATGACAAAAATACTTGGAAATACATTCATTTCAGATTCAGAACCACATTTAAAGTGAGGAAAGCAAATTTTTTGAGAGTGCAAACTGACCAGCAACAGATTTTCTCCATGAACTTTCGTGAATAATTATTTTCTTAGTAATTATCCTAATGCATAGCAACATTGGCAGACATTTACAAGACCAATTTCAATCTTTAGTGTTGGAGAAATATTTTCTTACCACTTTTGTCTTCTCAATAGATTCCTTCTCTTCTTTGGCCTTTTTTCTTTGATCGTGTGAAATTTCTTCCATCTCCTGCACCAAATAATAAGACATAATCTAACCGAAAATGTTCATTAATAGGAGATATGTTACTAGTTTGTCTTTTTGCATGTTTTGTCATTAAAATGATACAAGACCATCTTTGGAATACTAAATACAACTCAATCAATTTGGAATGCATTGACTGTTGTCATCTGACATAATTTATCAGTTATTTGCAGATTTGAAACATTGTCATAATGTTGTAGGCAAAGAGCACAAAGAACTTTGGAGAAAAGATTGAGTTTGCACAGAGTTCATGCTGGAACTGAATGTCATAACAGTGTTAGGGACCGAAAGTTTACTCGAGTTCTCCAATAGTTGCATTATGCATCATAAAAACTGAAAGAACTGCAGATGCTGTAAATCATGAACCAAAGCAGAGTTGTTGGTAAAGCTCAGCAGGCCTGGTAGCATTTAAAAGAAAAGTCAGAGTCGACGTTTCAAGTCTGGTGACCTTTCCTTAGAATTATATATCACTTAAGGTCCTGTTCAGTCCATGGACAGAGTTTTTGATTAGGGGCCAAAGCCCTCACCTTGAGTTCAAATGCGGGACCTAACACTGCACTCTGTCAGGAATAGTTACCTGATAGTGATTTCTTTCGGTACTGAGGAGGCAATGACCTAGTGGTATTATCACTGGACTGTTAATCCAGAGACCCGGATAATTTTCGGGGTTTGAATCACATCATGCAGATGGTGGAATTTGAATTCAATAAGTATCTGGAATTAAGAATCTAATGATGACTGTGAATTCATTGCCAATTGCCAGAAAAAACCCATCCAATTCACTAACGTCCTTTAGGGAAGGAAACTGCTATCCTTACCTGATCTGGCCTACATGTGACTCCAGATCCACAGCAATGTGATTAACTTTTAACTTCCCTCTGGGCAATTAGGGATGGTCAATAAATGCTGTCTGGCCAGTGATGACCACATCCATGAATGAATAAAGGGAAAAAAAAGGCCAGATAATGTACTCGCTGTCCAATTAAGGAAGGTGGATAGCTGTTGAAGCTGGAGAGTCAATAAGAAGCTCTCTAGCACTGAAGGAGCAGTTGCCTGCAGTTTTAGGTAAAAGTGAGAAACTAGGGGTCCACCATTTCTCAGTCAGACCATGAGACAGGAACAAAAGTAGGCCATTCAACCCATGGAGCCTGATTTGCCATTCAATGAGGTCATGGTTGAAATGTTAACTTTCAACTCCACCCTCCTGCTTTTTCCCCATATCCCTTGCTAAGTAAAAATGTCGCTGTCAGTCTTGAATATATGAATGACCCAACCTTGTCAGTCCACTGTAGCAAAGAACTCCACAGATTCACAATCCTCAGAGTAGAAATTCCTCTTCATCTCTGCCTATAAAGTGCAACCCCTTAACCTCTGAGGTTATACTGTCTCGTCCTAGATTTTCCCACAAAGGGAAACAAATTCTCTGCATTTGTACTGTCAAGCTCCCCAAAAATCTTACAGAACTGAAAAAAAACAGAATGCTCCCAGCTGTAAGACCAGGTACATATGTCAGCTGCACATGTGGAAGTGCAGGGTTTGGTTTTGGTCAGCATTAATGTTGTCTTGGCATCTAGTCCTCTGGTCTGCCTCTGGGAGGCTGCTTCCAGGCGTCTGCCATACAACTAACACCGCAGAGGGTTCTCTGTAAAGGGGATTTATTAGCCAGCTTATTAAGTTAACAAGCTTTCCACCACTCACAGATAATGGCCTGGAGTTGGGAGCTGGCTGGGAACCAAAATACTGGCCACTGTCAGGAAATTCCATGCTTTCCACATCCGTTCCTGCCCTCGTGTACAGGCCCATATGTTTGAACTGCTGCACAAAGGGAAAACTCATAACAGATGAAACCATTCTACTATATAGGTGGATTACTGTATTCATTGTCATGCTTGATATACCCAGGGAAATTAAAATTAAGTATTTAATTTTCACATTATCATTAGAACATCTGGTTGCAAGGCACCAAAATTCTTTATTGTGGTTCAGATGTTTCAAATGATAAGTATTAGATTTGCCATGACCTTTAATTTACCCTAGAAATACCTACCCAGTCTGTTAACAGTTTAAATTCTGGATAGATTTCTTTTCATCCCTGAAAAAATATTGCCAAGCCATCTGACAATTTCTGGCAACAGTTTAAAGCCTAAATATATCTTAATCCATCAGAACCTTACTTTACCTACAGTTGGTCAGTAAAATTTACAAATATAAGAAGGTCTGCCATTTCAAGCAATACATTCCTATTAAACATCATATGGTTAAGCAGGGACAGTGAAAATATTTCTTTTGCATCAGCCTCTAGGTGGCATCAGTGTGCTACAATTCTTTGGAAAAAAAATGAAAACAATTAAAATATTAAATTCACATATTGCACAGAAAAAATTAAATTGGGCAGCTAATGGTGTATGGAAGACTCACTACTCAGAAAGACAGGCCAGTAACTCATGAATGGCACCAACGCAAATTAGTTACCACATCCAATGTCATTTAGTGTACATTTTCAACACCAGTTCTAGCCAGCTTGCATCCTTTACAATGAAATTCAAATCAAGAGAAGCTACAGAGGATTTAACAATGCCTACCTGCTGTTAAATATAATGAGATTATTTTTTGAACATGACTTTCCTACAGCAGGTTTTGGGCTCACATACAGTCTGGTGAATAAAGGATGCATCTTAAATAGCTTAAAGACATTGTACAGTAAACAGCACAATCTTCCACAGACACAAGCTTCCAGCTCACACCAACTCTCAACATATCCACTGTCAATCATTGAACACATTACATTACCAAACATGGAATGGATGCATGCACATGGAAAACCAGGCTTCAATCTGAATAGAAAACCCATTATTTCTGTTGCTGTGAGACCTGAGATGATATTACGTGATATATTAAAAACTGTTTGCTTTATAAATCAAAATGAATACCAGTTGCTTTAGTTTGACTGGATAGACAGCAGGTGATAAAGCCTTGCATTTTAACAACAGAATTTAAATTTGAAAGTGGGACTAGAAGCAATTTAATAATAGCTGCAGTCAGTCTTCAATAAACTCCATTCTGAGTTAAGTGTTTACCAGCTGACAGGAGCACTTGGCTATCACTTTGTACTTCAGTCAACTCTCCATTCGCTGGTTAAGAAAACACAAGAAGGTTCTATCAGCACATATAGCCCTGCTACTAATCCTGTGGGGATGATAGAAATATAACCCCTGAAATGTGACTTGTCAAGGTGAATAATCCAGGTGATGATAGATGAATACCCTGAAGCATAACACAATTTCTGCCACATGCATAAGAGACATTTTTATGGGTTTTTCCTTTCCTTTCTAGAAAGTTGAACCTGTAGTTATTTTCTGCCCTGATGAGAATTTGTCACAGTGAAAGCTTCACACAGTATATGTGGAAGCAAGAGTGAAAGGCTAAAAGTGCACCAGTAGTCCTAAGTGTATGGGAGCATTAATTTTTAAAGTTTTTATTTCTAATCAGCACACTGTAATTTTTTGAAATGTGGACATTGAATGAGAAGTCAATTATGATCTGTCAAATTTAGAACAGTTTTATAAAATAAGAATCATAAGTATAATTTCAGAAAATGGGTTATGGACAAATATAGAGAAGTGAATGAGAAATCGATAAAAAATGAATTCAAACTAAGAAAATTAATGGAAGGAACATTAAAATGTGAATCACAGACTGATTGATTTACATTTGTACAGACCGCATCATACCTCTCAAAAAGTCTCAACATGTTTCCATATACGATTAAACATTTCGAAAGCAATTATTGCATTTATGTACTGTTCTTCACAACCTTAGAGAGTCGTAAATGGACTTTCATCCAACAAAGTTTCTTTTTGATTTATAATAATTGTAATGCAAGAAACACAGCAGACAATTCACACTCAATAAGCTCCCATAAATAGTAATATAAATGATCAGATAATATATTTTAAAGATTGTAGTTGGGGGTTAAATATTGCAGATGAACACAACAGCAAGTGTGCAGAATATGAGTCTACCTAAACATTACAGGGACAAATGATTGCTTGATGTGTTTTTTGATTAACATAGGAATGGTGATCAGTTCATTTGTTTTGGGGATTTTTAATATCCTCATGAACTATTGCAAGAACAGTCAGTTTGATGTCTTCTCAATACCATCATCATAGCTTCAAATTGTCTGTAATTTCTGTATCACGCACCGGTTTCAATTCACTCATTCCATTTCCACTTGAGTCCAGATTCCTAACCTCACAAAGTCATTCCTACAATAATGGAAGGATTTCATGCACAGTAGATAGGTTTGTGGTTCTTATGAGTACAAAATTTCCACCGAGTACATAAAAACCAGAAACACAGCAATTGTATCCAGAGTGCTCAGGAGAGATGGCTAGTTCCAACCCATTAACTACTACACTCAGGTTATTGTGAAACAAAGAAATGGGAGGGTGGCAACTGCAGGGATCATTGAGTGTGGGAGGGAGTGGAGATGGTAGAGAATGACTAAATAGTTTATCAGGATGAGCAGCAGATAGCTGCAAATGCAAAAACCTGAAACAAGAGTTTCGACTTTAAATGGAAAAGGTAAGTGCATGTCCCATAGAGAGTGAGGTAGGGAGTTGATCATAGATTATGAGAAAATGGTGGTTGAAATTAACAGAGATAATGGGAACAGCAGATGCTGGAGAATCTGAGATAACAAATTGTGGAGCTGGATGAACACAGCAGGCCAAGCAGCATCTTAGGAGCACAAAAGCAATGTCTTTCTTCTGTCTTCACTATAGGGGATACAAAAATATTCCAGAATTGTTATAAATCAGAAAGTAAAAGGGTTGGGTAACTTACTGAAATTGCAATCCCCAGTAGGTGGTACTAAGCAAACTGATGAAATGATAGGTTGACAATATTCTGTGCCCAGAGGGGAGTGGAAGCGCGGAAACTGAATTAAATGATGGCACAAAAATTGGTAGGAAACTTTGTTGTGAAGATATATGGAGTTTGCAGCTGGATATCAATAGATTGAATCAGTGGGCAAAATTCAGTCAGCTCAATAAAGTTATTTATTAGTAGAAATGGTGCCAATTAAGATCTCATTCCTATTCCAGCTGGAATCTCCATTTGCCAATGTGGTCAGGCAACATTAGGTTGAACAACGTCTCGGTCAATGTGAATGGCTCAATGTCACAATAGGCTGGAAATCATTATGTATCACGAGAGAGCCAGTACTGGGAGCATTGAGGGGGAAAGGAGATTGCTGTAAAGTGCTAGGGAGCTGGTTAGACTGTAATTTAAATTATATGTATGTATTTTATGATATCATTGACATCACAATTCATTACTGAAATGCATTTAAAATCACATATTGGGTATACCATGTGACCCGTACATCTCAGAAAAGTCTATGTAGGTCTCTCTTGTACGCAGCTTAATAACATTTATCCATCATCCATTTCTTCTTCCAACATCTAAAATCTAACACAAATTGGATTTAAAATTCATTGCCATATTTCAGCCAATTTGCATTTTTTCCTATAGTTCCTCAGCTGCTCCCTTGAGTTTAGTATGATCTATGAGTTTGTATACTTACATTGCATATTTAAATCTCACCTCCAAAATGCCTACACACTCAATAAACTCCACTCCCATCATCTTTGTTACTCCTATGCCCAGAGGGGAGTGGAAGCACGGAAACTGAATTAATTGATGGCATTAATAGATGTTATCTAATAAACATGGCAGCAGTGATTTGTGAGGATGTCCCTCAGTCGTCATTGTACACAGACAGTATCGTGGATCTGTCTAGCAGAACTGAATAGAAGGATTGTTGGTAATATGTGAGACAGATGAGTTTGGGGTGAGGTCTGGGATCACATAGCACTAGTAAGAGGACTGGCTCAGTGGTGAGAACTATCCTGCATCAGGGATATCCTTTGGATGAAACATCATCATCAGTCAATCATATCCCCTTCATTGGCAATGTCATCCATCCACCCTACAGCTTCAGTCTATTTCAATAAACTGTCACAATTCTTCTGGTCAAGGTTAGGCAGAAGAGATTGACTCTCGAGGATATAACCCACAATTCAAACCGCCTCACTGTTGAAACACACCAAGGGTCTTATCTTATTGAGGATTGAATCAATGGTATTTGGAATTAATTAATTTACTTTGTGTAACATAATGGCCTTTAAAATCAACTTAAAATGAAAGGAAATACCAATGTTTCTTGTTCAAATGATTCTTAGTTTTCAGGTTATGTTTGAAGAAGTGGTACATAACTATTTCAGCTTCTGGATTTATGAGCAATGATCAGTGAGAGATTCATGCACAGACACCAGTGACTATTTTGCTGTGCGTTTCCCTACAGAAGCCCCACAAAAAGCTGCATCAAATGGGTACACAAAATATTTACGCTATTGGAGATGCAGGCATCAATACTTTATCCATTTATAGCCCCAGGTGCCTTGGCAACTGAACATCATTTTGTTTCCTCTCTCAGCTTCTGATTGACTTCACATCTATGGTGACTCCAATCTCTTTCTCAAGTCTACTTGTTCTCTCCTTCCTAATATTACTGTTATTTTTTCCTTCCTTAATCTCTCCTTTCATATGAACTCTCTTACCTACATGAATGACCACCTCTTCGATCATGATATACAGCTGCAATACCCCTACCATTAATGTTACTGGTGAGGCAATCTTGGATTCTTTTCTTGCATCACATTCCACTAATATTCCCCTTCCTCTCTCAAACCCACTTTCTTTCTGTATCTGCCCAGTGGGAAAGAAAAACTCTCCTTCAAGTCACTTACATCTGCACTCTGTCAACTTTCTTGGCCCAGTGATCATCATGAATAGGAAAGGTTTGGAGAGACATGGGCCAGGAGCAGGCAGATGGGACTAGTTTAGGTTGGGATTATTTTCAGCACAGACTGTTTGGACTAAAGTATCTGTTTTCATGCAGTATGACTCTTTAACTCTATGATACTTCTTCAGCTATTGATTTACTAAATAACTCCTATTCCACCATCTCTGGCACCCTTATTCCATTATTTCCTCTAATCCTTGTCATTTCCTCAGAATAAACTCCACTTATGTCCAAGGCAAAGAGATTTGCATGTCTTTGGTGGTCAACTGGTGTATTTATCTATAGCCAGATGTGATTTTGTCACATAGAGCATCATTGAGTTCTGCTGTTCATCGCTGAAGATGCACACCATTCAAAGATTATCTAGGAATACACATAGGCCATGACTTATTTTCACAATAAGCTAACTTTATAAACTCCCATTTCTTGTCGTCTAACCTGACTTCCATCAAGTGAAGGATGCTCGTAGCCTTCTGAGTCACAAAAATCAAGGCCATCTGCTCATCTATATCTGCCACTTCTTTCTCTTTCCCTAACTTACTGGCTAAATCTCATCCTAAAGTTTCCTCTATAGTCCTGGACTTGTACCTAAGCTTAGATTCTATTCCATCTACTGCCTTTTGCTCTTCAAGAAAAAAATAGTCCATTAGACTCATCTTCTGCTTGGTCAATCCTATTTCAACAAATCCCTCAACCTATTTGCTGATATTGTTAATAGTTCTCTGTCCTTGGCACTGGGCACCCATTTATCAAAATTTTCATCATCACCCTCCTTTTAAAAAAATCCTAGATTCCAATTGTATTTGCAAACCAATGCCAAGTCTACAAAATCTCTTTCCCCCCAAAAGTCCTCGAACTTTTTGTCACCTCTCAAATCCATTGTCATCTTTAGTAGAACTTGTTTGAGTTCCTCCAGTCAGATTTCTGCACTGACCTAGATACCACAGCGGCATATATCAAAGCCATTTATTGTAGATATAAAAGATAAACTATTACTCCTGATTCTTCTTGATCTACCTACAACTTTTGACATTGTTGAATGTTGTATTCTCCTCCAATGTATCGTGAATTAGTTAGCTCAGTAGTCTGGATGGTTGATTTGCAATACAGAGTAACACTAACAACATGGGTTCTGTGCCTTAGAGAGAGAGAGAAACATGGGTTCTATTCCCGTGCTGGTTGAGGTTACCACAAAGGGGTCTCCTTCTCAATTTCTACCCTTACCTGGGACCCACAAATTCAACTCCCACCAGTCACTTCTCTCTGATAAGGCAGCAGACCTCTGAGACTACAGCAATTTTATATCCTCCAGCATCAAACTGTGATTGATTGATTTCATTTTTACCTGCTGAATCATAGCCATTGATCATTTCCAATGGTTTTATTTGACTCTCCCATTCATTTTCATTTGGGTTCTCTTAAGGATCTATCTTTGCTCCCTCCCCCTATTTTTCATCTGGAGGCTGCTCCTTGGTGATATGACCCATTTTCCACATATACTGACAACACTCATGTTGACTTCATTACTACCTCCTGTAACCCCTTTGTCATCTGTAAATTATCAAATTGTTTGTTTACCATATATTCCTGAATAAGCAGAAATTTCCTCCATCTAAATATTGGAAAGAGAGACCATAAACACCATTTCCTAACCATTGGCCACCCCCTTCTCACTGGCTGCTGTCTCAGGCTCAGTCAGACTATTCCTGACATTGTTGACATATCTGACCTCAAGATAAGCTTCCAACCTTATATTTGTGCTGTGACAAAATCTACATATTTCCAATTTGATAGCATCTCTTATTCTCAGTCACCTTATCACTCTGATGCTGAAACCATCATCCATGTTGTCTGAAGGTTTAACTACTTCACTATACTCCTGGCTGGTCTCTAATATCCTACTGTCTGTATAGTTGAAGTCATCCAGAACTATGTTATTTATTTCAGTGCTATTTGTGCCACCATTCCTCCTTCCTTGATTGTGTCTAAGGCTCTATATAATTTACAACGGTAGAAAAGAAACCAATATTGAGTGTTAACAAGAAAAGAGTCTTGTCTTAGCAAGATATAGTTTATTGCATGGCGTCAATTAAGTACAAGTAACAATATTTTGTTAGACACAGTTACCAAAAAGATAAAACCACCTATGGATATAAGACTGCATTAAGACTGTTTGCTTAATTCCTACCCAGCTGGTATTACAATATCAGATTGGGTGAAGCTAAATGCAGGCTTCAACCTTAACCTTTCGGAATCATTACCTTTTAGAAGAATAACCATGTGGCGCCCAGCAATATCCCTGACCTCTCTGATCTATATTGGTTTCTGGTTAAGCAGTGCCTCAGTTTTGGAATTCTGATTCCTGTTTTGCAATCGATCCTTGGCCTCACTCCTTTCTGTCGCCTCCGTCCTTCGAGATAACTCTGCAGCTTTAATTCAAAACATTTGAGTACCCTCAAATTTAGCTGCTCTATTACTGTCACTGTTACTATACACTTAGCATCAAGGCTGGAAGCTCTGGAATTACCTTTTCCACACTTCTGCCTCATCATGTCTCATTCCTCCTTTAAAATTTTATTTTAAAAGACTGCCTCATTGACATCATCTGTCCTAACATTAACTTATGGACCTTTATACCAAATTTTATTTTGATAAGGCTCCTGTGAAGCTCTTTTCAACATTTTACTACATTAAAGGAATGGTTTAAACATAAGATTTTATTGTCATTGTGCTCAATAAAAATTTAGGTAAAATAATAACTACAAATGTTTACACTGGCATTAATTAGTTATAATAAAAGCTATACAATTTTGAAACTATGTCACATTTAGAAGTATAACATTTGTTCAAGTCTTCCTATGAATTGCTTGTGTTTTCTAAATAATATTAAAACACTTAGACACTTAAGCATTAAAAATTAGAGTATAATAATGTTATTGTTCAATTTTTGATGATTGATAAAATGTGAAGTATGCAATGAATAGTGTGACTTGGTCTGGGTCACAAAATTAACATGGTACAGAACGAGGCTGTTCAGCCCATCATGTCATCACCAACTCTCTGACTGAGCATTCTGACTTGGTGCCAGTCTCCTGAATTTTCCCAAAATTTCTGAATATTTTCTCTGTTTAAATAATAATCTAATACCCGCCTTGAATGAGTTTAATTGAACTCATTTCCATTACACTTGCATGCTGTGTGTTCCAGATCCTAACCACTTTCTAGGTGAAAAAGTTATTCTCATTTAACATTTGCTCATTTTGCAAATTAACTTATATTTATGCCTCCTGGTTCTTGATCATTATAAGAGGGAACAGTTTCTCCCAATTGTCTCAAACAGTCTCCTCATGATTTATTAATAGGATTCTATCAAATCTCACCTTAGCTTTCTTCTCCCCAAGTAACACAGTCCCAGCATCTCTGATCTAACTTCATAGCTGAAGTTTCTCATGGCTGAAACCCTTCTCATAAACCTCTTCTTCATTCTCTCCAATGCCTTCACATGCTTCCTAAAGTGTGGCATCTAGAACTGTACACAACTTTCCAGCCAATATTTGACTAATATCTTATACATGTTCAGCATAACCACTTAAAGTTTACTTAAACCACTTAAAGGCTACGTTAAGTTTTATTAGTTTATTACTCTACCTGTCCTATCACCGTAAGTGATTTAAAGGCTTATGCAGATATACCCAGGTCCCTCTGTTCCTGCATATCCTTTATAATATACCTTCATGTTCTTCCCACTAAAATATATCACCTCACATTTCCCTGCATTCATCTTACACTTGTCACAATCCCAATGGGGAAAGTAAGTTGGAAATCAAGTCTCACTATTCTATGAGTCATTCCAAATGTGAAAAATGATTAATTTAGTCTTTAGGATGAATCATAGATAAAAAAAAAACTCATGAGGTCTCATCAATGAGCAAGAAATGAAAACTTATGTCTCATAACAAAGATATCACGAATGTACAGTGAAAACAGATTATTTGCTATTAATATGCAAATTAAAATTAAACCCCATTCAAATGCAAACAACATACATCATTGATGGAAAATATAGCGAATGGGAGCAAAGTCTGAGGATCAGAGTTCAAACTACAGAGGGTAAAAAGTAACTTTCCTGCTGATCCTTTTTTGGTTTCTCTGATGGTATCATCATGGTTAATAATGGAGGTCCTCATTTTGATAGCTGGTCAGTTTCAATTGGGTCTCAGTTTCTGCATTTTGCAGAGCCTTTGAATGTTATTTCTTTCCACTTACACATTTCCATGTAATTAATTCTTATGAGGCAAACAATTAATGAATATGATTTTAATAACTTTGTGTTGTAGGCTGTACTTTCGAAAAGCAAGTTTTCCCTTGTAAATATAAGGCTGGGGATAACTCATTGTTATCATTTTCTATTGCTATTGTTCCAGTAGCCAGCACTAACTATATCAGATTAAGATAATATTGTGTGTCATAGAAATCATAACTTCCATTAACGCTGCCAATATACTTGCACAGATAACTGAAAAATTCTTATTATTGTGGCTAATTATTAACAACTTAATAGTTTATCGCACATTGAGTTTTTTATGAAATAAACATCAGTTGTCTCGTCACTACAATGTAGATAACAGGTATCTTATCAGAAGTAACATGTTTGTAAAATAGATGTATTTAACTTGATTAGTTTATTACAGAGAAGAAACAGAAGCTGCAAACTGTCAATTATTTAATAGTGCAATGCATCTTCCTGGATTTGCTGGGACAATTGCATGGAATAACACAGAAACAATTTTCATGTGTTGAGCAGAAACAACACTTTACCACTTTCCACCTATTTAGAGGGAAGATAATTACATCATTTTCATAAATTGATACTTGGTTGCCAAAATAAATAAACAATTTTACATCAAGCAAGTGTAGAATGGTGAAGCAATATTGCTTTGCTGCTAGTTTACAGCTAAGCTGGAATTTTCTATTTTTTGACATCATTATATTGTTAGATCAGAATGTTCAGAGACGTAGGTAAATAAACCTTGGGATAACAAGGTAAAAAATCAGATCAGAACTGTGGCAGACGGCTTGCGTTCTTATAAATGGAAAATCGTCAGATACAAAGCTTTGACACTCGGAACCTTTATTCAAACCTGCTTACTAACCTGCTCAATTCCTATTCCCTCCTCCCCAGCCAAGTTACTCAATCTCCTGTGGATTCACAAATTTACACATATAGGTTAACCATATGCTGTTGTATTAGGGGATTTAATAGAGACATACAAGATGATCAGAGGATTAGATAGGGTGGACAGTGAGAGTCCTTTTTCCGAGGATGATTACTTCAGCTTGTACAGGGGGGCATAGCTACAAATTGAGGGATGATAGATTTAAGGCAGATGTCAGAGGCAGGTTCTTTACTCAGAGTGGTAAGGGCGTGGAACACCCTGCCTGCCAATGTAGTTAACTCAGTCACATTAGGGGCATTTAAACGGTCCTTGGATAAGCATATGGATAATGATGGGATAGTGTAGGGGGAGGGGCTGAGATTAGTTCACAGGTCGGCGCAACATTGCGGGCCGAAGGGCCAGTTCTGCACTGTATTGTTCTTTGTTCTATGTTCTAAGTATTTCCGATCAATGTTGTTAGTAAAATAAAATTTTGAAAACCGTGTATATGTAAGAGATTCACCATATTTGAATTGTTCAGGTTATGGTGAAAAATAATTTTATATTTATGCCAACTGACAATATTTTATTTGTAATTCTGCGGAACGTGTGCTGGGGATCTTTATTTCTTTTCACAGCAAGGATTAATTTGAAATGAGTTTGAGGAAAGATTTTTATTAAACCAGAAAAAGAAAAAAATATCATTCAGTTTTTGCAAAAGATATTTTGGCAACACTCAATGACAATTTTAACAGAAATGGGCTTAGGTGGCAGGAGTGATCAAGAAAAGGGCTAATTCAGAAAACCTGCAATCTCCATGGAGTTGAACAGGGCAAACCTCTGATAATGATCTGTGTGTTGTTTTGGCAAGGGCCCTCACAAAACTCCCAGGAAAACGTCATGTAATATAGCTAATGATGTGAGTCACTTATACTATGGTTTGCTCTTTCATTTATACTTTGCAAATGGCCCTACAGAATTGTATAAATTCTAAAAAGACCAACGGCATCTGGATAATTCTCAGTCATTTGCGAAACCAGGTTACTTTGAATCCGTGTGGTGTAAAACAAAAGCAGAGCAATGAATCTCTCAGTGAGACTAGGAGCAACGTGACAAGCCTGGCAATAACAAGAGCCGGGAGGTAAATCTCAGCGAAACTATAACTCAGTATGAGAAACAAGAGCCTTGTGGTGAACCTCTGTATGGGAGTGTAATGTAGCAGGGAATGAAGGACAGGACCACTGTGAATATCACGATTAAATTAAGAAACTAGACTGTTGTGATGAATCCTGAATAGCATTTTGCCAAATTGGTGCGGAGCTGTGATTAGAGTCAACACCTGTGAGAAACTGGAAAGACAGGACAAATCACCGTAAGAAGTAAAAGTGGTTGTACGAAAATTGCTGTGAAAAGCAGGACACAATGACAATGCAGCAGTGCATCAATGTAAAGAAATGGCAGTGTTACAGAAGATTACTGTCAGACAGACAGCATTGTGACTTCAGCATCCAGCTCTGTGAGGAAAGAATACAATCAATGTCACAACAAATCCCCATGCTAAACAAGACCCCGACAGGGATCTTATGAAAGAAACAAATCTGTGGTACTGCAAGACCATCACACTAAATTGCTATGAAAAAGGGAAGTTAGTGCCAAAATCTTGTGAGAAGCATGAATGAACACCGTCCTGGGGCAGTTGAGAGACAACTACATTGCTGTGCATCTGGAGTCAGTTGTAAGGCAGGCCAGGTAAGGATGGCAGTTTCCTTCCCTAAAGGACATTAATGAACCAGATGGTTGTTTTATTCTGACAATCAGCAATGTATTCATGGTCTCATTAGACTCTTAATTCCAGATTTTTTTTTAACTGAATCCAAATTCCACCCTCAGCCATGACAGCATCCAAACCCAGATCCCAGGAACATATCCTGGGTTCCTGGATTAACAGTCGGCAATAATATCACCAAGCCATTGCCTCCTCTGTTAAGGGTGATCAAAGATTGTCCTACAACCTAAGAACTCTCCCTATCCAAATTGTTGGAGAAACCTTGTACAATCAGCTGCAACCCTGAGATCTCCACTGCATTATCCTCAAATGAAGTTGCAAACTGCAGGACTATCTTAGGAAAATACCAGTCAGGATAAATGGATGCAAATGACACAACTTCAAGAGCTTACAGCTTCTGAAATAAACTCCCAGTGTAGTCACTGTCGATGTAGAGAAACGCAAAGAAAGAGACATTAGCTGTGGTGCCGAAACGAAAATATATAGACTTATTTTCAAGTATTCCACATGACTTCCAAAGCCATAATAATGTTATTTTAATGACAGTATGCATGCCAAACCACCTTGCATATTTTCATAGTGAGCCCATTAAAACAACACTGATTATAAGCTGTTACACTCTTCCTAGTAATCACTAAGCACTTGGCACAATGACTATATGCTGATTCTTTCTTTCCTTTGATGTGTAGGGTTTAAGTGTGGGCAACGGTGGTCAGTAGGATACTGAATTTTCACAATGGTGCTTCCTGTGTGATGTCGCATGCTGAAACAGACAGTTCACTGTTTCATACGCACCTTTAAGTGAAGTCACTTTTAAGGATTTTGGGTGCTGTGTACATACAACGTTACGGCTCTGCCTGGCAGTTAGTCTCTTGTTGGTTTATAGCCAATACAGTCAGAAACTGCGAATCTGAATCTGTGCTCCTGAGATGCTGCTTGGCATGCTGTGTTCATCCAGCTTCACACTTTATTATCTTGGATTCTCCAGCATCTGCAGTTCCCATTATCACAGTCAGAAACTTGTTGGTTTACTGAAATATCTGTTTCATAACTTATAATGTGCTTTATTGCTTCATAGAAACTAACTCATAGATTAAATTAATCACTGATGAATGAGATTGTTCAAGCATTGTCATTAACATGTCATGGTAAACAATGGTGGAATGTGTTTTGCTGATGAGGCCTATCACCTTGAACAGTCAACAAGAAACTTAATCTACAGGTAGAATACATGATCAACAGTCTTAAATTGAGGTGAATAAAGTACCTTGAGATGATCCTCTATCCTTTTTTATGGCATTAGAGAGTGTTGAAAACACGACTGGCTGGTAAATGGACTAATTTGTATCAAGAGGCCATTTAACAAACTTGAGAAAGGTCAGTGATTATGGTATGTGCTGGAATGATTGCAAACAAGGGAGGGCCTTTTGCCCTGCTTCGGATGGAGGCCAATTGCGAAATCTCACTAATGTATCAGCTGAGATCATCGAAACGAACAAAGGGCCAGGACCAGTCCAGCAACTTTTCAAATCTGTGAGTGTCCTTTTCATTGCTCTAACATGCATATTTGCATCAACTCTAGGATTGGAATCCAATGGTGCCTGTCAGATAAACCATGAGCAAATCATGTAGCCCAGTGGAAGCTAAATATAAAAAATACATATGTTAGTAGCTCCACAAGGTAGGGAAAAGGCAAGTGATTAGGTTAGGTTTTTCTTGGCAAAATAATGATAAAAACATAAGATTATCTTTTTAGACTGATATTCGCAAAGAAACCAGTTTCCTTTCAGTTCCCCTATGGGGGTCTGATCTGGATCATAAGTCTTTTTGTTCCTCCCCAAATGATTGACAAAAGCATAATTTGCGTGGAACATGAACAGTTCTGACAGGTTCTATCCCTTGCTCCCTAGCAAAGCTAGATATTCATTTAAACATTCTGCTCAAAGCTCCCAGACGAAACTCATCAAAACTCACACTGATTGTGGTAAATGTCCTTCAGTGACAGGTGGCCCCTGGTCTCAAACTCGTGACCATCTAACCGCTTTAGGACCACGTTTATTTTCTTAACAACAACATACGTTAACTTGCAGTGTGGAGCTAAATTTTACGCATGCTACAGTTCCAATTTTCTCTTCTCATAATATTCAAATGACACATAAAAAAATGTTTATCAAGCCTCTCAATTTGACGGACCAAAATAGTATTGCAGTTGCCTAGCAACCAGTACTTATAAATTTGCAGTGATATGCAAAAAAAATCATCTCCTTCCAGGCGCAGCTTGCAAACATGAATGCATATGATGAAAAATGTTAACATTAACTTCATGGCACATTCATCCAACGTAAACTGGATGGGAAAATGAAACAAAAATTTCATGCAGCTGGGATTAGGTAACCATAAATACTAACAATTCCATACAGTGAGGCTTGTAGGAAAATGTCATCTCCTTCTCCCCCAGACATTTGCGACCATATAAAAATATTTTGGTTTCTTGAAATGTTCTGCTAGACGATCCTGTAATGAGATACTCGCATTTTTATATGGGTAGAAATTATGGTTATATCGTGTACAAAACATACGAGGTTCAAATAAAATCACACACTACTATATAAACCTGAAGTGAATTCCATGATCTGTAAAGAATTAGTGAACAGCAGCTGATGTTATTTGGAAGTGACATCAATATTTAATGCATCCTGTGATTTTAACTAGGGTCTGTAAAATTGTCAAACTTAGGAATGTTGATAATTTTATGACAATTTAGAACCAAAGTCATAGTGTAGTGGAATTTGTGATTAGTTATAAGGATTGGGCTCTGAATGAAAAGAGAGAGTTTCTAACCATCTTACACTTGATTAATTTGTCTCGAGTATCTGAATAGTGAATTCAAACTTTCTGTATCTTTGACTGTGCCTGTCCTTGCCTGGCAATTGAAGTAATGTCACTATGAAACAAAAGCCCCTTGCAAATCATTGATGCACAATGTCACCACCATGCAGTTCTGATATTGAAGATTTTAAAGAAAAAACTTCAAATGAACATTTCCACTTTAAAATTTGTTGCATGGGAAAAGAAAAAAAAAGCCCTAAATTACGTTTTTAAAAGTCATTTCAAGGTGTCACAGCACATAACCGTCTCTTACACTGGGCTGGTTCTTGATGCTTTATTCCAGCATTGATCACAAAGGGAGAGATTTAGAATTTGATTAACACTTGGACAACACAATAGGTTCTTCTGAAGGTTTGATAATTCAACGCTTCTGGGAGAACAGAAGACAGAAAATAATTTTAGTGTCATTATCTTCTTTGTCTAGTAGACAAATGACTCATTGAAAATTTTCAAAACAGCCATATTTCAATAAGATGCCCCCTCATTTTTCTAAACTTGAACAAATTTAGGCCCAACCTGCACAACCTTTCCTCAAAATGCAAATCACTCATTTCCTCATTAAATGTAGTGAGTACTGTCTGAATTTCTTTCAGTACAAATATATGCCTCCTTAAGTAGGATAAACAAGCCTCTACATAGTCCTCTAGGTTTGGCCTCAGTGGCCTGTAGCTAAAAATCCCTACTTTTATACTCCAACCCCTTACAATAAAAGCCACCATTGCATTTGCCTTCCTAATTATTTGCTGTATGTGTATGTTAACATTCTGTAATTTATGTACAAGGACATACCATGGATTTTAATTTCCAGTTCTATTGAGCTCTGATATGCTGTTTAGTGGTCAGAGATTCATTTTGAATAGTGGGTTCAAAACATCCTTTTCAGGAAGTCAATTCTTTTAACTAAATGACAATTAAGCCACCTCAGGGAATAACTGCTCTGGTGTTTTTTTTTGGATTCGAGAGATATGATTTGAGAGAATGGAAATGGTGTAGGTAGCAGAAGCAGGTTCATGCATAAAGAAGAGATCCATAACAAAGTGGTGCATTCAGGGCTTGGGGCAAGCCCTGAGTAACTTAGAATTCAGATGGTGTTAAAGTCCATCAGCAGAAGGTTATCAGAGAGAACGACATCCTACTAGGCTGTTTAAAGCATGTGATGAGGGAACGCGTGTTAAGTAATTGCGAACTGAGTTATCGACTTGCTTTAAAGGACTTACCCAAAGAACTACCTAAACTACTTGAAGAAAATAGAGTGTGGAAAGGTGAAGATGATTGCTGAAGGTTAATGGATCACAGCCATTTAACTTGGTGTAGACAGCAAGTAGCTTGGTGTGGAGATAAGGGTGGCTGTTCTCTGAGGTTTAAATGTCTATAAGGTAATTGTTGATATAAAAGGGAGTAATCATTCTTGCTGAGATCTGTAATGAGATTGTTTCATTAGTTCTTGAGTGGTGTGATACAAACTATAGTTTGTATTTTGCTTCAGTGTAATAAAATTTTATGTTCTTTGGTTAAAAATATATTGGCTGCCTCTGGCAAATACGTTCAATGATCAACCTCCATTGAAACAAAATCAAAAATAAAACTCATGATCTACCAAGCCATGTTTCACTTTGGGATAACTTGGCCAACATTACCATCAGTTGGGGCCATAACACATCGGCTAAGAACATGATTGGTGAGATGCTATTATGATGGAATACCCAAATGATTCAGAAAGCCCAGATACTCCTTAATCTATTCATATGAAAAAATGCTGAAATATTTCTTCAAATACAAATTCCTTCTTAAAGACCAATATTAATTGGTCAAGCTCAGCTAACATAATCGTCAATAACATGGAAACTCTCCCTAATCTCCTGTATCAAACAGGAAGACCACATCACTTTACTAAAGGCCATCCTTACACCTTAACAATCAACAGAACAGAAAATAGCATAGTCTTACTGTTCTGAAAATATTGCTCCAGGTTAGCTTAGTACTAACATTTTTATATTTTTAAAGTTTAATCAAGAGACAAATCTCTATAACAACTTGTAATGAGAAAACCTTCCTCTACTCACTATTGTGGATTTACAAAATAAAACCAATAAGGTTATACTTTAAAAAGACACTTAGCTGTTCCCCCGTTGTTAGCTCTCACACATAGGCTTCACCAAGGTCAGCTGTGAATTATGCTGGTGAATGGAGCACAACAAGTTTACGTTACAAATTTTCTATCATCAAGCTTTCAGTGAGTTTCCAATAATTTTTAATTAGTGCTTAAACTTATTGAGAAGTGATTGATCATTTTACAGAAGAAGACGTGAGTCTATAGAAATTTTGAATGAGCTCTGTGAATGTGCCAACTGTATCTAAGGGCACAAATTGTGCTCCAGTGGAAGTAAATAACTGAAAAAAATTGACAGCAGGCAGAAAAAAGGTAAATCATTAAACAATGGTGCTGCACTATTACCCTGCAGAATGTCTTCTGTAAGAAATAACATTTACACCTCTCCTTGCAATGATTCTTCCAGAAACTAATAAAAACCTAGCAATGAAAATTAGAAAATGCCTATAATAATTGAAATGATACCATAATGTTAAAGAAAACATTATTAAATATATAATATGTTTATTTGCTTCAGCATTCTGATATATTAAAAATAAATACTTTGGCTATTTGTTTCTCAATTTCCTACATTGAATATAAGCTACATTTACTCAGAACAACAAACAGCATCTAAATAGCTCTTTTAATAAAATGTTTCACATGAATGCTGTTGGGCAAAATTGACACATGCCACATGAAAAGAATTAGGATAGATGACAAAACACTTGGTAGTGAAGTTGAGCTTTAAGGAACATCATTAAAGAGGAAGGGAAACAAAGTCAGTGATTCTGCATAATCCAAGAAACAAGATGGGAGAAAATTGTGGCTGTAAGAGTTGTCCCTTTATTGAGATATTTTTATTGTGTGAGCTGATTTCCTCTAATGCTAGGAGCTGTGATTATTGTTTATAAGATGTTGATTTGTTTTGGAACATTCGGAAAAGAAAGAATCAAAATAATGGCACTTTGAAAAGATGGAAGATAGACCAAAATCAGTGACAATGTGGAAAGTGATTCAAATGAAGGAAGAAATTTACACTGCTGTCTGAGCCAACAGTGACATGCATAGCTACTGCCTTTGCTGTCTGGTTTCAAGTATCTCTCGACATTGAGTTCATTTGAAGAAAAATAAACAACTAGCAACATTCACAGCTGACCTTGGTGAAGCCTATGTGTAAGAGTCAACAACAGGGGAACAGCTAAGTGTCTTTTTAAAGTGTAATCTTACTGGTTTTACTTTGTAAATCTACAATAGTGAGTAGAGAAGGGTTTTCTCATTACAAGTTGTTATTGAGATTTGACTCTTGATTAAACTTTAAGAATATAAAAAGGTCAGTAGTAAGCTAACCTGGAGCAGTATTTTCAAAGCAGTAAGACTATGCTATTTTCTCTTCTGTTGATTGTTAAGGTGTAAGGATGGCCTTTAGTAAAGTGATGTGGTCTTCCTGTTTGATACAGGAGAATAGGGAGAGTTTCCCTGTTACTGATGATTATGCCTGCATGAAGTAGATTTGGTTGTGAATCCTATCAGATGCATGGATCGGTTAGAGCAGCAGTTGGAGACAATGAGGAATTTACAGGAGCTGGGAGTGTGATAGATGGCAGATGCTGGAA
The DNA here is from genome assembly GCF_030684315.1 of Stegostoma tigrinum. NCBI lineage: Eukaryota > Metazoa > Chordata > Chondrichthyes > Orectolobiformes > Stegostomatidae > Stegostoma > Stegostoma tigrinum. The sequence continues at coordinate 33,471,138 of NC_081375.1, forward strand.
GGGAAATAAAACAAAGGTATAGTCAGGTATGGTAGGACCTGCAGATGCTGGAGAATCTGAGATAACAATGTGTAGAGCTGGATGAGCACAGCAGGCCAAGCAACATCAGAGAAGGATGGCTGATGTTTCGGGCTTAGACCCTTCTTCAGAAAAGTCAGGTGTAGTCAGTATAGTCGGGCAGATGGGTAATCTCCAGGAAAGGTTGCAGTGGGAGGCAGGTAGTGCAGCAGTCCCCTGTGGGTTATCCCCATCTTAAACAAGTGTGCCATTTCAGAAAATGCATCAGAAAGAAAAGAAGGATCGCCTAATTAGAATTGCACTATAGGCTCCCCAACAGTCAGCGGGAAATTGAGAAACAATTTTCTAAGGAGATCTTGATTATCTGTAAGAATAATAGGGTGTTTATGGTAGGGGATTTTAATGTTCCAAACAGAGATTGGGACTGCCATAGTGCTAAGGGCTTGGATGGAGAAGAATTTCTTCAGTGTGCACAAGAAAATTTCCTGATTCACTATGTGGATATATTTACTAGAGATGGCACAAAACGTGACCTACTCATGGGAAATGAGGCAGGGGAGGTGGTTGAGGTATCAGTGGGGGAGCATTTGGGACCAGTGACGATAATTCTGTTAATTTTACAATCGAGAAGGAAAAGGATAGACCAGATTTAAAAGTTAAGGTTCTAAATCGGTGGAGGCAATTTTGACAGTATTTTGAAAGAACTTTCAAAAGTTAATTGTGGGGCAGATGCCTGCAGGTAAAAGGATGGTTGGAAAATGGGAAGGATTCAAAAATGACATGATGAGAGTCCAGAGACAGTACGTTTCTGTTCAGGTGAAGGGCAAGGCTGGTAGGTGCAGGGAATGAAAAATGACTGGAGCAATTGAGGTCTTGGTTAAGAATAAGAAGGAAGCACAAATAGACAGCAGAAATTGAGTGATTCCTTAGAAAAGTATAAAAGCAGTAGAAGTATACTTAAGAGGCAAATCAGGAGGGGAAGAAAAGGGGCATGAGATAGCTTTGGCAAACAGGATTAAGGAGAATCCAAAGGGTTTCTACAAATACATTGAGGTCAAAGGGTTAACTAGGGAGAGAATAGACCTCCTTAAAGATCACCAAGGCTGCCTAAGTGTGGAACTGCAGGAGATGAGGGAGATACTAAACAAGTATTTTGCATCAGGGTTTTCTGTGGAGAGGGATATGAAAGATAATGTGGGAAAATAAATAGTGACATCTTGAAAAGTGTCCATATTAGAGAGGAGGAGGTGCTGGACATCTTAAAGTGTATAAAAATGGATAAATCACCGGGACTTGATCGGGTGTACCCTAGAACTCTATGGGAATCTAGGGAAGAGATTGCTGGGTCCATAACTGTTATATTTGTATCTTCAATAGCCACAGGCAAAGTGCCAGAAGACTGAAGGTCGGCTAACATGGTGCCACTATTTAAGGAAAGTGGTCAGAAAAAGCCACATGAGCCTGACATTGGTGATGGGCAAGTTGTTGGAGAGAATCCTGAGGGATAGGATTTGCATGTATTTAGAAAGGTAAGGACCAATTAGGGATAGTCAACGTGCCTTTTTGCATGGGAAATCATAACTCACAAACTTGATTTAGTTTTCTGAAGAAGTAACAAAGAGGATTTATGAGGGCAGAGCAGTAGACATGATCCAGATGGACGTCTGTGAGGCATTCAACAAGGTTTCACATGCTAAATTGTTTAGGAAGGTTAGATCACACAGAAGAGAGGCAGAACTGGCCATTTGGATGAAAAACTGGCTCAAAGAAAGAAGACACAGGGTGATGGTGGAGGGTTAATTTTCAGACTGGAGGCCTGTGACCAGTGGTGTACCAGCTTTTGGTCAATCATATAAATGATTTGGATGCCAAGATACGAGGTATGGTTAGTAGGTTTGCAGATAACATGAAAATTGGAAGCGTAGTGGACTGCGAAGAAGGTTACCTCAGAGTACAATGGGATCTTGAACATATGGATCAATGAGCCAAAATGTGGCAGATGAAGTTTAATTTAGATAATTGTGAGGTGCTGCATTTTGGAAAGGCAAATCACGGCAGACTTAAACACGTAAAGGTAAGGTCCTGGGGAGTGTTTCTGAACAGAGACCTTGGAGAGCGGGTTCATAGTTCCTTGAAAGTGGAATCACGTGTAGATAGGATAATGAAGAAGGTATTTGGTATGCTTGCCTTTATTGGTCAGTGCATTGAGTATAGGAGTTGAGAGGTCACATTGTGGCTGCACAGGACACTGGTTAGGCCACTATTGGAACACTGCATGTATTTCTGGTCTCCCTACTATAGGAAGGATGTTGTGAAACTTGAAAGGGCTCAGCAAAGATTCACAAGGATGTTGCAGGCTGGAGGCTTTGTGCATTAGGCAGAGGCTGAATAAGCTGGGGCTATTTTCTCTGGAGTGTCAGAGGTTAAGGAGTGATCTTATAGAAGTTTATAAAATCATGAGGGGCATGAAAAGGGTAAATAGACAAGATCTTTTGTCTGCGGTGTGGGAGTCCAAAACTAGAGTGAATAGGTTTTAGCTGAGGGACAAAGATTTAAAAGGGACCTAAGGAGCAACTATTTCACACAGAGGGTGGTGCATGTATGGAACAAGCTGCTGGAGGAAGTGGTGGAAGCTGGTGCAATAACAATATTTAAAAGGTATCTGAGTGGGTATATGAATAGGAAGGGTTTAGAGGGATATGGACCAAATGCTGGCAAATGGGACTAGATTTAATTAGGATATCTGGTCAGCATGGATGTATTGGCCCAAATGGTATATTTCCAAGCTGTATATTTCAATGACTCTATGAAGAGGTTTAGATAGGGATTTGAAAAGTTTGTGGCTCTTGGCAGCTGAAGGCATGGCTATTAATGGTGGAGTAATGGAGGGGGTGGGGGAAATTGTATGTGAAAGAGGCCAGAGTTCAGAGATCTAGGAGCTGAGTGGAGCTGGAGGAGGAAAAGCCATGGAGAGTGTTGATCATTTGAGAGATCGTTTTAAAGCGCTTTCTGGCCATGAATCAGTGTGGGGCATTGAGCACAGACATAATAGGTAAGTGACATTTGTTGCAAGTCTGAATCTAGTTAGCAGAGGTTTAGGTGAGGTGAAGTTCATCAACAATGAAGATGTAAGCATGGCCAGAACAACATCTCTGGAGATAACAAAGATTGAATGAAGATTTTGTCAACAGTTCAACTAAGATAGAGTTAGGCAACGTAACTTCCAATTTTACCTGCCTAACCTCACTCTGATTTCAGCTGCTTTGAGATTGGAAATACTTTGTTTTGCTCACAAGCTGAGGCCTCAATACTTTCCTGCAGCGGCAGAAGTGATTTTATTCAGAAAAATACATTTGAATTGATAAAGTAAACAAATAAAATTAAACCATATGTTAAAAAATGGTGAACTTTTTCAACAGGGCTGATCTGGACCCAGTTGGAGCAAGTCACATAATGTTTTGAAAATTCAACCAGCAATCAGCAAATATCACATTAAATGCATTTCATAGGGTAGCGTTAATTTTCAATGGCATCTGCATGTTGCTGCTGAAGTGTGGGTTACATTACAAAGACACAACTCTTCAGACAATGTTTTGTTAATAACAGCTGCAAGTATGTGTCATTTATTTTAAAATTTCATATATGATAAATTTTGTTAACCTGAACAATTTTTTTCTTTTTAATCACCATATCTAATGTATTTCTAGCAACGTAGAAAACTGACATATAGGACACCTGATCCAGCATATGCTCTAATTGCCTTAGTGATAAGGACCTGCTGCTACTTCACAAATCAGCAGCAGAATCCATGTCAAAGAGCACATGATTAAAATTAATGCATTGTCAGAGACCACAGATAAGAGCTAATCAAATCATAGCATTTAAAGTGTACTTATGCTAAATGGCATAATTTAAAATACTACAGTGTTACCTTCTTAGGCCTCTCTTTGTACTCCCACACACATTTTTTATTTGTTGGAAAGGATTTGTTTCTCTCTTGTTGGAAAGCTCAGAGACCAGAGATGTTCATAAAGAACCAAAAAAGTGTCACTTCCATGTGCAATTTGTAACAGATACAATCAAGTATTTACTTTCTTAATACAATCCAGAATACACTGGTTTTGAAGCAGCTTTCTTTCTTTGATTTCTGTTATTTTTGAGGAGAATCGTGAAGCTGTTTCATTGCATTTATTAAGCAAAATATTCTATCACACAACAATTAGTCTCTCTTCAGGACAAAACCACCAAATTGATAACATTTTGCAATTAGCCTGATTTATACCATACTGAAGTCCTTCAGGTCATATGTTTGACTAATATCCATTGCCATAGTGAGATATGGTGAGCATAGAGCCAGAAGGTTTAACTGATATTCACCAATTCATTGTTAGCGTTTCTTTGTTATTATCCTGAACTACTGAATGATGAATTCTGGAAGACATTCTGCAGCAATGGGGAGGCGATAACCTAATGTTATTACAAAACCAGCAAATGTTCTGGGGACCCAGGTTTGAATCCTGCTGTGCAGATGGCGGAATTTGAATTCAATAAAGAAAATCTGGAATTAAGAATCTACCGATGACCATGAAACCATTGTTGGAAAAACACACCTGGCTCACTAATGTCCATCAGGGAAGGAAATCTGCCATCCTCACCCAGTCTGACCTACATGTGACCCCAAACCTACGACTGCCCTCTGGAATGGCCTAGAAAGCCACTCAATTGTATCATTCACTATGGAGCCTGAATGAAGAAGTGAAAACAGGCAGACCACCTGGGAACAGAAAGACAACAGCTGAAATAGCCTTGTCAATCCTGCAAAGTCCTCCTTATTAACATCTGGGGACTAGTGCTTTCTCATAGATAAGTCCAGCAACAGCCTGACATAGCTATAGTCTCAGAATCATTCCTTACTAACAATGTTGCATCACTAAGAGTGGCTCAGCAGTAGTACTACTGATCAAGCTGGTTGGGTCTAACAGGTCATAGTTGCTAGACTGGGTCTGCAGCTGGTGGTGAGGGAACCAACCAGAGGAAAAAACACACTTGATTTCATCCTTACAATTTGCCGGGTGTAGATGTATTTGTCCATGGCTGTATCGGTAGGAGTGACTACCATACAGTCCTTGTGGAGACAAAGTCCCACCTTGGCCTGGAGAATATCCTCCATGGCGTTGTGTGGCACTATTACCGGGCTAGATGGGATGACTTTAAACAGATCTAATAACTCAAGACTGGGAATCTATGAGGTGCTGTGGACCATCAACAGTGACAGTATTGTACTCCAGCACAATCTGTAATCTCATGGCCTGGAAAATCCCCCACTCAACCATTACCATCAAACCAAGGAGCTCAACCCTGGTTCAATGGAGAGTGCAGGAGGTCATGCTAGGAGAAGCACCAGGCATACCTGAAGATGAGGTGTCAGCCTGGCACGCTTACCAAACAGGACTACTTGCATACTAAACAACATAAGCAGTAAGTGATAGACAAAGACAAGCAATCCTGCCACCAATGGATTGGATCCAAGCTCTGCAATCCTAGCACATCCAGTTGTAAATGATGGTGGATAATACAACAACTCACTATTTGTACACTATCCACAAATATCCCCATCCACAATAATAGAAGAGCCCAGCACATCAGTGCAAAAGATAAAGCTGATGCATTCGCAGAAATCTTAGGCCAGATATGCCCAGTGATTGATCCACCTCGGCCTTCTCCAGTAGTCCCCAGAATCTCAGATGCTGGTCTTCAGCCAATTCGATTCACTCCATGTGATATCAGGAGACAGTTAGGTCCTGATAACATTCCATCAATAGCACTGAATTTGTGTTCCCCTGGTCAAGCTCTTCCAGTACAGTCACAACACTAACATCTACTGGACAAAGTTGAAAATTATCCAGGTATATCCTGTACATAAAAAGCAGGACGAATCCAACCTGGCCAATTACTCTCGAACATCAGTAAAATGATGGAGTGTTTATCAATAATGCTATTAAACAACACCAGCTCAGTGATAACCTGCTCAGTGACACCCTGGTTCTGCCCAGGTTCGCTCTACTCCTGATGTCATTACAGCCTTGTTTCAAATGTGGACAAAAGAGCTGAATTCCAGAGGTTAAGTTTGTGACAGCCCTTGAAATCCAGGCCATTTTTGACCAAATGTGCCAAGAATGAGCCCTGGCAAAACTAGAATCAACGTGTATCAGGGTCTGGTTGGAGTCATACTTGATAGATTGGAAGAGGGTTGTGGTTTTTGGAGGTCAGTCATCTCAGCTCCAGGATATCTCTGCGGGAGTTCTTCAGAGTAGTGCAGTTGGCCCAAACGTCTTCAGCTGCTTCATAAATGACCTTCCCTCCATCATAAAGTCAGAAGTGGCAATGTTCGCCAATGATTGCACAATGTTCAGCACAATTTGTGTTTGCTCAGATATTGAAGCAGCCCATGTTCAAATGCAACAATATCTGGGGCTGACAAGTGGGAAGTAATATTCTGACCACACAAATGCTAGGCAATGATTATTTCCAATAAGAGACAATCTAACTAACATGACTTGGCATTCAATGGTGTTAACATCACTGAATCCTCCAATATCAACTTCCTGGGGTTTAAGCATGGAAGAAAAATCCACTGGACTCACCACATAACACAGTGGCTACAGAAGAAGGTTAGAGGCCAGGAATACTGTGGTGAGTAACTCACCTTCAGAAACCTCAAAGCCTGTCCACCATCTACAAGGCACAAGTCAGGAGTGTGATGGATTACATTTCATTTGTCTGGATGGATGCAGCTCCAACAACACTTAAGGAGCTTGACACCATCCAAGACATGGAACCCCATTTAATTGGCGCCACAGCACAAACATTCACTCTCTCCACCACTGATGCTCAGTAGCGGCAGTATGTACTATCAACAAGACGCATTGCAAAAATTCAGTAAATGTCCTCAGACAGCACCTTCCAAACTCACAACCACTTCCATCTAGAATGGAAAGACCATCAGGTACCTGGGAACAGCACTATCTGTACATTTCCTTCAAGCGACTCATCATTCTGGCTAGGAAACACATCACTGTTCCTTCACTGTTGTTGGGTCAAAATCCTAAAATTCCCTACCTAAAGGCCCCAGCACATGAACGGCAGCAGTTCATGAAGGCAGCTCATCATTACCTTCTTGAGGGCAACCAGAAAGGGCAATAAATGCTGGCCCAGCCAATGATGCCCCGTGTCCCATGAATGCCTACAATTATGTCTACTGTTAAAAACATAATTAGGAACATATCTAGGAATGCTTCAGAATTGAAACATTTGACTTGCAGTATTGTCTGAAACAATATTTGGTCTTTTCCTAACTGGCTCCAATGGTTAACTCAGTTAGTTGGATGACTGGTTTACAATGCAGAGTGATTCCAACAGGCTATACACTGTTCCCAGACTAGTTGAGGTTACAATGAAGAATTCTCCCCAAACTTGCCCTATGTCTGATGTTAAACCACCCCCAGTTGTCTCTCTGTAATAGGAGAGCAGTATTATAGTCTGATGGGACTATGGCAACTTCAGTTTTAGAATAGTACTTGTCTGAATCAGACAAAAATAAAGCAAACTGCAGAATAACCCCTATGTGGGTAGGTATAAAAAGCCTTTGGCTTGATTTCAAAGAGAATTTATCCCCAGTGCTATACAATATGTATAAAATATATATATGGTGTATAATATGGGAAAATATGAGCTTGTCCATTCTAGCAGGAAGAATAGAAAAGTAGCCTATTATTCAAATGGTTAGTGAAGAATTCTGTGATACAGAGGAACCCAGCAGCAGAATTATTCCAGTCTTTGAATGGTCTGGGTAGTGGCAAGAAATTCGGGAGAATGCAGCAAGGATGGAAAAATGTGATTTTTGACACACAGAAAAATGTCTGATTTTCATCTTAAAGTTTCAATCACTATATGAGAATCTTGTAATAACCCTATATGCATGCATTAACATCTGATTATTGGCTAGTCTCCCCCAATTTAAATGCAGTTTGCAATTCTCCCAGATACTGGTGAGAAACTAGATGGAGCCTTTCCCATTCACCTGGGGACCTGGTTACCTGATGAGTGCAGCTCACTACTGTCTTCTCTAAGCCTCCATGTTGGCCATCATTCTCTCTTGGTAAACCCTATGGATAGCAATTGCTTCCACTCTTCATCTACGGAAGTCAGTATTATAAAGCACCGGCTGCCTCACATTATCATGGTAGATCTTGAACTATCTCAGAGCACACCGTAGCATTTCAAAGCTGCATTTTGGAGCTCACTGACACCCTGTACTTCAATGGCCTGCTAAATTGCTTTCTGTACAGGAACACAACCGACCTCATGGACCCATTCCAAGGCTCTTAGCTTGCTTTCTCAGCACACAGTTGCAGTGTGCTTACTTGGCTGCTGACAACACGTCTCCTTTGCTTAATCTTTGAGCACATTGCTACTTTATTTAGAATTTGCAGCTTAACAGCATCCCTGTCTCGTCTTGCTTCCTGATGCAAGTAGTTAGGCATAAAGACAAAATACTGTGGACGTTGGAAATTATACAATCAGAGCTTAAGCCTGCTTTCCAATGAAAACAATGTAAGGAGCAGAGTTTGAATGTTATTATGATATTTGACATCATCTATCCTCTGCCCTCAACATCATCATGTCAGATTTTGCATTATTGTGCCACCTCATCTGCTGAGAATACAGTTAGAATGGAGTCGCCCTGGGAGGCCTCTAACATTGTCTTCAGATACCATGATATCTCATGACATCAGGTCAAACATGGGCTAGCAAACCATCTGCAGATTACGAAGTGACAGTGAATTTAGAGTAAGTATCAGGTAGTGGAAGGATGATGGCCACATTTACTCTTGCAAAACACAGAAGATCAACGATAATGGGAACTGCAGATGCTGGAGAAGCCAACATAACAAATAGGGAGCTGGATGAACACAGCAGGCCAAGCAGCATCTCAGGAGCACAAAAGCTGACATTTTGGGCCTAGGCCCTTCATCAGAGAGGATCTCTCACCTCTCTGATGAAGGGTCTAGGCCCAAAACATCAGCTTTTATGCTCCTGAGATGCTGCTTGGCCTGCTGTGTTCATCCAGCTCCACACTTTGTTATCACGGAAGATCAATGAGCTTCTTGTGACATAGCTGCACACTTCTTCCAATTATTGATAATGGCAATGAGCTAGGAGGCTATCTTTGACTGAGCAGGCAGAGTTTGATGCCATTACCTTCATTGGTGGGTCTGAGGGAGATGACAGCCTGTCTCTCCACCATTGCATTCACCCAGTCCCTGACCACACCAACTTCTCTTCCTTAGCCACCTTCTTTCAAAATGCAACAATGGAGATACAACTTGGAGTGGTCATTCTTGGCCTCTTGGTGTACAGCTGAGATTTCAACATGATGCCGAAAGCTTTTCTGCTGAAATAACCCAGTCCCAGTCAGCACTTACGTCTGTGCAACTGCGTAATTCAAAAGGAAGGGTGCAGCAGATCTTGGATGTATAATTAATAACAGTGAAAGATTGTGTGAGAAATGTTGCTATGGTTCACCAAGAAAAACTTTCTACAAAACTCACAAAGTTGACACTTAGCTGAAATAAGGATAGATTTAGGCCTGTGTCTTCCAGCATAGCAAACAAATTGTAAGAACTACCTTCATATGGAGGTGCAACAAGTGATCAGGAAGACATGCGAGATAGTGTTGTTTATTGCAAGGAGAGAGGAATATTAATTTTGGGAATTTTTGCTGCATTTGTACAATATGTTGGAAAGACCACATTTGGAGTACTGTGTTAAGCTTTTTGTTCTCCTTATTTATTAAACAATATAATTGCATTAGATGAAGTGCACAGAAAGTTTACGTGACTGATTTCTGCAATAAAGGATTTATCTCATGAGAAAAGACTTTTGACAAGTCAGACCTGTGGAACTGTACTTCCCAGATGGCAGTTGAGGCACTTGATACGTTTGAGGCAGAGTTGGATTCTTGATTGACAAGGTAATCAAAGGGTGCAGGGGATAGACAGGAAAGTGAAGTTTGCAATCAGAGAAACAATGGTCTTATGAAATGGTGGAGCAAACTCAAGGGTCAAATTTTCTTGCTATGCTTCTAATTTAAATGTTCATATGTTTCTTGGCTCAAAACCTGTTCGCTTACATAGAGTAGAAATTGGGCCAAAGCAGTTTGAGACCTACTTGTAGGAGGCAGCCTCATATTTTCCACATTTGGTAATGTGATTTAAACTCTGTAGGCCCACGCAAAACCTTAAGATTTCAGCCCTGTTTAGGCCAGAAGCATTTCACTTGGAGGCAGTGTGATAAATGAAGTTGGAACCAGTACTGCATTTACTTGTCTCAGCCTGGTGGCTGCAACATAAAAGGAAGGCAAAAAGCATCCAGCATTTAACAGCTTTTCAATTGACTTATTTCGCTATGAAGAAAGGACCAATCAAGGAAAATGCAAATTGCAATGAATCAGTTGACAGAGAACACTCAAACTCAGATAATTTTGAAGACATTAAACCTCTTGACTTAGTCTTCTATTGCCATTATACTCCTTGATCATTGGCATCATTCAGGGCATGTCTCGATTGTTTTCAAGTGTTAAGAGGAGAGCAATGTGGCTGTCTACTTCATTTAGAATTTGAATGATTTATTGTCACTTGCATTTTGCAGTGAATGATACAATAAAATTCAGGGAAAAGCTTCAACTGTCTTTCTTGTATTGTGTAAAGCCTGTCTCTTTTTCTCCATTTGTCGGCCCGTATATTAAGAATGTTTTGTTTTCAAAGTACTTCAAATGCACTGCTTTTAGTTCAAAACATCTAATAGCAGCCAATTTGGTTCTGGAGTACAGTTTGCCAGGTCTTACATAAATATCAAAACTCAGCCACTGTCAGCTTACAATGCTGATCTGTTTTTCTGACACCAGTTCAGACGAGCTATTGTAACATTTGATCTCTAAACAAAGGAAGCTGCATATGTTTCAAAGCTTCTTAGATCTCTCTTTCTTCTTGTGGTGCCCTGTTTTGGATAGTCCAGTTACTGCTTTGAGAAAATCTGATGACTTCTGCAAATAATGAAGGTGAATGCATAATGATTCCCGGTCGATGCACTTATTACAATAAAATCAAAATAGTATGCTGAAATCTTAACATTCTTAAGCATGCATGACACATACAATTTTGTCTTTAGATCATGCTCAATTTCTTTTTTTTTCTGTACTAATGTACTTGATTAGTACGAGTTTAGGGCATTCGCAGCTGGATGCAAAACTCTTGCAAACTGAAGTGAGTTTTGACTTATTATTACTCAGAAATTGTATCTATTCCAAATTCTGAGGTTATAATCCCAGACCTTTGACAGATGGTGAAAAGGATGCCAGGAGCTATTAATTGTCATGAAGGCAATTTTTGCCCAATAATGCCCTGCCAAATGAAACACCCCACAGAATCCATTTCATTTTTAATGTCTTAAATTTAAAAGAATATTAAGTTAGTGCCAAAACTATGGGAATTCAGCTAAGGAAAATATTTTGTTTAATTTAGCTACAGTAGTGATACCAGTTTAACACACTAACAACAAAACTAAATCCAGTAACTAAAATTCTGTTATGTCAACAATAGCTGTTCAGTTTAAGTACTCCAAAATGATCGAATTGTTAAGTCAGTAGAACTGGTACTTTCCACATGTTTCATAATCAGTCTGATTATGTTCATAGACCAAAAATGACACAGTCATTCTCAAGATTGCAAAGACTTCTTCAACCCTGACTATATTGACAGGCATCCTCCTTTATGAAGCGGACATAACCCAGACTGTGAGAGCCAACAGGCAGTTGTTCATATTGATAGTTGTAAACTGCTGCAGAAAACTGCTTCAGGGTGGCACGGTGGCACAGTGACACAGTGGTTAGCACTGCCTCACAACACCAGGGACCCAGGTTCAATTCTGGCCTTGGGTGTCTGTCTGTGTGGAGTTTGCACATTCTCCCCGTCTCTGCGTGGGTTTCCTCCCACAGTCCAAAGATGTGCGGGTTAGGTGGATTGGCCATGCTAAATTACCCATACTGTCAGGGGGTGTGTAACTTACATGGGTTCTAGGGGGAATGGGCCTGGGTGGGATGCACTGAGGTTTGATGTGGACTTGTTTGACCAAAGGGCCTGTTTCCACACTGTAGGGATTCTAATTCTAAAACTGAGACTGTCCTTAAAAAAAAGCACATAACTTGATAAGTAACCAGTTTTGCTTGCAACTCTTTGCCCTTCAGAGAAAGGATACACCTAGTTTTTTTTCACAATAAGGGCAATTTTATTTCATCTTTGAAATACAACATTACCATTTCATTTGAACATATTTGAATTTCAGATCCAGGCTGGTGCATGTGGGAATTCAGAGAAGACAAGGATTCAGGGTTTAAAGATTTGAAATTATGAAGCTCATTATGTGAATCTAGTTTATACTGGTGAGAAAAGTGGAGATGGCTAGCTCTTCAAAATGCTAAAAAGCATGCACGATAAAGATGTAAACAGGTAATTCATTATTCATTTCATCTCCTGACGGAAGAAGAGGGCACAACTATTATAAATCAACGGGCCTTAACAACTGGTCAAATTAGAATAATTCTGTTTTGCACTGATAGATATTTGGAACTGACACCCATCATAAGTAAGTAATTCTATTTTGGCTGTTTTATTTTTGTTTGAGAAATGGATTGAAAGCTGTAGTACAAAGACGTATCAATGATCAAGTAGTCTTCTTTAACAATAATGCTTCTATGCTGTTGAGGCCATGAAATTGACATTAATGATTGTCAAATTTCTATCATGTAAGTTGTGCTGTAAAGTAATATACCACAATCTGCCCAGGGAGAAACCCATTGGAATTTCATCAGCTTGAAAGATTTCCTTGTTTTATTTATTTCCCTTAGTCATACACATAAACAAGAAGAATGCAAGAAGTGCAGTTTGAGATGGGACTGAGTTTTCTCAGCCTCCAAATGACATGGGTGAAACAATTCAGAAAACACCAGCGAGATTGATTTTAAAAATGCCTTTGAGAAAACAAAACCCAATTTACCACATAAGGTTTCAGTGGCTGGTCAAGAATCTCTCTAGTGAGTGTGAAGGGTCTATTTGTATATAACTAACATCATATTATTAACCTTATCTTCATTTGTATCCAGCTTGCTATTTTCCCAGGTACCAGAGAGAAACTAGACAGCACCATTTTCCAACTTGAAGGTCAAAGTTAATGCCTGCAGCTCACTAGGGTCTTCTTCAGGCCTCCTTTAAGCCAATATTCTTCAACATCTCAGGGTATACTTTGTGGGTATCAACTGCCTGCTCCCTCTAACAACAGAGGTTGGCATCAGCAAAGTACCAGCTCTCTTAAATAATCATGACACATTCCAGATTAATGTAAAGGACAGCTCACCAGATGAATACTGCACTTTGGAGCTCACCCATGCCTTTCAATAAAATGCACTGTGAGGCTGCTTTGCATGCAGGGAGCGGCATCTATCTTATGCAGTGGAACAGAATGCGTTTTAGGGCACATAGTGCACTTAGCGCTCACTCACTTTGTGCTAACTTGGATGCTCACATCATTTCTACCTTGCTTGCCTTGCCACTTAACACAGAGAGAAAGCCAGCCATGGCTGTCATGTTTGCCCGCAATGAATTGTCAAGGGGTGGACGTGTTGGTGTAAGGCACCATACCATCAATGTCACACCTATAGCAGCTGCAGCAAACACAGCTGAAAGTGCCAACAGCTTAATAGCAATGGCCTGGGAATGCACTGCAATAAAATGGCCATATCATAAATCCTAAGGGGGAGAAGTCCTTGCTTCACTCAAAGGAAGCTATGGTCAGCCAAGGAGCAAGATTGTGCTCAGCCAGGAAAGGTGGTGAGCTGTCACAAGTGAGGATTACGGTGGGCAGGAAAGATTGGTAGTTTTGGGGGGATCATTGTGGGCAACAGCCATTGAGGGAAGATGCTGCACACAATATTGAAAGTGATAGAACACAAGGCTTGGTGGGATGACACAATGGCAGAGTTGGTGATTGTGGTATAGCAGAGGGAAGATAGTGACATTTACCCTTGCAAAATGTAGGTCTTTGACTTTCTTGCATTAATGCTACATGTTCCTCACATCATGGACACAACACTGACCTGAGTGGCAACTTCAAATCAGGCTGGCAGCATTCGGAAAGATGCTCAGCTGGGGTTTAAAACGGTACTGGCAGCTTGAGTACTATCAAGTCCTGAGTGCTAGATTGCAGAAGAGCAGCACCACGCAGGCATAGAGATATTTAATGGATGAGCAGTGTAAAACTGTTTGAAAAACGTTGCTAATGCTCTCAAAGGGAAACCCTCTATTACAAATCCCAAAACTGATAGTTATCCAAATTTTGAGAACATTCGACTCATGGTGTCCAAGAAGGAGTATTCCTGATTGATTGATTTCCTTCAAAAAAGACCCTAAGACAGAGATTATTCATTTTTCAGCCTGAATATAGAGGTAAATGTGTTCAATGGTGGCTAACTCTCCACCCCATCACCAAAACAGCTGGCTGAACTGAACTGCAATCAGCCTGTTCAGAATTGATCTGAGAGTTATGTGTTGTCACTGGAGATATCATCTTCAGAAGATCAAACAGTAAGAAGGTTAATAGAGTCATAGAGCTGTACATCACAGGAACAAATGTTTTGGTCAACACATCCATGCCAACCAGATATCCTAAATTAATCTAGCCCCATTGGCTAGCATTTAGTCAATATCCCTCTAAACCCTTCTTATTCAAGTACCTATCCAAATGCGTTTTCAATGTTGTAACTGTTCTAGCCACCAACACTTCTTCTGGCTGTTCATCCAATACATGCACCACCCTCTGCATGAAAAACATTGCCACTAAGGTCCCTTTTAAATCTTTCCCCTCCCACCTCAAACCTATGCACTCTAGCTTTGGACTCCCCTACCCTGGGAAAAAGACCTTGACTATTAATTGTATCCATGCCTGTTATGATTTTATACATCTCTGTAAGGTCACTTATCACCCTCTGAATCTCCAGGGAAAATAGCCCCAACCTGTTCAGCCTCTTCTTATAGCTCAAATCCTCCAAATCTGGCAAGGTCTAGTAAATCTTTTCTTCAACATTTCCAGTTTAACATTTTTCTTACAGGAAGGAAGACAGAACTGAATGAAGTATTCCAAAATTGGCCTCACCAATATCCCGTACGGAGCAAAATGACATCTCAACTTCTACACAAAATGCACTGAATTATAAAGGCAAGCATACCAAATGCCTTTTTCAATATCCTATCTGCCTGTGACTTCATCTTCAAGGAACTATGAACTTGTGCCTTAAGATGTCTTTGTTTGCCGACAGTCCCGAGGACCCTACCGTTACGTGCATTAGGCCTAATCTGCTTTGTCTTTCCAAAATGCAATGCCTTGCATTTATCTAAATTAAACTCCATCTGCCATTCCTTGGTCCATTAGTCCATCAGATCAAGATTCTGTTGTACTCTAAGATAACCTTCATTGTCCTCTACCCCACAATTTTGGTGTAATTTGCAAACTTACTAACCATTTATTCTACGTTCACATACAAATCATTTATATAAACGAGAAAAAGCAGCAGATCCAACACCAACACTGTGGCACACCACTGGTCTCAGGCCTCCAGCCAGAAAAAAACAATCCTCCATTACTACCCTTTGTCTCCTACCATCAAGTCAATTTTGTATCCAAATAGCTAGCTCTTCCTGTATTCTATGTAATTTAACCTTGTTAACCAGTCTCCTGTGTGGCACCTTATCGAACGTCTTGCTGAAGTCCATATAGACAATGTCCACATCCTGCCTTCATCAATCTTCTTTGTGACTTCTTTAAAAAACTCAGCCAAGTTAGTGAGACATGACCTCCCATGCACAAAGACATGTTGACCATCCCCAGTCAGCCCCTGCCCTTCCAAATACATGAAAATCCTGTCCTTCAGAATTCTCTCTAACAACTTACCCACCACTGACACCATGCTCACTGGTCTATAGTTCCCTGACTTTTCCTTACCACCTTTCTTAAATAATGACACCACATTAGCCAACCTCCAGTCTTCTGGCACCTCACTTGTGACTATCAATAATACAAATATCTCAGCCAGGGGTCCAGCAATCCCTTCCCTAGTTTCCAACAAAGTTCCACTGTACACCTGATCAAGTCCCAGGGGCTTTATCCACCTCTGTGCATTTTAAGACGTCTACCACCCCTTACTCTGAAATATGTAAATCATTTTGTTTCATTTCTCACAGTTTGTGCGGCAAGTGGAGAGGGTCAACAGATGTGTCAGCGAAATCCTGTCTGCTTCACCAATGTTCTTGAGGATGGAAACCGTTGGCTTCTTTCTGACTCCAGATCTACAGCAATATAGATGACTCTTAACTGCCCTCAACTACAGATGGACAATAAATATTGGCCTAGCCAGTGATGCCCCTATCCTGTGAATGATTTTTTTTTACAATGGCATGTAACTACTGGATTGCAATTAAAACAAAACCCATTAACATCCAAATGTGAAAAAAAACTTCCCTGGTCATTTTGTGAGTGTTGGCTGCTCTCTGAAATGTCTAACATAAATGACCACCTTTTACAAGTCAATTGACTTTTAGTGGCCACTCCTTGGCCTCCAATTGCTGCTTTGGATTGGCCTTAGATTTGAGCAATTGGAGGCCCCACCTAACCTAGGCTCAGCCACCATTACCTGTTGGAAAGCTGGTGGTACGGTGAGGCATAAAGTGACCATTAATTGACAAATTGAGGGCTTTAATTGCTGGCAAGCCGGGAGAGTCATAAATGATATTCTTCACCAAATACTTTATTGCTGAGGTGGTGAGAAGAGGCCAAGTAGCTCTCCAGAGCCAGCTCACCCAATTACTTCTCACAGTCGCCAGGAGGGGGACGATTGTGCCCTAAGTGTTTGGGGAATATTTTGGACCTTGCCCCCTACCCCCCACAAATTATAACAGATCCCATGTAGAAACCCAGAACTAAGAAAGACCCAGCTGGAGGTGATGAAAACTCTTCTCACCAGGTTTACTTTGAAAATCTGACTAAATTTAAATTATATCCTGACTTTACCGACTATTGTGGGATTGGAAATTATTGAATTCACTTCAAACATTGATGAGGATTATCCAATTTCTTTCTCCTCTCTAAGTGCTCCCTTCTTCAAACTCCTCTCTTTGATCAGGCCTGCTGACTATCCCTTTGATCTCTATCATGTTCCTTCTTTCACCATGCCCTAACCAGCTTTTGCTCTGGGCACAAACCTATGTCATAGATGAGATTTTTTGACATGGATGTGGAGGTGGATGCTATGGATGTTTGGTGACCAATTGACTTTGAGAAGGTGGTGATATATGCTAGACCATTTCAGAGAACAGCTAACAATCACATAAAGACCAAAGCCTTGCTATAGGGCCTTAATGGGTTTGTTTTTAATTGAAATCTAGTAATTACATGCTATTTTTTAAAAAGTAGTTCACAGGATATGGGCATTGCTGACTGGGCCAAAATTTGTTGCCCATTTACAGTTGCCCAGAGGGCAGTTAAGGGTCATCTGTGCTGTTGTGGATCTGGAGTCAAGAAAAAAGCCAGCAGTTTCCTTCTTCAAGAACATTGGTGAACCAGATACGTTTTTCCTGGCTATCGATTTATGGTCATCATTAATGTTAATTCCACATTTTTACAGAATTTAAATTCCACCATCTGCCATACAGGATTAAAACGTATGTCCTGAGTACATTACCTGAGTCTCTGGATTATATCACTGCCTCCTCACTGAACTTAAATTTAGTGGCTGCCATAAGAATATATATCTCTGAACCATTCAATCAGGTGCCTAGACCAGTAAAAATATCACAATGCCACTGTTGCCATCTGTGGTGACAGGAAAGGCAAACAACATGTTTTGAGGCTGACTTCATTTTGCTTAGAGATAGGGAGAAAACAAAATTTGGAAAATGCTACAAGCCGTGAAACAGCAAAAAAAAATGTCTGCAAGCAAAGTGGCCAGAAAAGAAATGTATGAAAGGAAATATTAAAACCATAAAGTTTGGCAGACACTGTACCTGGCAATTTGATGCAAACGACAGAAAAGTCAAGACTATAATCTTTCAGGTTTAAGAATTTTTAGTGACTAGAGCTTTTCAACTGAAAAGGGAGGAAGCACATTGCTCTCTTACTTTGAATAAGACTGCTGAAGTAAACTATATTTGCCAGCATTCTTCTCATGTTCCCCAAATAATTTAAACTACATTCATACAAAGTATTGGAGACACTGTTCAAAAGCCTTAGGCATTCTTGAAGTTGATGAATGGGACATCAACAGTTCCGACACCTGAATATTTTACCTTTAAAAGGGGACTTTTGATTAAAATCCTCTTTGAAAGCTAGTTAAAATTGGTTGGCTTTAGTGGTAATGGAACGCAAGTGGTGTCAACAAAGCAACCTGCTGTCAATGATGTGACAGGCTCCTGGAGCCTATTTCAATAGCTGTAAAAGGACAACAAAGAAAAATCAAAAGGAAAAAAAGTGTTATGTAATGGCAACTGCTGCGTTCCACAGGCATAAATTACTCTGCCAGTAAATTATTTTGATTTAAGCAAGCTGTTCATCTGAATAAATGAACTCTCACAGCTTCATAGTTCACACACAATAACAGAAGGGGGCAATGGAGAGCAGCAAAACTCAAAGACTCAATTGGTTGTGTTAAAATAAGAGCGAGCAGCCAGATTCTAATTTTCAATGTACATTTTCCCATGATGACACAGTTTAAAACACGTCAATCTAAGTGAAACCAAACATGCATCCTGTTGTTTTATTTCTATCCAGTTTTTGTATAAGAATAGATAACTGGAATAAGACGACTAGCGTTGCTTTGTTATTTTATCCCAAGCAACTGCCCTCTACTGTCCTCTCTGAATCCCTCTGGGTTGTGAAACAATTCATCATGAAAGCCTTGAAACTCTACCGTGAGCTTCATAAGATTGGGCTCCAGTAGAAATTGACTGTTTTATCCTCATGCAAGTCAGGCAGTTGTCATCATCAGGGTTTTCAGAAATCACCAAAGATACTGAAGAATTGAGGCAGGGTCAAAAACTGGAGGGCTGTTAAACTCACTTGTATATTTCCAGTTACACAATTTTCTGATGAAATTATATTTTTGAAGATATAAAAACTAGAAAACGCTTTGTTTCTTCAACTATATTCTACTACAATCAAGACTACCCCAGCTCAGAGGCTCCCAATCCCCGGACCTACAAAGGACCTCTCCTTTTTTTTATTCTTCATCCACAACACATCCCTCACACCCCCTCCCTGCAATAACAACAAAAACAGAATCCCCCTCACCCTCACGTACCACCCTATCAACCTCCAGATCCAACGCATCATCCTCCGACAATTCCGCCATCTGCAATCCGACCCCACCACCAAAGACACTTTTCCCTCCCCACCCTTATCTGCTTTCCAGAGGGACCACTCTCTCTGGGATTGCCTTGTCCGCTCCATACTCCCCTCCAGCCCCACCATAACCAACACTTTTCCCTGCAAACGCAGGAAGTGCTACACCTGCCCTTCACCTCCCCCCTCACCCCCATCCCAGGCTCCAAGAAGACTTGCCACATCAAGCAGACATTCACCTGCATGTCTGCTAATAAGGTATACTGCATCCACTGTACCCGTTGTGGCCTCCTCTACATCGGGGAAACCAAGTGGAGGCTTGGGGACCACTTTGCAGAACACCTACACCCAGTTCTCACTAAACAACTGCACCTCCCAGTCACAAACCATTTCAACTCCCCCTCCCATTCCTCAGGTGACATGTCCATCCTGGGCCTCCTGCAGTGTCACACCGATGCCACCTGAAGGTTGCAGGAAAAGCAACTCATATTCTGCTTGGGAACCCGGCAGCCCAAAGGTATCAATGTGGATTTCACAAGCTTCAAAATCTCCCCTCCCCCTACCGCATCCAAAACCATCCCAGCTCATCCCCGCCTCCCTAACCTGTCCTTCCTTCCACCTATCTGCTCCTCCCACCTCAAGCCACACCCCCATTTCCTACCTGCTAACCTCATCCCGCCCCTTGTCCTGCCCATCCTCCCTGGACTGACCTATCCTCTCCCTACCTCCCCACCTACACTCACCTCTACTGGCTCCATCCCTGCCTCTTTGACCTGTCTGTCTCCTCTCCACCTGTCTTCTTCTCTAGTCATTTTCGACCCGCCTTCCCTTCTCTCCCTATTTATTCCAGAGCCCCCTTCCCCTCCCCCATTTCTGAAGAAGGGTCTAGGCCCAAAATGTGAGCCTTCCTGCTCCTCTAATGCTGCTCGGCCTGCTGTGTTCATCCAGCTCCACACTTTTTTATCTCGGATTCTCCAGCTTCTGCAGTTCCTGCTAGCTCTTGTTTCTTCAACTGTTCCCTGTTGATTACCCAATGTTATCAGTGCTTCCCCCATCCTACTTGATGCTTCCGAATCCTGGACATTTTCACATTCTTGATTTTTATTATTATTGATGTAAAAAAGTATCCAGGCCTTATTTCAGTTTAGGGATTAGGTCAGAGATTGAGCAAAAGCTCTGCCTTCCAGGTATTGTTCCGTATTGTTCTCCCTTTCTCAGTGTGAGCAACATGACTGGAGAGAAATAGAGGTTTGTTTTAAAATAAAACAAAATAAACACAGAAACTATTTATGGGAAATAGTTACAAAGAAGGCAAATCTGAATAAAATACAGCTGGATTGTACAGTTTTAATTTAGAAAGACTCTTGATTTTGTTGATTTCTTGATAAACATCTAAAAGTTATATTTTACTGCTGCAAGAAGCTATCTGTATGTATTTGACATAATTGTTTCTGAAGTTGTTAATATTGCAATCCCACCAATCACCAATCATCAAAATAATAATTGAAAACAAACAACATTTTTGTCTAATTTCAAACTGGTAAGAACACAGCATAGCCATAATTTTGCATACAGACAGGCTCACTGAAATGCAAATGTATCCACCTTCTCTCGAACAATTTGATTGTGTCGCAAGCATTGTTTAGAACCTTAGGCTGACAGGTGGAATGCAAAGATTTAAAAGAAAATATGATCATCAATAACAAATTTTCCATTATGTACATTTTGATAATGCTTAAAAACTTCTTTTATGTAGTAACGTATAACATGACCAAACAAATGTCATTTGTGAAGGAAGAGATGGGTGTCACAAGATTTTACTCTCAATTAGCAAAATATCCAATATAAAAAAAATTGGAAATTTCATAGCCCAATATTTTTTATTTCACCAAAGTAATAGAAATTTTATTGATGAATTGACAGGCATGCAGATGCAATATTCAAAATGCTAAACAAAACTCATTATTCGGTGATGTGGAGAGAAAATAAATTATATTTTTCTCCTTCTGCTTCTTGTGGACCACAAAAAGAAAATCAATTTCACATTTCTTTGGCTATTTGCATTACTCCCAGCTCCATGCAGCATAGTTAACCAACCAAAGAACTGTAGCAGATACATAGATCCACTCCCATGCATATATAATAATGCTTATATATGAAGCTGCTACCTTTCAGATTTTTCTGCCAACTGTCTTGTATTCAGAGAATAATGAAATATAAATTGTAAACTTTATTTTTCATGTTTACTGAATGGATGGTTTGATGTGAAGAGCTGCATGGAATATTGGTGATATTTAAATGTTATACTTAAAACCTTGGGCAACACCCTTCACCTACAAATTGACAGATTGATCTATTCTGTCTTCTGTTGAAGTTTTCTAAATTGCCAATGGTGTCACTGTATAACACCCACCCTATTGATGAGCCGAGCTAATTTTCAATCATTTCAAATCATTTCCTTCAATTAATGTGCATCACTGAAAACAAACCTTTCAACCTGCTAGTGTCATAATGATCATACCTTGAGTGAATTTTTTCTTGAAGTGCAATGATAATCATTTCCATTGTTACGGAAACTCAAACTGATGTTGTATAAGAGATAGTAGGAAAAGAAAGATGCTGGAGAATCCGAGATAACAAGATGTAGAGCTGGGTGAACACAGCAGGCCAAGCAGCATCTTAGGTGCAGGAAAGCTGACATTTCAGGCCCAGACCCTTCTTCAGAAATGGGGGAGGGGAAAAGGGTTCTGGAATAAATAGGGAGAGACGGGGAACCAGATCGAAGATGGGTAGAGGAGAAGATAGGTGGAGAGGGGACAGACAAGTTATAGAGGCGGGGATGGAGCCAGTAAAGGTGAGTGTCGGTGTGGAGGTAGGGAGGAGATAGGTCAGTCCAGGGAGGATGGACAGGTCAAGGGGGCGGGATGAGGTTAGCAGGAAGGAAATGGGGGTGTGGCTTGAGGTGGGAGGAGCGGATAGGTGGAAGGAAGGACAGGTTAGGGCGGCGGGGTTGAGCTGGGCTGGTTTTGGATGCGGTAGGGGTAGGGGAGATTTTGAAGCTTGTGAAGTCCACATTGATACCATTGGGCTGCAGGATTCCCGAGTGGAAAATGAGTTGCTGTTCCTGCAACCTTCGGGTGGCATCATTGTGGCACTGCAGGAGGCCCAGGTTGGATGTGTCGTCTAAGGAATGGGAGGGGGAGTTGAAATGGTTTGCGACTGGGAGGTGCAGTTGTTCAGTGAGAATTGGGCGTAAGTGTTCTGCAAAGTGTTCCCCAAGCCTCCGCTTGGTTTCCCCGACGTACAGGAGCCCACAACGGGTACAGAGGATGCATTATACCACATTAGCAGATGTGCAGGTGAACATCTGCTAGATGTGGAATGTCTTCTTGGGGCGTGGGATGGGTGTGAGGGAGGAGGTGTGGGACAGGGATAGCACTTCCTGCAGTTGCAGGGAAATGTGCTGGGTGTGGTGGGGGTGGAGGGGAGTGTGGAGCAGACAAGGGAGTCACAGAGAGGGTGAACTCTCTGGAAAGCAGACAGGGGTGGGGAGGGAAAAGTGTCTTTGGTGGTGGGGTCGGATTGCAGATGGCGGAATTGTCAGAGGATGATGCGTTGGATCCGGAGTTTGGTGGGGTGGTATGTGAGGATGAGGGGAGTTCTTTTTTGGCTGTTATTGCGGAGACGGGGTGTGAGGGATGAGTTGCGGGAGACACGATCCAGTGCGTTCTCGACCACTGTGGGGTGATGTTGCGGTCCTTGAAAAATGAGGACATCTGAGAAGTGCTGGAGTGGAATGCCTCATCCTGGGAGCAGATTCGGCGAAGGCGAAGGAATTGGGAATAGGGGTTGGCATTTTTGCTGGAAGGTGGGTGGTATTCTAGGTAGCTGTGGGAGTCGGTGGGCTTGAAATGGATATCGGTTTCTAGCTGGTTGCCTGAGATGGAGACAGAGATGTCCAGGAAGGTGAGACATGGTCCAGTTGAACTTAAGGTTGGAATGTGTTGGTGAAGTGGATGAACTGTTTGAGCTCCTCGTGGGAGCACGAGGCGGCGCCGATACAGTCATCAATGTAACGGAGGAAGAGGTGGGGTTTAGGGCCTGTGTAGGCAAAAAGAGGAATTGTTCCACATAACCTACAAAGAGGCAGGCATAGCTTAGGCCCATGCGGGTACCCACGGCCACCCCCTTTGTCTATAGGAAGTGGGAGGAATTGAAAGGGAAATTGTTGAGGGTGAGGACGAGTTCGGCTAAGCTGATGAGGGTGTCAGTTGGGGGGATTGGTCAGGCCTTCAGGACAGAAGGAAGCGGAGGGTCTACAGGCCATCTACATTGGGAATGCAGGTGTATAGGAACTGGACGTCCATTGTAAAAATGAGGTGTTGGGGACCGGGAATTGGAAGTTCTGGAGGAGGTGGAGGGCATGGGTAGTGTCTGGACGTAGGTACGGAGTTCCTGGACGAGGGTGGAGATGCATTTGGTGGGGCAGGAGCAGGCGGAGTCAATGGGTTGATCAGGGCAGGCAGGTTTGTGTCTTTTGAGAAGGAGATAGAAGCGGGCCGTGCAGGGCTGGGGAACAATAATGTCGGAGGCTGTGGGTCGGAGGTCACTTGAAGTGATGTGGTTGTGGATGGTTTGGGAGATGATGGTTTGGTGTTCAGGGGTGGAGTCATGATCCAGGGGCTGGTAGGAGGAGGTGTCGGAGAGTTGGCACCTGGCCTCCGATATAGAGGTGAGTGCGCCATAATACAACTGCGCCTCCCTTGTCTGTGAATTTTCTGGTGAGGTTAGGATCAGAGCAGAGGGAGCGGAGGTAGCGGAGGGCTGCATGTTCTGCGGGGGAGAGTTTGGAGTGGGCGAGAGGGGTGGAGGGGTTGAGGCGATTGATGTCTCGACGGCAGTTGGGGATGAAGAGGTCGAGGGAGGGTAGGAGGCCTTGGGGTGGTGTCCAGGAGCAGGAGGTGCGTTGGAGTGGGAGAAGGGGCCAGTTGAGGTAGAGTTAGGCTCACGGTTAAAGAAATAAGCGTGGAGGCGAAGGCGGCAGAAAAATTGCGCAATGGCCAAACATGATGGGTATTCGTTGATGTGTGGGTGGAGGGGAACAAAGGTGAGCCCCTTACTGAGGACTGACCATTCGTCATCAGTAAAGGCGAGGTCTGGGGGGGTGGTGAAGATTCGGCAGGGCTCAGCGTTGCCGTCTCCTCTGCAGCTGCTGGCTGTGGAGGCTGTGGGCGGAGGTGTGTCGGCGGTGGTGGGTGGAAGTGCGTCAGCGTCAGCGTCAGCGTCAGCAGTGGATGGAGTTGTGTTGGCTTTGGTGGTGGGTGGAGTTGCATCTGCGTCTGTGATGGCTGGAGCGGTGTTGGCTGTGGGCGGAGCGGGGTAAGCAGCGGCAGTAGCGGTTATGGTTCTGTCTGTGATGTTGGTTTTGGAAATGGAGGTGGTGGCTACAGCAGCGATGGTCCTCGCTGTCCCGAGAGTGGTGTACCCGGCGGTGGCAGATGTGGCGTCATCTGTGGGCTCTCCGACAATGGCCTCATGGGCAATGGGGGCGGGTACTTAGTGGGAAGGGTCCTGGGTATGGCTGGGGATTTTGGAGGTGGAAGATGCCCGTTTTGGGTGGTAGGCACCATCCACATCTACCTCCTTCCCAAAATCCACAAACCTGACTGCCCTAATTGACCCATTGTCTCCGCCTGCTCCTGACCCACTGAACCTATCTCCACCTATCTCGACTCCATTTTCTCTCCCTTGGCCCAGGAACTCCCTACCTACAGCCATGACACCACACACGCCCTCCACCTCCTCCAGAAATTATAATTCCTCAGTCTCCAACACTTTATTTTTACTATAGATGTCCAGTCCCTATACACCTGCATTTCCCATGCAGATGGCCTAAAGGCCCTCCGCTTCTTCCTGTCCCGCTGGCCTGACCAATCCGCCTCACTGACACCCTCATCCGCTTAGCCGAACTCTCTCAACAACTCCCTCAACAACTTCTCTTTCAATTCCTCCCACTTCCTACAGACAAAGAGGGTGGCCATGGGGACCTGCATGGGCCAAAGCTATGCCTGCCTCTTTGTACGTTACATGGAACAGTCCCTCTTCCACACCTACACTGACCCTAAACCCCACCTCTACCTCTGTTACATTGATGACTGTATTGGCGCCACCTCGTGCTCCCATGAGGAGCTGGAACAGTTCATCCACTTCACCAACACCTTCCACCCCAACCTTAGGTTCATCTAAACCATCTCCAATGCCTCCCTCAACTTCTTGGACCTCTCTGTCTCCATCTCGGGCAACAACCTAGAAAGCGATATCCATTTCAAGCCCACCATAGCCACCCAGAATTCCACCCACCTTCCTATAAAAATGCCATTCCCCTATTCCTAATTCTTTCGTCTCCGCCGCATCTGCTCCCAGGATGAGGGATTCCACTCCCATGCATCTCAGATGTCCTCATTTTTCAAGGACTGGAACTTCCACCCTGCAGTGGTCGAGAACGCCCTCGACCATGTCTCCCGCAACTAATCCTTCACACCCCGTCCCTGCAATAACAACCAAAAAAGAATCCATCTCATCCTCTTGTACCGCACCATCAATCTTTGGATCCAACGCATCATCCTCCGACACTTCCGCCATCTGCAATCCGACCCCACCACCAAAGACATTTTTCCATCCCCACCCATGTCTGCTTTCCAGAGGGTCCACCCTGTCTGTGACTCCCTTGTTCGCTCCACGCTCCCCTCCAGCCCCATCACACCCGGCACTTTTCCCTGCAACGGCAGGAAGTGCTATCCCTGTCCCCACACCTTCTCCCTCACCGCCATCTCAGGCCCAAAGAAGACTTTCCACATCCAGCAGACATTCACCTGCACATCTGCTAATGTCGTATACTGCATCCGCTGTACCCGTTGTGGGTTCCTGTACATCGGGGAAACCAAGCGGAGGCTCGGGGACCGCTTTGCAGAACACCTAGGCTCGGTTTGCAATAAACAACTGCACCTCCCAGTCGCGAACCATTTCAACTCCCCCTTTCGTTCCTCAGATGACATGTCAATCCTGGGCCTTCTGCAGTGGCACAACAATGCCACCCGAAGGTTGCAGGAACAGCAATTCATATTCCGCTTGGGAACCCTGCAGCCCAATGGTATCAATGTGGATTTCACAAGCTTTAAAATCTCCCCTCCCACTACAGCATCCCAAAATCAGCCCAGCTCATCCCCGCCTCCCTAACCTGTCCTTCCTCTCACCTCCCACCTCCCACCTGGGGCGGCACGGTGGCTCAGTGGTTAGCACTGCAGCCTCACAGCGCTAGGGACCCGGGTTCAATTCCCGCCTCGGGCGACAGTCTGTGTGGAGTTTGCACATTCTCCCCATGTCTGCGTGGGTTTCCTCCGGGTGCTCCGGATTCCTCCCACAGTCCAAAGCTGTGTAGGCTAGGTGGATCAGCCATGCTAAATTGCCTGTAGTGTTCAGGGGTGTGTGGGTTATAAGGGAATGGGTCTGGGCGGGATGCTTCAAAGCGGCGGTTTCAACTTGTTGGGCCGATCGGCCTGTTTCCACACTGTAGGGAATCTAATCTAATCAAGCCTCATCCCCGTTTCCTACGTGCTAACCTCATCCTGCCCCCTTGACCTGTCCATCCTCCCTGGACTGACCTATCCCCTCCCTATCTCCCCACCGGCACTCACCTCTACTGGCTCTATCCCAGCCTCATTGACTTGTCTGCCTCCTCTATCCATCTTCGATCTGCTTCCCCCTCTCTCCCTATTTATTTCAGAACCTCCTTCCCCTCCCCATTTCTGAAGAAGGGTCTGGGCCTGAAATGTCAGCTTTCCTGATGCCAAGATGCTGCTTGGCCTGCTGTGTTCATCCACCTCTGCACCTTGTTATCTCTGATGTTGTATAATGTGGAATCTACACTCTAAAGAAATAAACAAATTATATATTTATGTAATGCCTTTCACAGCAGAATGACATCCCAAGTGGTTTGCAATCAATGAAATAATTTAAAGGTGTAGTCATCTTTAAAATGCAGGAAACGTGACAGTCAATTTCAAAATAACAAATCTACAAATAGGATAGATATTGCTAATATCACAATGCGCTATTGCCAAACAATATCTAGACAGTAAGAGTAACATCTGTCGTGCCAGGCTAAGCATTCTGACATATCATTAACGATCATTCGGATTGGCTAGTTGCCTTCAGAAAATCATATAATCACTTACAAGGTGTTGTAAAATGTTTGACCAAGTAGTGGTTATTCAATCATATATTGTGAACAAATCTTTCCCTTCAGTTACTGTCTCGCATGTCTTTAAATATATCATTATTACCTTGCTTGTCAAAAAATCTTGATCCCAATATCTTTGCAAACAAGTTTTCATTTCTAACCTCACTTGCACGTCCAAAGACCTCAAATGTGTTTCACCTCCATAAATGCTCTGGCCTTTCCTGAAACTAAGTCATGATTCTTCATCCTTCTTGATCCAACTGCATTTTTTGACACACTTGACCATATGGTGGTCATCTCCACTGTAATCCAGTTGAAAGGGAATGCTGTCATGTAGTTGAGTTCTTATCCCTAATTTTGGCCAGAATGTCACTTACAATGGGTTCTTTGTCACCTCTGGTGTCATCTTGGAGGTGGCTTTGTTTCCCCCTGTTGTTTATCCAAATACTGCCTTTTTTGACATCATCCAACAACAAAATGTTCATTTTCACAAATGTTGTAATCATCCCCCTCTATCCCCGACACCATTCTCTTTCTGTAAAAATTATAGACTGTTTATCCAACATCCAGTTCTGGATGAGCAGAAATTTGCTCCAATTAAATATGTGGAAGGCTAAAGCCAATATTTTCAGCCCTCATTACCAAATCCATTCCCTAGCTATTGATTCTGTTTCTCTTCACTCTGGGATTAATCAGTCTGTTTGCAAATTAAGTGTGTTATGTTCTTAGATGATGATACTACTGGGGAGGTCTGAGCCCAGAATGAAACCTGGCTCAACAGATCATATTCCTTTATGAATTAGTTGTGTAATATTGTGATTAATTGCCGAGACATATTCAAATGAGGCTGTGGACATTCTTTATTAACAGCACAGAAGCTTAAAATGCAAAAGAAAAAATGAAATAAAAAAGAACAAACTACCTCAATATCAAAGGCAGTAAACAAGATCTGACTGGTAGCATTACAGAATTTCAACCTATTTCTCAACACCATCCATTACAGATATACAAATCCAGAGAAATTATAGGCAATATCTGAACTCTAAACTTCTACTCAACTGACGCCTGACAATTTCCTCACTGTGGACTACTGAGACAATTTGATGAGTCCTTTCCAAATCTACCAATGTGAACTGTTCCACAATTCTGATAGGCTAAACATTTTCAGTTCCAACAATGTAGAAATGCAGATTTCTAGGAAATATCTGATTTGAAAATTTCATGAGCTGTAACTTCACTGAAGCAACTTATTCCCTGAATTACACTATCATCCTTCTAGGAAAGAACTTAAGATAACAAAGTGTGAAGCTGGATGAACACAGCAGGCCAAGCAGCATCTCAGGAGCTTTTGTGCTCCTGAGATGCTGCTTGGCCTGCTGTGTTCATTCAGCTTCACACTTGGTTATCTTGGATTCTCCAGCATCTGCAGTTCCCATTATCTCTAGGAAAGAACGTAAATTGTTTTCTAAACTAATCAATGGTTTTGACTAAATGGAGAAAAAACTACTTCTGAATTGAATTTCAACAAAAACCCATAGTTTCTTCTGAACCAAAATGAAAGAAAATGGCCTTATAAATGTTTACCCCACTTCTTTTAAATGTCATAGTATAAACATCTTCCCATTAACATTTCAATGTTCTGTGGTTAACTGCTCTCTGATAAATACAAGATTAAGTCACTCCTTCAGAACAACCTTCTCATCTTAATTTTTAAAGAACCCCTTCAAAGAAGCAACCAACGTCATTGTTTTGTAAACCAAATTCCAGAAATGATATTTATGTATGGAATTGTTATCACAATTAACATAATTGAACCTGAGAAGAGTTTCTATCCAAATATTCAAACCATCACAAAGAATGTATATTTCTATATTAGACTTACCCCCTGTATCAGCTTATCTGCTAATGAAACCCTCACTCATAATTTTGTTAACTCCAGGCTTGACCTTACCAGTGCACCTCAGGCTAGCTTCTCACGTTCTACCCTCAGTAAACAAGATCATTGAAAACCTTTTTTGTATCAGTGGTAATGGGAACTGCAGATGCTGGAGAATCCAAGATAATAAAGTGTGAAGCTGGATGAACACAGCAGGCCAAGCAGCATCTCAGGAGCACAAAAGCTGACTTTTCGGGCCTAGACCCTTCATCAGAGAGGGGGATGGGGAGAGGGAACTGGAATAAATAGGGAGAGAGGGGGAGGTGGACCGAAGATGGAGAGAAAAGAAGATAGGTGGAGAGGAGAGTATAAGTGGGGAGGTAGGGAGTGGATAGGTCAGTCCAGGGAAGTCCATTTATCCGAACTCTGCTTTTGTTAGTTAAGCAGTCTTCTATCCATGTTATTATGAGTTCTTAGCTTATATAGTAACCGTTTGTTACACCCTTATCAAATGACTTTGAAAAATCCAAATACATTACATCTACTGAATGTTCTTTGGCTACTATACTTGTTACTTCTACAAAGGACTCTAACAAATTTGCTAAACGCAGTTTTCCCTTTACTTAATAATGTTGGCTCTGCCTGATTGTGTTATGATTTTTCTAAATCTCCTGCTTAGCCTGCTTAAAAATCTATTTTTAGCATTTTCCCAATGACAGATGTAAAGCTTTCTACCCGCCAATTTAAGGCTTTCAGTCTCCCTCCTTTCTAAAATGGAGATTATTAAACGTCTTAATATTAATTGTCCTCCAATATCTTCAGACTGTTTAAAGTTTAAGCAAAGACCTGTAGCTCGGGTTATCAGTGAGGTTGTTCACCGAGCTGGCTGGTTTTTGTTCAGATATTTCATCACCTTGCTAGGTGACACCATCAATGGAGCCTCCAATGAAGTGATGTTATTTTATTCTGTTTGGAATTTGTATTGTCTAGTCCGTTATGGTGAGTAGTGTCATTTCTGGTTTTAATCTGTATGGGTTTGTATATGGGGTCCAATTCTATATATTTATTGATTGCATTATGGATGGAATGCCATGTCTCTAGGAATTCCCATGCATGTCTATGTTTGGCTTGGGCTACTATGGTTGCCTTGTCCTCAGTTAAACTGATGGCCTTCATTGTGTGGATGCATCTACCTTGTGGAAGGTTCATCCCCGTGCCGTTTTGCTGCTAGTTAATGCTCGTGTATTCTAATGGCTATTTTCCTTCCTGTCTGTCCAATGTAATGTTTGTGGCAGTTGTTGCATGATATTTTGTAAACCACTTTGGCTCTGCACTTTGTGCGAATGGGGTCCTTAATCCTTGTTGGTGTTTGTCGTAGAGTGGCTGTGGGCATCTGGGCTACCATGATTCCTCGTGGTCTTAGGAGTCTTGGTGTCAGTTGCAATATGTTCTTGATGTAGGGCGCTGTGGTCAGTGTGTTAGGGTGTACTGTGTCCTCCTGTTGTTGTCTTTAACAGGCCAGACAGTAGAAATTCCAAGTGGAGTAGAAAATCATCACTTCATTGGAAGCTCCATTGATGATGTCACCTGAGCATGGTGATGAAACGTCTGAATGAAAACAAGCCAGCTCAGCGAGCAAGTCAAAACCTCATGTTCAGACTTTTCCAGAGTCTAAGAATTTTTGAAAGATTACAACCGATTTGTCCATTATCTCTGCAGCCACTTCTTTGACAATCAGCTATAGGGTACTCGTCAGCCATTAGTATCATTAGTTTTCTCAGTATTACTTCTCTGATAATTATCACCTCTGATTATCAACTCTGAGGATGGGTCACTGGACCCAAAATGTTAACTCCTGATTTCTGTCCTCAGATACTGCCAGACCTGCTGAGGTTTTCCAGAAATTTCTGTTTTTGTTTCTCATTTCCAGCTTCCACAGTTCTTTTAGTTTCTATTCTCTAACAATAACGATTATTTTAAGTTCCTCCCTTCCTTTACACCTTGTATATCTACTATTTTTGAATCTTGTGCTGTGAATGTAGATACAAAACACTTACATAAGCCTTTACCATCTCCTGGCTTCCTATTATTAAATACCCAGTCTAATTCTCAAAGGTACCAAATTTATATTAAGCTATACTTTTCCTAATTGTGGACTTCTAAAAGCTTGTACTGTCTGACTTTAAATTTCTTGTAAAACTCCCCATATGTTTCCATTTTGTCTGGTAGGCATTCTTTGTGGATTTCTTAAATTTTCCCAATCTTTTTGCTAGCTATTGTGATTTGCTTTTGTTTTCATTTTTTTTTTCAAATTTGGTACCACTTCTATGTTTCTTGGTTAGCTATGGACAGTGGACTCTTTTTTCTTTCTCTTTTTAGACAGCTATGAATTATTTCCTTAAATTCTTGCCAGTTTTTCTCTCTCCTTATTGTCTTTGAATCAAGTTTCTCAGTCTATTTTAGCTAACTCTGTTTTTCACGCCTCATAATTGACTTTGTTTAAGTTTAAGGCACTAGTTCCAGATGCTCACTTCCCAACCTTAAAATGAAAGTGGAACTCAATCCTATTATAGTTATTATTATCTAAGGAATCTTCTGCTATCAAGTCATTAATAAATCTGCCTCATTGCAAATTACCCGGTATAAAGTTGCTTGCTCTCTAGTTGGTTCTTGAATAGATTGTTCTACTCAACTGTCATCAATAGACTCCACAAATTCATCCTCCATTGCCAATTTATTTCTCTAATGTATATGAAGATTGAAATCTCCCACAATTATTGGATTAGCTTTTTTACAAGCCACAATCATCTTTCATATACAGTCAGTATGACTGTAAAGCTATTATCAGGGATCTATTAGGGCCTTCTAGAGTGACTTCTTTGCTATTTTTTCTCTGTATCTAGTATGATTCTACATCTTGACTTTCTGAACAATGATACTTTTTTACTACTTATTGATTCATCATTAATTTACATGGCTTTGCCATCTCCCTTACTTCCTGTCCTTTCAAAAGGTTTTAAAAAGCCCTGATTATTCAGGTCCAGGACTTGGTCACCTTGCAACAATGTTGCAATGACTCTCCTATTGCACTCATTTATTGTCGTTGGTCCTATCGTTTCATCTATATTCACGTAAGTACTTTCCACTTACAGATTATTACAAAGTGTTTACTGGTTTATTTTTAACATTTTCCCCATTCTGGTTTTAGTTGATGGTGCATTCTTCTGTTTATATGTTTTGTATCCAATTACGCTTTTGTTATTATTACCTGTATTATTACTTTTGTCTTTCCTCACCTTATTCTTTAACCTTCCAAACCACTAAGAGATTATATGGATTCTCCTGTGAATAAGGCCCCTAAAACCTCCCCCTCTGACTAAGCTGTTGGTTATCTGATTTAATTTCTTCTGTGGTTTATTGTTATGTTCATTTATATTGTTCCTGCAAAGCAGCTTGGGATGTTTTATTACATTATGGCTGCTATGTAAGTATAATTTGCTATTGTTCCGGAAGTATTGTTTTTCTCAGTGCATAATGATTAGTCTGCGCTTTCAACAACTTGCCTTGCTATAACTTCAAAACCTAAAAATTCAAGTGAAAGTTATTTGCTGTGCCTCGGAAATATCTGACCTCTTTTGTGTGTCATCTTAATAGTTGCTAAATACACATTACTCTGTTATCCTGGGGCTGTGGAAGCAGTCGTGTACAGTGCATCAGCCATTGAGGGATCCAAGGAACACATAGTACAATGGCCAACTCTCAGGGGATTTCAAAAACAATGAAGCTGAGACATCTTATACAATGTGTGCATGGTGTCGGTTGTTGGAGGATGAAACTCTGGGGAGGAGGAAGGGAACAAGGAGAACTAGACAGATTTTTGTGAACCATTGAAATTAAGGGATATGAACAAAGGTGTGTACATGAATTCATGGAAAAGCTCAGTTCTGATGGCTTTGAATGGTGGAGCAAGCTTAAAAAACTGAATCCTAACAGGAAAACAGCCAAACAATTATAGACGGAGAGAGAAAAATATCAGAGAAAGAGAGGAAGTTCACACAGAACAAGGTAAAGGGGGCAAACCCTCAAGAATAATTAAATCACAACTCTGACTCTTACTACCTAAGGGTGGAAAGGGCACCCTGAAAACCTGTGGGACACCTATTAACCCAAGGATCTGTCCTTGAGTAACTGTGAAATGAAAATCTGCAATCAAGCGTTGAATCCAATTAACTTAAATAAACACTGCATATTTCTATCCCTGAAAAGTGTACAAGACCAATGCTGTAAATTACATTTGGATCAGGCTCCAATGCCAACAGACTTAAGGTAACACATTTCATTTCTCGCTTACGAAGACGTGCTAACGTTTTGCTCTAAAATGAATATTTATGCTCCACTGATGCATTAGTAGAAACCATGAAGCAATCTGTGCAAGGAATCTGTCTGGATTGCATCAAATAAATGCATCTTTCTGAGAAAAAGAGGTTGAATTCTGATGGGGAAATAATTTGTGTGTTGCAGTCAGGTGTGGAACTACCTTCATGTATATGCTAACGACAGTGTGCTCCAATTATCAACCACACTGACCTGCAATTTCTGCTTGATTGTGCATTTTTTTTCTTTCTGTCACAATTCACCTTATAACGGTCACAGAAGATTTCAGAATTTTAAGCTGAAGTTGCATTTAGTGGCCCATTGCACCAGCTTACTTTTGGGAAAAAGAATCACTCCAAAAGTGGGAATTGCCCACAACTGCTGGCGGAGGCTTGGGAACCGCTTTGCAGAACACCTCCACTCGGCTCACAATAAACAACTGCACCTCCCAGTCGCAAACCATTTCCACTCCCCCTCCCATTCTTTAGATGACATGTCCATCATGGGCCTCCTGCAGTGCCACAATGATGCCACCTGAAGGTTGCAGGAACAGCAACTCATATTCCGCTTGGGAACCCTGCAGCCCAATGGTATCAATGTGGACTTCACCAGCTTCTAAATCTCCCCTTCCCCCACCGCATCCCAAAACCAGCCCAGTTCGTCCCCTCCCCCCACTGCACCACACAACCAGCCCAGCTCTTCCCCTCCATCCACTGCATCCCAAAACCAGTCCAACCTGTCTCTGCCTCCCTAACCTGTTCTTCCTTTCACGCATCCCTTCCTCCCACCCCAAGCCGCACCTCCATCTCCTACCTATTAACCTCATCCCACCTCCTTGACCTGTCCGTCTTCCCTAGACTGACCTATCCCCTCCCTACCTCTCCACCTATACTCTCCTCTCCACCTATCTTCTTTTCTCTCCATCTTCGGTCCGCCTCCCCCTCTCTCCCTATTTATTCCAGAACCCTCACCCCATCCCCCTCTCTGATGAAGGGTCTAGGCCCGAAACGTCAGCTTTTGTGCTCCTGAGATGCTGCTTGGCCTGCTGTGTTCATCCAGCCTCACATTTTATTACATTGCCCACAACTTGGACCACATTCCCAAGCGTGAATTAATCACACAGGATATTTCCACTAATTAAAGGTATTTGCAGGACTAAGAAATTGTTCAGAAACTGTTCTGTGTTGTATCTTATGAAATGCATCTGTCTTTTCCTCTCACTGTGTTAAATTATCTTTTTCAATCTTAACAATCCAGATACAATGAAATCAGTTTGGAAAGTACAGAAGATATCTTCATTCATTGAGCTGGGACTAGCTATTCACAATGTTTTACTGACAATGCTTCAGATGGAAATGAAAACAAAGTGTGAAGCATTGGAAATTTATAGAGACTGAAGATTTTGCCTTGCAATATTTATTAAATATTGGTCACTATTATTGGCGAGCCAATTATAAGAGAGACATAACATAGAAACATAGAAGATAGGAACAAGAGTAGATCATTCAGCCCTTTGATCTGGCTTCTCCATTCATTACAATCATGTCTGATCATCCAGCTCAGTCGTCTGTTTCTACTTTTCCACCTTTTTCTTTGATCCCTTTAGTCCTAAGTACTATATCCAACTCCTTTTGAAATCATTCAATATTTTGGCTACAACTGCTTTTGTGTTAGCGGATTCCACAGTCTCACCAGTTTCTGGGTAAAGACATTTCTTTGCATCTCAGTCCTAAATTGATTACCCTCTATCCTTAGACTATGACCCCTGGTTCTAGACTCCCTGCCATTGGGAACGTCCTTCCTGCATGTACCCTGTTCTTGTCCTGTTAGAATCCTATAAACTTGATGAGCATTTTGACATTATTTCTGAAAATGGCAGTTTTTGGGCAAGGCAAAATCCTGAATTTTACAAATGCTCAAGCGTGTCTCCATCTTACACAAAAATATTATCAGTGTGGCAAATTTCCTAGATCATTTGAATCATCACAGTTTCCAAACTGTGCATACAGCAGCTTAAACTGACTCATCATACTTTCCAAGGTCTGCTTGAACTGATTTTGTAAAATAAATAATCAAAGAATGTGGTTTCTGAAGGTCAATGAATTTATACCTACATTGATACCTTTTTGCAATGGTGTTCTTAATATTTCATATTTTGCCACTTTATATTATTTCTACAGGATTATACAGAGGGTCACTAATAAAGGTATGAAGAGCTAAAAATGTTCAATAACTCAAACCTTGGGACAGATTCTAAAGAGAATTTGACGGAAGTTGCAATTTCTTAACTAAGCACAAGC
Organism: Stegostoma tigrinum; assembly: GCF_030684315.1. Classification (NCBI taxonomy): domain Eukaryota; kingdom Metazoa; phylum Chordata; class Chondrichthyes; order Orectolobiformes; family Stegostomatidae; genus Stegostoma; species Stegostoma tigrinum. The sequence continues at coordinate 33,507,445 of NC_081375.1, forward strand.
TTGCAAGTTGTCATGTGTCTTATAGGAGGTGGTAAAGCCAAGATAAAATATTTTTAAAACTTGGTAAGCTACACCAAGTTCTCCAATCTGGGTAGCATTCCTCAGTTGGCCACAGATGGACATTACAGAGCTTTATTTGATATTTTCTCAGTTATAGTTTAGTCCCTGTAAATAGTCTACTTTCTAGATTATACCCAGTTGAAAAATAAATGATTTTCTTACCTTCAGATTAGATTACTTCCAGGAAATGTCCCCTTCTTTTTATAATTCTGTAAAAATAAAACATGATAGTTAAAATGCTAATTGTTAATACAGACTTTCAAGAAACAATGATTGGAAGATGAACAACACATTTTCATCAACTCTTTTGTATTTTTTTAACGCATAAACAACAGCACATAACATGTAAATGCACATAAGGACAGGCACAGTCATTCCAGATCTAAAAATAGTATTCAGGGGCTTCAAATTAACATATTTTAATGAATTTAAGAAAAGCCAAATTTTTACACAGTGACCATTCAACTAGTACTCCTGGCCATGACACTAGTTGCATGGCACATGTTAGTGGGATTGGAGAGACTTATAGTTTAAATTTCAACTGTTGTGTTATCATTAGCAATTAATGTGCAACAGTAAAGTTAAACAAAATCTGTTGATTACAATGGGAACAGTTTCAATGAAGCATGGAATTGACAATGGAAATCCAATCCACAATATTTTACTCAAGTGTAGCATTCTCCAAAGAAACAATCAGCGGCTTCTAAATTATCAGTGCAAAAGAAACACTTCATTTATCCATTGAAGCAAGCCATGTGGCCTTGATGGATGATCCTGATGAGGATGTCCTCTCTTTATGCAACTGCGATACGGTCCTTAATCAGTATGCACCATCCGAAACCCTTTGATGGCCCAAGATGGTCATGTTTTACCCTTGAAGGTAAGTCATCTTAGCTCCAGGAGATCTCTACAGAGTTCTTTATGATAGTGACCTATGCCTGACCATCTTCAGCTGCTTAATCAATTACTTTCTCACCATGATAATGACAGAACTAGGATGTTTGCTGATGATTGTACAATGTTAGAATTAGAATTACAATTAAAATTAGCTTTATTGTCACATGAGTACAGTGAAAAGTTTACAAGTCGCCACTTACAGTGCTGCCCTAGGTACAAAAGTACCTAGGCACAGATTCTTAAGTACAAATGTTTCAGAAAAAAAATTAGAGAAATAAAGAAATAAAAAAAGCCTAACATTTCAGACCTTTGTCAATCTGAAGCACAGAAGTAAAAATCATAGAAATAAATTAGAAAAATAAATAAATAAATATTTTGCAATATCGGTCCGCAACGGACCTTGCCTCCAGACTGCTGGGCTTCACCTCAAGGGTCTCGAGGCTGGGAATTTCGGGAGTCTGCTCTGGATTCATCTCTCAGCTGGGAGTCTGCGCTGAGGCTGGGAGTCTGTGCTGAGGCTGGGAGTCTGCGCTGAGGCTGGGAGTTCGCGCAGAGGCTGGGAGTCTGCACAGAGGCTGGGAGTCCGCACAGAGGCTGGGAGTCCGCGCAGAGGCTGGGAGTCCACGCAGAGGCTGGGAGTCCGCACAGAGGCTGGGAGTCCACACAGAGGCTGGGAGTCCACGCTGAGGCTGGGAGTCCACGCTGAGGCTGGGAGTCCGCGCTGAGGCTGGGAGGCTGTGCTGAGGCTGGGAGTCTGTGTTGAGGCTGGGAGTCCCCGCTGAGACTAGGAGTCTGTGCTAAGGCTAGGATTTTGTGCTGAGGCTGGGAGGCTGTGCTGAGACTGGGAGTCCGTGCTGAGACTGGGAGTCCGTGCTGAGACTGGGAGTCTGTGCTGAGACTGGGAGTCCACACAGAGGCTGGGAGTCCGCACAGAGGCTGGGAGTCCGCACAGAGGCTGGGAGGCTGTGCTGAGGCTGGGAGTCTGTGTTGAGGCTGGGAGTCCCCGCTGAGACTAGGAGTCTGTGCTAAGGCTGAGATTTTGTGCAGAGGCTGGGAGTTCGCACAGAGGCTGGGAGTCCGCACAGAGGCTGGGAGTCCACGCAGAGGCTGGGAGTCCGCACAGAGGCTGGGAGTCCACACAGAGGCTGGGAGTCCACGCAGAGGCTGGGAGTCCGCACAGAGGCTGGGAGTCCGCACAGAGGCTGGGAGTCTGCACAGAGGCTGGGAGTCCGCACAGAGGCTGGGAGTCCGCGCAGAGGCTGGGAGTCCACGCAGAGGCTGGGAGTCCGCACAGAGGCTGGGAGTCCACACAGAGGCTGGGAGTCCACGCTGAGGCTGGGAGTCCACGCTGAGGCTGGGAGTCCGCGCTGAGGCTGGGAGGCTGTGCTGAGGCTGGGAGTCTGTGTTGAGGCTGGGAGTCCCCGCTGAGACTAGGAGTCTGTGCTAAGGCTAGGATTTTGTGCTGAGGCTGGGAGGCTGTGCTGAGACTGGGAGTCCGTGCTGAGACTGGGAGTCCGTGCTGAGACTGGGAGTCTGTGCTGAGACTGGGAGTCCACACAGAGGCTGGGAGTCCGCACAGAGGCTGGGAGTCCGCACAGAGGCTGGGAGGCTGTGCTGAGGCTGGGAGTCTGTGTTGAGGCTGGGAGTCCCCGCTGAGACTAGGAGTCTGTGCTAAGGCTGGGATTTTGTGCTGAGGCTGGGAGTCCGTGCTGAGACTGGGAGTCCGTGCTGAGACTGGGAGTCCCCGCTGAGACTAGGAGTCTGTGCTAAGGCTGAGATTTTGTGCAGAGGCTGGGAGTTCGCACAGAGGCTGGGAGTCCGCACAGAGGCTGGGAGTCCACGCAGAGGCTGGGAGTCCGCACAGAGGCTGGGAGTCCACACAGAGGCTGGGAGTCCACACAGAGGCTGGGAGTCTGTGCTGAAGTTACGAGTCCGTGTTGAGGCTGGGAGTCCGCGCTGAGCCTGGGAGTCCCCGCTGAGACTAGGAGTCTGTGCTAAGGCTGGGATTTTGTGCTGAGGCTGGGAGTCTGTGCTGAGACTGGGAGTCCGCACTGAGGCTGGGAGTCTGCATTGAGTCAGAGAGTCCACACTGAGGCTGGGATTTCGTGCTGAGCCCAGGAGTTTGTGCTGAGCCCAGGAGTTTATGCTGAGCCCAGGAATATGCACTGAGGCTGAAATCCATGCTGGTTTCACCTTGAAGCTCTTGAAGCCAGGTGTCCGCACTGAGGACAGGATTCTGCATTGGCTTCACCTTTAGGCTCAAGGACTTAAGAAGACAGAAGGAAAAGAAAAAAGACTGACAATGGGGAAAAGAAGTGTCAAGAACCATTCAGTACTCATCAGATACTGCAGTGGTCTATGTCCAAATGCAGCAAGACCTGACCATTATCCAGGCTTGAGCCGGTAAGTGGCAAATAGCATTTGTGCCACAAAAGTGCCAGGCTAATACCATCTCCAGCAAGAATGAACCTAACTATCGTGCCCTGCCGTTCAATGGCATTACCAGCCATGAATTCTCACTACTAAAATCCAGGGAGGGAGTTGTTAGCATTGACCAGAAACTGAACAGGACGAGCCATATAAATACAGTGGCGACAAGTGCAGGTCAGACGCTGGGGATCCTGCAGCTGGTAACTCATCTCTGAACTCCCCAAAGCCTGTCCACCAACTATAAGGCACAAATCAAGAGTGAAATGGAATACTCTCCACTTGCCTGCATGGGTACAGCTCCAACAACATTCAAGAAACTTAATGCGGGATAAAGCACCCTGCCTGATTGGCATCACATCCACAAACAGCCGCTCCCTCCATCACTGATACACAGTAACCACAATGCATAACGTCTACAAGATACGTAGCAGAACTTCATCAAGCCACCTAATATAGCACCTTGCAAACCCAAGTTCACCACCATCAAGAAGGAACTGTATGGCAGGTACATAGGAACGGCATTATTTGCCAGCTTCCTGTCCAAACCACTCACCATCCTGACTTGTCATTCCTTCAGTGTTGTTGGGGTCCTCCCACTAGCATTTTGGGGGTACCTGCATCAAACAGAAACATAACAACTAAGAGCAGGTCATTCATCCCTTTAAGCTTGCTCTATCATTCAATGTGATTATGCCTGATTCATCATGTCAATTCTATATTCCAACTTTCTCCACATAATCCTTGATGGCTTTAGTATCGAAAAAAAACTCTCTCTTTCTTGAATATATTCAGTGACCTGGCCTTCATAGTATTCTCTGGCACCGAATTCTGCAGGCTCACTGCCCTTTGAGTGAAGGAATGTTTTCTCATCTCAATCCTAAATGGCCTACTCCATACACTGATTCTAAACTCCCAAACCAGGGTATACATTCTTCTAGTACCTAGTCTTTCCAGTCCTATTAGAATGGTATATATTTACATCAGATCTTCTCTCTTCCTTCTAAACTTTAGTGAACTCTGGCCGAGTTGAAGTAATCTCTCCTCACAGGACACTCCTGCCATCCCTAGTATCACCCTAGTGAACCTCTGCTGCACTTGTTCTATTGCAAATATAGTCTTTCTTAGGTAGGGAAGCTAAAACTGCATGCAATATTCCAGCTGCGGTCTCACCAAGGTCCTGAATAACTGCAGTAAGACATCCCTATTTTTGAACTCCAAATCTTCCTACAATGATGGCCTTGCATTTGCATTTCTAATTGCTTGCTGTGCCAGCTGCCTACGTTTATTGATTAGTGTACAAGGACACCAGATTCCTTTGTACGTTGACATTTTCAAGTGTATTGGTTTTCGAACAATATTCTGCCTTTCTGTTTTTCATAATGAGGTGAGTAACTTCATACTTAGCCATGTTTTACTGCATCTGCCTTGTGTTTTTGCATTCATTCAAAATATTTAAATCATCTTGAAGCTTCCTTACAACCTCCTCACAGCCCCAATCAGTTTTATACGATCTGCAAACTTGGAAATGTTGAATTTGGTTCCATTATCCAGGTTATTTACATGCAGAAGCCCAAGCACTGAGATGCTGGGCTGCAGTAGTTCAAGAAGGCAATTCACTACCACCTCTCAACAGCAGTTAGGGAAGGGCTAAAACAGTGACCCAGCCAACGAAGCCCATATCCCTTGGATGAATAAGAAATTGTCTCACCAGAACACCAGACTGCCTTGCTTGTTGTAAAGTCAGACACATGAGTTCAATATGATGTGCCAAGAATTTTTCATCCTCAAATAAGAGTGCAACCCTCTAAAGAAAAACATTTTCTAAGAAATTCTGGAACCAGAAAGTTAACACCTTTCTTAGAGAAATTAAGGAACTAAAACCAAATAATTGCATGCTAATATAGAGGTCAATGGAATAGCTAACAGTTTTAACTCAGACACAGGAGCAGCAGTATCAGTACTGTATGGAATGGTCATATCACATAACATTGCTACTTTCATCAATTAGGCTCTAAGGTCCATGAAGAAACAAACTGCAGATCAAAGGGCAACATTGCAAAGCTGAAGTACGAAGAGAGAAATTAAAGGAACTATACACAGATTGCTGGAACACATAGAAACTGATTGCTCTTTATTAAGTAGGAGTGCATGTAGGATCTAAACTAAATTTACAAAATTGATCAAAAGGGCCAAAATGATGAATTCATAATTAAATTTTCAATTTTTTTCAAAATGTTGGTCAAACTGGAAGCTGTGTACTATGTCACACATGGTGCAAAACTCATTTGTCTATTTACACCCAGTTAAGTCTTATACCCGTGAGGAAAATGAGAAATAAAATGCAGCAAATGTTTCAACAAGGGGTTGTTTTGTCAGTAACGAGATCCAGGCATCTGCTATGATAGCTGTTCCCAAACAAAATAGCTTATCAGAGTTTACGTTGGGCCTTATTGAATTGCAGGATGGTCTCAAGTGTGAAGTATACCCAATGGTGTCAGTACAAGAAAACTTAGCAAAAAACAAAAAAAGTACCATCTTCAGAAAAACTGACACAAACAGTGAATTCTGGCAGTTGACATGAGGTAAAGAGTCAAATCTTCCAACAACCTTCTTTTCGTCGTTTAGATATTATTTCATTGACCACCTATTCTTGGTATCGTTACAACACCAAAGATCATCCAGAGGATAATGTGAAATATGTTGGAAGGATTTGGAGACTTCATTTGTCTTAAGAATGGTATATTCATCTATGGTTGACAAAAACAGAGGATGACCTCAATAAGTCACAGAAAGTGTTCAAATCCCAACGTGACATGGCATTAACACTCAGCAGGCAATATGTTACTTATCTTCGGAAAAAGATGCTTCTTAAAAATTCTTATTTTTGGTGGTAAACACATTTTCATGAGGTACTTCAATGAATATCCTTCAAGTAAAATTAATAAACAATCTCTTTACAATTTGCTAGGTAATTGTTCTGCTTCAAGAAATACTTTTACGTATCTGATTATGCAAATGAGTTAAGTCAGAAACTTGAATCATAACTTTGTTCCAGAAATAAAACAGTGCAATTTCAAGGCCAATTTACGCTCAGATTACATCCATGTTTTTGCAAAATGATAATTGCAGCTTTTAGCCTGATGACCTGCATCTACCATTCTTTCAGCTGGAATTTCTTTTGGGACATTAAGGTCACATGGAGGATGTGCACCCTCTGTCAAGGAGGTGGACAGTTAAACACACCTCGAATAATTGATACCAATTCTTCAAGATCACCTGCTGTTTCTTCATTCGTGGGCAAATTGTTTTTACTTAAATGTGTAGCAGGCATCGTCTCTGCTTCATTTCATGATTACTCTAAATTACTCAAATTTATAGAATCTTGAAAACTTGCTCCTTCTAAGTAATTAATCATAAATTTTAAAATATTGCTATTCTGAGCTTTCTTTTCTGTCATATTGCTCAAAGTCTAAAGAACAGGACTAGTTGTAGTGTTCCAATCCTGTCAAAAATACTGAATGTTTAAAGAAGAGATTGAGGTAGCCAGCAATGAACTGACGGAACTGCACTGCGAGATTTCACATTTCTTTCAAATAACAACAAAATTTAAAGAAATATTAAACAAAAAAATTTAATAGATTATAAAACATTCTATAAACTTGTTTTCACTTTTTATTTCCTCTAAGAATTCTGTTATGGTAAGAAAACTTGAAGGTCCATTTGTGATGTCTTGGACCAACCTTAAAAGTCATGACATAACCCTATGAAATTGACTCTAATTCTCCTGAGGATTCCAGCTATTCCTCAAGACAGAAATGAAATGGGGTTAATTCAATTTGCTTCTGGCTAAATTAGCCTTCAGTTTTCCATGAAGATCTCACAACTGTGAATATGTTAGCTCCCTGTCCTGAATTGGACATGTTTGGACTGTCTCCATTTTGCATTCTGCTTCTACAGCTTCTGGATAACTTGTTGCAAGATAACAATTCAAGCTTACTGCTTTTCATCAAAAGCCTCTATGAGGACCAATGTGGATTTCTTCCTTTACTTTTAAATGAGGTAAATCTTCCAGCTAATCTTTGCCCTCATGATGTCCAATACGTAAAGTTAGATTTTTTTCTGCTTAAGTACATGATGGATTGACATTACAGTCTTTGCTACTCCACAGTCTCTTAGTTGCAGTCTACACTTGGATGAAAGTTGCAAGCATTTCTGTCAGTTCCCAGAATGAACCATTTGTTTCTATCAGAAAATACATACAGATAATATCAAATGAAGGATTCTTCCAATTAAGATATCACTCTGAAATATTGAGATAATAAGGTGCAGAGCTGAATGAACACAGCAGGCCAGACAGCATCAGAGGAGCAGGAAAGCTGACGTTTCGGATCTGGACTCTTCTTCAGGAATGTTCTCACCCTGAAATATTCGTTTCTATCGCAATGTGACTCTAAGTATAGACAACTTGACAGAGTCTGGAGTTGTGGCCTCCTCTGGATTGCCTCCTCCACACTATCCCATTCAAGAGGCCCTCCAGCTCCCTGCCCACAAAGTTCCCTTTATCTGTCATGTAAGGGACAAATGTCACAACCAGTGTTTCCTCTAATTTTCTTCCTGACTGTGCAGCCCTGTGAGGTCAAACTGCAGCAACGAACGCCAGAACTGGAAATCCATGCTGTGATCAGTGTGCTGATGCTGATATCCATGTGCGGAGCCTAATGGTGGCTGTGCAGCTCAGAGAAAATGTTGGTCACAAACCAGAGCAGTCTCCACACTGACAGTGCTTGATCAGATGGAGAAGATGGCACTGGCACCAGGATCCTAGTTAACCAGCTAGTGCCAAGTGCTTCTGGCTATGTTGAGTAGGAGATTCTGAATACCTTCAGATGAGAGGACCCCATAGAGACATGGTTGGTAGTTAATGAGGTAAGTTTAGGATGAAAGAACAAGAAGACTTGTGGAGAAAAACCTTCCATGAAACTTGACACAAATTACACATTGTCAAAATATGATAGATGAGATTCAGCCCATAAATTATGATCCAGAATATTGTAACACCTCAGCCCCCAGAAAAAAAATGCAGTTAAATGTGATGCATTTTTTATTTGTCCCATTGAAAATCTTACAACCAGCAATATGTTCTATAATTTAACAACTATATTGTTATGTGTACTGCATGAGACAATCGTCCCACATAAATCAATCTATTTAAAACATAAAATATCGCTTCTTGCAAAGTTTTTTTAGAAAGCTTTCTTCTTACAATAATTATCATTCAAAGTTAATCTGCGAAAGGAAATGTTTCATTGGTATTAATATGCAAAGTTGCAGGCATGCAGTTGAAACCAGTTTGTTCAGATTTCAGCTTCTGAATCGAAAGGTCCATGATACTGACAGCTTTTATGGTGACAAAATCCAAGTTGGTTGCATCAATCAACGCTACAGCTACATCGTCTTCTTCTGGTTCAATTGCAATTATATTTTAAAGTCCACTTAACAACGTATTTCTTCTCCAGACGAAGCAATTTCAAAACAACATCTTATGTTTTACAAGTGGTTAATCCTTTGATCACCTCTGCTAAAGCTATTAATCTAATCTTTGTTAACTCATGTAAAACATGCAGAGATAAATATTGGTTCTCAAGACAAGATTTAGTGACTATTGCAGCCATTCTGCTTCTCAATGAGTATAGCAAAAACTGACCATGAAGATTTGTCTTTGCTTCACTTTTCGCCAAAATCTCAATGTATTCAACACAGTCTGTGGCTTTGCAATCCTGCCATGAGACCCCCAATTTTCATCAGTTAATACTTTACTTACTCAAAATAAAATGTCATATTCTCAAATTTATAAACTATAAACCAGATTTTTCCAATCACAGGACAACCCCAAATGTGAAAATCGATCTTTGGAAGTGTTTGAAATGGAAAGTATGCTCATAAATAACTAGTTTATCTCCAATTGCACTGGTAAATAAGGGTAATCTGCATATTTCCACTGAAAGTGGGTGCTGGTTAGTGACAAAATAGAGGGTAATAACATCAGGCTGTACTGATGTTATTGAGATCCCATTTTTATGCCATTATGTTCTATCATAACTGTTTCCAACATATGGGTATCTCAGTAGGATGGGCTAAGAAGATGGATATGCAAAACTGAGCTTCTGTAGTGTTACCACCGCCCAGAGGATAGAATTATAGCATTGCAAGTTTCTATTCTAAATATGGACAACATAATTTATATAAAAACTACACCAACAAGTCAAGGTACATGTATGGTTTTTCAATATATATTCAATAATAATTGTGCAGAAAAAGAATTCATTAGGTGCGTTCTAATGTTTTTATCTCCACATAAGCCATGCCATACAATCCACTCTCTTGTTTGGTCCTCAGTCACTTTAATACTTTTCATTTTCAAGCAATTTTAATCCGCTATCTGTTTCTAAAAATTTATTGGCTGCACTTCTGTAAATGTTTATGACAGACAGCTTCCCATTTTAACCACTCTGTGTAAGGAAAGCCTTGGTTTTACCAGCCCATTAATTCTTTTAATGCATAATTTCAATACACTTGGTCTGCACTGCCTGTGTAGTTACGCTTATGAGCAAAGGACAGCATCGCTGTTGTCTAGAAGTAACAAAAACTTGGCCTGAGGGCATTCACAAGCAAAATATTGGTAAATTCAAAGGCTAGATAATCTTATTCTCTTCTGACTTTTGGAATGTAGTATTACAGTGGAGCACCTTATTATATGACACATATAGACACCAAGACATTTCTAGTGATCACACAAAATCATTAAGTACAGATGTATTTGATGTCTGCATACCTTCCAGTTCTTCTGATCATCTTACTTTTTAGCATTATTTGTTACTATGGTAACTTATAAGCCAATCATAGATTCTAGCTCCCTAAAACTACCTTATATTCACTGCTTTTCAATCTACTTACTTAAAGAGTAGCATTCAAAAATGGTGTTAACTTTTTATTTTGTGCATTTATGGATGCAACAAAACAACTTTCTCTTTGTTATGTTTTATGCTGGGCTTAATGCAGCAACCAAAATTATGCCATGGTTTCTGCAAAGGCTAGCAATAAATAAGTTGAACAATCAAGTCTCCATTCTAAAATCAGGTCACGTTTAAGGAATACACATTTTTTTAAGATTTAATCTTGATTACAGATTCTTCCCTGCTCACATAAACATTTTCTCTGTAGATGTGCAATAATCTTAAACCACCAGTTGTGAATTTTGAAACATCTCTTGTTGAGAAGATGCATTTCTTTCTCAGTCACGATGTGAACTAGCGACATAGTATTGATGAAATTTTAGCATTCTGTTTTCTTCAGCAGGCAAGAAAGATTAGCAGTCAGGGAAGAGGATGAGGCAGTTAATGCTAACAACAGTTGGACACAGTCAGCAGCTTTTAAAGTTTTCTTTTTGTAAAGTTGGAAAGAATGGCTGAAATTACATTTGGCTGAGGGCAGATGCTACACGTTAAAAAGCCCGTAGTGCAATAGAGCTGCAGATCCTTTGATAGTAGCTTCAGCCCAGAAGATGAAGAGAATGTACTGGATCAGTGATACTACAGAATGTGACATCCAGGTTAATCTTTTACTTGATTGCAGAGATAGACAAATATTTGCAAGTTTTTATTCAGTTCCCTCCTGCCAACTGGTCAGATGTTAATTTAATGCTGGTAAGATGTGTTCTGTCTCTCTGGTGTAGACTTTTTCTACCAGCAGCATATTTGTAACTGATGAAGCAATACTTGTTAGGTGCCGCACCATAAGAAGTAAAGATGGGTAAAATAGTATGGAAAGCTTCAATAGATATTTATTTCAACTCTTGATATAAACATAGATATTACAGACACAGATAATCCAAAGTCGAGACTGATACTAAGTTATTTGGTCAGAAATAGTAGCATCATGTTAGTATTCAAATGGCTCCAGTTAGTTTGGAGTCTGTGGCCTTTACATCCTCATATCATGGGCATGCCTCTTAAAAGCCGACTAATGGCACCATAAAAAATGTCTCTGAACATTCAAGAAAACATTTGAGGCAGCCCTGTGTTATTGAAACACTGCAACAAATCATGTATGGAATAGATTTTTCTCCGTTATTACCCAGATGTGGTGATAATACTACTGAAAACAGAAATTTGAAAGAGTACAAGGAAAGCACATTATTAGAAGCACAACAGTGGTGGGTCGAGATAAATTGCATAACTTCACAGCACTGTTAGACCTCTGACATAAAGTCACTTGCCTAGTTTTTCCAGTTCAAATACTACAAAATGGGATCCATTTACAAAACAAAGAAATGACTTGGAAAACAAAGTATTTTTTCAGTCATAATATTTCTCCCTTGGGCTTTCCTCATGTAAGTCAAGTTTGCTGTCCTTTTCTAGTGATTCATAGAATGTCTACAGTGTGGGTACAGGTCATTTGGCCCATCGAGTCCACACCGACCCTCCAAAGAGCATCCCACCCAGACCAAACCCCATTACCTTAGCCCTGCATTTCCCATGGTGGATCCACCTAGCCTGCACATGCCTGGCGCTATGGGCAATTTAGCATTGGCAATGTACCTAATCTGTATGAGGAAACCAGAGCGCACAGAGGAAACTCACACAGACATTGGGAGAATGTGCAAACTCCACACAGATAATTACCCAAAGCTGGAATTGAACCCTGGCCCCTGAAGGTGTAAGGCAGCGATGCTGATTACTAAGCCAATGTGTCACCCGTATAAATCCATGCTGTCACCAGTAGTGGTGATATTTTCCTCAACAGACATTTACGTGATATTTCTATTTTAGATTTTGTGATGGTCTCCTTCTGTTTCAACTAATAGCATTAGCAACTTGTGTCAAATTTGTGTTCCTTTAATATCGCATATTTTGTTTATGTGGAATTGACTTATTTTGAATTTAAAAAAAACTTAAAATTGATATACAGCCACTCATATGGTATTTTTTCAATCTCACTCTTCACAATGTCTTGTGAATCTATTCTCTCAACCACCCAGTGTAACATTTCTCAGAGTTGCTGTGAATTGGAACACAGGTTTTCTCTTCATAAGTCCTTGCAGTGTTCTAATTTCTCATAGGGATACATTAAGCTGTTTTGCTTCTCACAGGAGCTCACCAGAATAACATAGTTACTTGCAGTCCACAATTAGCATAACTTGCTTTTAGATGGATTCATTGACTGAATCTCATTTCCAACAATTCCCAGTTTTCATTCAGAGGTCTTTTAAACAAGGTTCAAATCTAGCGCAAGTTAATCAAAATGTACGTATTCTCATAGATCTATCACAATGTTCATTCTTTGTAGCTGACCCTTGTTTGTGACCAATTTCTCATTATGAAATAGGTTCTCAAACAGGAATCCCTTGTTTAGCAGGTATGGGAATGAATCAAAGAACTACATCACGTTTCTGTCATTGTGCCATTAGAGGTTCATCCATTTGTTTATACGTAATGAAAGTACAATACAAAGCTTAGGTAAATGCACAAGCTGGGTGTTCAGATCCAATAAGTACAACAGAGATTAGTAGAGATATTTTCCTGCTGTAAGTAGAGTTCCTTCTACCCTTGCCTGATAGTTTGTATCAGATGAAATAACTGGCACTTTAATGTTCCAATAAATATTCCCAAGTTTTAAAGAGTAACAAAGACAATGGTAGTAGGTCCTCATAGTTGTATTGGTATCTGGATTGAGTATTCAAAGATTATAGTGGAGATTTTTCTCGACATTGATTACTTTTGCAGAAAAGCTATCCTCAGCAAGAGTTCTATCAGTTTGTGATAATGCCAGCCTGCTTGGAATACTTGTTTTTATGTGGACATCGACATTCATCTCCAACTGTTATTGGTTTGAGACATCTATTTGGTTGGGACCTGAACCAATTTTTAAAATTTACTATGTTACTACTACTGATGGGATTTAACATCTTTTGCCTTTGCAGTTTTGCTCAGTCAGAGTTCTATTTTCTTCCTTGTTCTCTAGAGTTAACCTGTATGTGATTTGTTTTAATTACATTAGTAATTAATTCATTACATTTAGCAGCATGTAGACTTAGAACAAAGCAAAATCTTTCAGCATCCATTGTGTAATGGGATTTCATATTGACAGTGATTTGACTGCTGAAATACAAAAAAAAGCCAACTTTATTTTTAAACTTGACATGGGATGTGGATGTCAATGGCAAGGCTAGCATTTATTCTCCATCCGTAATTGCTGTTAAACTAATTGGCTCTCTAGGACATTTTAGAGGACAGTTAAGAACTGATTCCATTTCTGAGAGTCTGGAGCCATACATTGGCCTGTCCATCTAAAGGTAGCACATTTCCTTACCCGAAGGCCATTAGTGATCCAGATGTGTTTTTATGACAAACAACAATGGTAATTCAATAGCAATCTTGCAATCAATCTACTGCTTATTGATTTTTCACTATGTTTATTTGGTGATCACTGCTCATATGTTTGCTGATCCCAACTTGGATTGTAGCACGTATGAAGTTAACTATTGTGCTATGTCCTCTTGAGATTCTTGGATACCAATATGGCTATTTCTACAATGAAAGACAATGTCAAGGAAAACAGCCCTTTCAAAATCTAAGCAAGAATCAATGCTGGCATGACCCTGAAATAGTTTCAATAGTTGTTGAGATTCCTTCCAACAGAAAACTGCCCCGCTCACACTGACACTGAGTCAACCCAGCCCACAGCCAACGCCGACATTGCTCCGCCCATAGCCTCCACAGCCACCAGCTGCAGAGGAGACAGCAACACTGAGCCCTGTTGAGTCTTCACCATCCCCCCAGACCTCCCCCTTACTGAGGACCACCAGTCAGTCCTCAGCCAGGGGCTCACCTTTGTCGCCCTCCACCCACACATCAATGAATACCAGTCACGTTTGGACATTGTGCAGTTCTTCCGCCGCCTTCGCCTCCACGCTCACTTCTTTATCCGTAAGCCTAACCCTCCCTCTACTGATCCCTTCTCCCACCTCCAACACAAGCCGTCCTCCTGGACACCACCCCAAGGCCTCCTACCCTCACTCGACCTCTTCATCTCCAACTGCCGTTGAGACATCAATCGCTTCAACCTCTCCACCCCTCTCACCCACTCCAACCTCTCCCCCGCAGAACATGCAGCCCTTTGTTCCCTCGACTCCAATCTCCACCTCACCATAAAACCTGCGGACAAGGGAGGCATAGTTGTAGTATGGCGCACTGACCTCTACAAAGCTGAGGCCAGGTGACAACTCTCCGACACCTCCTCCTACCACCCACTGGATCATTACCCCACCCCCAAGCACCAAACCATCATCTCCAAAACCATCCACAACCTTATCACCTCTGGTCACCTCTCACCCACAGCCTCTAGCCTCATCGTTCCCCAACCTTGCACAGCCCGCTTCTATCTCCTTCTCAAAATCCAAAAACCTGCCTGACTTGGTCGACCCATTGTCTCCACCTGCTCCTGCCCCACTGAACTCACCTCCACTTATCTGGACTCCATTTTCTCCCCCTTGGTCCAGGAACTCCCTACCTATATCTGTGACACCACCCACACCCTCCACGTCCTCCAGAACTTCCAATTCCCCGATCCCCAACACCTCATTTTTACTATGGACGTCCAGTCCCTAAACACCTGCATTCCCCATGCAGATGGCCTAAAGGCCCTCCACTTCTTCCTGTCCTGCAAGCCTGTCCAGTCCCCTCCACTGACACCCTCATCCTTTCGCCAAACTCATCCTCACCCTCAACAACGTCTCTTTCAATTCCTCTCACTTCCTACAGACAAAGGGGGTGGCCATGGGTACACGCATGGGCCCAAGCTATGCCTGCTTCTCTGTAGGTTAAGTGGAACTGTCTCTCTTCCATACTGGCCCTAAAGCCCATCTCTTCCTCCGTTTCAGTGATGACTATATCGGCGCCACCTCGTGCTCCCACGAGGAGCTCGAACAGTTCATCCACTTCACCAACACCTTCCACCCCAACCTTATGTTCACCTGGACTATCTCTAACACCTCCCTTACCTTTCTGGACATCTCAGTCTCCATCTTGGGCAGCAACCTAGAAACTGACATCCATTTCAAGCCCACTGACTCCCATAGCTACCTAGAATGCACCTCCTCCCACCCACCTTCCCGCAAAAATGCCATCCCCTATTCCAAATTCCTTCGTTTCCACTGCATCTTTTCCCAGGATGAAGCAATCTACTCCCGTACATCTCAGATGTCCTCATTTTTCAAGGACTGTAACCTCCCCCCCGCAGTGGTCAAGAATGCTCTCGACCGTGTCTCCCACATTTCCTGCGACTCATCCCTCACACCCCGTCCCTGCAATAACCATGAAAACAGAATCCCCCTCGTCCTCATGTACCATTCCACCAACCTCCAGATACAACGCATCATCCTCCAACGCTTCCGCCATCTGCAATCTGACCCCACCATCAAAGACATTTTTCCCTCCCCTTGTCTGCTTTCCAGAGGGACCACCGTCTCCTTGTCGGCCCCACACTCCCCTCCAGCCCTATCACACCTGGCACTTTTCCCTCCAACCGCAGGAAGAGCTACACTCACCCCCATACCTCCTCCCTCACCCCCATCCCAGGCCCCAAGATGACTTTCCATATCTAGCAGATGTTCTCCTGCACATCTGCCAATGTGGTATACTGCATCTGTTGTGCCCGTTGTGGCCTCTTCTACATCAGGGAAACCAAGCGAAGGCTTGGGGACCACTTTGCAGAACACCTACGCTCAGTTTCCAATAAACAACTGCACCACCCAGTCACGAACCATTTCAACTCCCCTCCCATTCTTCAGATGACATGTCCATCCTGGGCCTCCTGCAGTGCCACAATGATGCCACCTGAAGACTGCAGGAACAGCAACTCGTATTCCGCTTGGGAATCCTGCAGCCCAATGGTATCAATGTGGATTTCACAAGCTTCAAAATCTCCCCTCCCCCTACTGCATCCCAAAACGAGCCCAACCCATCCCCGCCTCCCTAACCTGTTCTTCCTCTCACCTCTCCTCTCCTACCACCTCAAGCCACACCCCTATTTCCCACCTAACCTCATCCCACCCCCTTGACATGTCTGTCCTCCCTGAACTGACCTATCTGACATAGCTTTCCTGTTCCTAAGATGCTGGTTGGCCTGCTGTGTTCATCCAGCTCTACACCTTGTTATTACACTTTATGGCTCCAACTTCGACTCAAAAGAGTCACAATGACATATTATAAAACAATGGTTTTTGACAATAAATATCTACAAAATTTTCAATTGTTAAAGGATTTGGTTTTACAATTATTTTTCTGTCTGTACTTTGATGCTTTAACAGAATGTCCACATTCATGCATAAATTGTGACAATGTTATGGATCTCAGTGTTTCTGGATGTACTGTAATTCCTTACAATAATAAGTTTAACGCCCGCCTGTGTTAATTTCCCAGTGATAAACCAAGCAGTCTCTAATTTCTCCAAGGTACTCATTGAATTGCGTAGCTAAGTGTCATCAATGGGAACAGTGTCAGAGGATTGCAGCTCCCAGCACTGGCCCTTCTAGTTATTCACTCTAAAATCATTGTGCTCAATGAGATGGACTGTGTCATAAGTAACACTGGCCTCTCAGTTCACAGAAATTTGAAATGTATACCTAGAAAACATTTGAAAATTGTGCCATCCAATCTAGGAAACAATAGCTAGTTCGTACTCATTATCAAAATGTCCAGAATTGTGGGAAGCGCGTAGTGTGCAAAATGACCATTAATTCAGTGCATAAGGCCATTCAGTTCATTGTGTCTGGGCTAGCTGTCCAAATGAATATCTCACCTAATGTCATTCTCCTGCCTTCTCCCCATCACCTTACACGTTCTTCCTTTTGGAATAACCATTTAGTGCTGCAATTGAACCTGCCTCCATGAGACTCTTGGGGAGTGCATTCTAGGCCCTAACCACTTACAGTGTGAAAATGTTTCTGCTCATCATGTGTTTTGCTTCTTCTACCAATTCTTTTAATATAAACAAAAACAATTTATCACTGGCCCAATAGCAAAGATCTCTGGCTTTGACCTTCGTTAAAGATAATGGGCAGTGCTCAACCAAATCCAAATATGGAAGGTGCTGCCATTTGCTCATAAGTGGAAGCTTATGGATGACCCAATGTGTAATTGTGGCCTCAGACTATTAGACATATTACAAATGCTCGAGGCCGGCATGGTGGCTCAGTGGTTAACCCTGCTACCTCCCAGCACTAGGGACCCGGGTTTGATTCCAGCCTTGGGTGACTGTCTGTGCAGAGTTTGCAGTCTGTAATCCTCTGACACTCATAGTCTGTGTGGGTGTCTGCTGAGTGCTCTGGTTTTCTGCAACAGTCCAAAGATGTACAGGTTAGATGGTTTGACATTGTAAAATTGTCTGTAGTGTCTAGGAATGTGTAGGATAGGTGGTTTAGCTATGAGAAATGTGGGCTTATGAGAATAGGGTGGTACACCTGCATTTGAAAGACGGATGCTCTTTGTAGCGTCAGTGCAGACTTGATGGGCCAAATGGCCTCTTTCTACATTGTAGGATCTCCATGATTCTATCTCCTGTCCATTAGGACCTAATGAGCACTGCCAATTATCTTTAAGGAAGGTCAAAGCCAGAGATCTTTGCTATTGGGCCAGTGATAATTTGTTTTTGTTTATATTAAAGGATTTGGTAGAAGAAGCAAATGAGGCAGCTCATTTCTCCTTAGGGGATCTCAGGCGGTTATCAAATGAAGTGCCAAACTGGACATTTTTTCCCTATTGTAGTACTCATTTCAATGTGTGAAGCGTGCTAAAATTTACATTTCTCTGGGCTGATTTTGCTTGCTTATGAATCTGATGCACTGTTTTGCTTTCCTCAGCAATGCTGGTTAAAGTAAGGACATTCCAATTTAACATTATTAGTTAAAAAGTGTCACTGATTAGTTATGGCAATCTCTTTTTTGTAGAAGCTCTTTTTGTCAATATTTCTCCTCGAAGACATAGACATGCATCGATTCATTGTGATATGCCTGTGTAGCATAGTCGGAAAGTCAGGCGGATGTTATTATGCTGGGGATTAGAAGAGACAGTGAGCGAACAGAGAGTTCTCAATCATATCAATACATCTGTGAACTGGCTATGATGAAATTAGCTTACGAAATCAAAGCAATCAATCTCCAGTTCCTTAGCTCTGCATTAAATCCATGCGTCTGCAAACATTCTTGAACGAGTGTCATGCCAACTTGAATTAGATCTTAATTATGGTTCTCAGTGTATTGTGTTGCAACCTTCCTCGTTCATGCTGAATTGGGGACACCAATAACCTATTAAAGAGGAAAGGTAGATAATTCCGGTCCTTTGGTCACACTCTATGTGAAGAATATTTGGTTTCTTTGACAGCTTTTGCATGTCCCCACTCCCACGTTCACACATTAAGTTAGGTAGAGACAGAGGTACTACTGCGAGATGAGATAACCTAAAGATAGCTTTAATCACAATTTATTTCATGCTTCTTTCTTCCAGAAATCTCAGCATGTAGGCCACCACTGCCCTCTAGCTCATTAATCAAAATTGCCAAGTAGTCATTTTCAATGCTCTGTTACCATAGTTACCATCAAAACAGCTGATAAAAATGAGGCAAGAATGTGTTTTGGATGTTTCGTGATATTGGCTTGTTTAATTCTATTCTGGTAAAAAAAAGGAAGGGTTAAAACCAGATTCACTCATAGAAATCTTATTGTCACCTTTCTTAATACAAGTTAATAGATTTTAATCTGTGATCAATGTCCAAAAAAATTAATTCAGTTCAAGTACAACTATTTTTGGAATTTGTTAGCATATGAGCCTAACCATTGATTTTATATCTTTTATTAAAAATAAAAGTTCCTTACATATGCACTCATTTAGTTACAGCCTAAATCAACCTTTAGTGTATTTTGTCACCTTCAATAACACAAAGGGAATCGGATAAATGAAACCAAAACGGGAGATAGTCCTTCATTTGTTCCGGATATCCACTCCGAAATTTACCTCAATTGCCAAGCGATTATCTTCTTTCAGATAAAGGTTCCACCTGGAAGATCTGTCACCATTAGATTGGAGACAAAAGTGGAAGTTGTAAAGAAATTCTTCAGTAAAGAATAATAAAACAATGTTCAATGCCCAACAGCAAGGGTGTTGATGCTTTTAAGTGGCTTCAGAGAAGAGTAACAAAGATGGCTTCAAAACTTAGAGCACAACTAAATTGCTTTCCCTCAAAGAAAAGATGATTAAGGGAGGGATCTTCAACCCAACACATGTTTACTGGAATAATTTTTGCTCTGACTGAAATCAACTGTAAAAATTCTTTGTTTTCACTGGGGCAGCACCATTTCATTCATTATTCACAAGGATTTACTACAAGGGTTTCAGAATGCTTTCAGATAGTGATGCTTTGAGACTGTTCCCAAGAACTGCAATGGTTTTATTTCTCTCACAGATTCTCTCTCACAAAGAACACTAGAAGAGTAACAGTTTTTTGTATGTTGAATACCTCCATGAAATCTGGATGGTAATTATTTTGTATTCTGTTATATATAAACCAGAAATCGGCACAAGAGATACCAAACAATTCAAGCTCATCTGTGCAACTGAATATATCAATTTCCCACAGTATTTTTCCTGGAGAACTGTGTGCAATACTTGATGTATTATAAAATGTACTTTTTGTGTTCTAGTATTTCTCAGTTCTTTTCACCTATTCATCTCTATTAATTTAATAATGAGAAGAAAATATCTGCACTGTACAACAATTTTATATTCCGTTAACCTCGCAATGCACTTCTTGAAAGGGATTTTACGTATCTCAAGAATAATAAATTGAAACTGCTCGTGCCCAGAACAATAAGCCACAACTGAATGCTGAAACTCATGATTCTTTGTCCCTTTAGTACCAGAGATCTACTAATCAAAGAGAAGTTGTCACATGTTTAATTGCAACAAGAACACATCAGTCATATAGTTATTTTTCACGGATGAGAATCCAAAAACAATGATGTTATTAATTTAAACAGTAACTACGATTACTATTGGGCTATAACTTTGCTCAAATATTAAAACACATTTTCTTCCTGTGCTTACATAAATTACTCTTGCTGTTGTTATGTTCAGTTCATTCAGATATATGCAAACAAGAATACAATTGCATAGTTTAGGCTGTCATTTCTGTAAAAAAATAGTCTGGACCTCCATTCACTCTCTGGGATGATTGGACAATGGTTGTGATTATTACTTTGAGTTGGCAGAGACTCAAAGGCACATTTTTATCGTAATATATTTGTGCCTACTAAAAACTAGCTCAAGGCATTGATCTCTCTGTTGCAAAGTTTTCTGTGCCCCATCAGGAAGGATATAAGATAGGCCATTTGGGACTGAGCTGAGATGATATGAACTAGGTAATGCAAACGGTTTAATTAATATTTATTTAGCACTCACAAAAAAATCCTAGTGCATAAGAAATGTTTTGAAGCTATGCCATTGATGGTCACTTTAATCTCATTAAAGTTATTGTCACTCGTTTCACTGTCAAGTCTCATTTATTCTGCTACAAACTGATTTATGTTGTGTATTTGCGTAAGTTTGTTGGACTCTCACTTTAAGAGTGCAATTACGCGACACAACAATGATGTTTCCTACTATTTTGGAGCAATCCTGCTCAGAGTTGGCTGCTACCTTTCCACCCCATAATAAAAGCTCTTGTTTTAAACTCTGCAGCCTGTAGTTTTTTCTTGAAATGTAACAATTAAGCCATTTGATTCAAATTAACTATAAAAGCCTGTGAGCCTTGTTTTCTTATCTACCCCTCCTTTATCATTTGAAACAGTATTAGTTCAGGCCTTGTTTATGAAGAAAGAGAAATGGGCTGCATTTTACCAAATTCAGTTATTTGTCAATTTTGGAAAGTTTAATGGAGGGTTTCCTTCTGCGAGCTCACAAGTTTATTCACAAATTCTCTGCAGCTTACCTCAATTATGTATGCACCACAAATCTATGGCACCCAGCTTATACTAGACATTTTTTTTGAATCACCCTGTTCAAAGATGTTATGACACACCATGGGAGCAGGTGGGATTTGAACCAGGGCCTTCTGTCCCAGAGGTAGGGACACTACCATTGCACCTCAAGATTCCGTTCAGCTCGTGTTGCGAGTTCACTAAAAACTGGCAGCTGCTGCTATCATCCAGCATTTGTGCTACCGGTACTGTATTTTCAATCCCAGCTCTGCAGCACATCAAACGCCCGGTAACTGCCTTTCACAGTGTGCTCTAAAGTGCCTGGTTGAGAAAGGAAAGTTAGCACCCAGCTTCACCTGCCAGGTATCCTGGGATCCTTGAAGATATGTTCGTGGAGAAGAGGGCTGCCTCCTACCTTTAGGATCATCACAGGAGTCCACAGCACCTGATATGCCATCCTGGTAAAAAATAGCCACCCCGATCTGTGATATATCCAAGATCAGAAGAAATACCCAGCAACATCACAGCAAGGTTAATGCCCTCTGCATATCACCAGGGTAAGTACCACTATGCTTTCTCTGTTACCTTTCACACTAATTCTGGTCCTGCAACCACTTCCCGCCAAGATACCAGGTCTACTATAGCTGCAGTTGCACGCAGCATCTTCCCTCAACGATTCTCCCATACCCCACACACTTCTACCCAGCATGCCTCTCTGTGCTTCCCACTCACTCATTCAGGAAAACTCACCACTTTTTTTCCACCAAGACTAAGAGCTGTGCTAGCCACTTTCATCTCCCTCAATCTCTCTCCTTGTCTCATTCCAGAAGAAAACAGCCTACAAAAAGGCACAGACCTTCCAAGGCAGGTGTGGAGCACCCAATCTACTCTTCCTCACCCTATGTGCAGAGAATCTTTCCCCAAGTGGGAGAGGACAGAAACCATTCATCTGTTGATGCTGAGACTTCTGTGTTCTGGGAACAATGTAAGATTTGTTGTCAGATGCTATGTTCCTCTTCCAGGACTCTGAATGTATTTTTAACATGCAGGAAGTTCTACTGTTTCCTTTCTTTTTTCTCCTACAGGTTTTAGTGACATACATATGGTCTTCAACTTCAAAAGCCACTGACCCCTCAGGGCATCACCACTTCCTCCACCACTGAGGATGCATTACCAGGTTGTCTTCTTCAGATCCATGCATTCCTCATTCATGTGTGTAGCAACCTTAGTGCAACAGACATAGGGATAACCACAATACCTATTACTGGATTCAGTGGGATCAGTTCAAACAAACCTAAACAGTCAATATCTGAAACAAAATAGTTCTTCAGTAATGTGAACATATGGTACTTTTTGGTCCCCTTACACGATCAGATTGTATGTGACAGCATAGTGATGACCACTCCCCACCCCTAATGTCACGGTTCCCAAAAAAGACTGTGCCACACGTAGAATATTGGTGAACAGAGATATTGGGAACTGCAGACGCTGGAGAATCCGAGATATCAAAGTGTGGAGCTGGTTGAAACTCAGGCCAAGCAGCTCCTAAGACGCTGCTTGGCCTGCTGTGTTCATCCAGCTCCATACTTTGTTATCTAGAATATTGGTGAAGATGTTTTATGTTCCAAAGTGTGCTGTGAGTAGCTTGTGTGGGTTAAAGGATCTTGAAAGATGATTGCTTCTTTGGTAAAAAGGGTAAATTTTTCTAGTCCATGAAACATTATTTGTGCCTTGCAACCAATGTTAGGATTGATTCATAAGCTGGTATGATATGGATGGGAGCGCTTGGTGCCAGGATTTTTAGTTGGCACAGTGTAAGGTGGACATGCAGCATTTTGTAATCACAGATGTCTTTGACAAAAATGGACCACTCTTCCCTTAGAAAATGATACACTTACCCCGTTCACTCCAGGTGTGTTAACAGTCATTTCCAACTCTATTGCAATTTTGATGAGGACAGAAGGCAACAATGGTTACACTTCAAGAAGGGAGTCTTGGGCTCAGTCTCTCCCTTGAGGTGACCTCCTAAATCTTCGTATTCCCCTGTTCCTTGCCGTCCCTGTCAATATTATCAGATTTGATCTTTCTCATCCAACCCATTTATTTCACTGTTCATCTCCCTACTTCAACTCTCCGCACCAGGCATGCTGTGTAGTAATGCCAGGCATTGTAGTGCACTACCTGATCATCAAAGCTATGGTGGTTCTGATTGTCAATGAACTCACACCTCCCCCCATACCATATCACCCCTTCTCCACCTTTGCTCTTTCATCTCCTCCCTTTTATAGTGAATTGACTCCCTCTAGAATATTTAACCCCAGGGATCCCTATACACTGTGGCCAAACCTCATGAATATTATTCACCCCACCTCACTATCTTAATTCTCGTCCCTAATAATCCCTTTGAATTTCAGTGCACATGCCCTCGGGGGTGCCAAACCCTTAGGTGGAAATTTGGACGTTTATCCTCACATTTTAGAATCTTATTTTTCCAATCTTGTTATATTTCGTCAACTGACTCCTCAGTACCCACATTGTTCAGAAGCTGAAAAAAAATTCTGCTTTAGACGTCACCAATGACCACGTTGGATTTGGTTTAACATGACACTCGTTGAAGCCTGGCAACAGACTGCTTATCCACTCAGCTGTAGCAGGTAAACAAAGCCTTTGTTTCAGGCTTTAAAAGGGCAGAAAACCAAAACAGGTTTATCTTGCCGAAAAAGGAGGGGAAGTTCTTTTGTTAGATGTTGGAGATGATGATGAAGATGATATTCATTCCACAAATGAGGTGGGCTCTAATACATGAACCATAAAATTTTGCATCATTAAAACATTAGTTAACAAATGATTTATCACAGTATTACTTCCAAATATCAGGGGAAATTTGTTAGGAATGCCTATTTATCAAACAGCATAAATTTTACAAAAGAAAACCAAATGTACTTCTGTTCCTATGGCTAAACCTTTATATTCGTAAAATATGGTATGTTCACTAATAAGATATTGACTCACCAGATCTCAACAAGCAATCCTCAAGGATATTTTAACTCTTATTAAAACATGAACAATGTCAGTATTGTGTCAAGGTTAGGATCGTTGTCCCAAGTTGAAAATTTGCATGCTCAGGTCCCAATTCTAAATCTTGAACAAATAGTATAAGTTAAGACCAATATAAGAACAAAAAAATGTTGGAAGTCACAATCAGTCAGCATTTGTGGAGAGCGAGCAAGCTAATGTTTTAAGTTCAGATGACTCTTCATCAGAGCTCAGGCCTGTATAATATCGAGGGATGGCAACAATGTTGATGTTGCCACCTTTTAAACCTGAATTCACATCTGCTTTATCAGCTAGATTTAAAAGATTTTCTGCATCATTTGATGGACAGTGACCAGATCAACATTTATACTAAAGCAAAATATTGTAGATGCTGGAAATCTGAAATTAAACAAATATTGCAAAAACACTCAAGAAGTCACATAATGTTTGTAGAGATAAACAGAGGTAATGTTAACTGTTTCCAGCCACAGATGCTGCCCGACCCGCGAGGTAGTTTCATCAATATTTGCGATCAACATTTATCTCTCAATCTACACCACCAGCAAAAAAATTATGTCATTATCGTTTATGAGATCTTTTGGGTGTTGCAATTCCCTACATTCACAAATAAATAATTACGTGTGAACATGTTTTTATATCTGTCAACAGGTTGATTAGATAATATCTGTAACAAGAGCAATAAGAGCTATTGTGGCACTGTGCTAATGTGACTACCTCTGAGCCAAGGGGCTTGCGTTCAAGTCCCACCTGCTCCAGAGGTGTGCCATAACATGACTGAACAGGTTGATTAGAAAATATCTGTGACAAGGGCGAAAGGAAGACAGTTTGAGAAATAAGAAAAGTGATTGGCAGAGAATTCAGGAGCAAGAATCAATTAGCGTGACATAGCAAAATAATTGCAAATGAGATTAAGAATGTGAAAAGGACAAGCCTGAAGGCCTTGTGCCTTAATGGAGCATTCACTATAAAGTGGACAAAGAGTCATGCGAATGTATATAAGTGCATTTGATATAGATTACAGAGTGACCAGGGATGGGAAATAAATATCTAGAGGTACTCACCTTGAAGGAATGTCAGACAAAAAGGAAAAGAAGGTGAGGTAGCATTGCTGGTTAAACAGCTTTGCTTGTGAGTGAGGGAGGATATTACCACTGGTGGAAACTGTATGAGTAGAACTTCGAAATCTGAAGGGGCAGAATACTACAGTGAGGATTGTATATGTACTATATATACTGTGGTGGTTTATCTTTGAGGAAAGGTATTAAAAAGGAAATTAGACATGCATGCAATAAAGGTATAGATGTAATTAAACGTAACTTCATTCTACATATAGATTAGGCAAATCGAAGTAGTAATAATTAGTACAGAGGAGAAATTCCTGTAGAGTGTGTGGGACAGTTTTCTGGATCAATATGTTCCGAAACCAACTAGAGAACAGGTCATCCTAGTTTGGCAGTTACAGAATGAGAAAGGAATAATCCAGTTGTGTGAGGCCCATTGCAGAAGAGTAACAATAACACAATGAAATTCTTCATGAAGATTGAAGTGATAGGATTGATCCTAAGAGGTCACCCTGAATCTAAATAAAGCAAACTACGATGGTTTGAGGCATGAGCTGACTTTGATGAATTGGGGAACATTTCTTGGTGGGGGTGGGGGAAGGAAACATACAAATTAGCCAAACAAAGCAGCAGATCTGAGGATTGGGAGCAGTTTAGATTTCAGCAAAGGAGGAAAAGGGTTTGACTAAGAGGGAAAATTAAGTGTAAGGCTAAGCTTGCGGCAAATGTACAAACAGATTGTAAAAGGATGTGGGGAAGGCCACTAAGGGCTGAGCTGAGGAGAAATTTCATCACACACAAAGTGGTACGCCTTTGGAATTTTTTGACAGATAAAGCATTTGCGGCCATAATATTGGAAGTTTTCAAGAAGGATTCAGACATGGTTCTTAGATCTAAATTATTTAAAGGATATGAAGAGAAGGCTGAAACAGGGTACTGGGCTGAATGTTCAGCTATGATCATTTTGAATGATGCTGCAAGCTTAAGGAACTGAACGGCCAATTCCTGCTCCTATTTTCTATGTTTCTAACTTCACGAATGTTTCAACACCATTGAAATATTGGATTATGACAGTGATCTTGGAAGCCCAGCAGCCAATCCCAATCACTATCTTCAGCGACAAAATATGGAATATATCTGCAACAGTGCTCCTTCAAACTCCACATAGCAAACTGTCTCCCGCCCACCTACACCTCTCCTCCTTTAATTATCTGCTGCTGCATCTAGCATCATCATCAGCCCAGGATCCCTATTAGAACATTACGTTACAGCACAGTACAGGCCCTTCTGTCCTTGATGTTGTGCTGGCCTGTCATACCAATCTCAAGCCCGTCTAACCTACATTATTCCATGTACGTCCATATGCTTGTCCAATGATGACTTAAATGTACTTAAAGTTGGCGAATCTACTACCGTTGCAGGCAAAGCGTTCCATTCCCTTACTACTCTCTGAGTAAAGAAACTACCTTTGACATCTGTCCTATATCTTTCACCCCTCAATTTAAAGCTATGTCCCCTCGTTCTCGCCGTCACCATCCGAGGAAAAAGGCTCTCTCTATCCACCCTATCTAACCCTCTGATTATTTTATATGTCTCAATTAAGTCACCTCTCAACCTTCTTCTCTCTAATGAAAACTGCCTCAAGTCCCTCAACCTTACCTCGTAAGACCTTCCCTCCATACCAGGCAACATCCTAGTAAATCTCCTCTGCACCCTTTCCAAAGCTTCCACATCCTTCTTATAATGCGGTGACCAGAACTGAACGCAATACTCCAAGTGCGGCTGCATCAGAGTTTTGTACGGCTGCAGTATAACCTCTTGGTTCCGGAACTCGATCCCTCTATTAATAAAAGCTAAAACACTGCGTGCCCTCTTAACAGCCTTGTCAACCTGGGTGGCAACTTTCAAGAATCCGTGTACATGGATACTGAGATCTCTCTGCTCATCTACACTGCTAAGAATCTTACCATTAGCCCTGTACTTTGCATTCCGGTTACTATTCCATCAGAACTGGTGAGGTATCAGTAATATACAATTAAGTTCTGCAGCTGCTGACATTTCAGGCCCATGCAGAAGTTTCTGTTTCCAAATTTTTGGCCAAGATCTCTAACAGTCGGCAATGTGTGTTGTAAATAGCAAACCCAAATTGCTATACTGAAAAGCAAGTCTCTGGGTCAATCTAGATGGGCTGTGGTTATATTTTATGCAGAAGAACAAATGTAAAACTGCTGTATGAATTATATAATGAACATGAGTTCTGAATTCTCCAATCCCCCGGAAAGTGTTTTTTTAATATAAACGTACTCTTGACAGGTAATGGTTTCACATTTGTTATTGTCTCTCTATAATTTATATCCTACACGGTATTACTTCCATGAAATATGGATCATCTCACCCCACATTCCCGTTACTGGGACTACTTTTCCTTTGAAGATTCATCTGCAGAGAGAGCCATGCACCGATTACACATACCACACAGTGATAGTTTAATTAACACTGGTGCTCCTTTCAGTTACACTGAAACCAACTCACAAAGGACTACGATGCCTCTGTTAAACCTTGTTTTTTTTGACTCTTTACTAATTCATTTTTAAAGTAAGGCATAATGATGAAGATCTATAGGTGATGATTCATATCCCCACAGCTCCGTGTAATATATTCACTGCCTAGCTTGTAAATATTAACTACTCATGTTGAGGTTGCAGAAGATTGTTGGTGAGGCCTTTTGTGTCTATTATGTGCAGTTCTGATTGCCCTGTTATAGGAAGAATATTATTAAATTGAAGAGGGTTCAGAAAAGTTTAGCTGAATGTTGCTGGAAATGGAGGGATTGAGTTGTAAAAATAGGCTGGGACTTTTTTTTTCATTCGGGCATGGGAAATTAAAGAGTGACCTTAAAGAGGTTTATAAAATGATTAGGGGCATAGAAAAGGTAAACAGCAAGGGTCATTTCCCTAACGTGGGGGAGTTCAAAAGTAGTGGGCGTATTTTTAAGATGAGAGGAGTAAGTTTTAAAAAGAACACGTGTGGCAATATTCTTATACAGAGAGTGCTCATGTTTGGAATGAAATGCCAGAGGTAGTGGTAGATGCAAGTACAGTTACAACATATAAAAGACTTTCAGACAAGCACATGAATAGGAAAGGTTCGGGGGGATTTGGACTAAATGCAGGTGGGTGGGACTAGTTTGGTTTGGGAGCATGGTAGGCATGGACTTGTTCTACCGAAGGGACTGTTTCCATGTTGTACAACTCTATGAGGCTACTATCTTAGTAAATTCCATAGAGAAAAAGAAGATGGATTGAGCACCAATCCAACCAATAAATGAAAACAGGTGTATAACAGAACATCAAGGGCTTGCTACTCTGGACATAGAACATAGAACATTACAGCACAGTACAGGCCCTTCGGCCCTCGATGTTGTGCCGACCTGTCATACCGATCTCAAGCCCATCTAATCTACACCGTTCCATGTACATCCATATGCTTATCCAATGACGACTTAAATGTACATAAAGTTGGCAAATCTACTACCGTTGCAGGCAAAGCGTTCCATTCCCTTACTACTCTCTGAGTAAAGAAACTACCTCTGACATCTGTCCTATATCTTTCACCCCTCAATTTAAAGCTATGCCCCCTCGTGCTCGCCGTCACCATCCTAGGAAAAAGGCTCTCCCTATCCACCCTACCTAACCCTCTGATTATTTTATATGTTTCAATTAAGTCACCTCCCAACTTTCTTCTCTCTAATGAAAACAGCCTCAAGTCCCTCAGCCTTTCCTCATAAGACCTTCCCTCCATACCAGGCAACATCCTAGTAAATCTCCTCTGCACCCTTTCCAAATCTTCCACATCCTTCTTATAATGTGGTGACCAGAACTGTACACAATACTCCAAGTGTGGCCGCACCAGAGTTTTGTACAGCTGCAGCATAACCTCTTGGTTCCAGAACTCGATCCCTCTATTAATAAAAGCTAAAACACTGTATGCCTTCTTAACAGCCCTGTCAACCTGGGTGGCAACTTTCAAGGACCTGTGTACATGGACACCGAGATCTCTCTGCTCATCTACACTACTAAGAATCTTACCATTAGCCCAGTACTTTGCCTTCCGGTTACTCCTACCAACGTGCATCACCTCACACTTGTCTGCATTAACCTTCATTTGCCACCTCACAGCCCAGCTCTGCAGCCTAACTATGTCTCTCTGCAACCTACAGCATCCTTCGTCACTATCCACAACTCCACCGACCTTACTGTCGTCTGCAAATTTACTAACTCATTCTTCTACGTCCTCATCCAGGTCATTTATAAAAATGACAAACAGTAGTGGACCCAACACCGAACCTTGCGGTACACCACTAGTAATTGGTCTCCAGTTATGCTCTGATGAAGGGTCTAGGCCCAAAACATCAGCTTTTGTGCTCCTGAGATGCTGCTTGGTCTGCTGTGTTCATCTAGCTTCACACATTATCTTGGATTCTCCAGCATCTGTAGTTCCTATTATCTCTGGGGCAATCTAGATGCCGTGATTATATTCTATGCACAAGAACAAATGTAAAACTGCTATGTGAATTATATAATGAACATGAGATCTGAATTCTCCAATCCCCCAAGAAAGAGTGTGTTTTTTTTAAATATAGGTATTCTCTTGACAGGTAATGGTTTCACATTGGTTATTGTCTCTCTATAATTTATATTCTACACGGTATTACTTCCATGAAATATGGATCATCTCACCCAACATTCCAGTTACTGGAACTTTTTTCCCCTTGTTTTTACCATGACAATGCTTTGCCAGCTGCTTTTGTGCTGTTGTGTGGGTACAATGGAAGTATTTTATTTATGGAAAGAAGATAATTCTTGGATTAAGGGCTGCAGACAAATGTAGAATTGAAAATATAAAATCAATGCATTAAAACATAAGCTTCCCAATCCTCAAAATGTCACCAGGTTTGAATGTATTGCTATTTTGCTTTTATTTGAACATATTCCATTTGCTTGTGGAGAATGGTCCCTTGTCTATGTATGCATGCTTCTTCCAGAAGTGTAAGTGTTTTGTATTATGAGTTTGACTGATTATCTTTAACTTGTAACTGGTAGCACACTCAGGACTGTTCAGCAGACAGTGCCTAATCATGACATCACATCTAACAACATACATTTTGTTTGGGATTTCACAAACACAGCCTGGTAGACTATGATCCGCACTCTGCCTATTAAATATAATTCAAAGAACGTGTTTTTGATTCAGCCAATCACTGCGGCCAGCCTTTGGATTAGACTTGCACCAGCACTGAAAACCCAACACTACATTGCTCAGTTGTGTGGTAGGCAAAACATTGTCTTGGACTGAGAGCAACATTATATTTGTGGAAAATACCATCCATAGTAGCAATATGAAATGATATGTTTGTTTTGTTTGAGATACCATGTCTTTTCAGGGTAATTTGGTGTGGACTTGCAACTTGCAGATGTTAATGTGATAATTTTTGAGTTTGCATGACAAAGAGCAAATCTGAATATTTTATTAACAACTTAGGGAAGTCATTCATGCTACTCTAAGCAATGGTGACACATTGATATTTGTAGCACTGTCAGCATCTTTCAGCTCAAAAAAAATGTTCTGCCCATCATACAATTGGGCACTATCATGTATCATGTATCACTATTCATGTAGGAATTCCAGTGCTGGTGCAATGCCATGCACAGACTCCATACATCCTAATGATTGCCTAATCAAATCAAGAAGAATGTTCCCATGGACGTTTACAAGACAGAAAGCGCTCTCTGCATTTAACTCAAAACAAATTGTCGACTGTGATTCAAAGACTGGGCTACACTTGCTGAACAATCCCGACTGTTACAGTAACAACCAACATAAGGTAATCAGTTAAGCTCATAATGTGGTTCATTGACAGTTGATGGAAGTGATATGCCTTCATAGACAAAGACACTTTCTCTGCAAATTAAAGGAATAGGATTAAGCCTTGCACCTTTTAAGTTAGTATAATTCTCCATTGTTTCTACCACGAGAATGCTTTGCCAGTCAGAATCCACTTGCAAAGTACTATTCTTCTGTCGTATAAATTGTTGTAATCTTTCCAAATTTTGCATTCTCACATTTGTTTTGATGAAAACCAAAATGTTTCAGCAACTCACATACTTCTTTTGAGGAATATTCAAGTTTGTGCAATCAAGTAACTGAATTAATATTGATTAATATTGATAGATGCCACATAGTACAGAGAAAAAATTCCTTGAGATTCAGAAGAGCCCAAAACTCTGGACTGTTGATCATAATTCACACCCCCACCCCATTTGGAAATCCCACTCCAGTAAATAACGGGCCCTTGGTGCTTCACCATATATCTCCCTACTTGTAAAAATCTCTCTGATTGAAACTCAAGTCAAATATCAATTCTTCTCTTCAATCCCACCCCACCTAAATCAATTGTGCCCACTATTTATTTCAGTTTTATTTCAAAAAACCTTTTGACAGATTGCTGTATTAACTGAACTTTAAGGCACAATGGGTAGCTACACGAATGCTATTTTTCTACTAGGGTTTATTCCCAGATTCCTCTTACAGTCATAACGTCACAGAGTAATACAGCATGGAAACAGGCCCTTCAGCCCAAACTGGCTCATGCTGACCATGGTGCCCAACCAGCTGGTTCCAATTGCCTGCATTCCTCTAAACCCTTCCTAGCCATATACCACTGGTGTTAGGCTCGCTGGCCTGTAGTTCCCTGGCTCTTCTTTGAGACTTTTCTTATACAATGGAACAACATTAACCACCCTCCAGTCTTCGGGAACTTTACCAGTGGCCAAAGATGGAGCAAAAATTCTACAAGAGCCTATGCATTTTCCTTCCTAGCTTCCCACAACATCTGAGGATAGGCTTAATCAGGCCCAGGGGAATTATCTATCTTAATCTGCTTTAAAGCAGCAAACATCTCCTCTCTGGTAACATGTATGCATCCAAAACAATCCTTATTTCCCTATTTCCTTAGCATTCATGATTCTTTCCTCAGTAAACACGGAGGAGAAATATTCATTAAAAATCTCCCCCATCTCCTGCACTTTTTATAGTCATCTAGGGAATCACTTGAGCCTAATAGCTTAAACCTAACATATGTCTTTTTCATTTTCCTGACCAGAATGTCAATATCCCTCATCAGCCAGGGATCCCTAATCCTACCAGCTTTTCCCATCGCTCTCAGGGACATAT
Source organism: Stegostoma tigrinum (assembly GCF_030684315.1). Lineage (NCBI taxonomy): Eukaryota > Metazoa > Chordata > Chondrichthyes > Orectolobiformes > Stegostomatidae > Stegostoma > Stegostoma tigrinum. The sequence continues at coordinate 33,540,211 of NC_081375.1, forward strand.
TGTGCTTGGGCACTTGGTATCACACTTTTAAAAGCCTCTCATTTGCCAGTTGTTCCTTTTCCTTCAAATTGACTCATTCAATTGATCTTGGCTAGATCCTGCCTAAAGGCCCAGATTTGCCCCTCCACTTCAGCACCTTAACCTGTGCCCTGTCGTAGTTTTAACATAGCTTTGGGAAAAGATAAGAGAGTTACGGTTCACTGGACCCAAAGCGCTTTCTGACTGACACTTTATTCACTTCCCTGACCTCGTTTCCTAAGAGGAGGCCCAATATTGCACCTTCCTGAGTAGGGTCCTCTGTTTTAGGAAACTGGATTGATTTAGGAAACTTAAATGGACACATTTGGCAAATTCCATCTTGTCTATTAAAATCTCCAACCAATTCTATTATTCCTACAATTATCTGCAATCTCTCTACACATCTGATCCTCTAGTTCTGCTGGCTATTTGGGGGTCCATAATACAGTCTCAAAAGAGTGACTATCCCCTTCCTGTTTTTAAGTTCTAACCATATGGTCTCATTTGATGACCCTTTAGAATATTCTCTCTAAACACTGTTGGTATGTCCTCCCTTATCGAAAGGGCAAGTCCCCTCATCACTTACTTGTACTTCTGCCTGTAGCTTCTGTATCCTGGAACACTGAACTGCCAGTCCTGCCCTTCTCTCAGCCATGTTTCTGTTATGACTATGATAGCCCAGTCCGCAGAGCCAATCCATACTCTTACCTCATCTGCCTTACCAGAGAGGTTTTGCGCATTGAAATAAATACACATGCTTCATGGTTTTCTACCTTCCCGATAGCGAGTCAGGCACTTAAACTATTTGTTAACGTGATGTGGCGAGAATGTGATGGAAGGTGTGAGACGTGTTGTACAGATTTGCTGGCTCACTACACTGCATAAGCAACTACACATCATGAAGTTGCAGTCACCATCCTGCTTCAGTCTACTGTAGTCAAGAAAAATTACTTCCTGCTCTAACTAAAAGGGTATCTTGTAATGAGCAGGATCCAGACTTTTTATTTGAATATTAGCTACTAATTGCATATTACATTGATATGATAAACGTTGTTACAGAGACTTTGGGGATTAGAAGTTCGGTCTCATTCCATCCTATCCTAAGCTGGTCTCTCCACAAGTCCATATGACATCATCATATTAGAGAGTGCCTACAGTTCTTTTCAAATTAACCCTTTCAAACCCATGCGCAACCGCAAAGTATCAAAGATTACAGGGAAATCAATTTGACAAAATTCAATCCGGCCCTAATGTTAAATTCAGCACAGCTCACAGGACAGCCTTATTAGTGTACCAGCTCTTTGTCACTCAGACATCTCATCACATAAATAACAGCTAATGAGATTGGCAATATGACACATGGAACAGCATCACTACTAGAATCCGCCCAATAAATAAATTACTTACTAATCTCATACAACACTGTTCTTCATTCTTACTGTGAGAAAGTTGTCATATTTTCAATCTCACAATGAACTTCATAAATAGAAGCTGCACTCTAATAAACTTTAGAATATTCTTCATAGATTGACATTGTTACTATTGTGATGTCAAATCCTGTTTAATATTACAATAACTACCACTTCAGTGCTAAGTACATTCTAGTCTGGTAGTTGACAATGACCATATCAAAATAATGCAGGACAAATAGCTGGATTTTAATGGTACAGGTACAACAGCCAAAAGAAAAATACCAAATGTAGTCTTGTCTTTACTATGAGCCAGAGGGAACTGAACCAAATGAGTCTTTCTATGTGAGTATTCACAGCACAGCAAAACTAAACCATTGAAGGCCCCCCACCCCAAATAGACTCCATAATGGTTCCGAATGAGACTTTTGATTAACCAATCCCAGTCTTTGTAAATGATTAATTTCCACACAACAGATTTGTATTTTCAAAAAAAATATAATTATTTGATACATAATCACTTTGGCAAAGAGAAAATTAACCAACATGGTAAACTGATTAATGTCTGTGCTTTACACCCAAAACATTCATTTTCAGACCAATTCCCACAAAATATAGACAAACAAACAAACACAGTTAAGAGATAAGTTAAAGAAAATAATAAAACTGACCAGATTACTTAAATGACTTTCACGATGTATTGTTTCACAGGCATAAGTGTAGAATCTTTGGTCGTTTATCTGAAACATTGATCAGACTCACCTTCTCAATTCATCCAGGCAAAGACGGCACTGCTTCTACCTCAACTTTCTACACTTTGGGCTTCCAGAAGTTGATGAGGCAGGGAGCTTTCAATTGTTCATGCTTTCTCAGCTGCGGCACAGAACAAGCCCTCAGAAAACATAGTTCCAAAACACAACTTTAATTCATTTATCTGCCCAAATCAATTAACTAATTGTTCCTGAAGCCTCAAATACCATTTAACAACTACCATCATCTTGAACACAGGATCACTTCCAGACTTGCCAGAACCGATTCCAATCATCAACAGCTAATTTCTACTATCTGAACACAATGTTCTTCCTCAAGGTCTGTGTGTCAGTTTAAACATTTTTAGGTCAAGGCTCAGCCAGAAATTAGCCTCCAGGCCTGGACTCACAAACAAACAAAGCTTATTTGGTTGATTGTTTTCATTTTGCTGCAAGTTTTCCACAGCCTGCAAGCTATTTCCAGCTTACAATTCAAAATTGATAAAAGAATAAACGTTAAAATAATGTAAAATCAACTAGTGTTTTGACAATTTCTTTGTTAAATATCTCTGCCACTGTATTTGGTTTCAACCAAAGAAAATAAAGTACATAACATGTCTGCATTAGGGATATCTTATGACCAAGTACTGAATTTCAACAGCAACCACCCTAACACAGATAAACAAAGTTGCATAAGAACATTATTTAAATGGGCAACAACACACTGCAGCAGCACAAAGCTACACCAAGAAGAAGAGGAGTGCCGCTTCCAGGCATTCAAGCCAATGGATACGCAAGAAACTGGATTAGAAGATGCCTATCACAGGCACGACAACGGGAAGATACTACACAGTCCAACACACTCACCATGCTACCTACATCAGGAACACAGCTGAACTGACCACAAGGCTCCAATAACCACTGGGCATCAGAGTAGCACACAAACTCATGTCAACCCGACACCAACTGCTCACCTGGACCAAAGACCCACTACCCACTATGAACAGGAACAATGTCATATATGAGATTCCCTGCAAAGGCTGTAACAAACACTACATTGAACAAACAGGAAGGAAATCAACCGCAAGGGCACATGAACATCACTTGACAACCAATACTCACTCATCTCCATCCACATGGATAAGGAGAAACACCAATTCCATTGGGATAACACCAGGCTCCTGGGACAGGTGAAGCAGAGACAAGCATGGGAATTCCTAGAAGCCTCGTTCTCCACTAAGAAGGCTATCAATAAACACAAAGACCTAGACCCCACACACACTCCATGGTGAAGAAAAACTGGAAGTGAGGTAATCCAGCTCAATGGACACCAGAGTTCAAATAACAGGTGGGAAAACATATCAGCACTTCATTGGAAGCTGCACTGTTGGTGTTACCCAGCAGGGTAATGAAACATCTGTGGAACAACGAGCCAGCTCGGCGAGCCAGCTAATCTCAATATCCACAAAACGAGCTACAAGTCTACTCCAAAATCTTAGATATCTTATCTAGCATTCTTATCACCCAGCACAAATCCCCAGTCCCACAATCCTACCACCACAGAAATATAAGAACAGAAGTATGTCATTTAGGCTCGTGACCAGTTCAGTTAGCCACTATTCATCCAGATCACAGCTTGTCTAGACCACAAATCTATTTATGTCTAAGAGTCTTCTTCCTTTACCTTTAGCTAAGAAAGAAATTTGGTCATATCTGAACAACACTTGTGACCTTCCTGCTTGAAGTAAACTTTGTCCTGGTTCTGTCTTACGTACTCAAGAATAAAAGGGATTTAGGTACTTCTCAATCAGTCAGAATATTATGCACCAAAACTTTCCCTGAAAATAACAGCTTGGCTAAGAGAGTTCACTACTTTTTATACACGTAGACTATAAACACATCAGCTATGGCTGGTGCACAATCAAACTGCAAAACTCCAAAACTTGTTGTTCCAGATGTGTTGATCTGTTACTTTTCTTAGAAGCACATCTTGCTGTCTGACTCAAAATAGAATTGCATTGAATGGCAAGAATGTGCTGCATTTGTACAGTAGGTAGAAATTAAACTTGCAATAGAGTGTTAAGTCTGATACTGATGTTGAATAATTATAAATGTGGAGTCTCATTCCTTTAGGTTTTAAATGATTTTAAAGGCTTGTAAAAGTCTTTTTATTACTGTTTGTTCTACCGTTTTCTCTGGCTTTTAATTCTATCTTTCTTCCCATCTTCATTTCTCTATCTGTGCCCAATTTAACACTGAATTTACCTCCTTTGCACTCTTTCCTCTATCCTTCTGCTCTAAAGATTTCAATCTGCCAATCTGACTTATCATGGAATTTCTTAGCCCATTTAATCAGGCTCTCCTGTTGCATATTATCAGCTCACATCTTGAGTCATTTTCCATGAAAACATTTTGAAAATCTAAATGCACAAGGGCAAAACAACACTGAAAAATTTCTAGTGCGAAGTTGTACTGGTCATCCATGCTATAGTTACTCATCGTAATTTAGCATGTTAATGAAATATTGAAATTCTCTCAACTGTGACTGCATTAATCAGGACTATAAATAAATAAAATATTGGGAATGAAAATATCAACCAAAAATCAGTAAAATGGAACCAATTAGTTGATGAAAAATTACAACAGGTGTAGATGGAAAATTGTTGAAGATTTCTTATGTATTCTTACTTAGCCACTGATCCACTTGCTTTAAACCAGCAGAATAGTAATGTGTTATTTCTATTTGTTGAACAAAATTAACCTCTGAAATAGATTGGGGCTATTTATAAAAGGCAACATGAGACTATTTTGAATGACTTGTGTGACATGGATGAACTCTGACTGCCCCCAACATTACTTCCAGTTCCTAAAAAACAGCCATAGCAACTACTCAGATACCAAAGGAGAAAGGAATCCATCTGCTTCTGACAGCAGACTTTCTCAGAGGCAAACTGAATACAGTTTTCTCTTTGAATCTCCTGCTGAAATCCACAGCAAACATCAGCATCCTTAGAGATAACAGCTTCACTCAGAAACATTGACATGCTATTTCTCTATAGGGGAAAGAACTGAGGCCTAAAATAAAATACCGTATTTAGGGAGAGAAACTTAGATATTATGTAAATATAACTGCAATTTGCAACCTAATTCCCTGTGAATTTCTTTGCAGGGAGATGTTTTTAGGCAAATGAATCAAATTTCCAAGAGATGTGAAAAATGCATATTATGTAAGTCCTATAATTATGTTTATGCATTAATGATAAAAAGAAGTTAAATGTTACTGCAGCTTCTATTATTGCTAAATATGTAACTACTTGTTATATTAATTCCCCTTTGCATAGTAACTTTAAAATAATGTGTAATTCAGATTCCTCACAAAATTGAATTTTCTTTGGAAAAAAGCATTTCATTTTTGAAATAATTTCACAAAATGATACAATGCATATTAAAAATATTCGACTACATTCAAGAGATATTAACTTGTCTCTTGCAAACGATGTCAGTGCGAGGAAAGATGCGCAATGTTGAGCTCTTCGCTTCTTCCACTGTACAGTGACTGCATCATTAAAAACAAAGCTCCAAAATAGAGCATTGGGTCAATCATCTCATGATTGAGGAAAACATGACAATGCTTGTCACGAATGCCTAGCCAAAAAAATGTACCTACTGTGCAAAACTCCATTACTACACATCGGTCTGAAATTTTTAATAAATTCAGAAGTCAAGAAACTGGTTGAAAATGGAGAGAAATAGCTTGCTCGTTATTCATGTAACACTGAACTATCTTTCTCATTGATTACCTTGGCACTAATAGAATATCTCTCAGCTATCTTGGCTGATAATTTAGTGACAATTTTAAATTAATGATACCATGTCACTCAGTCCCCAACCAGAGAAAAATTGTTTTTCTAATTCATTTGATCAAAGTCTTTCAATAATTTCAGACATCCAAATTAAATCTATTCTTAACCTTTGGGGATCCAGTGGAAAAAGATCTTGCAGCTGAAATACCTTCAATGCATATTTAAAATCCCTAGTATCACTCTTGGTGGAATCTATACTAAATGTTCCTTATTGGTTAAATGGCCCAAATCTTATAGTCTGTGGGCTTTTGGAGACTGCTCAAAAGACTTAAATACATCAGGATCCTGCGGAAGTGCCATTGCATGGACTTACGTAAGAATTTCCCAGGAATGTTCAAATATCAATGGGCTATTCCCCAACTTCTTGGGAACCTTCATGACTATCTCTACCTTAGATTCAGAGACTTTGCACAGTTACCAATGCTCAATAGTTGCTTTGAAACGTTAGACTTAGATTAAAACCTGGGAAGCAACATCACTGACCTCCTCATCACCCCCACTCATTCACAACTAATCCCTTGAGCCCTCAACTAATCCCAAACATGGCTCAACTACCCCTCCCACTGCCTGCCCCTTTGACCACCTGACTACCCCATCAATGCGGTTACTCATTGGCCATCTGACTGATCTACCTCCTGGCTGGAGGACCCAATTACCTTTTTAATATCTCACCCACCTACCCATCTCAGCTCTTATCCATTTCCACTTTCTCAGCTTACTCCTTACACCTTACTGATCTTAACCACCTCACTTGCAACTCACTTACTTACCTCACCCATCTACCCATTTATTTCCCTCAACCTCACCCAGTGACCCATCCCAGTTCCTATTATATACCTGCCTTACCCCAATGCCTATCCACATACCCACCTCCCTCAGCTATCCATACCTACTCACCTACCACTTAATTCATTCACTCATATTATTAACACTTAAAGGCTAGACCATTAAACTTACCATTTGATGGTCAATGCCAGTGAAAGGTGTCTTATTCTGTCCTCCCTTTACATAATGCCACTTTGACAGAAGTTCCTAATGGATACTGTGCTGCACATTGCTGTGAAAGGCTGCTTTGGAAGTGTTGGGTAGAAATCTATAGGTAGTGCCGAGTCACAGCAATGTACAAATGAAATGGCAATCCAAGAATCATCGCCACTTCTTGTAAAATCTGGGTCAGTGTCTTTTGTCCTAAGTGGGTCCTTGACATCCTTTGTTGCTGATGACGTGTCTGATAATGTGCAGAGTACAGTAGCAATGGCTGAACCAAAGTTTTGCCCACAATTCTTATTATCATGCTGCCCACAGAATTATGCATAATAACTTCTAAATGATTCATCTGTGAACAGATTTTTATTATCGTTATTAACATTTTGGTTGTGCTCTGTCAGCTGCAGTGCTGGCATCTCAATGTTTCAGCACAGTTTCATGTTGAATTCCAAGCATGATTAAACACTGCCAGTGGGTTTGTCACTGAGCATCTGGGGCAAATATCTCCTCGTGACATTGTTGATTTTGAGATGGTGACTCAGCTCTTTTGCATTGAAAGGCCCTGCAGCAAATTCTAGGATGTAGAAAACAGTGAAGTTTACAGCATTCACAGTTATAAAAGGGTCATTTGAGTAGCAACTACTGCTATCTGCCAATGTACAGGTAACTTGCTCTTGCAGACACCCCATTCTTTCACAGGCTGTAGTGGTGCATTCTTGGATAATTGGCTCTGCACTGAACTAAATGTGATGGGTTACTTCCCACATTTTCCTCAAGAAAAATGGCAGAAAACATTTTGGCCAATACCTTCAGGAATAAGTGAGCTTTTAATACATGATATTTAGAAGAACATCTCTGGTATTGAAAATTTATATTTATCCACATAGGATCTCTTTTCACCAAGAAAAGTAATGGCTTTGGAGATTTAGATATTAATTCTTATCCCACCCATTTGTTTACCTCAACTCACCCACCTTCCTATTCCAGTTTCTACAATGTACCCACCTTACCTCCAATGCCTACCCATTTACCCACCTCACTCTGTTACCTTCTGGGTATTCTGTTTTGAATCTTTACTTTGATATACATACAATATTGATCTCAATGGATGTTTCCAAATGTATACTTCCTAATTTAACAACATTTATGTAGGTGTTCATTGTTGAGACAGGTAGCTTGAATTGGCAAACTTCTTACTTCAGGAGAAAGTGCCCTGAGTGGCATGATTGTCATTCTTAGGGGGTGGTCATGGGATAGATTGGGTTCTAGGCACCCTTGTAGAGATTGGCAAAGTGCCAATGTGGACTGGTTAAATACCCCGTCTTTTTTCTCTAGGTCTTTACCCTACCTGTTTCATTTAATAGTAGACCGGGCAGACCTCACCTACTGACCTTTCACATGGTCCCACCCCGCCCCCACTGTCACTGCAAAGATTTTGCAAAATTTGCTAGGTGATTGGTAACATTTTTCTATTATTGATTTCAAAATCTGGGCTAATATAATTAAAAATAGTAGATAGCAAATATTGTATTGTTCATGTTCAATATTTGTCCTTCCTCACCCTGTGTCAATCTAAGAACAACTTGCCATTCAGCAGATAGTGAATGAAAAATTGGCATCCCTTGTGTTTGTCCCAACATTTACAGTCATACAGCAGGGGAACAGGTCCTTTGGTTCAACTTGACTTCACCATCCAGACATCTCAATCCGACCTAGTCCCATTTGGCAGCATTTGGCCCATTTCCCTCTAAGCCCTTCCTGTTCATATATACATCCCAATGCATTTTAAACGTAATTGTACCAGCCTCCACCACTTACTCTGGCAGCTCGTTCCATATACGTATATCGTCAGCGTGAAAATGTTACCTCTCAAGATCCTTTTAAATCTTTCTCCTCTCACCTTAAACCTATTCCCTGAAGTTTTGGACTCTACCACCAAAGGAAAAAGACCTTGGTTATCCATCCTATCCATACCCTTCATAATTTTATAAACTTCTACAAGATCATCCCTCATTCTCCAACACTCCAGAGAAAAAAGCCCCGACCAAAACAGCATCCCCCTACAACTCAAACCCAGTCCTGACAATATCTTTGTAAAGTCAATGTTGCGTGGAACTGGAGGAACTTAGCAGGTCAGACAGCATCAGAGGAGCAGGAAAGTCCTGATGAAGGGTCCTGACCTGAAACATCAACTTAACTGCTCCTCTCGTGCTGTCTGGCATGTAGTGTTCTTCCAGCTCTACATTGTATTGACTTTGACTCCAGCATCTGCAGTGTTGCTTTCCCCAGAAATCCTTGTAAATATTTTCTGCACCCTCTCAGGTTTAACAACATGCTTCCTGTAGAATTTTATGTAGTTTTCAAAATGTGGCATCACAAATGTCTTGTACAGCCAAAACATGTCATGCCAACACCTGCACTTAATGTTCCTACAAAGAAAGCAAGTGTATCAAAAGCCATCTTAACCACCCTATCTATATAAGATTCCACTTTCAAGGAGCCATGCATTGACAGCCCTGGTCTCTTTGTTCAGCAATACTTCCCAGGGCCCTACCATTAACTGTACAGGTCCTGCCCTGGTTTACCTTGCTAAAGTGCAACATTTCACATTTATCTAAATTAAACTCCACCTTCCATTCCTCGGCCCATTGGCCTATCTGATAAAGATCCTTGTTTTGCCATTATTTGAGCACTGATATTCCAAACTGCCCTGACTGGTCAGGGGCAGAGTCTGAACATGTCAGGGAAGGAACAAATGGCACTGTGAATCTGTGACAGAGACCTGGAGGCTCTGGTGGAGGTTCCCCCTTCTTCAGAGACGGGCAGATGAGGACTCACCACCTGACCGTACCAACGTGGTCAGATTTTGATACCCATGTTGATGCCAACTCTGATATAGAGAGGAACAGCTGGAAGTGCAGAAAGAAGATGAATGACCTTCTCCACTTGTCAAGATAAGTGCCATGTTTTTCTATTCGGCACCTTGCACTCACTCTATCTCTGCTACAGCATCATTTCCCACAAAGGCTCATCCTCTGCCACTCTCATGATTGCCTGCTGTATCTTCCCTCATTTGTTCTAGTTCCACCCGAATCTCCCACATCACTGACCCTGCATGAACTCTGTGTCATCTCCTCTGTGCATCAACACATCTCACCGACTTTGCCCCATAGTCACCAGAATTAACAGCTGTACCCCACACAGTCATTGGCTCCTTTTGCTCATTACAGGAGAAGGCAGACCATAACAGGACAGAGAAAGCCAGTATACATGGAGAGTCCTTGACATCTGGATCCTCATTCTCTACAAGGAGAAATCCTGGCTCTCACGAGAGAAAACCAGGACCATTACTGCAGGGGAGTGGAAACATCATAGACGTATCATTCTTCATTCCAATGCAACCTTCACATTAACCTCATGGTTACTCTCAGTCTTTGCCCACCACTTCTAACAACTGGTTGCAACACATTCACTCTCTCTTTTGTCCTACAAGTTGCAGCAGCCTGCCCTTGAACTCTGTATAGAAATGATCATCTCCATCAGAAGCACCATTCTCAAATACTGGGAATGAGAACAAGCAGGTCTCTCCTCCTGCAGCTCCAACCAGTTCAGATACTGACACCTCAGGGACATACAGAAATGATGCACAAGGACAGCATGGTCAAACAGTCTGGTGAGCACCTCACCACCACGTCTCCACAGCTGGGCCAGGAAGAAAGGGCCCAGGTGGCTGTTATTCAGAAGATGGAGACTGCTGGAGACAAGGCATTTGCTTGGGGCAGATGGGTCAGGACACTGAGGTGTTGACAACAGGGGACTTAACACATCTCGCCAACCATTTTAGCCCTAAATGCCTCAGAGCAGCCTGTGTGGAGCCAATGGACTGACTCTGACCTATGCCTTGGAGTGATATCGGAGGCTGATCCTCACTTACAATGCCAGGACCCCTGAATGTTGGTTGCCTCCATGACCTTCAGTGAGGACTACTCCCCCAAGACTTTGAGACATGGCTACACAGTCACAATAAGATTGATGTAGCACATTGCTGTAGAGCAAAATATACATCCCCTAGAGAGAGATCTGCAAGGTGCTCATTTTTGTGATTGTGCTAATTGGCTCAGCAAGGCATGGCAAGGCAAAGGAGAGCAGGGCCGAGGAAGGATGTTTTGTGCATGCAGGTAGATGTCAAGAGAGTGAGTGCCAAGAAAGCAAGCAAGCATCCCTGAGATGCAGCCTAGTTGACCATCCCTGTGTGCAGTGTCCCAGCTACATACCTTGCTGGATGGCTCTGCTCTGTAATGCAAGTCTGTGCTTCCAGAGTGCATTTCCTGTTAATAATAGGAATTCTAGGATAGTTGTGATGGTTCGACTGACGCTGGATCCTAATGTCTGTGGAGCAGGGATGTATATGGCTGGTGCCTATTGATTACGCCGGTGGCTGTGATTTGCTTGTAATCAACAGGGAGGTTATTTGGAACAACGGGTGAGTAGAATACACCATGTAGACACCATGATAAGACAGAGTAGAACTGGAAGAACACAGCTGGCCAGGCAGCATCAGAGGAGCAGGAAAGTTGATGTTTCTGGTCAGGACCCTGCTTCAGACTACAGTTTGTTTGTCAAATCTAACTTGTTTGGTGAGTTTGCTAAAAGTGGAGGTTGAATATTAGTGAGGTGGGTTGTGATGTTAACAAGGCATTTATCAAGTGCTAAACTTGGTCAATCTACATCTTGATATTGCCAAGTGAGAATCTCTTACTGCCACCTATGAAAAGTATAAATGATGGAGCAAGACAGGCTCAATTTTGAGATAGGCCTCAGTGGACTTTTTCGTCCAATTCTGCCACTCCTCTCACCATAGCTTATCGCTCAGACCTCTACAGACTCCACCCACTGTTTATACATCATTTAGGTAAAAAATACCATGCATCGCAATTTGCTGGAGATTTCATAATCTTGCTACAAGTGTATTGGAACAGAAGTGAATGGACTTCTCTGCAGAGAGGTGGCATAGCCTCCATGGGTTTAATGGTGTCCTTATGTGCCATATTGACTCTTTGACATTTGGAAACAGTGGCATCATCTGTGTATCTTCTTCACTAAAAAGGATTAAAACCTTAAGAGAAATATTAAAGGAATAATGGAGAAAGGTGGTTTTCCAGCAGTTTGTTTGTAAATTGGTCAAATGAAGTACAGAAATGGAGTTAAAAAGAGAGAAAGAAAGGTTGCACTAAGAGACAGAGTAAGAAAGACAGAAAGGATAAATTAGAAACAAAATTAAAAATTAAAAGTTTAAAATTCTGTGGAAACTTGTTACTTGGAGGAATGGAACACAACAATTTAAATTAGTCCCTTTTTGAATCAGAGAGTTTGATTGGTATCACATGAGCAACAAGCATGCTGCTATCTGGATGTTTGTGCACTTAATTACTGGGCATATCACTCTCCATTGAATATATTAGAAACAAATGATAGAATGATAGAATCAACAAGCTCTAGGGAATTCAGAACTTATGGTCTGTCACTTAATCCCCTAAAATCCATCTGATTTGTACATCAATAACTGTGTACATCACTAATATGGAATTTTTTTTCAGAAGGACTTGGTTTAATATCAGTTGCATACCCTAATAGTGCACAGAGTCCCACACTTTACCAAAGGAAAGTGCAGAGTTCTACCACCAGAAAATTCGATCAGAATACACCTCCAAGACATTTTAATAGCCTTTTTTTAGTAATGTTGTACGTTAAATAAGTCACAGGCAGTGCTGCCTACTCATTGTCTAATTCATCAGTATTTAACTCAGTTGCCCCTGCTTTTTTCAAAGGAGCTTCGACAACAAGATAATGTTTTTACTCAGTCTAGAATATTCTATGATTGGAACCAAAGTTAATATTCTTGGGCAATGTGGGTGCTAATGATATATTGGTGCCTGCCAATCATAAATACTGCCAGGGCTGTAGTGCTCAGCTGCCACCATTAGCTTATAGCTTGTAGAAAGAACCAAACACCCTTAAATATGAGTCTGAATTCTAATTTCTGCATTTCTAAATTGCAATGTAAATTCCATAACAGTGCAGTTGGCTTAATAGATAGCACCAGTCATTATCTGTGACAACACCTGTCACTCTACTTACATGAAATTAGAAGACTCGGCATCCCAAGGCTGAATAGATCTGGGTTGAGAAAATTTGCATAAATACAAACCAATCTGCATCAATTCAGACTCAGAAACTCCTTCCGAGTTTATCCTTGGCAGCTTGCAAGATTTAAATGCCAGGCACAGTCTATGAAGTTACCACAATTTGTGCCACATATTATACTTATCTGAATGTCACTTCTTTAAATTCAATTATTCAAATAACTCATTTTTTTATCCTCCATGTTATGCGATGAAATTTGTTACAATTGCTCACAACTCACCTCAACTTTCAGTTGCTAAAGAATTCTACTAACAAACGTTTTTCAGTGTGTTGGTGCTTGGAGCAACTAAACTTAGAGAGTAATCACTTCTGAATAATTTAATGGCAAAATGTTTTGCCTCATATGTCATAAGTATGCATCACAAGCCTCATAATCAGTTGGCTTTAACTGAATGAATTTACTGGGTTCTTTTCTAGGCCAATACATATTATATGGTGGGGGGACAAGGTTTCAAATCTTCATCCCATAAAAGGGGCACATCACTGGTCTGAGAGACTTGGTGAAAAGGTACATCATGAATTTGCTTAGGGTTTTCACCTCATCAGCAGTTGCAAGTTTGGAAAATGATTAGCAGGCATCCCATGTAGAAGTATGAATAAGGATCTCACTGTAGTGACTGCAGTTGATGAGGAGAATCCTTAAAGCAATGGCCAATTATGAAATGACTTCTGTCAAATGTTACAAAAATCTGTAAATTCATAATGTCTGAATTAAGTCATTCCTGAATAGGTATACAATAGAATAGAATTACAAAAAAACTTGTTGTTGGATTAACTAGTGATCCATTAGTTAGGGAACTCAGTCATCTCTACATATAAACAAAAGCAAGATTGATTTTTGCATACAACTGAGAGCCTGCAATCTGTTGGGTTACCTATGGAAGAATAATAATGGCCAATTGTAAAATATTCTCCGTCTCATTTCTCTGTTATACAAAGACAATAAAGAATGAACACCAATGATAATATTGAATAAAGGGGCCAAGGAGAATATTATGAATCTGTAAAAAAAATTTGGTGACACTTGTGTCCACGTAAGTCTACTTATTGGAGATGCACTGCAAGGCAGCTGCAGTGTGTTATCTGCAGTACACAATGAGATTAACTGTTATAAACTGTTTAAGTTGCTTTGTAATAAATTTACTGCTCTTGCCTACGGCAATATAAACAACACAAATGTAGATGAAATACTCAGGTCCAAACACAGTTCTAGGCATATGTAAATTCTTACCAATCTCAGAATACTGGCTGAAAAATTCAGTTGGTTATTGAAAAATGATCTGTCTGGTTCCATTAGTAACCTAGATATATGTATAATTTACAATCACTGACATAACAACTGAAGAGTTTGAGTACTTTCAAGCTGAGATAAAACAGCTGATAGATTTGTATAAATCCCAAGGCAAAGAGGTAGAATGTAATAAAGATGAACAATGCAAAGACAATAGTTTATATCTCTTTTCTAAAATAATGTAAAATTAGAACTTGGTTGCTCCATTGTCTCCACAAACCCTATGAAAAGTTATGATGCGGAGGTGCCATTGTAGGACTGGGGTGGACAAAGTCAGAAGTCACACGACACTAAGTTATAATCCAACAGGTTTATTTGAAATCACAAGCTTTCGGAATGTTGTTCCTCTATCAGGTGAAGTGCCCCGACGAAGGAGCAATTCTCTGAAACCTTGTAATTTCAAATAAACCGGTTGGACTATAACTTAGTGTCATGTGATTTCTGCTGATGCAGTTACATCCCTCGAGTATATAGGTCTGTCTTCTTTAGACAGGATTACAAAAATAGTATCCGCAAGTTTATGCTTACCATTGATGACTGTACAAATGTATGGTTTTGGTAAAAGATTAAGGAATGTAATAAATTTTAGTGAAAGATTAGTTTTTCATGATCCAGCCGTGCAAAATTGAGGAAATCTAACGTTTTGAGTTTACAAGTAGGCATTTAAAGTACAGATCTTGAGTGTCACCAACAAAAGACACATTTTAGAGTGCATGAAAGCCATCCTACTGAATAATGACTAACGCAATCAGATCATTTCTTGACATATACCCTGCAGAATCAAGAATGGAGCCAAAGCCATCACATTTGGCCTTGAGAAGTGCCTAACCTACTTTAGACTATATCTCAGAGATTTGAGCCGCAGTAATTTAATGCTTCTAGCATGCAGTAGCACTATGAGTGGTGTTCACCACGAACTGGAAGCTGTCATCAAGTGAAAATATCCTTCTACCTCTCACACAATTAAAAAAATCCGGTGTATAAATTTCATTGCTGGTCTGCTAGGTATGTAGGCCTTATGTTCCAAATACTGGCAAGATTGTACAAATCAAGAGAATGTGTGAGTGATAATGGGAACTGCAGATGCTGGAGAATCCAAGATAATAAAATGTGAGGCTGGATGAACACAGCAGGCCCAGCAGCATCTCAGGAGCACAAAAGCTGACGTTTCATCAGAGAGGAGGATGGGGTGAGGGTTCTGGAATAAATAGGGAGAGAGGGGGAGGTGGACCGAAGATGGAGAGAAAAGAAGATAGGTGGAGAGGAGAGTATAGGTGGGGAGGTAGGGAGGGGATAGGTCAGTCCAGGGAAGACGGGCAGGTCAAGGAGGTGGGATGAGGTTAGTAGGTAGGAGATGGAGGTGCGGCTTGGGGTGGGAGGAAGGAATGGGTGAGAGGAAGAACAGGTTAGGGAGGCAGAGACAGGTTGGACTGGTTTTGGGATGCAGTGGGTGGAGGGGAAGAGCTGGGCTGGTTGTGTGGTGCAGTGGGGGGAGGGGACGAACTGGGCAGGTTTTGGGATGCGGTGGGGGAAGGGGAGATTTTGAAGCTGGTGAAGTCCACATTGATACCATTGGGCTGCAGGGTTCCCAAGCGGAATATGAGTTGCTGTTCCTGCAACCTTCGGGTGGCATTATTGTGGCAGTGCAGGAGGCCCATGATGGACATGTCGTCTGAGGAAGGGAGACGAGGACCCGTGGGCACAGCCTTAAAATTAGAGGGGGCAAATTTAAAACTGAAATGAGACGACATTTCTTCAGCCAGAGAGCGGTGGTCTTGTGGAATTCATTGCCATGGAGTGCAGTGGAGGCCGGGACGTTGGATGCCTTCAAGGCAGAGATCGACAAATTCTTGGTCTCAGAAGGAATCAAAGGCTACGGAGAGAGTGCAGGCAAGTGGAGTTGAAATGCCCATCAGCCATGATTTAAATGGCAGAGTGGACTTGATGTGCCGAATGGCCTTACTTCCACTCCTATATCTTGTGGTCTTATGGTTTAATCAAGATAAGCAAAGTACTAGCCACACCCAACCAGTTGGTGCTTGCAAAACTCCAAAATCAATGTCCAGCCTTAGATGTGATTCCAGAATTAGACAATATTTTCCACATATTCCTCAACATTCAACAATTATTTGGTTAAAATTTAGGTTGTTTTTTGGGATAATAGAATGGTGTACAAGCTGCACTGGAAGTTACATTTATGAATATACTGTGCAGTGAATATACTTTGCAGAAAGAACATATGCACGGACTATGAGATAATAAAGTGTGGAGCTGGATGAACACAGCAGGCCAACAGGTGAAGTCCACATTGATACCATTGGGCTGCAGGGTTCCCAAGCGGAATATGAGTTGCTGTTCCTGCAACTTTCAGGTGGCATCATTGTGGCACTGCAGGAGGCCCATGATGGACATGTCATCTAAAGAATGGGAGGGGGAGTGGAAATGGTTTGCGACTGGGAGGTGCAGTTGTTTATTGCGAACTGAGCGGAGGTGTTCTGCAAAGCGGTCCCCAAGCCTCCGCTTGGTTTCCCCAATGTAGAGGAAGCCGCACCGGGTACAGTGGATACAATATACCACATTGGCAGATAAGCAGGTGAACCTCTGTTTAATATGGAAGGTCATCTTGGGGCTTGGGATGGGGGTGAGGGAGGAGGTGTGGGGGCAAGTGTAGCACTTCCTGTGGTTTCAGTGGAAGGTGCCGGGTGCGGTGGGGTTGGAGGGGAGTGTGGAGCGAACAAGGGAGTCATGGAGAGAGTGGTCTCTCCGGAAGGCAGACAAAGGTGGGGATGGAAAAATATCTTGGGTGGTGGGGTCGGATTGTAGATGGCGGAAGTGTCGGAGGATGATGCGTTGTATCCGAAGGTTGGTGGGGTGGTATGAGAGAATGAGGGGGATCCACTTGGGGTAGTTGTGGCGGGGGCGGGGTGTGAGGGATGTGTTGCGGGAAATGCGGGAGACGCGGTCAGGGGCATTCTCGACCACTGCGGGGGGTAAGTTGCGGTCCTTGAAGAACGTGGACATCTGGGATGTGCGGGAGTAGAATGCCTCATCGTGGGAGCAGATGCGGCGGAGGCGGAGGAATTGGGAATAGGGGATGGAATTTTTGCAGGAGGGTGGGGGGGAGGAGGTGTATTCTAGGTAGCGGTGGGAGTCTGTGGGCTTGAAATGGACATCAGTTTCTAGCTGGTTACCTGAGATGGAGACTGAGAGGTCCAGGAAGGTGAGGGATGTGTTGGAGATGGCCCAGGTGAACTTGAGGTTGGGGTGGAAGGTGTTGGTGAAGTGGATGAACTGTTCGAGCTCCTCTGGGGAGCAAGAGGCAACGCCGATACAGTCATCAATGTAACGGAGGAAGAGGTGGGGTTTGAGGCCTGTGTAGGTGTGGAAGAGGGACTGTTCCATGTGACCTACAAAGAGGCAGGCATAGCTTGGGCCCATGCGGGTACCCATGGCCACCCACTTTGTCTGTAGGAAGTGGGAGGAATTGAAAGAGAAGTTGTTGAGGGTGAGGACGAGTTCGGCTGGGTGGATGAGGGTGTTGGTGGAAGGGGACTGGTCGGGCCTGCGGGACAGGAAGAAGCGGTGGGCCTTGAGGCCATCTGCATGAGGAATGCAAGTGTATAGGGACCGGACGTCCATGGTGAAAATGAGGTGTTGGGGGCCAGGGAATTGGAAGTTCTGGAGGAGGTGGAGGGCATGGGTGGTGTCACGGATGTAGGTAGGGAGTTCCTGGACCAAAGGGGAGAAAATGGAATCCAGATAGGTGGAGATGAGTTCAGTGGGGCAGGAACAGGCTGAGACAATAAGTCGACCAGGACAGGCAGGTTTGTGGATTTTGGGAAGGAGATAGAAACGGGCCAATGTGGTTGGGAAACAATAAGGTTGGAGACTGTGGGTGAGAGGTCCCCTGAGGTGATGAGGTCATGGATGGTATTGGAGATGATGGTTTGGTGCTCGGGGTAGGGGGGGGTCATGATCAAAGGGGCCGTAGTAGGAGGTGTCAGAGAGTTGGTGTTTGGCCTCGGCGATGTAGAGGTCAGTGCACCATCCTACCACTGCGTCTCCCTTGTCTGCGGGTTTGATGGTGAGGTTGGGTTTGGAGCGGAGGGCTGCCCATTCTGCTGGGGAGAGGTTCGAGTGGGTGAGAGGGGTGGAGAGGTTGAGGTGGTTAATGTCTCGACAGCAGTTGGAGATGAAGAGGTCGAGGGAGGGTAGGAGGCCCGGGGGTGGTGTCCAAGAAGAGGACGTGTGTTGGAGGTGGGTGAAGGGGTCAGTGGGAGGGAGGGTTAGGCTCCCGGTTAAAGTAGTAAGCGTAGAGGCAAAGCCGGCAGAGAAACTAACACAACAAAGTGACAGACTGCCATTTTCTTGTTAATTTTTCAAGACAATGCCTTGTGCAATCAGAATCAAGCTGCTTTGTTTCAATAAATAAAGTTTGGTGGTTAACTGTCAGTCATCAGGAACTAGTTCATGTCCCTTGGCAACAACTCTACCAAGCACAGTCCACTTGCCAACCAATCAGTACTGTCCTCTCATACAGTGCAAGTGTTACTTTCCTTTTAGTTAGGTATTTCTTGCAAATTGTCCTGATTAGTAAAAATGTTTTGACAAAATGTACCTTATTCCACCTGTATTCAGCTTTAAGTTTACCTTTGTATTTTATTTACAATTAGGCGTTCTGACCCTTTTTTAAATTAAAACCACACAAGAATCCTCCATTGTTTCTTGAAATCCCCAGAACAGCTTTTACAATGACACAAGGTTGTTTCTCTGTCAATAAAATAGCTGGTTCAGGATTTGATTTTGATAACCTGGGGCTATTTTAAGAGAAGATGGCATTTCAAACTAAACTATTCACATTGTGAAAGAAAATATACAACTTCAACTTGCCTGGTATTTTCTTGCATTGATCATAGCATAGAGATATTGAAGAATAATACAATCCAATGTTAACCAATAATGTTTGTAGATTTCATGAAGGTTAAATCAGCTAAGTTCAGTTCAATCCATTACTGATGAATAATGACCACTCATAATTCAACACTATTTGATCAGATATTATTTAATAGTGCTTAATTAGATATTTTTAAAGAAGATTATCTCCTTGGGTTTTAGGGTCACTTAAAGTAGGTGGAAGTTACTGTCATTATTAAATTAAACCTTGACTCCCAATTAAATAGGGGAAAGGTTTAAAAGGGACTAAGGGACAACATTTTCATGCAGAGGGTGGAATGTGCTGCCAAAGTAAATGGTGGAAGCTGGTATAATTACAAAATTAAAAAGGAATATTAAGTGCATTAACAGGTTTAGAAAGCTATACAAAGAAAACAATCCAGATTGATCAATATTCAAGGACATGGCTATAATAATTAATAGTAATCCATTGTTAAAATTAAATGTAACCTTTCACCACAATTTTACCAACTAATATCGTGGAATACAGATCAATTGCTCTGTCAAGCCTGATGGAAAACCAAAATATGAGCGTATATAACTTAATTTCACTGTTTTTTTCTATTTTCTTTGGAGATCTATTATATTGTTTGACATTTATGTGTGTTTATGTAATTATTTTAGACAAGATCATGCGATAATGTGGAAAGTCACTGATAGAAATAAGAGGTTGTTGGGGGCACCAATTGAGGGCCAGGACAAAAAAACATTTTATTACAATTCCTACATTTTTCCAATATGCCTCTGAATTGGTCCATTCTACTCTTTGAAAATGTGTATAAGACGTGCCTGCAATTTCTATCCTTCATAGCTGAGCCAGTTTTCTCCCTATTTCCTTGATTTTCAACACCTGCTTATTGCAAAAAGACCTCATTATTCTTCTTTTGACAGTACGTGTGTTAAGTTATTCATTGATTATATCCACTGGTGTTGGCCTATTTATTATTCCCATGTTACATTAACAGTTTTTGAATAGTACCAACACCATCTGTGCTGAGGAGCGAGCAAAGTGTCTAGTTATATTGCTATTTTCTTGGCAGTGATGGGGAGTTGCTGTCAAGTCTGCGTTACAGGTTTTCTGACTGAAGAAATAACAAATGGAAAATTACGGGATTTGTACAAAGGAGTTGCTGATCTGAAATTTTACATCTGAAGTTTTACACCTCGCTGGTAAGTTGAAAATCCATCTGAAAAATGTATGTGTCTCTGGAGGCAGTCAAGGCAGGTGAACAGTGAATTTGCTCAAGGTGTTTATGTGGAGCCTAAACAATAGACAAACATCCCAGCCCATGCGTAGATATTGACAGAACTTTTCACAAGAATTGCAAATCCACAATGTGGAATACATATGAACACACAAATTGAAGCAGACCAGTCACTGTATCAAACCATTTCATAATATCATGGCTGATCTGACTGTGACCTCAACTCCATAATAGCACCTGCCCCTATAAGAGAAATGGAAATCCTTAATTTTTGAATAAATATTGGGGGAGAAAAGGAGTTTTGGCAAAATGAGAATCAAAGAAGAGAAACCTAAAGCAAAACTTATTCCATCTAAAGTAATTTGCAAAACAAATAAAACATATATTGAATGCAACTGAGACATAAAAGGCTTTGGGAGGGAGAAAATAGGCTACTTGCAGCTCCAGTAAGTTTTGTAAAGTGGGGTTAAACTAAAATCTAAATAATATATCTGTGATGCCTGTATTTACACACTTACTTTATTTTGTTGATTACAGACTATCAGACAGTTCCT
Source organism: Stegostoma tigrinum (assembly GCF_030684315.1). Taxonomy (NCBI): domain Eukaryota; kingdom Metazoa; phylum Chordata; class Chondrichthyes; order Orectolobiformes; family Stegostomatidae; genus Stegostoma; species Stegostoma tigrinum. The sequence continues at coordinate 33,561,444 of NC_081375.1, forward strand.
TTAAGCTTACATCATAGAAAACCCAAACTAGAAGAAAAGTTTTCAAAAAAGACTCCTTGATCACACATGAGTATAAAGTTGAACATTTGTTTCAAGCATGAAGACTGCAAGTTGATTCTTCTTAACCATTTGGCTAGTAGTACAGGTAGTTCTGCCTCGTAGTTAATATGTAATTCCTGCCTGCCGTGTTGGAAGCTGAGAAGATCATTTGGCACCTGGAAAGGAAGGACTCTATGCACAAATTACAAAAGCAGTCTTTTTGGTAACAAACATGAATAAAGTGAATTAAAAAGAAGATACAATGATACCATCTTCATGATGAAGTAGCCAGCACAAAAACTAGCAAAATACATTTTGCCAAGATACATAATACATTTGGGTGGCACATTGGCTCAGTGGTTAACACTGCTACCTCACAGCACCAGGGACCCGGGTTCAATTCCAGCTTTGGGCGACTATCTGTGTGGAGTTTGCACATTCTCCTAGTGCCTATGTGGGTTTCCTCTGGGTGTTCTGGTTTCCTCTCACAGTGCAAAGATGCACAGGGTAGATGGGATTGGCCTTGCTAAATTGCCCATAGTGCTCAGGGATGTTAAGATTAGGTGGGGTATACAAGGGAAATGCAGGGTAGGGGAATGGGTCTGGGTGGGACTCCCTTCGGAGGGGGGTGTAGACTTGATGGGCTGAATGCCCTGTTTCCACACTCTAGGGATTCAATGATAATAGCTCTTTGATATGCAAAAAGAGAAATGAGATGGGATACTGCTGATAATAAGGAATGGGTCAGTGAATTTCTGCTAGATGGTCTTCAGTTGAAACTACAGGATATAGAATATGTTTGGGTGGAGCTAAGAAACAGCAAAGGGCAGAAAACATTTTGGTGAGTGATAATGGGAACTGCAGATGCTGGAGAATCCAAGATAATGAAATGTGAGGCTGGATGAACACAGCAGGCCCAGCAGCATCTCAGGAGCACAAAAGCTGACGTTTCGGGGAAGGGTCTAGGCCCGAAACGTCAGTTTTTGTGCTCCTGAGATGCTGCGGAAAACATTTTGGGATAGGTTTATAGGTTGCTAAACAGAGGTACAGTAGGACATGTTATAAATCAAGAAATTAGACATGGGTATAGTGAGTGGAATGCAGTAATCATAGGTGACTTCAGTCTAGGCTGGGTAATTCAAGGAGTACCAATGCTGTGGAGGAAAATAAATTTGGAATGCCTTTGAGATAGATTTCTGGAGTGATATATTGAGGAACTAACAATGGCATTAAGCAATGATAAAGGGCTAATTAATAATTTTGTTGTAAAATGACCTTTAATGAATAGTGACTATAAAATGATAGAATTTTCCATTAAGTTTGACAAAGATGCAGTTCACTTTGAAAGTGGCACATAAAGCTAAACAAGGGTAATTAACAAGGTATAAGGAAGAAATTTTCTGTGGTGGACTGAAAAAAAAACATTAAAAGTTTTCGTTGTAGACAGGTAAAGGTTAGTTTAAAATAATTAATACTTTGCTTTCAGAGAGCTTAAATCATTTGAGGCCAAAGTAATCAACAGGAAAATCCAGAGAGCCATGACTCTGAAGGGAAGTTAAAGATACTATTAGATTAAAGGAAGATACTTGTGATGTTGCCAAAAGAAATATATGCTTGGGTATTGGGAAGATTACGGAATTTAGCAAAGGAGAACAAAGAAATTGATCAAGAAAGAGAATAGAATATGAATGCAAAATAGTAATAAACATGAAAAACACTTTGTAAAGTTTTCGCAGGTATGTAAAAAGGAAAAGATTAGTAGACAAATGTGGATCCATTGCAAGTGGAGACAAGAATTTATATGAAATAAAGGAACAGTAGAGGATTTAAATATGTATTTTGCGTCTGTCTTTACAAAGGAAGGCATAAGACGTTTTGCTGAAATAAAGAAGATCCAAGGGCCTAGTGAAAGTGTGGAACTGAAAGTTGATGTGATTACTTGATATTTAGAAAATAACTGTCTTAATGGATAGAGTTAAGAATCAATTGATGAACAAAAAGTCACATTTTACAAACCTGCAGGATTTTTTGGAGGCTGTTACTGGCAGACACAAAGGGTATGCATGTGGTACATTTAGATTTTCATTTGGCTTTAGGTAAAGGCACAGACAAGAGATTAATAATAAAAGTAAAGCATATGGAATTGGGGCAACACACCAGCATGGATTGAGCTTTGTTAACAGGAACAAACAAAGACTCAGGATAAATATGTCATTCTCAGGCTGTGAGGCTGTGACCAGTGATGTATTCTAAGGAATAGTGATTGGGCCTCATGTTACATGTCTCTATCAAAGATTTGGATGGGGGTTGCGGTGCAATTTTAATGTTTCTAAATTTGCAGGTGATACTAAATTTAGTGGGAATGTGAATTATGAAGAGGACACAAAGAGGGGACTAAGGACAGGGTAAGTGAGTGGCCAAGAACATGGTATATGGAATACAATATGGGCAATTGTGTGCTTATCCACTTTGGTAGGAAGAACTGAAGAACAGAGTATTTCTTAAATAGTATGAGATTGGAAAGTGATGTTGTTCAACAGGACCAAGGTGTTCTTGTTCAAAAGTCACTGAAAGTTTGCATGCTGATATAACATGTTTGGTAGGCAAACGCCCTGTTAGCCTTTAGTCTGGAGCAACTAAGTTGACATATTTCACTTGAACTACTCGCTTTTTGAAATGTTCTTACTTCAGCAGAGTGTGTATTTGTTAAGAATCACAAATTCTTGTTTTTTACATGTATAGTGGTTCCAAAAACTGTACTCTTCCGCTCAACTAAGTCTTACTTCAGAGATAATGGGAACTGCAGATGCTGGAGAATTCCAAGATAATAAAATGTGAGGCTGGATGAACACAGCAGGCCAAGCAGCATCTCAGGAGCACAAAAGCACTCTGATGAAGGGTCTAGGCCCGAAACGTCAGCTTTTGTGCTCCTGAGATGCTGCTTGGCCTGCTGTGTTCATCCAGCCTCACATTTTATTATCTAAGTCTTACTTCAGTTTTATAGAACACTGGTGAAACAGCACTTGGGGTATTGTGAGTAGTTCTGGCCCCCTAGCCTAAGGCACTGAGGAAGTACAGCAGAGGCTTGCCACACTGATTCATGGGATGGTGAGACTGCCTATGGTGAGAGATTCAGGAAGTGGTGAATCTTTGGGATTCTCTACCCCAGAGGGCTGTGGCAGATCAGACATTACATAAGTTCCAGGCAGAGACTGAAATATTTCTGACCGCTGATGATAAAATGAATATAGATACGGCATGGGAACATATGAAGAGACTAAATGTTCTACTTTGCTCTATAATATTGCAAGCAAAACATTGATGTTACAATCATGATTAAAGTCCAACTTCCAACATTTGGCTTCAATATGTGGAAATTCCATGGAATAAAAATGGGTTTACAAAACAGAAATGCTGATTTTAAAAAGTCTGCTGTGATCACCTAACTAGATTCAGCTAAACTCACGAAAACCATTGGTAAACAAGGATTGGTCTGAGCTAAAATTAGCATAGTTATAAAAGGGCACGGAATCTCAGATTTCCATCTCCTGATTCAGCCACACATTTCTGGAATCAGCACAGTGAGCTGGCAAATTGTTTTCCAAAGCTGAATACTCCACAGGCAGTAAGCAGTCTCAGGAATTATATAAATGGACCTTTGTTAATAGTTTCGCCTGAGAAATAGAACAGAGAACAATGAAAAATGGATTTGTAAGTAAGTAGGAAATAGAAATCACTTTCTCTGCTAGTATCTCTCTCCATCAATCTCAATCGTAGAAAACAGTGCCTGGATGAAAATCATCTTGAAACAACGACAATTTATTGAGAACTTCAAGATATTTACAGCTCTACCATTATGGATGAAACAAGACAGTGGCTAAAAAGCTGGACTTTGTGTCGTTCCATTCTATCCACACTGCCTGTATTAGACTCCCTTCTCTTGAACCTGTTTCTTTTCAAAATGTCTTACCTGGGCAGAGTGTGTATTTGTTAAGGATCACAAATTCTCATTTTTTACATGTATAGTAGTTAACAAAACTACACCCTTCGACTCAAAAAATAATCACAGCAATGACTCGCCTTTGTTTTTGATCCAGTTAATTAATTTGAATCAAAGTGAGACTAATGTGAGTAAAAAGAAAATAAGCTGTCAGAGCTGACTGAAAGAGGGTTAACTAAAAGGGTAGCAGTGATGCCTGCTCACCAGTGATGCCATGTTCTTCTTGCAGGAGAACTGAACTGCAGGTAACACCTTAATGAGAGAAAGCAGATCTTTTTGGGAATGGTGAGATTTAGCAGAGGGGATAGTGAAAAATGAGAGGGACCTTATTGAAAGACTAGCAGCAGAGAAGAAGATTCTTGACAGTCCAGGAGGAGCTTTGATGCATCCTTGCCCCACACAATTCATTGATAGCTATGTGTTCATCCTGACTTTAGGCTGGTCAATTCCTCTTGGGGACGGCTGCTTAGATCACTCTATGTCTGGAGTACTACTGTTTCACCCATTATTCTAACAATATTGTGTTGGAGCTCCAGAAACGGTGGAGCATCCAGATCAAAATATCTAGGTTGAGACTTTTAGCTGGAAATCTGACTGTCCATTTTGATGCTGCTCAGTAACTAGGTCAGTGAGTTAATGGGATTTAAAAAATAATTTGTGCCTCTGTCCTAAATTTCAGGATAAGTGAGATGGTAAGCAGACGAACATTGTCTTAAATCTTTACGTCCTTAGTTAAGGTTTAATCTATCAAAATGAAAATAATTGTAAACATTCTCTAAGAGGAGGATCAGCATTACAAAGACTACCTTCACTATGATTCTCACCTCGATGTTGACCACAAGTTCATTTTTTCCCTTTCTGTCTGTTTGTTCTCATTTGTCAGCCCCTCCCAGTCCCAACAGCCCCATTGCTGAGTTGATTCTCTTTCTGGTAATTGCTCCTCTGGGACTGAATTCAGATAAGTGTTTCACCAATGATATCACTCATGTGCAGGGCAACATCATTTCTCTTACTTTTAACGGAGTGCCTCTTACTGAAGCACACATGTAAGGGATCATAAATCCTTATCCTATACCAGACGCAAGCAAAATAAACCTATTTGTCTGATTTTATTTTTGTTTCACATAAAGGGACAGAGTTACTTTATGTCAAACGAATAATTTCCAAAGGGAAGATAGCCCAAGGGGTCACATAACCTATGGTGGAGAAAAATTAGCATACTGTGTGTTATAGTGAAGCAAGATTTTTCTCCTTTTTTTGTGAAATAATTCAAATGAAACAAATCTGGTTTATCTGACATTTAGATTTTAATTAGACGCCATGCTGGTCATTAGATTTATGAATATAACTACAAATTCATTAAATGCCTTGGGGCTTAAGAAAAAAGACATTATATAATAAGTTGATATATCTGCAACATTTGGCACAGGACTATGCTCCATATCATGGACAATATCAATATCAATATCAAATCAGCTCCATAAAATAGGAAACACTCCTTGCTAGAAATGTAAGGCCTGGCAAAAGAGAAAGATTAAGCTGCTAATCTCCAGATATCTGCCTGAAATTGGTAACTGAATCAACGTACGTCATATGTTAAGAATGGGTCACGACCAAAAATATTGCTGGCAGTCATCGGGCCAAAACTTTACCTTAAGGGACAGAGGATATGAAAATTTAGGGGCCAAGGATATAGAGATAAGGTTATATGCAAGACTGGCTACATGTTGAAGGCCATATTTATATCACTATGTTTAAAAGTTTCCTGCTTCATCATCAATAAACAGTGTTAGCAAGCTGTGACACGAGTGTTGTTTAGTAATGAGGGATAGGTTGTACTATATCACTGCTTCAGCACCAAGTCAGACAGATCAGATGGTCTCATTGTTGGTGATAATAAGGTGTGAAGCTGGATAAACATGTCAGGCCGAGCAGCATCTTAGGAGGAGGAAAGCTGATGTTTCAGGCCTTGACCCTTCCGAAACGTCAGCTTTCCTGCTCCTAAGATGCTCCTTGGCCTGCTATGTTCATCCAGCTCCACACCTTGTTATCTCGGATTCTCCAGCATCTGCAGTTCCTATTATCACTTACGTCTCATTGTTAGTTCAGTTAACAACTTAGAATCTATGTTTAGCCACAGTATTCCAGTTGGGGGTAATTTTAGAAATGGCCAGTCTTGCGAGAAATGATGAGCTGGTTTATCATCCTAGAGACAGGGAATGGGAGCTGGGAAATTTCCTGGCTTACCTCAAGAGGAAAATCTTGGAGGCAGGAGTTTTGTTTTGAACGAGGCATTGGAGGTGTCAGAAATCAAGTCCATCACTCTCAGAAATATTTTGAAGGCAGTGACAAGAGCTGCTGAAAAAGCTGATAAAAAGGTAATTCTTCCTTAAAAGTACCTTCGTTAACTACAACCTTTCAAAATGTCAATCATTCAATATTAAAAGCAGGAACAACAAACACGTGAACTAATTTTACCTTGTGTAACTGAATGTTTTGCAGTTGACGTAACTGATCACAGAGCAACAGCAGCCAATCAAGCAATATTTTCTTCAAGTGGTAACTGAAGTGCAGAGGCATCCTCTAAGTGGATCAGAAGTGAGCCACGAGGGTTGTCAGAGGCTGGTACATGACAGGTTTATGGGCATGGGTGTGTGTGGCAGTATTCATGGAGCATGCCCTGAGATGTCGGTGCCCAGTTCCCAAAATGGAGATTGTTCAAAGCAATTGGCTGGCCGTGCAGGGCAGCTCGGGACTGAAAGCGCTTGTTTGGATGTAGAACTATGTTTTAAAGACTTTGTGGGAGCAAGAGATACCATTGAATTCCGAGATATTTGCTGAGTAGTTCTGGGAATGGTGAATGGGAAGGTGGCGTGGGAATCGGATGGGAAAGATATCATAAGTGCAGAATAGGCCTTTAATAAGGCGAATTTGGTAAGATAGGGCTTGAAAACTAGCTAGGCCTCATGGCAATAAACCCTCCAAACAAATTGATGCAACCCAGAATTAGTCAAAAAGAATGGAAGATCCAGCTTGAATTGTCTGAAGCAATACCATTGAGAGACACAATTTTAAATGATTAAAAATGAATTTTAAAACCACACTGTTCCATTTATTTGGTACTTTGGGCTACAGAAATAAATCTCTAAGTAAATTTGAATTATATTCAATAACTTTTTAAATAAACTTGCAGTCAGAAGAACCAGTTTCATTTAAGGGATTCCTAGGGGTCCGGATACAAACACAGACAGGAAATTCCCGATGGTGAGTTCAGACCAGATTTGTCGGTTTGTCTGCTTTCTTGTATGATAACTTTTAAACTAAGCAAGTAAACATGGAAACTAAATTTACCTCATACTTTCAAAACCTTTTGTGCTGATTTGACCAATTACAGGGGAATTCCATTGAAATACAATTGAGGTGAAATTCCATGGCCTCTGTCACCTGATTTGTCAAACAGTCCTATTAGGTCCGAGCTACAGTTATGGAAGCACATACTTCCCCTCTTGGATACCTGGACATGGACAAGACAACAAGATGGAGCCAGGGCCATGCTCTCCAGGTAACAAAGACCTGCAAGCACATGTAGAATAACAAAATGTGGAGCTGGGTGAACACAGCAGGCCAAGCAGCATCTCAGGAGCACAAAAGCTGACGTTTCGGGCCTAGACCCTTCATCAGAGAGGGGGATCTAATGAAGGGTCTAGGCCTGAAACGTCAGCTTTTGTGCTCCTGCGATGCTGCTTGGCCTTCTGTGTTCATCCAGCCTCACATTTTATTATCTTGGATTCTCCAGCATCTGCAGTTCCCATTATCTCTGAGCACATGTAGAACTGTTCCTTTCAGAAGAGTAGGGCTAAAATGTGCAGCAGACAATGTTCTTTCTGTTATACAATTCTTCATAATCCATGACTGAATGAAAGGTATGTTTAATGTGGCTTAAAAGAAACAACTGTCTCACAACAGTGCCCAGTCGCAAGTGGTCTGCTGGGATAATGAGCATCCAAATCTTTTTATGAAGACAGAAATAATAAAAAGAGACACAGACAATGTAAATTAACTGACCTGATTGCGACAAGTTCTATCTGGATAAAAAAAAACAGAGCCTTAAATTACAGCTGTTCTAGAACCTAAACCAATTTAGACCAGCAGTCCATTTATGAATTTTCCTTGATACTCATGCAATTTTCAGACATCTTTCATCAGTTACATGGTTTATTCATGCTAATGAATTTTAATTTTCAAATTAAATCTTCTCCATTAAAACTTAAACAGTATTATCAGTAAATCTGCTAGGAGCCAGCTGGCACATCTGCAAACAAGTGCAGCTTTTACTGCCTGTCCACAATACATATGTACAGCATCAACTAATCATTACCAAGGTTAACAATAAATTTGAGATCAACAGCTACAAAACTGTATTTTTTTTCTCTGTGATTAGCATTGCAAACAAACTAGACTAAAGCCAGTCCAGTGTGAAATTCAAAACCTGCAGCACAGCTGCATTATTGCATTATCATGTTCTCTCCCCGTTGTCTCATATTTTTTATGCATCTAAACTGAATCATGAACTCAAAGTGCAGCCCCACCTGCTACTGCATATCCTTCAAATTTAATAAACTCCAGTTCATCTTCAATGACAAATATATTACATCACACACCAGATCTTGCTTAATCCTGTCCTCACTGTGCCCCATCTGCTCCAAGTTCATGGAAACCACAAATGTTACATTCCTAGCATTGGATTGAAGTTTCTGTATTCTATAACATCAAATCTTACAACCCCAACATAGTGCCCAATCTCAAAATAAAACTCTTTTCCTCTTGTGAATCTCTGGTGGAAGTGACATAAATTGTTTTTTAGAAATGCACAAGCAGCCTCAGGAAGAGTGACATATATTGGCAACGCACAATAACCATTAAAATGAAGCTGAGTCATAGTTTCAGATCAGCTGCAGGCCTGATAGATCGTGTAAACTGATGGCAGTACCCCTGAACATTGGCCTGACCAACTTTTGTGGCCACATGGTCTTCTTACCGCATTGCTTCTGACAAACTAGCTACAATGTGATTTAGCATTCTCAGAATTGGAAGTCATTACACAAACTAGTCCAAACAATTCTTTTGCACTTTAACATGTTAGCAACTGAACCAAACATTGACACAAATAATTATTGCCGTTATGCTAGACCTTAAATTTGCAACTTTGCCAACCAATCAAATTATACCAAATCATGGCAAACAGTCCTGGGAATGTTGGAGCCAGAGTATGATGTCTATTCACGGATTGAGGAATATTTTAGTATGTCAACCTAAATACACCTCTTACAGCGTTTTTGCAAGATGCTTGACATCTCAAGATGAGGAGTTTTTTTTAAGATGAGAGGAGAGATGTTTAAAGAAGACATGAGGGACAAATCTTTTACATGGAGGGTGGTTTAAGTGTGAAATGAACTTCCTTAGAAAGTGGTGAATGTGGGTACAATTACAATGTTTAAAAGGCATTTGGTTAAGTACATGAATAGGAAAGGCTTGGAGGGACATGGACCAGGAGCAGGCAGGTGGGATTAGTTTAGTTTGGGATCAGGTTCGGCAAAGACCAGTTGGACCAAAGGCTCTGTTTCCATGCTGTATGAATGTATGAGTTTATGAGTGAAAGTCAGGAATTGTTGTACTTTTACTGGTATTCTGAGGCAAACAATAAAAATGGTAAAGATTTTTATTTTCACAACATGACATAATTTTGTCAACGGTTGTCAATATTCCAAATCCATGTCATTGATTTTCAATACTTATACGCAGCATATTTAAAGTAATATCATTAACTATTTCAACAACAGTAAACTTGCACCTATATTTTCCTTTTAGTAAAGAAGGTCATTGTATCCTTTACTTCATATCCTTAGGTAAATCATTTCATCCCGACATAATTTTCCTTAAAGTAATGAGGGAGCTATGTTCTATATTGACAAAAGGATCTTGACTTGACACTAACTCTATTTCTCCCTCCAAAATGCTACCCAGACAACTATTTCCCTACATTTTGTGTCTTTAATATCAGATTTCAAGCATCTTCAAAATTTTGTTTTTTTTAATAAACACTAACTTTTCATTTAAGCGGAAGGTTTATAATAAATTCTGGGAATGTAAGCCTGCTTAGCTTCCAAAAAATAGTTGTCAAGTCGAAGTACAGTCACAAAGTGAACCTTACGGTTTGCCTTGGGAATAACACCTATGCAGATTAAGTTTTGTCTTTCCGATGCTAGATTGGTAGGTTTTGTGCCATTATTAAACCATAAAATGGGCTCAATGCATGCCAATATCCCACCTCATAATTACAGACAGAGATCAGCCCTGAACATTCAAAAAGATTTGAATAATTTGTTCTTATCTTAGACCCCCAATTCTGTTAACATTCTGCAATTTGTATTCCAGGCTTAATCCATCCAGCATGGCAAACAGGACCTCACATTGCACAAGGTCAAAAGATATTTCAGTATCTAAGGAGACCACCAAAGCTCTTAATCCATCAATCTCACGATGCTGAATTTCTTGACGAATTCACACATCATTTTGAAAAATATAAATCCTGTTTGATCAGATTTAATCAATGTGGGACGTATTCCCTCAAGACTAGTTGCTAATATCTTTGCAAATGCTTAAAGTCAACATTTAATGAGAATATATATACATCTATATAAGGAAGGACTAAGGGGATCCCTCTCTATCACATGAATTAATGAGGCTGTTAGGAGTCTTTCAGGTCAGGTGAGACAGCAAGCAGAAATAAAGGTGTTCTCACACGTTTGTAACTTCAAACAAGCTGAGACAGGCCTTTTTTTTATTATGAATTGCAAATTGTCTAGGCCCGGAGCATTTGAGCTCTGAATAGAAATGTCTTTCTTTTAAAGTTGCTCAACCAAAAGTGCTTCTCATTACCCTCAAGAACCTCTTGTAGGGCATCAATTGTTAAAGGAACTCTAAAGTTGCATCAATGAGAATTCTCAAGTGTAGAAGAGTTTCCTAATGAGGATGGAAAGTTTGGTTAATTTTAATCGAATCTTTTAATCCTTTAGAAAGTCACATTGGTATATGAATTTTTGTTGCATTGTTCTATCATCCAACATGAAATGTCAATAAACGTTCTGCAATAAACAACTGTCACATACCAACAGTGTTTAATGGCTGTGAAGCTGTTCCCCATCTACTCAAACAAAATACTGGTGGTTTATGTGATAATGGGAACTGCAGATGCTGGAGAATCCAAGATAATAAAATGTGAGGCTGGATGAACACAGCAGGCCCAGCAGCATCTCAGGAGCACAAAAGCTGACGTTTCGGGCCTAGACCCTTCATCAGAGAGGGGGATGGGGTGAGGGTTCTGGAATAAATAGGGAGAGAGGGGGAGGCGGACCGAAGATGGAGAGAAAAGAAGATAGGTGGAGAGGAGAGTATAGGTGGGGAGGTAGGGAGGGGATAGGTCAGTCCAGGGAAGACGGACAGGTCAAGGAGGTGGGATGAGGTTAGTAGATAGGAAATGGAGGTGCAGCTTGGGGTGGGAGGAAGGGATGGGTGAGAGGAAGAACAGGTTAGGGAGGCAGAGACAGGTTGGACTGGTTTTGGGATGCAGTGGGTGGAGGGGAAGAGCTGGGCTGGTTGTGTGGTGCAGTGGGGGGAGGGGGCAAACTGGGCTGGTTTTGGGATGAAGTGGGGGATGGGGAGATTTTGAAGCTGGTGAAGTCCATATTGATACCATTGGGCTGCAGGGTTCCCAAGCGGAATATGAGTTGCTGTTCCTGCAACCTTCGGGTGGCATCATTGTGGCACTGCAGGAGGCCCATGATGGACATGTCATCTAAAGACTGGGAGGGGGAGTGGAAATGGTTTGCGACTGGGAGGTGCAGTTGTTCATTGCGAACCGAGCGGAGGTGTTCTGCAAAGCGGTCCCCAAGCCTCCGCTTGGTTTCCCCAATGTAGAGGAAGCCACACTGGGTACAGTGGATGCAGTTTATGTGTTTACAAAGAAGAATTAACGATCAGGAACTTTGAATTTCCATTTCATATAATTCCAGAGCTGTTCTCATAAATTTCTATCCGAAATTATGGATGTCATAGGGTGGAGTTTTTTCTGAAGAAGGGTCAAGGCCTGAAACGTCAGCCTTCCTGCCCCTCTGATGCTCTGGCCCACTGTGTCCATCCAGCTCAACACTGCGTTAAGACAGGTTAGTGTACTGGTTTGTTATTACTGCAGAAAATGTGTATGTGCAATGTAAACTAGCATTGTTTTACAGTAAAAAAAGGTATAATCATCAATACTGGACATATAATGTTTTCAAATCTGAACTACTAACTTTGCAGAGGGTATCAAGTTAATTTTCCAGTCTGTCCAGTTGTATGTTCACTGGAAAATATAAATAAAAATACCATTCTGGAAGGTGTGTGATATACAGTTTAAGGCTTGCATGCAGTCAGTGATGTTATTAGCTTTGCATTGGATTTGATCAGGCAGCTGAACATGGGATAGTAATTTGTAAAAAGATAAAAGCAAATTATTAGCAAATATACTTGCCATTTACCTACTGCTGGATTTATAAAAAAGAATAAAAGATTTGACTGATTCTATTAAATTTTAATTTGTCACATGCCTCCTTCCTTAAAATATGTTTCTTGCTGGAGAAAGAACTTTGAGTTTTTTGGAGCTCTTTCCCCCATTTTATGGATTAGTCTAACCATATAATATTATATATTGCCAGATATGTAATTAAATCATACATTTTCAAGAATGAACAGTTTGTATTCAGATAACAAGACCAACAGGTTTTTCTTATAAAACCAGGGAATTACCAGTCAATGTGAGATCTCACCCAAGGGGAACTGCAGTGGGTTTTGTATCAATTTTTTTTTCTCTCTAGTTTGTTACATTTTCATTCTCAATGCGCATAGGTACTTGTGTGGGTGGGAGAGAATCTATTTCCTATGCATAACTTACTCAGCAAAGAACAAGTGTTGAGGCCCCCAACATGCTCATTAATCCAAATACACAGTGACAATTCAGTGACTAACCCATCCCTATGCTTCAATAAACTGCAACTAACAAACTCCAGAGATGCTAGAAAAGGAACTGAAACAAACATCATCACTAATGTGGCTATTAGTAGCACACAAACATTTCAAATGTTAACAATACAATCTTTATAATAATTTGACATGAACTACAAACAATATATGTATTAAATGGCAGAAAGATGAGCTACTATGAGGATAGACAGCCAAATATTCTTTCACAATAACAGTTCACTTAGCTCATTTCACAGCTTCTATAGGAAAACAATATTATGAAATCCAAACTGTCACAACTGATAGAAACCTCCTTCTCAAAGGAGGGCTGCAGCCTAAAAACACGTTGGCAAATAATCAGTGTACTGGAATGGATAGGCAAGTAAGCCATCATTTAATGCAACTCTGGCATCAGTTGCACCAAAGCTCTGCCTCCTATGGGAATTATCAGGGAGCTTACCAGAAAGGAGCATGTGAATTTGGAGCTGTTACATCACCTGTAAGCATAGAAATGTAGCAATTAGGAGAGGAGTAGGCCATCAGGTTCTTTGACTCTCGTTCACCATTCAATATGATCATGGTTGATCATCCAACTCGGGATCTTGTTCCCACATTTTCCCTATGCCGTTTACACTCTTTAACCATTAGCACCATATCTAAGATAACAAGGTGTGGAGCTGGATGAACACAGTAGGCCAAGCAGCATATTAGGAGCAGGAAAGCTGACGTTTCGGGTCTAGACCCTTCACCATATCTAACACCATTTTGAAAACATTCAATGTTTAGTTTCAGCCACTTTGGTTGGTAGAAAATTCCACAGGCTCACTACTCTCTGGGGGGAGGAATTGTTTCCTCATTTGAGGTCTACCTCATATCCTTAGATTGTGACCCCTGGTTCTGGACTCACCAGTCATCAGGAACGTCCTTCCTGCATTACCCTGTCTAGTCATAGAGTCATACTGATATACAACAGGGAAACCGACCCTTCGGTCCAATTCATACATGTCAACTAGATATCCTAAATAATTCTAGTCCCATTTGCCAGCATTTGGCTCATATTCCTCCAGACCTTTCCTATTCATGTACTCACCCAGGTGCCTTTTAAATATTGTAATTGTGCCAGCCTCCAGCACTTGTCCTGGCAGTTCATTCCATAAAAAGATCACTCTTGAGTCCCTTTTAAATCTTTCCCTTCTCATCTTAAACCTATGCCCTCTAGTTCTGAGCACTCCACGCTAGGGAAAAAGACCTTGTCTATTTACCCAATCAATCTCCCTCATGATTTTATAAACCTCTAAAAGGTCACCCCTCAGCCTTCAATGCTCCAGGAAAAATAACCCTTGTCTATACAGACTCTGCCTATAGCTCAAACTCTCCAGCCCTGGCAAGATCCTTGCAAATCTTTTCTGAACCCTTTCAAGCTTCACAACATCCTTGGTATAGCAGGCATACCAGAAGTGCACACAGATTTCCCTTCGTGGTCTAACCAATGTCCTGTACAGCTGCAACATTACCTCCCAACACCAATATTCAATGCACTATCTAATAAAGGCAAGCACACTAAACACCAGTTTCATTATCTTGTCTACGTGCGTTTACTCCATCAACAAACTATGAGCCCTCACCGCGAGATCTGTTTGATCAATAACACTCTCCCAATCTATCACCAATCCACATTCCTACTTCTGCTAGCAAAGTGGATAATCTCGTGTATCTATATTATACTCCATTTGTCATACATTTTCCTACTCACTCACCTTGTCCAAATCACACCAAAGCATCTCTGCATTCTCCTCACAGCTCACCCTCCCACCCAGCTTTGTGCCATCTGCAAACTTGGAGATATTATATTTAATTCACTCATCTAAATCTGTTAGTTCTTACAACAAAGCGAGCAGGTGATTGGGAGAAGAGGGCAAAAGGAAGAGGAATTGATAAGGATGGGAAAATCCTGGAAGGTGGAGATCTTGCAGCGAGTGAGTAACAGGGAGGAGGAATGTGGCAGCTATCAGAAAGGTGGATGGGACAATCATATTTAGTTGTCCATGTATCTTTAATTCAGTAACATTTTTCTTTACCTTTTTGGTCATGGCATTTAGAAGATCTTTTAATAACTAGTGGTTAGGCTATATGTTGACCCAGATCTGATGTGGTCCTTGGAAGTCCCTTTAGATTCACATGGCTGCTTTAAATTCCTTTTGAAGTACAGTCAGTGCTGTATAAATAAATTTTAAACTTCACATTGGGCCAGTGAGGTGAAGGATCAATTGTTCAGTTCTTTGAACCTCTGAAGAGGTATGTAATGTCGTCATGAAAATTCATTTCTCTTCTTCAAATTGTACCACTGATCTTCATTAGGCAGGCTGGGTGAAAATGGAGTGGAGCAATTGAAAGACAGCATAACCGACAATATAGCTTTGCCATGGTATTCTGCTGAAACCCCAGTTTAGGTTAAGTGTTTAAGTCCTAGAATGGGACTGGAACTGACAGTCTTCTGACTTGGGGACTGAAAACGGAGCAAGCTGACCCCGCTGGTAACATGTCCAGATTGACCAATACTCTGAACTGCTGCTCAGTTGACAAAGAATAAATCTTAGGATATTGTACCATCCTAGCAGTTAGCTTCTGCAAAGGTTACATCTCCAGAATCTCCATGTTCCCTTCATTTCCACTTCCATTTACTGTTGTTGTCCTGATAGATGACAACATTAGTATTGCGGTGCATTGCCAAATTACGAAGGATACAACATCCAACTCAAGCATTGAAAATTCTACTGTGTTACATTATGATATTCCCTCCCCCACATGAAAATGCAAATGCCTGAATATCATTTTTCAACTGTCAAACATGTACTCGGAGTCTTCTCATTATCTGTCTCTTCTGCATAATTTGGGAATTATACTCGAGTTATCAGCTGTGACTTTAGACCTTATCTCACTCACCTAGGAGAATGACTTCACATTAAAATAAAACTGACAGGACACACACCGACAAATAGATTAATATTTTATCTTGCAATTTATACACCCCCATCATCTGTCCTTGCAGAAAATTCCTGTCGAGTTTCAAACTGGCAAGAGTACATGAGTCACTGCAATCAGATAGATTGTATGAGTATCCGTGGTGACGGTTTTGGTTTCATAGATTACATATATAATTCTAGAATAGAAACATTTCCAGCAATTTTACTAAATATGTATAAATGGTTGTGTGGAGCCATGCTAAGAAATCCCACTTTTCACACGTTAGTGGTAAATCAGATGCTTTTTCACATTGGATTCTGAATATAAACATTACAAACTACTGTTTATTGTCATCTGTGGGGCTAGTAAATTTAAGCATGAACCCATTGATCATATTCTTTTGTTGGATGTATTTGATTCCATTTTAGATTCTAATAGCTAAAAAAAAGTTAATTTCTATGAAACCATTATAATAGTGACTCATGCATCATGATTAAAGTGGATGTGCCATGTTAATACTACAAGGGAGGCTTTCTTTTCATCAATTCTTCATTTTTAAGACTTCATTTTTAAGAAATATCCAGAATTCCTTGTGTATCAACAAATAACCCTGAATCAATAGGCATTTTACACTTTATCTTATGATTTACTCCGTGAATGGAGAGTAAAATTCAGGCAGCATATTGAAGCACTTTCTTTGTCTGTTTCGAATTTACAACAAGAATATTGTATTTTCAGATATGGTTTGCAAGATGGTGGATCTGATGCAAACATCTTTCCAGCCACAAACAATGGGCAAGAAAATTGGTCCCTCTCCTAAACCAGGAGCCAGGAAAATGAGGCAGCTTCAGTGCAGACTGCAGAGCTAGCAATCCACAAAGTTTTAAGTATTGCCTGCCACTCTCAAATGAATACTGTTGTCATTTTTATTTTTAAAATGTATTCGATGTGTTGAGCTAGCACCTCCATTGGCAGGCTTCAAATCTAAGTGTTGAAATGCTTCCTATTGGGCCATCAGCATTGGAAGCCTGGCTATACTCCTGAAGTGGATGGCGATCACACTTAAGTCATTCCAAGGGAAATTGTGTGTGATAATTAAACTCAGCAGGGTGTGGGCTCGGAATCGGATTTGATTCCAATATCAGGGTCATGTTCACTAAAGGAAAATCCTACTTTGTGTCAGAACTAGATGGTGCCACTGAAATGAGCTGATAAGAATTTTATTCATGGAAGTTCCACTCTATAAATAAACAAATAAGGATGTGTCCTTTGGGATTGGAATATATACTCAAATGAAGAGAGATGATACTTTAAAAAGTATTCATTAAAATGTTAGTTAAGTGGGAAGAGTTGGTTTAGATGGAAAATTATACGTAGTTGTAGACCAGGAAAAGACCAACTTACAAAACTAGAAAGCATGATATAATTTTCTACAGCAGACTAATACAAGGCAATTTCTCTTTTCACTTACTAAAAATGATAGAATATAATACATTGGGCTGCTTTTCATCATCAAGGAACAAATGGCATCATCTGTACTTGCACTTGCCTGTCGATGTTACATCAACTTTTGCGACAGATATTCTTTTCAACCAACCATCAGAAAAAACTCAGTGTTTTTCACAGGTATCTTGGACATATGTGACCAAGTAAGAAACTTGTGTTAGAAAACAAAGAACAGCATACGCTAGAGATCTGAAACAAAAACAGAAAATCCTGGAGAAACTCAGCAGGTCTGGCAGCATCTGTGGAGGGAAGAACAACTAATGTTTCTGATGTTATGTAACTGTTCTGATGAAGGGTCATTGGACTTGAAATGTGAACTCTTGTTGTTTTCTCCACAAATGTTGTCAGACCTTAACCAATCAGAATTGATCATTGGCAGTACAGTGTCTGTCAGAGGAAATGATTGTTAACATATTTAATTCAGTCAAGTCAGGTACAGAAAGCAAAATAAAGACAGGAAAAGAAAGGCATGATTAAGATAGAGATAAAAGAAGCAAAGAAAAAGTACTTTAAAATTATACTATTTAACAGTGTCTTTTTCAGGGTTTCTAACAGTATAAGTAAAATTTGAAGGAACCCAACTTTACACAATGTTAATTTTCAGTTCTAGAATGGTTCTCGACAGTCATCAAGACTTAGCACAGAACAAACAGGCTCTTACAAGTCCCAATTCTTTTTTGGAAATGTTTGTTTGATATCTGTCACTTAAAGACAGCAACTTTACACAGTTTCATATATATTGATGTCGAATTTTTCAACGTGATGCCATTCTCCTATTCAGGTGCAGCTTCTGGAAGAGCAGGTTGTCTTACACAGCAATCAAATCAAATTGTGTGTATGTAGTCACCAAAAATTGCTGTTCAATTTACATCATAATATCAGCAAATCTCTGTTGGCCTCATCATTTTATCCCACCACAAAGCCTAGACCATTGTCTGCCTGTATGCAATTAGCTGATAAAGATTACGTGTGTTAGCAGAATGGATAGAATGTGAATAGTTGCAGTATTTTGTCAAGTTTCCTACTTTCCACTGTTTTTAAAAGGTAATAAGGAAGGTAGCATTTAACTCTCAAGGGGAGAAAATACTTAACTTTTGATTTGCTTAACTGTTTTGAAAACAATGGAAGCAGAAGTTTCTCAAGTTTGTAGAGTATCTAGACTTCTTCAGTAGCAGGAGATCACAAATTTTGTGTATGATCCCTAATTTAATAATAATAATAACAGAGATGTTTCGGCTGCTTGACTCAGCTGAGAAGATTAGGGTGAATCAAAAGAGATTCTCTATTAAAAGAAAAAGAACCAACTAGAGAGGGAATAGGACCCCTCAAGGACAAAGTGGACATGAATACGTGAAACCACAGTGGATGGGTGAGACCCTCAATGGATATTTCTCCCCTGTGTTTACCTTGGAGAGAGACACTTGGTGAAGTTAGTGGCAATAATTTGGGAACAGTCCATATCACAGTAGAGGAGTGTTAAAAGTATTAGAATGTATGAAGGTGGATAAATCTCCTGGTCCTGACCAGACATATCCAAGAACCCTACAAGGGGCTAGATAAGAAATTACCGGTGCATTTGCTGATGTACTTGCATCACCATTAGCCATGGGTGAGGTATCGGAAGGTAGTGAATGTTGTGCCCTTATTCAAGAAGGGCTGCAAAGAAAGACCTGGGAAGTGTAGAGCAGTAAGCTTAACATCTGTGGTAGATCCGTTAATTGAGAAGATTCTGAGGAATAATATATACATCCATTTGGAAAAACAGGGTTTGATTAGAAGTAGTTAGTGTGGCTTTGTGAATGGGAGATCATGCCTCACAAATTTGTTAGAGTTCTTTGATAAAATGACCAGGAAGGTTGATGATGCCAGGTCAGTAGACATAGTCTATATAGATTTCAGTAAGGGCTTTGATAAGGTTCCACATGGTAGGCTGCACTGGAAGGTTAGATCGCATGGAATCCAGGGAGAGCTGACAGATTGGACAGAGAATTGGCTTGATGGTAGGAAGTACAGAGTGGAAGGATGCTTGTTGAATTGGAGGCCTGTGGCGAGTGGTGTGCCTCAGGGGTCGGTGCTGGGTGCTGTTTGTTATTTATGTCAGTGACTTTGATGAGAATGCACAAGGCATGTTTAGCAAGTTTGTGAATGGCAATAAAATAGGTGGTATTGTGAACAGTGAGGAAGGTTATTAGAAATTGCAGCAGGATCTTGATCAGCTGGGGAAGTGGGCTGAGAAATGGCAAATATATTTTAATATAGTTAAGTGTGAGGTGCTGTAGTATGGAAAGTCAAATCAAGGTAGGAGTTTCATGATGAATGGTAGGACCTTAAGGAGTATAGTGGAATAGAGGGACCTTGGAGTTCAGGTGCATGGTTCTCTGAAACTGGAGTCACAGGTGGAAAGGGCAATGAAGAAGGTTTTTGTCACACTGGTTTTCATCAGTCAGGGCACTGCGTATAGAAGTTGGGAAGTTGTGTTACACTTGTACAGAACATTAGCGAGGCCGCATTTGGAATATTACGTTCAGTTTTAGCCACCTTGCTATGGGAAGGATGTTATTAAACTGGAAAGAGAGCAGAAGAAATTTACAGAGATGTTTCCAAGGCTCAAGGGGCTAAGTTATAAGGAGAGGTTGGACAAGCTTGGACTTTTTTCTTTACAGTGTAGGAGGAAGGGGGGATCTTATAGAAGTGCATAAGATCATGAGAGGCATGGATAGGGTGAATGCACTCAATCTTTTTCCCAGGCTGGGGAATCGAGGACTAGAGGGCATCAGTTTAAGGTAAGAGGGGAAAGAACATATGGGAACCTGAAGGGCAACTTTTTTCCATAGAGGGTGGTACACATATGGAATAAGGTATCAGCAGAAGTGGATGAGGTGGGTGCATTAACAACATTTAAAAGGCACTTGGCAAATGCATGGAAAGAAAAGGTAGAGTATGGGCCAAGTGGAGGGAAATGAGGTTTTGGTCAACAAGGACCAACTTGGGCTGAAGGGCCTGTTTCCATGCTGCAGGACTTTATGAATCGATATGAGTGTTCTATCACAAGGCAGCCTTATGGTTTGTTTCAGGCTATCTCATTGAGCTGATCCTTTTTATTCTTTTGAGTGGATCATTTCATTACATTTTAAAAATGATTAATTTGAACAATTTGTGGAATAGTTCCAAAATGTAACCTTAAAAGCTGTTGGACTGTCATAAAATCCAATTGGCTCATTATTGTTGTTTTATCAATCTGTGGAATAGATCTTCCAGTTTGGCACAAGCCTGCAAGTATGGTGAGGAAAATCGACTAGGTCTGACTTTAATTTTTTCCAATAGATCTGTGCAGTTTTGCTTTTTTTTAAAGCCCCCAGTTCGCAACACACTGGTGAGTAAAGTGGACATGAAGTGAGTCATTTATGTCACACTATTTCTCTGACTTTGCATAACATTCAGTACTGATAGTTGGGTTCTTCTTGAGTTCTCTGAAGTCTACGTAGCACTGAATATTATCACAGGCTTGCACTGAGTTCTGTGTTTTCTCATGTTACTGCACATTTTACACATAACTAACTGACTGTACTGACTCCATTACACAGACTGATAGAAGGCATGGTGCTACCTTTAGCTAGAACATCACATACAGATATTTCTGCTGCAATGTGTGTTTCATTAATGCGAATTGGCTGGAACACGATTGATAAATAATGGAAGTTGTGTGGATAATGCAAATTTTCTACTGTACAGTATAGCGATTTTGTATAGGATTTCCCTATAACACGGTTTTATATGCAATTGTCTACAGCATGAGGTCACACAAGGGTGCAACTGTTGCATTATAGGAGAAATACCTGTTGTGTGATGTCAAAAGGTATAAAGGTATAGTGCTTGTCAGGACTGAAATCTGTGCCATAACTCAAGATGGAACCTCAAGTCCATACTGTGGATTGAAGCTGTGGACATGCCAGATGAAATGGCTTGACAGTTTCCCTTGTCTGAAAAATAATACAGGTATTTCTCCTATAATGCAACAGTTGCATTCTTGTGTGACCTCATGCTGTAGAAAATTGCATATAAAACCGTGTTATAGGGAAATCCTATACAAAATCGCTATACTGTACAGTAGAAAATTTGCATTATCCACACAACTTCCATTATTTATCAATCGTGTTCCAGCCAATTCGCATTAATGAAACACACATTGCAGCAGAAATATCTGAATGTGATGTTCTAGCTAAAGGTAGCACCATGCCTTCTATCAGTCTGTGTAATGGAGTCAGTACAGTCAGTTAGTTATGTGTAAAATGTACAGTAACATGAGAAAACACAGGACTCAGACAGTGTGCAAACCTGTGATAATATTCAGTGCTACGTAGACTTCAGAGAACTCAAGAAGAACCAAACTATCAGTACTGAATGTTATGCAAAGTCAGAGAAATAGTGTGACATAAATGACTCACTTCATGTCCACATTACTCACCAGTGTGTTGCGAACTGGGGACTTAAAGAGAAAGCAAAACTGCACAGATCTATTGGCATTAATCGACTTCCCTCACCATATTTGCAGGCTTGTGCCAAATTGGAAGATCTATTCCACAGATTGACTGTCTCAAATTGTTGTTTGATTAAACTCACAAAACTGTATAAGTGATTAACTACAGCTAAAGACCAAAAGCTGTAGACTCAAGTAGAGCTAAACTGTCATCCAACAAATTGTTCAGAGCAAAGCTATTCTGCTTTAGTACAACCAGTCAAGGGTTTCAGTGTTCAAGCAGTTAACTAACTGGAGAGGAACCTCTACGGCCATGCACTTTATCAATCGTCGTAGAGCTCAACATGCGAGGGCAAGAGATAAAATCTAAATACTTGCATGCCTTTTCAACCAAAATGCTAAGTGGATGATGCTCATTGGCCAGTTGCCAAGCGTGCACTCAAAGAAAACAGCTTATAATTATACAGCACCTTTAACTGAACAAAATTTCCTAAGGCACTTCAGATGTCGATTATAAAACAACATGTGACACTGAGCCATGTAGAGAAATATTAGTATCAGATGACTGAAAGTGGTCAAGGAGATAGGATTTAAGTTGGAGAAAGATGGCAAGATCAACAACGATGTTGAGAAGGACCTGGAGGAAACGCTTACCTCTACTTAGCTTCAGTTCTCTTGACAGACGAGTCTGTGGGTATTAATGTCATAGCTGCATTGTTGGAGACCTGAGCACTAGAGCTTAGCCACTCTTGTCTAGTAAAGCAATGAATCAAACATTTACTTAACAATATGGAAAATTGACCAGAATTGTCCTAACTACAAAAGCCCAATAATTTCTTAACCTATCAGTACTTTATTTTATCCTTCCATGAAAAGTGTTTCACTGGATATTGTAGCATTTATTGCCCATCCCGAACTGCCCTTGCAAGATGGTGACCTGCCTTCTTCAGCTACTGTAGTCCTGCTTGCATTGGGATGCTCACAGTGCTGTTTGGAAGGGAGTTCCAGGATGTGAGCCAGTGACAGTGAAGGAATTGTGATATTGTTCCAAGTTTCATGTTGGGTTACTTAAAGGGAAACTTGTAGTTGATAATGTTCCACTGCAACTTCTGCTCTTGTTTGCCTAAGTTGCGAAGATTGTGGGCCAGGGAGGCATTCTTGGAGGAGATTCGATGAATTGATGGAATACATCTTGTATGCAGCACATGATGTTGCCATGGTGGAGGGAGTAAGTGTTTAGGTTGATAGATTGGTGCTGTTCAAGTGGCCTGCCTTGACTTGAATGGTGATAAGTTTCTTGAGTGTTATTAGAGCCACAGTTATCTGGGAAAAGAGAGCATTCCATCACACCCATAATCTGCGCCTTGGATTTGATGGATGGGCTTTGAGTGGTTGGGTAGTGAGTGACTAATTGTAGAATTACCAGTTTCTGACAAACGCTCACTGCCACAGAATTTATATGTCAGTCCAGTTCCATTTCTAGTTAGTAGCAATCCCAGAATGTTGATATTGGGGCATTTCAGCATGATAATACCCTTAATTATCAAGAAGAGATGATTTGATTGTCCCTTGTTTGAAATGGTCTTGCCTAGACTTGTGTGGTATGAAATTGGCTTGAGAATAATTAGCTTCATTTTGAATGTTGCCTAAATCTTGCTACATATGGACACAGACTGCTTCAATATCTAATTCACCCAAAAATTGATAATTTGAAGGAAGGCATTCTCAGTTGTAAAAATTGTTGTGTACTTTATATACTTGATTTAACTCACATCAAAGCAGAAACCAGTTCAGACTCTTTACTTACAATAGTTTTAAACTATTTTGACAATTGCAAAACATTTGTACTCATGATTAAATGGGATCTATCTTCTAGTAGCTTCTGTAGTGTTCATTTACTTCAGTTTTCTGAATCCACACCTGGAATCAAATTATCAGGCATGGCAGGCATTGATCTGTTAGCAGATATCAGTTTTCATGATTGTACATATCAATTAAACTATTAGCGACTACACCAACAAATGATATCTGCTCGGTAGTAATCTGTTGACTGATATTGAATAAGAAATCAGCCAATAATATTCAGGTCTGATCACATGCTGAAGACAGATGTAGATAACTACCACTGGGCAGTGAGAGGAGCTCTCTTGACCCCAGGCTAACTTTGATCAAGTATGGCACTAAGAAACACGCATAAATCTGAAGTCAGTGACTGGAGAGAAAAGAAACTTCTCCAGAGGTTATAGTCATACCTCTGACAAAGGAGCAATCATTGCAGGGGTTTGCTATATGAAACATCTTGTCTGACCCATTCTCAACTACTTCACTCATGATCTTTCCTCTGCTATAGGATAGAAGTAGATCTGTTTGCTCATTCCAGGGTGTATATCTGCTCAAAAGTTTCTAACCAAAAGCTGATAGCAGGAGTCAAATTACATCCAGCTTGGTGCTTGCATTCACACACATCAGATGAAAAGCATCTTTTCACTGTTGACCGGAAGTAAAACTGGACCAGACATATATTCATCAAGCGTATAGATAGGTACAGCTGCATCACTCAAGAATCTTGACATTGTCCATGCTATAACTTTATGGATGAACCTCAATGTCATTGGAATCAGTTTGCAAACCACTGGAACCAGGGCAGAATGGCTACTGTGCATCGCGGTTATATCACTAAAAGTACTTCAAAGTCACCCTGTATTCTTTACCATCTAAAAATGCAATGATTTTGTGATAATATTAACACTTACATGTTTCTCTCCAATTAACTTACCAGCCTCAACTGGATATGCATCAATGTTCTTTCATTGACACCAAATTAATTATCTGGAATTTTTTGATTTGATATCATCATTGGAACATTATTGTAACTTGCACTGATATTGTTAAGAAAAAATGCCCAACAATACAATTAAAAAGGCAATTTTCAGCATTGTACGCATCCCAAGAAAGGAAGGGAAACAAAAACATATGAATCTGGAACAGCATATTAACTTGTATTAAATCAACCTCATTATCTGGAGTGAAAGGAGGTTCAGTGGGCATCGTACATACTCTCCAGCGAATGATGTGCTGGGAGTGGGGTTAATTAAGCTACAACCGCAAGTACAGAGAAAACACACTCAGTTTCAATACATAGGAGCCTCGTCCTTACTTATAGAAAATAAAATCAAGCTAAAAAAGGTCTTAAGGAAAAGCAGCAGTAAAGAATGCTTTCTGTAACTATACCAGTACATTTGATCATCTGTAATAAATAAATTGAATACAAAGTTATCCGCTTATTTGCAATAGAATCATTAATTGGGAAACAGTACCTAATTGGCACTGACACAAAATAAATGCATCAATGCCCAGAAAAAATTCAAATTTGCTATAAAATGCAAAATGCCTCAGGGTATGCTGTTACAGAATTTACCCACACTGACATTTGCATTGAATTTTCACCAGCTGAGTTCAGATATAAAGGTTAGAATTATAGAATTAAACTTTAAAGACTCCCACACACAGAACTTGAAGATTAAGTAGCTACTTCAGTGTTTTGCTATATTTGATTCTCTAACCCTGTTTTTAACACAAAAGGTCAAGGCAAGAAAAATAAAATACTAATTTTATTGACTTTCCTAGAATTGGGCTATTTACAATTCTGACACAAGTAAATACTTGCTTTTCTGTGGACCAGTGAAGCATAGTCTGCAGGTCAATGATCATACTTTCAAGAAGGAGGGGTATATATCGAAAGCTCTGCAAGGTTTTCACCAGTTTCATTAAGGCATTCTTACTTCTGTCAATAGTAGCCTTATCAGAATCTGAAAAGGACGAAAGAACTGTTTTAGATTGCTGTCAGGGATGACTCAAGAGGACCTGAACCGCAGTGGCATTGGATAGGTGTTCTAGTGGCCACCTAAATTAAGTCTTGAACTCCTGTTCCCATCCAGAAATGAAACACAATGAGATGCAAATTTTCTCTGAAAAAAACCTTGATCTTGTTTGTTTCTCCACAGTCTCATTAACAAGGAGTCATAAAAAACATGAGTGCACTGTTCACCATTTCTTGAAATTTGCTTTGTGAATTTGTAATAGCAGTCCCAGAAGTTAGAAACCAAACTGGAAATGTTTCCAAAGTCAAATCTATTCTTTTTTTTCTGAGTACAAAGGCAGCACTGTGTAAATGCTATCTGCAGTGATGCTTATTAATTAATGCATCTGATTTCATCAGCCAGCTTCTCCTCACAATCAGCACCTGTCAGGTCATAGGAATCATAGCTGGTCTTCAGTGGAGCTAATTAATTTTTCTTTTAAAAATATTCACATCAAACAAGGTAACAAATAGAAAAGGGACTATCATACTTCCTGAGCAGCATAACAGAATTTAACATCACTCTGTTAAAAGAGCCAACTTATATTACGAGCTACATTAAATGAACTTTCTGCTTACCATAAAACAATCATACTGATTGATGAATGTATGTATTATACATTCATTCAATTTATTCCAACTGTTTTCTTTTAAAATGTGATTGGGAAATTGTACATAAAACATATGATTGGAGAACATGCATCAAGTCAGATTCGCTAATTTTACTTTTGCAAATATTTAACCTGGCATATATTGAATATTACAATTCTATTATATCAATTTTGAAGACAAAGGGACTAGGGTGGGTCTCTAGAGATGCCATTTCCGAAATATACAATGGCTAACTCGAAAGAAACATGATTCCTTTGCTACATAAGGTCAAACTTAACTAGTAGTGAGAAAGATCAAATTAAGGTTTATTCACTGTAATTATATTTCAAGGAAGTTGCTAGCAACCCTGTGCCTTTTGCAGTCAGAAAACTTGTGACCTGTAGAGGTTGGCTTTGCATCAGCTATGACAAATGATACTTCTTTGAAAAACTGCAGGATAAACCTTATGTGTATTCCTGCACACACAACTTAATTAGCACAACATTGAAACAATTGGCTCCATATCAGGTACGCAAACTATTGAAAACTTTCAAGACTAATGCGCTTTTATAAAAAAAGTGCTATTAGATCAGGCTGATATACTTTCATATTTACACATTGGAAGTAAACTAATTAGCTTGCCAAATTCTACACACCAAGATGATGGAGCATGACTGTCCATTTTGCTGGGCCCCAAACAACTGAACAGAGCCCCACTGACTGACATAGCAAAAACAAATGCTTTATTCACGCTTGTTCCCTCCTACAATAGTGATTTATTATTGCCACTGTATACAACCAGAATGGATAAACTCTGCATTTTAAATAAATAATATAAATATTGAATGAGGTATTCTGAGAATGTCTGTTGTATTTTCTCACAACACATCACTACAGCATCATGTGTTTGAAAACTGCTTAAAAATTATCTTTAATTTTGTTTAGCCATGGGAAATTATCAAAATCTACAAACTGAGTTCAGTTGTCAGTGTTAACAATCACTATTTAATGCATAGTTTCTTAGAAAAAGTTCCTCAGATTATATAGAAGACCAAGCCATTCTACCAAGTTCACACACCTCCAGATACTGTAGTGGTATCCCAATCCTGTGCTGGGCTCTAAAACAATCTAATCATGTAAGCCAGGTTAAAAGAAGGTTTGAGTGTTTTTATTCCTGCTCTTTAATTGCTGCCTATAAAAAGAATAAAACAAATTTGTCAATGCATGGAACAGCATCAGAACATCTACATTAAATTAACTCAAGTGCATTATTTATGCCAGCTTTATCATTCAAAATCATCAACATTTCTTCAGCTGGCAGTTTCTATTCTAATCTTCCTTTCCGCTTTATAATTGTCTGAAGCTACACTCTTCCCTGCTGGAAGATTAATTAGCCAGTTCCCCGTGCACAATATACCATACCTCTGAATGCTGTGGAATCTGGAATGATGCCAACTCTCTTATTACAATTCAGCTGGCTGCTGCTGTGAGAGGCTCAGTGCTCCCCTAACAACAGTTGCTGTGCCAACTTAACCCCAGCACTGGCTAACTTTCAAAAATCACAGGCCAGACAAACTTTGATTGGCATAATTACTCACAGTCATTAAGCGCAGTCGCATTACACATGCAAAACAGGCGAGTGGAGTGCACGCCGGCAGCTCGCATCAGTAAGACGAGCAGTTGTTCAACAGTGTACTGTAATGGAGAAGGCACTCGGCTCCTACCTAATGGATCTCAAATACTAAAGCGACAAAAAGCTTCAGCGCAGAATCTACTTAAAGAGCAGCATTGAGATCATCTGAGGAGGGTAACCTTGTCAGCCATGTTGGATGCAAGGCTTATGGCAAACACAGTAGGATACGTTAACCAGACAACGATTTTCCCACGGTCTTATTCTAAGTAATCAGTAATCAGCTCTTGAACATTTTTTTTCTACAGCTGCCATTAATGAAGACAAGACAAATCTGCATATTGCCATTCTTCATTGTGCTAACTTGGCAATGAGCCTACTGCTCGACTGAATAGCCAAACATAGGGCCTTGAGGTGAAAATGTGGAAACAGCTGAACGCTGCAAAACTGGTTCACTCAAAACGATGAAACAATTAACAACGGGTGGGAAAATTAGAAGCGAAAGCACGCGTAGACTGTTGAAACTCTCACTTTTGCTTTCTTTCTATATCTTCGACTTGGTCTCCGTGCGGGAAGGAATTTAGTAATCACAAACTGAGGTACAGATACAAAAATACTGTACAAAAAAAGTGGACTAAACAAAAACAAAAAAAAATGAGGCCAGGCTGAAATTCCTGCGCACTCTGCAACCATCACTAATTAATTAGCGCTAAATTACCTCACAGATCGGCCAGGCATCAGCTTCGTGAAGTTTATTCAGCTCAAGGCGACAAAATCGAAACAAAGCGAATAAAGAATATCCAGCAAGACCCAGGATTCAGCTGCTGGATATGAATCAGAATTTATGGGAGAATCTGCTGCATGTGAAAGCAGGTCATAAGCTCTGCAATACAGGCTGCAACAGCCAACTGCAAAATGAATACATCACACTCAAACAGGCTGACGCAGCCACAGCACACATCCTTACTTCACACCATCAAAATATTCGATGAAACACACTTGCGAAAATACTAATGATGTTGGCCATTTTATCACACTTTTAATTTTATGTACCATCGGGAAGCCCTTGCCTCCTTAAGCTTTTTGTTACCAACGCGACTATTTTCAAGGAAATCTAGTGACCCGCTATGAGTTGGAAATTTGCCTAACTTTGCTCCGAAACAATTGTACACTTGCAAATTAGCAATTACCATAGTTATGTCCAGGATTTGATTACTCCCAGCAGTGTCAAATTGTGCTTCTGTGAAAAAATGTTTTGTGCGTAATCCGCTCTGTACTGCAGCATATTTGTATACCTGTAGTATGCCAGCCTTGTACTGTGCTGAACGGTACGTTAATTAATCATGTGAAGCTACAAAGCACCACTTTGTAAATGAACGAGAGGGGACTCTTTTGTTTCTCCCACTGGAAGTTACAGTACAAACCTGGCAAATCTATGTGGCTAACCTAAAGGCAAGCAGATACTGTTAATGATTGTGCACAGAGCAAAATGAGACGTGATGCCATATGTCTCATTTTGTCAAGCCAGAAATGAGGAGAGATGCAGCAGCCATTTTATAAACAGAATAACACTAAACAATAAAGGGCTCTTAATGCAAACAATGCAAATTTAATTTTAAAAATCATATTTCAATGGTGATGTGCATGTTAGGACTTCTACAATTTTCTTAACAGCATCACTATTGGAAGGTGGTAAACAAATATAAATAGCAGTGATCTTCAAGCTGCTAAAAAAGGAAGCAATTTTGATTCACATCTCAATTATGTGGAATGAATTAAAAAATTAAATACTTACAAAAACACCCTGAATGGAATACAGTCATGCTGTTCTTATTCCAGTATTATGTTGTGACTTTAAATATTAGGAGCTTTTATATGGGAGAATATTAAAGGAAAATTTCATTGGTAAGGCACATACTAAATCTAAAATGTAGAAATTCAACATATAACTAAAAGAAATGAAATAATTTGTATTTAGCCATTTACTTCTAATTTGTCGTTTGGTCAATTTATTTAGTGCATTCAAACAACTTATTTAAATTTGATATATCTCAGAACATGCACTATTTCTAAATTTTCACACCACCTGATGTGTGCAAACCTGAAAAATCTAACTCATGCTTACCACAAATAAAATGAGCCAGTAGCTCACTCACTAATTCTTTATACTTCCTTTATTCTCTTGAACATTAAAAAATGACCATTTTCTGTTGACAAACCTCTACGATTAGCACTGATTAATTCTCAGAATCTGACAGGTTTCTTGTTCCTGCTGTTTAAATAACAAACCACCTTATGCCACTTCATTCCAAAAATCATTGAGGCAGTTGAGATCAGCTACATCCCTGCACAAAAGCAATGGATTCATTTTTTTCCCTAGGATTGGGAATTAGTTCATATTTCATGGATTGAAACATAGAAATGAATAGTTTGCTTGGGCATCTGTTAAGGAAACAAAACACTTCCCATTAGATGTTTATGCACTTTGAGCTTGTGATTTTGTCAAATTGGCGCACATACTAACACACACACACAAACACACACACACACACACACACACACACACACACACACACACACACACACACACACACACACACACACACAGGTATAATTTTGAACTTATATTGTGTCTCATCTGTGGTTTTTACATTTCCCCTTACACAAGACATAATATCCACACAGCCATCATTATCAATTATTCTGCCAGCACACATTAAAGATCTTACAAATTAATCTAGTTCATATTTTTCACAAACGCTCAAACAACCTGTCATTCTTTTTCAGTAAAGTACCAAAAGATATACTGTTACACCTTTATTTTGCTTATTTATCAGGGGCTTTTTCTTTTCAGATAATGTTAAAATTGAAAAATATACAGCTTCTGTTATGTTGGTCAGTCAACATCAGAAGCCATGCATTTACGGGAAAAAAAACTTACCAATGAAGTAGACTGAGTTTCCTCAGGCCTTTGGGGGCAGGTTGGATTGTTGGGAAAGTTTCAGAAATTGACTTTGCGATGGGATATGGATGTGACACCATCCTGCTCTGACTTTCCCTTGCTCACAATAATGGAGAGCAAGGGACACCCTTGAATCGGATGGGGAAGTAATTAAGAAATTTTAGAGAAATTGTAGAATAACCAATTATAAGGATCTTAAGCCTTGAATCTTGGATTTCCAACTGTAAAATCTGTGTTTTTTTTTTAAACTGTCAGCAACTCAGCAGGGTCAGCAAGATGAGCGCATAGCCTAAAGGCCTCCTTCAGTAAAACTGACAAGCTGGAAAGCCTTTGATTAGTTACTCTGAAGACCTCCAGCACTGGCCACTGAGAGACTGCTCAGTACTTCTTCAGGTCACTTATTCTCTGAGAGTGTGATTATTGCTTGATAGGTGATTGCCAACTGCATGGAGAGAGAGAAAAGAGAGAGTCAGTAGCACAAGCAGAGATGATGGGAACCAAGAGTAGTGGGAAGGAAATTAATTAAACCAGTCTTGGGAACTTTTACTTACTTGCAGAGGAAGCCAGAAGCTAAAAGAAACATACTCGAGTTTATAAACATGCAATAACAATATCAAATTGAGACATCATAAGAAAGCTGTGAGTTAATTGACTGGTGAATATTGCATCTATTGTTTGTCAGAAACTGGTCTTCCACTGGTAAAAGTATATGTCCAGTCACTGTTTACTTCTCCAAGGCTGAGCAGCAAAAGGCTATTTAAATTCTACCCAATCCAAGCCAGCAATAGATCAGGACCAAATTCATGTGAACTCAAGATGTTGATTTTGATCTGTATCTGCTGTATGCTTTTGAGTTTGTACTGAAGTGGGCCTCTCTGATTGTCACAATTGCACATGCACCGGAAGTCCTGGTGTTAATGACTGGGAGATTCCAAAAGCAGATCAGGTAAGATAGTGTCATGGACCAAATTATAGATTAGAAGTGAAAATGTTTTTGCATTATAAGAGTATTTTGCATCGCCCCAGCTTACAAAGCATTCTGTGCACTGACTTGTGCAGGTAGCTAGCGTGGCTTAACTTGGTCATCATCAGGCTGATCCTCAAATTCTCATTCAATGATGAGGTTCACTCCGCTCCTCACTCTGAGGGAGCATCAGGTTGTGCAAGACACACGATACCACAACAACAAGTGAGGCTCAAGCAGGAGAACATTATCGAACACCATCTGACTTGTCCAAACATCAATATCTCATTTTCAGTACACTCTATGTATTTAAAACTTTTATTAGGCTCAGTACCGGAGTCATGTACCATCTCTTCAGGGGATCTCCCTTGTTACCCATATGCCACCAAAGGTTCAGAACAAATAAGGTCCCTGGCACCTGGGAGCATCTCAGCATGTTAGCACGACATCTTCTAAGATATCGAGTGCACACCTTTTGACCATGATCACATCCAAGATGCTCATAAATGGAATGGTAGCATTTTCTGCTCAGGACTGTCCCTAGCTTTCCCAAAGGAGTTTTATTTGTCACCTATGTGCAATCTATGACTCCTTGTACTTTTGGATACCATACAATGTTAGCAAAGCCTCTGGTACCATCTGCTTGACTTGTGTTGTCAGTGCTAAATGAAATAAACTCATGGAGGCACGTGAACGCTGTATCTATGAAAAGCTTCATGTGATAATGAGTAGCTAGCTGCAGGATCCGAGAAAGGTCTCCAGGTAAAGACTTGAAGGAACTCAACATCAAAAAATTCAGGACTATTGTGACCTTCCACACCACAAGTACAGACAGTCCACGAACACAATTTGAGTCAATCTCCACAGCCAACATGCCACACAGAGATGTGACTGTTTCACTTCAAGGAGTCTCCTCTGCCATTGGCATTCTGACATTTTTAGGAGTATGTCACACATTGCTGGTACACTCTGTTGGTAGAATAGAGCCTTCTCCTCCCTCTGTCCTCCTGCTGCTGATGATGATTTTTTCCACAGGATCGTAATCAACTGTCAGTTCATTCCTCCTGAACCACAGTGTGAATCAGGCCCTGGCCTGTTCTCCCACTCATCTCCTCTGGACTGCAAGAGGAACCTCCTCCAGAATAGATAGTACTCTGAAGAACAACTGTATCCAGGTCCAGTACTGAGGTGCAGGAAATTCCCTTGACACCTCTCTTGATGCCTTTCCACAACAGTATGTCCTAGGTAAGGTTCAAAACAATTATTAAAATAACTTGCGACACTAGCAAATCCTTCCCACCTTCTCTGTAAGAGTCTTGTACTAAAGTCAGCCAAAATCCTGCTTGTAAACTTTCAAATGTCCTTGCAATGCCTCCTCATACTGGCACAACTCCTTTGTAATGTTTTGTCCATGCGCTAACTGAAAATGTTGAGGGCAACATTAAATTTGCATTTCACAAGGGTGATGCCAAACTGTAATGGTTGGAGTAATCCATACATTTCCTTTTGTGATCAAAGGGCTTGAAATTAAGCAGCAAGTGTGACCCTTTACAGGTAAGGTCCCAGAAGCTGCTGTCTGTGTGAATCTGCACGAAGCATTTGTCTCCACCTTTGGAGTGAGTGCATAAAGGAAAATAACATGTAAGTTTGTTGGATATTTGCATTGCTGATTTATATACAGAGCGCCCCCAATTTATGAACACTTGACTTACGAACACTTCGGCTTATGGATGCAATTTCAGTCAGGGATGTAGTTTTAAAGACCTGGAATAAGAATGTTTCTTCATACTATTGAACTATTATTTTGTATTGTCCTGCATTGTGTTCTCACATTTGTACAAGTTG
Organism: Stegostoma tigrinum; assembly: GCF_030684315.1. Taxonomy (NCBI): domain Eukaryota; kingdom Metazoa; phylum Chordata; class Chondrichthyes; order Orectolobiformes; family Stegostomatidae; genus Stegostoma; species Stegostoma tigrinum. The sequence goes on from NC_081375.1 coordinate 33,595,338, forward strand.
ATTTGTGAATTGTCTCCAGAATGGAATGTATTCACAACTCAGGGATGAATATCAGTTTTTATTTCATAGTTGGAGGAATAGCTATGCTCGTGAAAGAGCTCTGACCAGAAGGAAGAGTCTATCATCCAAATTTTAGTCTTGAAATGAACTAAAGTGAACAAAGGTAACACCGGTATAACATAGCAATAATGATTCTACATAAAGAAACAAAGGAAATTGTTAATAACTGGATCCATATGCCATAGGACTCATTACAGTAATAAGAGTACTGACATTTAATCTTCAAAACAGCTTCTGGAAGACAGGCTGCAGTTCTGTTATTTATGTAGACTCCAAAGGCCTATATGCAAATTAATAAGTGCTTTAATAGATTTTCTTCCTACTCAATTGATTCTACGTTGAACTTTGACGACATTCACTTTTTGTACAAATGGTTGCCTGGTGATTGTATAGGTCAAACAAGGTTGTTTTGACTTGGAGTTACTCAGGAGATCACACAAGAGGTTTCAATGCTCAGACATATTATAAGCACATTATAAATATGAGCTGTCTTGTGGGGAAAAATATAGTGAAGGTCTAATATTTGAAACTCATGTGTCTTACATTCATTACAAAAAGTTACTTTTGGAAAACAGTGATATTTACCTCATGCCTTACATACATAATATAAATTTTCAGAATATCTTTTCCATTGTGCCCTTTACCTCAACAATCCAGAAGATTTTGATGCAACTTGTTAATTTTGCAAGAATTAATAGAGCTTTAGTTAAGCAAATTCTAGACTCGCAGAATTGTTCCAGCATAGCAATTGATAATTCAATCCCTTTGTGTCTGAGCTGGTTCTCCACAGGAATAACTTTCCAATTGCTGATCAACAGCCTTTTCCCCAAGGGCTTGTACATTCTTTTCAATAGCTGTCTAATTCCCTCTTGAACTCATCGAATGAAGCTGCCTTCACCAAATTCTCAAGGTGGTCCATTCCTGATCCTAACTACTCTCCGCTCAAATATGTTGTTTTTTACATTGCCATTGATTACCATCAACCTCTGCCCTCTCATTCTCAATTCTTCCACCAGTGGGAACAGTTTCTCAAAATCTAATCTATGCATATCCCTATGATTGCAAAATTCTCAATCAAATCTCCACTCAACTTTCTCTTCACCGAGGAAAATGGTGTCAACTTCTCTAATTTTCTACTTAAGTTAAGTTCCACATCCCAGCACCAGTTCTGTGAATATTTTCTGCACTTCTCTCAATTCTTGACATTTTTCTGAAAGTGTGGCACCGACAACTGTGTAGAACTATTGTCTGTACAAATTTAACATAGCCTCCTTGCTTGAATGAGCTATCCCCCCCATTAATAAAGCTTTGTATACTGTTATCTTTATTAGCTATTGTCTGAAACTGTCTTGCCCCTTTCAATGCCTTATGCACATGTATATCCAGATCGCTCTCCATTCCTTCATGTTTGGAACCGTACCCAGCATTTTATATAGTCTCTCTATATTTTTCTTCTCCCAGGTTGAATCACTTCTTAATTCTCTGTGTTGAATTTCATCAGCCACCTGGCCATCAATTCTACCAAGCTGTCTAGGTCCACCCTATCCTCCACGCAGTGGACAACATTTGTATCATCTACAAATTTTAATATTGTGATCCATATATCCAGGTCTATGTCATTAATGTACCTCAAGAAAAATCAACACTGAACTATGGTGGACTCTAACATAAAAATCCTTGCTCCAATCTGAAAAGTTTCTGATGAAGGGTCTAGGCCCGAAACGTCAGCTTTTGTGTTCCTAAGATGCTGCTTGGCCTTCTGTGTTCATCCAGCTCCACACTTTGTTATCATTAATCACTACTTGCTGTTTCCAGTCTCTAGGCAAGTTTTGTACCCATATTGCTACTGTACCTTTTATTCCATGAGCCATGTTGTTACTCAAGTGTTCATAACAGCCACTTGCCTTCTTTAAGTCAATATACACCACATCAGCAGCATTACAATCATCAACCCTCTTTGCTACCTCATCAAAAACTTCAGCAAGTTAGTTAAACACAATTTTCCCAAATAAGTCCACACTGGATTGTCTTAATAAAAACACATCTATCTAAATTAGTATTAATTTGGTCTCACGTTATCATTTCTAGAAGCATTTCCACCACTGAGTTTTAACTGATTTGACCTATGTTCTGGACTTCCCTTCACAGCTTCTTTTGAATTAGGGTGTGATATTTGTAAACCTTTAGTCTGACAATATTCACCCACACCCATGACCAGTAACTCCACAATTTCCGGTCTCAGTCACCTCAGTATGCTTAAAAACATGCCAACTGGCTTTGATGCCTTATCAAATTTAAGTGCAGACAATCTACTCAATATTTCATCCTTGTCAATTCTGAACCCTTCAAGTGTTTGAATTACCTTCTTTTCCATCATGCACAGTATCCTCTTTTACGGTAAAGCAGGAAGCTCTGGATTTATTTGCCCTGCCTTTCCACTCCTTGAGAATATACATAGTCTATACACAAACTGTCTTTTGTGGAAATACAAAGGAGAAGCCATCATCTTACAGAATTGAACGGACTACTACAAGGAGGTGTACCGACAAATGAACAAGCAGGAAAATGACAGACAACTACCTGCCAATCTGACCAAACAACATACCCGTCAACTGAACAGGCTGCTCAAGGCTTTTGATCTAGTCCTTCAGAGAACTCTACGCACTCACATCCTGCGTATTTACTATATAGAGGACTTCTACTGCCTTCCAAAGACACACAAAGCAAAGATACCTAGACGTCCCAACGTATTAGATATTGGGACCCAGTGTGAGAACCTCTTCAGCTAAGTCTTGAAACCCATTGTACAGGAACCCTCAGCTTTTGTTGCAAAACTACAGATTTCTCACAGAAACTCAGCACCCACAGACCATTCGAACCAGGAACGTTCCAAATCACAACAGACATTTTGGCACTCCACACCAGCATCCCCCACAATGATGGCATAGCTGTAGCTGCCTGACTACTCAATACCAACAACTACCAATTTCCAGATGCCATCCTACAATTCATCCGCTTCATTCTCGGCCACAATGTCTTCACCTTTGGAAACTAGTTCTTCATCCGGATATATCGGACAGCCACGGGGACCAGATTTGAAACTTAATATGCCAACATTTTCATGCACAGGTTCAAACAAGACTTCTTTGTTGCACAAAACCCTTGACCAACGCTTTACACCGATACATTAGTGACATTTTCTTCCTTTCGACTCATGGCAAGAAATAACTGAAACAACTAAATAGTGAAATTCCCACCATCAGACTGACCATGGACTACTCATTACAGTCAGTTTAATTCTTGGACACATGCATTTCCGTCAAGGACAGACATCTCAATGCCTCACTCTGTCATAAGTCTACAGATAACCTTATGAAGCTGCATTTCTCTAGCTTCTACATGAAACATATTAAAATAGCCACCCCCTAAGTTCAAGCCCTACACTTACACAGGATCTGCTTGGATGACGACGAACGCAACGGACCCCTGAAGGTGTTGAAGGGCACCCTCTTAGGAACGGGATACGATGCTCAACTCATCAATCACCAGATCTGACATACCACAGCAAAAAACTGCAATGGCCTCCTCAGAAGACAGACACGGGGTACAATTGATAGGGCACTCTTCATCATCCAGTACTTCCCAGAGCGGAAAAATGATGCCATGTTCTTTGCAGACTTCAGCACATTATCGATGATGATGAGTATCTTGCCAAGACCTTTTCCACCCCTCCACTTCTCACTTTCAAACAACCGCCCAACTTTAACTAGACCATTGTTCACAGGAAATTACCCAGCCTTCAAGACAACATTGACCAGAACACTATACAACACTGCCATGGCAACCTCTGCAAGACATATCTGATCTTCGACATGGATACCATCATCACACATGGGAACACCACCAACCACGTGCACCACAGATACTCATGTGATTCTACCTCATATGCTGGAGGCAAGGATGCCCTGAGGCTTAGTACTTTGGTGAAACTGTGCAACATCTATGACAAAGGATGAATGGACTCCACAAAAATTGCCCTCCTAGTGGGGGAACACTTTGGAGCTCAAGGACATTTGGTCTTGGATCTTCGGGTAAACACCCTCCTAGGGGACTTTGAATTACACAACAACGCAGAGTTGCCAAGCAGACACTGATAATCAAGTTCAATACCCATGAGGATGGCTTCAATCAGGATGTTAGGTTCATGTCGCACTACAGGTGACCCCACCACACTATACACGCTCACTCAATCTCTCTCTCTCACACTCACACACACACACACACACACACACACACACAAATTTATGGGTTGAATTTGTATTTGCAGATACATTTTATGTTGTTCAAAAAGCACACAATTTATAGACAGTCAGTCAATGTGGCATTTTATAAATTCATACTTTAGAAATAAAACCAGTCTGACTCCAAACCAAAACACAAACTATCCCTAAATTTGATCTACTTTGCTCACCATGATCCCAAGAACCAAGTATATTAGTGCCTCCTTTCTCATCAGATTGGATACTTGTAGCTATGGAACATTTTCCTGAATACTGCCTAGGAACTTTTGCCCTGCCTGCCTTTATCTCTGTTATATTCCCATTAACAGCAATACAGAACAAGGCAGACTCCAGCCTTCTTGATGGAGGGCAATGTTTTTTGGCAATTTATGAACCGCAGAACTCAGTCAATTCGCATATGAACCTCATAAATTAAGCTGTTAATGTTCTTTTAAAAAATAATTGAAAGCTTATTATACAAAAGAAAAACAATGAACTATTTTGTTCTTTACAAGAATTATTTGATAAAAATGTATCATTACTATTATCAGATATAAAGATTCAATGCTTTTACACCCAATAAAACCTTACAGGTAGTCAAATCTCGTTGAAGAGTCACCCTCATTCTATTTTAAAGTTTTTTGTTCACTGGGCACAGCTATCATTGATTTCCTTCCAGCAAATGTCTGTAGGAAGTTAATGCTAATTCTTTAGTTAATATTTCATCCTAAGACTCTTGGAAAAATGTAGCTTTGATATTACATAATATAACTTCTTTAAACTTTCCTGTCAGAGCCCTCTGTTATTGAGCTTTTCTCTTAGTGATATTAAGCCACTCCGGGCATTATTTCTTCAGCTCTGACTATTTTGGAGACAGCTAACTTGCACTGATTATGTTACAGGGCTTTTCCCTCACTGATTGACCTTCTTTCTTTGAAAGAAGCCTGCACTTCATTGACCTCTGGATGGATCTGTCTTTCTAAAACAAATCTCTAGTTTCCTGTGCGATAGACACTTTGCTGCGGGGAACACTCCAACTTTTTCCTCCCTCTCTTATCCTTGCTTCTAAGACACTGAACTATTTCTGAAGAAGGGTCTAGGCCTGAAATGTCAGCTTTCCTGCTCCTCTGATGCTGTTTGGCCGGCTGTGTTCACCCAGCTCTACATCTTGTTATCTCAGATTCTCCAGCATCTGCAGTTTTTACTATCTCTGAACTATTCACCATAAGGTTTTCACGACCCTTATTTAAATGCATGTAAGCAAGTTTCCGAATGACCTGTCATCACTCTCAGAACTCAGAAATGAAACTAAAGCTACGTTCTTCTCTTCTTGACACATAATATGGAAACACAAATCAAACTTAGAGCTACATATGATTCTGTCCAGTTTAGAATCCAAGTTTCCAAATAACGGCAACAACGTACATCATAAATCTCATTGCAAATATCACTATTGCAAACTGTCTTTGAATAATTAAGAAGAACTCCCAGTATAATGATTCTGTTTCTTCATTGTTCTGAAATGTTTCTGTAAATTGGTTCCTCATTTCATTTTCCATTTTCTCTTTTTTTGATGGCCTATAGGCTACATCAAACAATATAATTGTACATTTTTTGTTTCTTAACGCAAGACAAATTTTGTCTTTGATCTTTCTGTACAGTCTTTCTAACACTGCAGTTTTATCCTTACTGACCAATTGACTCTTCTCTTCTAGACCTTTGATTCCTCTCTTACCTAAATAATATTGAACAGAAAGCTTGAGCTTGAGCTCAGTCCTCATTGTAGCCGTATCAAATTTCTAATTGATAATCTGTGCCAGTGACTTACCAAATTTATTTACCACACCCTGGAAATTCATAAACATGCGCAGTAAACCTGATTTAGATTTTATTCCTTGCTGTCATATTGCTATTTCTACTTAGACTGTTCCTATTTAATGAGGAAATATTCCATTCTCAAATGCTGCCTAGAATTCAAAATGTCGACACTTCATCCGTTCTTTCTGCTTCTCTTTATGTACTTGCGCCAAACACCCGTGAATTTAGTTTAAACCTTTCCCAAACACAATAGTAAAGCTCCCCCAAGGACATTGATCGCATTCAAGTTGAGATGCAATTATCTGTCTTTTGGCCCAGAACAAGTCCCAGATGACCAAGAACTTCAGGTCTTCTCTTGCATTATGCTTTAAGTCACATTTTGACATTTGCTACCATTCAACTTTGACCTGCGCTAGTGTGTGGCACTAGGAGAAATCTAGAGATTACAATCTTTTGAACTCCTAATATTTTTAACTTCCTCCTTAGCCCCTGAAAATCTGACCTCAGGACCTTAATATCTGCTCTCTCTATGTCATGGTACCAATGTATACTACAACATCTGGTTCATTCCCCTACCCCAGCAGAATATTCGGAACCATCTCCATGATATCCTTTATTCTAGGACTTGGAAGATAGCACACAATGCAAGTTTCATGATGACAGTTACAGAAATTCTCCCCCGATTATGGAATTTTGAACACCACATTTCTCCACTTCACTCTTCCCAACTGTACAGTCCCTTAGCCAATGCAGTCAAGCTTTGGGCTGCACTCTTTCCATTGCGTTGTCAGTAGCAGCAGTTTATAATACTGAGCACCTCTTTAGGAATGGCTTTTGTACTTCCTGGCTTTTCCTAGTAGCCACCCACCTGCTATCCTGAAATCTTACTGCCTATGTGATGGAACGTTCTGGAATTAAGACACTTTATACAGAAGTTAATTATAGAGTAGTTGAAGAAACAGCTACCAATGGTAAAGCTGTTAGGATCTGTCACTCCCTATATGCTGGACATTTCTCTTAATGTTCACTGTTGCCATTTTGTTTTAATATTACCCATACCAATTAATTTGAGTGCATTGGGCATATACGTCTTCATTTGCACAGTAGCTACTCGCCTCGCAGCAACAGCGATGCTGATGTTCCCAGCTACCTTCCCTCTTTTTTACTTTTTTGGCCAACTTGACTTTTTATTAATTGTTCCTGGCATAGGGGTATGACAGGCAAAACTATTGCCCATGTCTTATTGCCTTTAAGCAGGTGCTGGTAAGATGCATTCTTAAATTATTGGAGCCCATGTGTTGTACGTACATCTACAGTGTTGTTGGAGAGATAACTCCAGGATTTTGTCCAAGCAACAGTGAAAGAACAATGATGTAATTCCAAATCATGATGGAATACGCCTTGGAGGGTAGCTATCAGATGGTGATGTTCACACAAGTTTGCCCCTGGCTTTCTAGGCAGTAAAGGCAGCACGTTTGGTAAGTGCTGTCATGGGGCCATGGCATGGTGCTGCAGTGTATCTTGTAGAGGATGCACATTGGTGCCAGTGTGTACTGGTAATGGGGGGACTGAATGTTTACAGTGGGTGAATGAGATGCCAGTCAAGTTGGCTGCTTTTTCCTGGAAGGCGTAGCATTTCTTGAGGGTTGTTGGAGCTGCATTCATCCGGGCAAGTGGAAGATATTTGATCACATTACTGACTTGTGCCTAATATATGGTGGAGAGACCCTGGGGAATTTTATCACCGTAGTTACACACCACAGAATTTCCAGCCTCAGACATCTATGTGTGTGAGACTCCCTTCCATGGGATCAAAACACAACAATGTGAGATTGCACCTTTCAAAAGAGAAATTGCTTAACAGCAACACCAAATTGTGATGTAAATACAGCCTTATAATATTTGCAGCATATGCATAAAATATGAATTATAATTATGTTTACTGATAAAAACAGAATATTAAGTATGAATCATGGTGTAATATAAAAATACTTATAGTACAAACACAGTCTTTAGAGTCTGAATAAGATGTTAAAAACTAATGCAAAAATGTGCAAGAGTTTTCTTGTTTGTTGTTGAACATTGCTGCAACTATAATAAAAAGTGAAATAAAAGCAAAATACGGAAAATGATACTGGAAATCTGAAACAGAAACAAAAATCACTTGAGATACTTGGCAGGTCTGGTGCATCTGTAGAAAGAGAAACAGAATTAATATTTCAAATCTGCTATGACTCTGTTTTGGAACCAACTTACCCAGACTCAAAACGTTAACTTTGTTTCCCTTTCTGCAATTGTTGCCAGACCGACTGAGCTTCTCCATCATTTTACATATAATAAAAAGTGAATGTGTGGTTAATTTTCTCACCCTAGCCATTTCTTTGCTAGGGTGAGTGATGTCTTGAATTTAGTGTAAATAATGACCAGAATTAATCACTGGAAACAGTACCTACTGTAGTGGAAAAGCAGGAACTGCAGATGCCTGGAGTTAGAGATGATGCAGTGTGGAGCTGGGGGAACACAGCAGGCCAAGCAGCATCAGAGGAGCAGGAAAGTTGACATTTCAGTCAGAAGGATTCTGACCCGAAAGGTCAACTTTCCTGCTCCTCTGATGCTACCTGGCCGGTTGTGTTCTTCCAGTTCCACATTGCTTTGTCACCTACTGTAATGAGTCCTTTTGGCAATGTTTAACCTACTACAATGGGTGTTTGATAGGACTTGGATAATGTTTGATTCTCCCAGTGATTCCAGATGGGTATTACCTTTGGGAAGTGCACCCAAAGTGGAAAACATAGCTTATGTAGTGTGTATGGTGTGTGGTTTACTTGAAAATTTGTGTTGAAGAGCTTCTAGCCCTCTGCTGCAAAAATCAATCTGAAGAGAGGAGGGGTTGGTGGGTGGGTGGTAGTGTTGTATGGTCAACAAAAAAAGACAAGCACTTCCAGGTCTTCCACTCACAAAAAATCCCCATTCAAACCCAGGAGACTCCTCCTCGAGTTTTGTGCTGACTTTTGTTCATAGGGTCATTGGACATAAAACATTGACTCTATTTTCTCTCCACTTAGGCTGCCAGACCTGCCGAGTTTCTCCAACAATTTCTGTTTCGTTTCAGATTTCCAGCATCTGCGGCTCCAGGTTTCATCTTAGGCAAAAACAGAAATTGCTAGAGAAATTCAAAAGGTCTGGCAGCATCTCTGGAGAGAAAACGGTGTCAACATTTTGAGCCAGTGATCCTTCTTCAGGACAACAGGCCACTGTATCAACATACCCTATTAATATATCTTATAGTTTTTACTTCCGGTCCTTTCCAGAACACGATTCCAAGTCTTTGATCATTTTTCATTTATAAAGAATCTTCTTAAAGTTTTAACAAGAGCTCCTTGTTCTGCAGCCGATATTGTGATCCAAAGATAACAACCACAGTGCCTGATCGACTCGTTAAACTAACCTCATGGAGTTTCAGAAGCATAGCACAAGACATGGTGCAAGGAATTTACTAGTCCCACTGTTAGCTTAATTTTTCAATGTTACCTTTACAGGACAATGTAACTGAGCAAGTTTTGTTGGAACAGTCTGCAATAATAACAACACAGTTCAATAGTCTGTACCTTGCTTCACCTGGAAGTTGATAAACATCGAACATGCTGCCAACAAAAGGCACTTGCTTGCTATTTACCTCCACACTCCATTCACATGAAGACTGACAAACATTTATGCTGTTGTTTATTTTAAAATGGAATCATATAATGATACAGAAGGCAGCCATTTAGCTCAACATGATTTTGTTGAAACTATCCAATTAATCCCACTTTTTTACAAGTGATATAAATATTTTCCCCATCAAGTATTCAGCCAATTCTCTTTTGATTGATGCTCGTGAATCCACTTCCGCACTTTCAGTCATTGGATTTCAGATAACAATAACTCATTGTAAAAAGCATATGTTTTCTTGTCGCCTCTGGTTCTTTCAATAGTTATGTAAAATCTATGCACTGTACTTGTGGCCTTGCCTTTGAAGGGGTGTCCTTTTGCTACCTGTCTGCCTGAGATATGATCATGTGATCAAAACAAGCACTTTGTAGACAGGAGGCATGTTACTTAGACAGCAATCTTCAACTCTTTACACACAGAAGACTCTCTGAGATGCTATGTGTGACACAATAGCAGAAATGGGAGAGGCGATCTCAAAAATCTTCCCTGAACTTTGCTTGGCAGTTTCTATGCTATTATTGTACAAATAAACATCAGTTTTCTGTTGATAATCAGTTCAAGTGTCTTGGTTAAAAATTAACACAACTAAATCTGTCTGGATCTATATGTTTTGTCAACTTCTTTCGAATGTGGATATGTTATTAACAAGTTCTCAGCCAACTGGATCGGTCAAATGTTCAGTCAGATCTGTAGTGATTATCATCGACATACATACCTCTGTTAAAGCTCCTGTCTGAACTCCAGGGTAAATATGATCTACTCCTGGGTTTATTGTTTAGAGGACCTTTGAATTAGTCTAGCACTTGCATCTCAATTATGTCAGTCATTAACTTTGTTTTGAGTTATTCCTGTTTGGAACAGGTATGTTACTAGTTGGTACTGATGACCCAGAATATTTACTATCTTAGGCTCATCCTTAAGTAGATTTATATATTATCTGACTCTCATTTTCTCTTCTACTGCTTAAAATAATGAATTAATGTTTCCGATTATATTTGACCTGTGTGGATGTGGACTTTTGTTCCAAGCCTCTTTGCCCTCGAACATATTTTGCCCTGTTTACATTTTCCTGCTTGTTACTATATTCATCACAGTGAATCCTCTTCCCCTTTATCTTTCCAAAGTCACAATTTCAAATTAAATTTCACACATGTTATAACTGATATCACTTAGGTATTGACACGAAGAATTCACCACCAAAAAAGAGGATTCTCCACTCCTCTATTGCTGAAAGGATAAAGAAAAAGATAATCTAAGTTGATGGGAAGGAAAGCAGCCTGAAAGGACAGCAAATAAAATCAGCAAAAGCTATCTGTACTATAGAGATGAATACATGTATTAAATATATTTTCAAATCTAACCATTTTACTTTCCAATTATTTTCAAAGTATTCATCACTAGAACTGATTATAAATAACATAAAATCTTTAATGATTAAGAGAAAAGATCTTTTCTCCTTTTTGTTCCTTTAGTTCCTTTTTGATTAAACACCAGTTGAAATATCCCATCACCCTTCCTAAGTTATTTTAAAATCAATAATGTTATTATGGTCTATAAAACAAACGTTACATTATTTTCTTTTGTAAAGGACAACAATTTAAAAAGCAGGAGAATGAAAATGAGCAAAAATTCTCTCTGAAATGAGAAAAGGCCTTCATCACCCAGCCCCCTGAAGAGGATCCCACTATTAATATGCTTTACAACAGCTTACTGCAACCAGTGATCAAACCTTCTGATAATTTACAGACAAATGGCTGGAAGAGATGCAAGCGGGAGGATGCAACTTAGTGGAGGCAGTCAGTTTGCAACAGCAGATGATAGAAACAGGGCAGTTGATTTTGAAAATAGAGTTAGAAATTAACAAAGATAAAGTGAATTCTGAACTTTGGCTGTGCTGATGGGGGAGGCTTTACCTACGTGAGAAGTGTGGTGGACAAAGGACAGGTTGCAGACAGTACAATTCCTGTGGCACAACATGATACAATAGGAAGTTGCACACCATATGAAAAGGCTAACGTTTAAGTTTTCAAATTTGCAATAGAATGAAAATAACATGATCCTGATGTGGTGGCAACTATTGATTATGCTCAATAACCAGTCACCTGATTCTTTCTGAGATAGTAGGAACTGTCAACGCGGGAGAATCTGAGATAACACTGTGTAGAGGTGGATGAACACAGCAGGCCAAGCAGCATCAGAGGAGCAGGGAAGCTGACGTTTCAAGTTGAGACCCTTCTTCAGAAATGGGGAAGGGGAAGGGGTTTCTGAAATAAATAGGGAGACAGGGGGAGGCAGATAGAAAGTGGATAAAAGAAAAGATAGGTGGAGAGGAGACAGACAGGTCAAAGAGGCAGGGTTGGACCCAGTAAAGGTGAATGTAGGTGGGGAGTTAGGGAGGGGGTACATTGGTCCCAGGAGGACAGACAGGTCAAGGAGGTGGCATGAATTTAGTAGGTAGGAGATGGGGGTGGGGCTTGAGGTGGGAGTAATGGTTAGAGAGGTGGATATGAGCTGGGTTGGTTTTGGGATGCAGTTGGGGAGGGGAGATTTTGAAGCTTGTGAAGTCTTGTTACCCTTGGGCTGCAGGATTCCCAAGCGAAATATGAGATGCTGTTCCTGCAGCTTTCAGGTGGCATCATTGTGGCACTGCAGGAGGCCCATGATGGACATGTCATCAAGAGAATGGGAGGGGGAGTGGAAATGGTTTGCGACTGGGAGGTGCAGTTTTTTGTTGCGAACTGAGTGTTGGTTTTCCGCAAAGCGGTCCCCAAGCCTCCATATTGTTTCCCTGATGTAGGGGAGGCCATAATGGGAACAGCGGATACAGTGTACCACATTAGCAGATATGCAGGCGAACATCTGTTTGATGTGGAAGGTCTTCTTAGGTTCTGGGATGGAGGTGAGGGAGGAGGTGTGGGGACAGGGATAGCACTTCCTGCAGTTGCAGGGAAAAGTGCCGGGTGTGGTGGGGCTGGAGGGGAGTGTGGAACAGACAAGGGAGTCACGGAGAGAGTGGTCCCTCCGGAAAGCAGATAAGGGTCGGGAGGGAGAAATGCCTGGTGGTGGGGTCAGATTGCAGATGTCGGAAGTGTCGGAGGATGATGCATTGAATTGATTCATTCTCCTACTCAGGAAGTATTCTGGAGGAGGATTTTGCCACTTGGCACTTTAACCAAAGGAAAGCACTGAAACAAAACACTCCATATGTGCTGAATGTTAGAGTGAAACACTGCCATCTCCAAATTGTCTACTGTGGTTGGGGATGTGGTGGAAGTGCAGTTGGATAAATATAGCACAAGGACAGCAACAGGTCAAGAAAACTGTTCAATCTCATCTTCATAATTATGAATGGGCAATAAATAATTGCTTGATTGATTGATTTTATTTTGTCACATGTGCCAAAATACAGTGAAAAGCTTCGCTTATGAATGGTACAGGCAGATCACAGCAAGCAAAGGATCTACAGATCAAAAAGACTTAGAGGCGTACAGGTTATATTGCAGGTTACACTATTTGAGGCTGGAGTCCATTCAATAGTCTGATAACAGCTGGAAAGAAGCTGTTTCTGAACCAGCTCTTGCGTGCTTCCAGGCTTCTTTACCTTCGGTCTGACGGAAGATGTTGTGGGTGGTCATTACCAGGGCGCAATGGGCCTTTGATGTTGGCTACATTTCTGCGGCAGCAATTAGTGTAAATGGAGTTTATGGATAGTAGGTTGGCTTCCATGATGGTCTGGGCTGTGCACACCAGCTTCTTACGGTCCTGGGCAGCGCAGTTGCCATTCCAGGCCATTATACACCCGGACAGTATACTTTCAATGGTGCATGTGTAGAAGTTGGTGAGGGATCTTATGGACATGCCAAATTTCCTGAGCTGCCTGAGGAAGAAGAAGCATTGTTGTGCCTTCTTGACTTTCACATCTATGTGGGTTGCCCAGGACAAGTCGTTGGTATTATCACTCAGACGGATTTGATGCTCTTCACTCTCTTGACCTCAGTTCCGTTGATGTAGATGGGGGCGTGTTCGGCACCTTTCTTACTAAAGCCGATGATCAGTTCTTTAGTTTTGCTGATGTTGAGAGACAGCTTGTTTTCCATGCACCACGTCACCAAGCCCTCTATCTCGACTTGGCATTTTTAGATATCTGCCCCACGACGGTGGTGTCATCAGTGAACTAGTAGATGCTGACCTTGCCTATGATGCTCACACTTCTTGAATTAATAAATTAAAATCACAACTTAGGTGAAAAGTTACTTTAATATGTTTCAAATGCATCTGAAAAAAAAAACCAGAACATGACTCTTATGGACAAATCTTGTAGCATTGGCGTACTACTGTGGTCAATGAAAATGATACATTAGTTAGTAGGGGTATTGGAAGGTTGTATTTGTCTACTATGCATCGAGTATTTCCTACATCAAGTGAATACACTGTCTTTGAGTTTTTACGAGTAGGTTCAATGCTGTTAGTTCATAATTGTTAATTTGTAGCTCGAGTCCATTTATTTGTAAGAAATAATCATTCTTGTTTAGGGACAGTAACCTGAACAGTGGTTTCTGTTAATCTGTGTCTGAAAGTCAGGTGAAACTGGAAATTCAGCTTGTTTTTAAATCTTCCAGTATGAGCATGAGGTTAGCAGGGCTTGGTTTTTAGCATCAGAGATAATGGGAACTGCAGATGCTGGAGGATCCAAGATAATAAAATGTGAAGCTGGATGAACACAGCAGGCCAAGCAGCATCTCAGGAGCACAAAAGCTGACGTTTCGGGCCTAGATCCTTCATCAGAGAGGGGGATGGGGTGAGGGAACTGGAATAAATAGGAAGAGAGGGGGAGGCAGACCAAAGATGGAGAGAAAAGAAGATAGGTGGAGAGGAGAGTATAGGTGGGGAGGTAGGGAGGGGATAGGTCAGTCCAGGGAAGACGGACAGGTCAAGGAGGTGGGATGAGGTTAGTAGGTAGGAAGTGGAGGTGCGGCTTGGGGTGGGAGGAAGGGATGGGTGAGGGGAAGAACAGGTTAGGGAGGCAGAGACAGGCTGGGCTGGTTTTGGGATGCAGTGGGGGGAGGGGAAGAGCTGGGCTGGTTGTGTGATGCAGTGGGGGAAGGGGTGAACTGGGCTGGTTTTGGGATGCGGTGAGGGAAGGGGAGATTTTGAAGCTGGTGAAGTTCACATGGATACCATTGGGCTGCAGGGTTCCCAAGCAGAATATGAGTTGCTGTTCCTGCAACCTTCGGGTGGCATCATTGTGGCACTGCAGGAGGCCCATGATGGACATGTCATCTAAAGAATGGGAGGGGGAGTGGAAAGGTTTCGTGACTGGGAGGTGCAGTTGTTTATTGCGAACCGAGCGGAGGTGTTATGCAAAGCGGTCCCCAAGCCTCTAGTTGGTTTCCCGAATGTAGAGGAAGCCACACCGGGTACAGTGGATGCAGTATACCACACTGGCAGATGTGCAGGTGAACATCTGCTTAATATGGAAAGTCATCTTGGGGCCTGGGATAGGGGTGAGGGAGGAGGTGTGGGGGCAAGTGTAGCACTTCCTGCGGTTGCAGGGGAAGGTGCCGGGTGTGGTGGGGTTGGAGGGCAGTGTGGAGTGAACAAGGGAGTCACGGAGAGAGTGGTCTCTCCGGAAGGCAGACAAGGGTGGGGATAGAAAAATGTCTTGGGTGGTGGGGTCGGATTGTAGATGGCAGAAGTGTCGGAGGATGAGCTTTTGTGCTCCTGAGATGCTGCTTGGCCTGCTGTGTTCATCCAGCTTCACACTTTATTATCTTGGTTTTTAGCATGTTGCCCTAGTGAAGTGCTTACTGGCATGTGGCCTGTGATCTTTGCAATGACAAATTCTGGAGGAAAAGAATTACACAGAAACAAGTGATCTATGCTTGTTACCAGTCCTGAATGAGAATTTTTTTTTAGTAAATATAATGTGAACATATTCCTATGCTGACCCTGACATCACACAAGTTTATTGGATCTGTACAGGCCAGCATTTATTGCCCAGCTCTAATTGCACTGGAAAAGGTTTTAGTGAGATATCTTCTTGAACTATACCGTGAAGTATAGGGGCATCCACAGTGCTGTTAGAAAGGGAATCCAGAACTTTGACCCAATGCAATGAAGGAGCAGTAACATAGTTCCAGGTCAGGATGGCATGTGACTTGGAGTAGAGCTTGCATTTCGAATGAGAACTTGAATGTGAGCTGGCATTCTCATGCGTGTGCTGCCCTTGTCCTTCTATCGAGAATGTGTGGATTTGGAAGGTGCTGTTAATGAAGATTTGGTGAGTTACTACAGTTCATTCTGAAGATGGTGCACACTGCTGTGTTGTTGGAAGGTAGATTGTTGAAGGCAGTCAGTAAAATGTAAATCGAGAAGGCCAATTTGCCGTAGCTGGTGTCAATCTTCTTGAATGTTGTTAGAGCTACACTTAACTCGGCGATTGGAGAGTATTCTGTCACAATGTTGACTTGTGGACTTGGTAGATGCTGGACAGGCACGAGGGAGACAGGAGGTCTCCCAGCCCCTGACCTGCTCTTATAGACACAATATTTATATGGCTGGTCCATTTCAGTTTCTGGTCAATGCTAACCCCAAAGATGTTGACAGGGGAAGCTTCGGTGATTGTAATGTCATTGCACATGAAGATGCAATAGTCTTATTCTCTCTTATTGGAGGTGTTCATTGGTTGACAGTTGTGTGGCCCAAATGTTACGATGAAGATAAATGCAAGTAATGTTAAAAAAAATTGAAAGAACTGCGGACGCTGTAATTGTTGGGAAATTGCGGGGAAAGCTCAACAGGTCTGGCAGCACTTGTGAAGGAAAAAACAGAGTTTATGTTTCAGGTCCAGTGACCCTTCCTCAGAAATGTATGCAAGTATGCAAACTGTATGTAACTATTTGTATGCAAGTAACGTAACTAATTATTAAATTACATGCAATAAACCTTTGTACTGCTTATCAAAATTCAACCTAAATTCTGTGTAATTCTCTGTCTCTTCTCTTCTATCTCTGAATGGTATCAGTAATCTAGATTATGATTCGCAAGAAGGATAGGTGGCAGAGAATCTACCAATACATTTCAGATTATTCCAGCAGAAAACAATATAGCTATGATGGTAACAGTAGTGGGCATCTTATGATTTGATTTAGCTGTACTGTGCAAGACAGCAGCAGCAGTTGGCACCATTATCTCATAAAATATGCTAGCAGTGGTGATAGCCTGAAGAAATCTTCACCTCTCCAAAAATCACAGCCACCTACGAAGAAGAAAGAAGAAAAGAATATTCAATCAGAAAACTGAGAGTGCATCTTTAAATATTGAAGAGTTTAAAATACACACAGAATCTACTGAATTCTACGAAAGCCATTGCCAACAGTAAAAAGGCAACAGGTAGAATTAGATCTTTCTGTTAAAAATACTCAAATCAGCTAGAATAAGTAAAAAGATTAACATTCAATGCTGTTACCACTGCTGAATCCCCTACTATAAACATTCTGGCAGTTACCATCGATCAGAGGCTCAACCAGACTCACTACATAAACACAGCCGCAACAAAAGCAGGCCAGAAGTTAGGAATACTGCACCAAGTAATTCACCTCCTGACTCCCCAGAGCCTGTCCACCATCTATAAGGCACAAGTCAAGAATGTGATAGAATATGCCCCATTTTCCCGAATGAGTGCAGCACCAACTCTTAAGAATCTTTACACCATAAAGGACAATGCAGCCAGATTGATTGGCACTACATCGACAAGCATCTGGTCCCTCCACCACCAATACTCGGTGGTAGCAGTGTGTACTATCTACGAGATGCACTGCAGAAATTCACCAAAATCAGACAGCACCTCCCAAACCCATGACCACTTCCATCTAAAAGGACATGGGCAGCAAATGTATAGGAACATCACCACCTTCAAGTTCCCCTCCAAGTCACTCACCATCTTGACTTGGAAATATATCACCATTCCTTCACTGTCACTGGGTCAAAATCCTGGAATTCCCTCATTAATGGCACTGTAGGTCAACCCACTGCAGCGGTTCAAGAAGGCAGCTCACCACCACCTCCTGAAGGGCAACTAGGAAGGAGAACTAAACGCTGGCCAGCCGGAATTGCCCACATTCCACAAAATGAATTTTGAAAAATTGCACAAGGAGGTTCCACACTACAACTAGAAAGAAAACAAAGAATACTGCAATATATCTGTATTTGAAGCATAATTAGAAGGTGGTAGGTCAACTTCTCTTAGGGGTAGTAGATGAATCATCTTGACAGATCATGCACAAATCATACAAGTTAGCGGACATGCAACTAATTTCAAACTTGTCATTGGGGCAAGTGATATTATTTGATCGAACAAAAAAAAATGAGTAAGTGAAACTACGACCAAATGGTGCAGATGGAATACCACTCAAGTGCAAAGAAATGCTGAACATATTCCTAAAACATAGAAACCAATACAATATGGAACAGATATACATAATCAGAAACCAATACTTCTTTCTTTTGAACAGTAAAGCATGCTTTACTCTTAAAATTCCATTATACATTTAAGAACGTCAGCCAGCTCAGACTTCAAATGCCAAGTAATCAGTGTAACTCTACTCAACAAGAGGATACAAACTCATGAAACAGGAGAAGTAGATTATTTGATCCTTTGAGCTTGTTCCAACACTCAATAAGACCACTGCTGATATGGTTATGTTTTGAATTCCATATTCCCATTTACCTCTGACAACCTTCAATTTCTTTGCCTTACAAGAATCTATCTACGTCTGTCTTAGAAAAATATCTAATGCACTGCCTCTACTGCCTTCTAAGCATCACAGTTGCACATCCCACAGATAAAAGAATTCTCTTGCCTCTATCTTGAAAGGGTGACCTCTAATTTTAAAGCAGCCCCCTCTGAATTGACCCACAACAGGAAATGTTTGTAACATACACCTTGTCAAGTCTAATCAGGATTTGATAATAATCACAAACCCCCTCTCTTCTAAAATCCAATGGAGATGTCAGTTTGTCTAACCTAGCCTCAGCAGACAAATCCTCAGGCGGCACGGTGGCACAGTGGCTAGCACTGCTTCCTCACAGCACCAGCGACCTGAGTTCAACTCCAGCCTTGGGTGACTGTGTGTGTGGAATTTGCATGTTCTCTCTGTGTCTGTGTAGGTTTCTGACATGGGCTCTTGTTTCTTCACACTGTACAAAGATTGGCAGGTTAGATAGGTTGGCCATTATAAATTATCCGTAGTGTTCACAGATGTGCAGATTAGGTGAATTAGCCATGGGAAATAAAGGGCTACATGGATAGGACTGGTTGAGTCTGGGTTGGATGGTCTTCAGAGAGCCAATGCAGGCTTAATGGGCTGAATGGCTCCTTTCTGCATTTTGAGATTTTATGATTCATTCCTGGCATCATTAGAACATAGAAAAGTACAACACAGAACAGGCCCTTCGGCCCACGATGTTGTGCTATGGAATAATCCTAATCCAAAAATAAAATAACCTAACCTACATTCCCCTCAATTCACTTCTGTCCATGTGCACGTCCAGCAGTCACTTAAATGCCACTAGTGACTCTGCTTCCACGACTACCACTGGCAAACTATTCCATGCACTCACAACTGTCTGGGTGAAGAACCTCCCTCTGACGTCTCCTCTATACCTTTCTCCTAACACCTTAAAACTATGACCCCTCCTGCACTGGGGAAAAGTCTCTGGCTATCGACTCTATACATGCCTCTCATTACCTTGTACACCTTGATCAAGTCACCTCTCTTCCTCCTTCTCTCCAGAGAGAAAAGTTCAAGCTCAGTCAACCTCTCCTCGTAAGACAAGCCCTCCAGTCCAGGCAGCATCCTGGTAAACCTCCTTTGCACCCTCTCCAAGCCTCCACATCTTTCCTATAATAGGGCGACCAGAACTGGACACAATATTCCAAGTGTGGTCTCAACAGGGTTTTGTAGAGCTGCAGCATAACCTCGCGGCTCTTAAACTCGATCCCCCTGTTAATGAAAGCCAAAACACCATATGCTTTCTTAACAACCTTTTCCACCTGGGTGGCAACTTTGAGGGAGCTATGCACTTGAACACCAAGATCCCGCTGTTCCTCCACACTGCTGAGATTCCTGCCTTTAATCCTATATTCAGCATTTAAGTTCGACCTTCCAAAATGCATCTCTTCACATTTAGTGATAATGGGAACTGCAGATGCTGGAGAATCCAAGATAATAAAGTGTGATGCTGGATGAACACAGCAGGCCAAGCAGCATCTCAGGAGCACAAAAGCTGACGTTTTGGGCCTAGACCCTTCATTTCTGATGATGATGAAGGGTCTAGGCCCGAAACATCAGCTTTTGTGCTCCTGAGATGCTGCTTGGCCTGCTGTGTTCATCCAGCTTCACACTTTATTATCACTTCACATTTATCCAGGTTGAACTCCATCTGCCATTTGTCAGCCCAGCTCTGCATACTGTCAATGTTTCACTGAAGCCTACAATAGCCCTCGATACTATCAACCGCACCTCCAACCTTTGTCATCAGCAAACATACTAACCCACCCCTCAACCTCCTCATCCAAGTCATTTATAAAAACTACAAAGAGCAGAGGCCCAAGAACAGAGCCCTGCGGGACACCACTCAGCACCGACCTCCAGGCAGAATACTTACCATCTACAACCACTCTCCGCTTCCTGTCAGCCAACCAATTCTGAATCCAGACTGCCGAATCACCCTGTATCCCATACCTCCTGACTTAATGGATGAGCCTGCCATGGGGAACCTTATCAAATGCCTTGCTGAAGTCCACGTACACCACATCCACATTCTAGTGAATCTCCTCAGAACTGCTTCCAATGCACTTCCATCCTTCTCAGAACATTGTCCACTGAATCAGAGAAGGGAATCACAATCACCTGACATTAACTACACTTCTGTCCCACGGTCTTCACAGAAAAAGACCAGAAGATACTACTGGTTTCATGGATTCTGAGGAATTATGCAAATGAGTATAGCTTTAAGAATGTTCAAAAAGCTTGATACCAATTAGGATAAAGTAGCAAGCTCGATTGGCACCATATTTACAAATGTTCACTCCTTCCACTCTCAGAATCAGCAAATGTACTGACAAAATTATCCGAAGTTCTTCAGACTGAATTTTCTAAACCCACAACCATCTAGAACAGCAGTAGATACATATGAACACCTGCAAGTTCTCCTCCAAGCCACTCATCATCCTAATTTGGAAACATATCACTGTTTCTTCGGTGTGTCTGGGTCAAAATCCTGAAATTCCTTCCCTTTGGGCATTGTGGGTATACCTATACCAAATGGATTGGAGAGGTTCAAGAAAACAGCTCACCACTACCTTCGTAAGGGCAACTGGGGATGGACAATAAATGCTGGCTCAGCCAGTGATATGGCACATGAATGAATAAAAACAAAAATAATTTAACTGAAGACGAAAATACCTTCAACTGTGATTTTGGCCTCAGAAGGTATCATTAGCAAAGAGTATGTGTGAAACAAAAGTCCAACAAAGGAGCCATTAGGGCAAGGAACAGTACTTGAATATATTGTTCTCAGCTACAGACTTTCAACTCAACCAAGTTGTCAGTTATGTATGAGAGACTTGCGGGATCGGGGTGGGGGGGGGAGAGCGGTGGTGGTGAAGATAGGGTAATGACAAACCTACTTTACTTTTTTGAAATAATTATATGAAATCGTGTGGGTGGAGCTGTTGTGTAAGGCAGGATGGTGCAATGCGGCCTGCCTGTTAGGTTTTAAGGGAATATACTATGAGAGGCTGGCCAGTTCTCTGGATAATTATTAGTGTTCTATGCTTGTTCCCAATACTGTGAGAATGCTTTATGGATTGTAAGGTGATTTTATGCTTAACCGGAGCCTGATGTCTTTCATATTCAATGTAACTTGTGATGAAGTAATACGCAATAAACCTACTTACTGCTCAAAAAGGTTGAGCCTATCTTCTGCCGAGACACTGTGTGGGCTTCCCTACAGTGGCTTAGACTAATGTCAGCAAGAAGGATTGGTAGAAAATCTACCCAAGACATCCCAGATGGTTCCAGCAGAAGCTAAAATTTATAAGAGACCTCCAAACTAGACCATGCTGTGCCTGGTACTTAGCATCAACATCACTTTATTGGCAAGAAAACCCTCTAGCTAAAAGTTTATCAAATGTGAAAGCCAGACACACATGACATAAAAAGTTATTTGAATAGGAGCTGAGGAGGCTATTTAGTCATCATTTAATATCAGTTAATAGCCACAAAAATTAACATTGAATGATAGCTTCTAGAAATCTAGAATGCAGCTACAGTCCAGAAATATTCTGAGAAAGGGTCACTGGGCCCAAAACGTTAACTCTGTTTTCTCCCTTCGCAGATGCTGCCAGACCTGCTGAGCTTTTCCAGCAACTTTGTTTTTGTTCCCGATTGACAGCATCCACAGTTCTTTCTGTTTTTATTTACAATCCAGAAATATGTTGGGTGAGCAGTTTTATAAAGTAAGTCTTCCATACATTGAAATTTTTGAAATCTAGTCAAGAAACAACATTGTTAAAATTTCTTTCACAGGATGTTGAGGGAGTATAATTCGAAAGGAAGTGCAGGAGCAGAGGAACTGGAGTATCTACGTGTACAGATCATTGAGGGTGGTAGTGCAGGAGGGGAGAGCAATTAATAAAACATGCAGTGTTCTGGATTTTATTAATAGGGCTTAGAGCAAAGAGGCGATGATGAACACGTATGAGATTTGTTAGGCCTCAGCTGGAGTAGTGTGTACAGTTGTGGGCAACACATTGTTGCAAAGGTTTGAACGCATTGGAGACAGTGCAGAGGTGATTCATTACAATGGCTCCAGGAAAGAGAAACTTCAGCGTTGAGGATAAATTGAAGATCTTGAGACTGTTCTCCTTGGAGAGAAGAAGGTTGAGAGGACATTTAATAGAGCTTACAAGATTATGAACAGGCTGAATATAGTAGATATGGAGAAGCTGTTCCCACTCAAAAGATAAAAGAATGAGATGGCATTGATTTAAAGTGACGTATAAATGAAGCAAGGATGATGTGAGTTTTTTTTCCCCCCCAGCATTTGGTAATTTTATGAGATGCCCGGTCTGGAAATGTAGTGGAGACAACTTGAATTGGAACATTCAAGAGGGCATTGGATGATTATTTGGGTAAAAATATTGTGCAGGGATACGGAGAAAAGGCAGGAAAATTTGACACTCTGTAATGTAGCTGGTGCAGGCACAATGGGCTGAATGGTCTCCTTCTGCACCACAACAATTCTGTGGTTCTTGATATGGTCACGTCATCCATCCATGGTTGCCCTCATGAACTTAGTGGTGAGCTGGTAGAAACACCAGAACAAAATACCCTGCCTGGTATAAGTTGCAATGAAGTTATCATCTCATCACAGTAGCTGTCAATAGTCCTGTTAGAAATAAGCATAGTCTGCAGCAGAGAAGTAGAATTGATAAAGACACTTATATGGTTAAAATTAATGCTGTCACTCATTTTACATTAGCATAGAGACTGGGAGATATGCACTTCATAATTTACTAAGCTCAAAGGCCCTTTTCCAGTTCGTAATGTGCTGAACCATTTATTTCAGTAAGTAATAGAAGCAATAGTTTTTCAACACTGTTTCTCTTCTAACTTATGGCGAATCAAGTACTATTTAGGCAAATAATTCCATTCACTGTGTCCTTTTATTGTAATAGATTTGAGTAAAGGAATGTTTGTGATTTCATTTAAAGGTAAATGTTGTGAGTGCATTCACATTTAATTTTTTTTTAAGTTTTAGTTAGCATATATGTAACAGATTTGGTCATTGTTTAACAAAGAAATTAATTTAACTGAAAATTTATTGTCTTATAGTTAAGCAATTAAGGTTTTTAAGCAAAAAATATATAATAAATTGATTTATTTAAATAACACTGCTGTTATTTTAAAATCACAAATTGGAATGCAATACTTTTGTAAGACTACCCAAATGTGGTTTACAGTGCCCTGGCATAATTTTTCATGATCTATTTATAGCAGAATATATTAAAAGCATTTAATGTTTATTTTTCCATGTGTATTTATTACATTTAGAATAAAATAATGTTAGTACTTTGGACTAAACATAACGCCTATACAAATGAACTCTTTTTGAATTCATTTAGATAAGCCATCTTTGCACTCACCACAGCCCAGTCTCCTTTCATTATGAAATACAGCAAAAAGGTTAAAAGAAGTAAGCAGAATGACCAGTACTTTTATTATTGCGTGCTGTCTTAGTTTAAGCTTTAACACAGTCACCCTAAAGCATAAAATTTACAACCTTTTGGACTTGGGTTGGGAATATGCTGGGGGCTGGCATGTAACCTTAAATGCATTGTGCTATTATTAACGGGTAATTAATTTTGTGCCACATATTCAGTCTCAGAGTATTTGTTTGTAGGGTTTTTTTTAGGTTTATTCATTGGAATTGCTTTTCTGCTATAAGCGTAAATTGAAGTGCTGAGAAATATCAAGAAAAATATCACTGCTAAGAGAAAAAATATACTACTTACAATTCATAGATCTGTTCCTTAAAACTTGAGGGGCTATTTGATATCATACGCTTTCTATTGTGAAAGTATCCGGGGATGTAAAGCACCTTTGCTTGCTTGGGCTAGCACCCTTCCCAGCATGAAGAGCTCACAGTTGCCCTGGAAACTCTGCATGTAGCATTTTGATTGTTGCTGGCATTCTCAGCACTGACTGTCATGCCACTATTGAGGAAAACCTTGCTGGCAGAATGCCACAAAACTTCCAAATTATTATTGTTCATTGTTAAAACATACTGTAATGATATGACAAAAGTCGGTGCTGTTGAATTGAAAGCATAACACATTAATTGCATAGAATGCCTCACTGCTGTATCCAAAGTAATAATAACTGCTGATTTAAGAATAGATAGAATAAGATTTCTGCATTAAAATGAAATAAATGATAAATTAAGAAAAATATATCATGAAGCGATTTCAATTTTGTGATCAAATCCCTTTTAAGTAATACTGTTGTCATCACTCCCAGATATCATTCTCTAGTTAATCAATTGTTTTCAACTCTAACACATTTAATTGGTCTCAATATTAATAGTGTTCAACATATAATACAATTATTCAAATATTTAAAATTCAGAAATAAATTTCTTTTAGATTAAGGGTTCATTTCAGTAAATTGATGCCCTAACTGGGTTTTTATTAAATTGAATAAAATCCTGGTGATTATGATAATTGATGATATATCAAATTAAAATAATTCTATAAATTAATTTTTGAGGTTATTCGGAAAATTCATTTTTCATTTTAATATTAATGAGTACTCACAAAGTAAATAAACACCTGTCTGATAGCTAAAGTTAAAATAATTTTCTGCAATTGTTAATATAATGTAATCTCTGCCTCTTTAATTATTGCCAGGTGACAGAGTGCATGGCAATGTAAGTTCTGGAAATACTTCAATGATTTGATACTGACTACATATAATGACAAGACACACTTTAGACAAAGGAGAGCAACCAGCTTGCAAAAAGATTACTAAATTTCAGATTCAATTTTTGCAACATTTTTTCCTTTTGAGACAATTTATTTTAACACTAATATAATACTATCTACCCAATGACAAACTACTGTATCAACTCTGCATTGACGCAAAGCAAGCAAACAATACTGTAACAGTACTAGTGATTAAAAAAAGCACAAAGAAACCAAATTAAAGTATCCATCTAGTCTACATATATTTTCATGAAAGAATTGAACTGGAAATGGTTTCAAACAATTATCTTATTTTGATATTACTAAAGATGTCACCTATTGGAAAGTTTGATCAAATTACAATTTTATAATCTTTCCTAAGTACTCATCATTCTCAGGTTAAATAAAAATAAATCCAAGGCATCCATGGATGACTAAAAGAAATGTATTATCCCCTACCCCACAAATCTATTCATTTGATAGTAAAGAAAGGTAATTATTCTCTTTTTGTTAAATCTTCATTAAGACACTCAACAAATTGCTTATGTAAATAAGAAACAAATGCATGTTCCATCACCATTAGCTTTTCCTGCATTAATTTAACAAGAATGAAACTATAACATTGTCATAGGAGTCTGAACAGGTTTGTATTTTTAATTCATTCACCATATGAACATCACTGGCAAAGCCAGCATTTATTGTCCATTCCCAATTGTCATTGAGAAGGTGATGGTGAACCACTTTAACAGAACATAACTACTTCTTTTGTAGGCCATTTCAGAGGGCAGTTAATAGCCAACGCCATTACTGTGATTTAGGAATCATATATAAATCAGATTGGGTAGGACTGCAGATTTCCCTCCCTGAAGGAAATTAGTTTTGTGATAGGAGCAAATTACTATAGATGCTGGAGTCTGAACTGAAAACAAAAAATACTTGCGATCACAGTAGATCAGGCAGTGCTCCTGAGATGCTGCTTGGCCTGCTGTGTTCATCCAGCCTCACATTTTATTATCTTGGAATCTCCAGCATCTGCAGTTCCCATTATCTCTCTCTCTCTCCTGAGATGCTGCTTGGCCTGCTGTGTTCATCCAGCTCCACACTTTATTATCTTGGATTCTCCAGCATCTGCAATTCCCATTATCCCTGAGAAAGTAAGCTGATATTTCAAGTCTAGGTGACTCTTTATCAGAGCTGAAGTAAAAAGTGTGCGGGGGCAGCATTTATGCAATAGTGAGAGGGGGGGTGGGGATGGCTGGAGTGCTGGGATAAAGGGTATTGATAGTTCACATTAAGTAATTGGAAGGTGAAAATGGCAGAACAATGGTGTGTCTGACTCCAAACTGGAAAGAACAGACAGTCCCACTGGAGTGGGGGAAGGGGAGCAAGGTTGTTAGAAAATGTAACAAGCAAAGCAAAAAGAAAGGGAAGGAATGGATTCACAATTTGAAGGTGTTGAATTCAATATTGAGCCCAAAAAATTCTAAAATGCCAAGTTTGAAGATGAAGTAGACAAACAGGAGACTCGATGTACACAGCAGGCCAGGCAGCATCTGGAGGAAAGGAGCAGTCAACATTTTGGATGTAACCCTTCTTCAGGACTAGATGTGGCGGTGAAATGGTGTTATCGGTGGACATCAGTAGTAGGTATGATCTGATTGGTCATGTAAGTACCACCAGTGTCCACCTATCAACAACATTCCACTTTCCCCCATACCCCCACATCTATTCCTGAAGAAGGGTTATACTGAAATGTTAACTGCTCCTTTCCTCCAGATACTGCCTCACCTACTCTGTACTTTTAGTATCCTGTTTGCCTACCTTGGATTCCAACTTCTGCAGTTTCTTTTGTCTCTAACCTAGTTTGAAGATGAGATGTTGTTCCTTCAGTTTGCACTGTGATTCGCTGGAGCATTGCAGCATGCCAAGGACCGACACATGGACATGTGAGCAGGATGCATTGTTAAAATGACCAGCTAAAGGAAGGTCAGGGTCATGCTTGCACATGGTCCAGCGGTGTTCTGTAAAGCAGTCACCCAGTTAATATTTAGTTTCTCCAGTGCAGAGTAGGCCACATCAGGTGCAGTGAATAAAATAGACCAGATTGGAGGAAGTACAGGTAAAATACTGCATCACCTGGAAAGACTGTTTAGGCTGTTGTATGGTGAGCAGGGAGGAGGTGAAGGGGCAAGAGTTGTACCTTCTGCAGTTACATGGGAAGGTGCCAAGAGAAGAGGGTGGATGGTGTTAGTGGCCAATAAATACGCTAGAGTGTCCCAGAGAGAATGAACCCTGTGAAATCCAGACAGGGGTGTGAGATGAATTTTGTGGTGACATTCTACTGGAGTTGTCTGAAATGGCAGAGAATGATCCTTTGAATGCAGAGGCTGGTGGGATGAAAAGTGAGAACGTGAGGAACCCAATCGTGCTGTTGAGAGTGATGGGAAGAGGCAGGGTGGAAGCACATGTAATAGGTCAGATATGATTGAGGGCCTTTTCAACGACAGTGGGCAAGAAACCTCGGTTACAGAAGAAAGAAGCCATGTCAGTTGTTTCAGAGGAGACATCTTTTGAACAGATATGCTGTAGGAAAAAGAACAGGGAGAATGCAAGTTACTCCTTGCAGGACGTGGGGTGGGAAGAGCTGTAGTGAAGGTCGTTATGGGCAGTCTGATGGTAGTCTTATGATAGTCTGACAATTCTATGATCATCATTACTGATCTGAGCACTTTTATGCTACATTTATGAATTAACTGAATTTAAGTTGCACAACAGTTGTGACAGGATTTGAATTCACGTTCCCAAGACTCTGAATTAAAAGCTCTTAACATAACCATTGTGCTACCATAGATAATGGGAACTGCAGATACTGGAGAATCCAAGATAATAAAATGTGAGGTTGGATGAACACAGCAGGCCAAGCAGCATCTCAGGAGCACAAAAGCTGCCGTTTCGTGCCTAGACCCTTAGGCCCGAAACGTCAGCTTTTGTGCTCCTGAGATGCTGCTTGGCCTGCTGTGTTCATCCAGCCTCACATTTTATTATCTTGTGCTACTATATTGGGTGAAGAGAATGTTTTTAATCATTTATAGTCATGCCATGTAACAGTTACTTAGGTGTTCACCTCTGCCAGTTCTACACTTACAGTGCACATAATTGAATTCATTTTGGTTATTCACTCGTCAACACTCTAAGACTCTGCTCATATCTCCTCCTAACCTGCCCCACAATCATAACAAATGCAATTGTTGAACACTTATCGTTACTTGGAGTCTCATTGTATCATCCTTGAGTTTACATTCCAAATTTATTCCACAATGAGGTTACTTTTTGAAGGTAGATCACTCTTTGTTCTGGGATGTGGAACTACCAGTCACATATGCTTGGGAATGTCAACCTTTCTCACAGTTATACGATTGTCAGCTCATTACAAAAGCTTCTGTGAGGAGCACAATGGATTTCTATGGCAAATGGGTAACCACTGTTATGTGGATAAAAATCCCTGGTCCATATTTCAACATTATTTGCAAAAGCATTCAGGCCAGGAGCATCACTTGGGACACATTCTGACTCTTCTTCAGTCAACCTGACTCTCGGCTCCAGACACACAGACTGTTGGTAAGACGGACTTCTACCCTTGGCCAGCCTCCTTGCCCCATGTCCATTACACTCCAGCCTTCCTTTTTCCTTCAGTCATCTTCTGTTCCCTGTGTAACTTAGAATATCACCACCTGATCTTAAATATAGCACAAAATAAATAAAAGTTACCCAATGAGGGAAAAGCAGTATCTCCAACATCTAAAGTCCAGTAACTACAGTTTCTAATCTGTTGCATAATTCTTGTGTGCAGTCAGATATCAAGATATAGGCATTGTTCTCTTGTGAACTGCAGACCATTGTCAGATACAATTTGATGAGATATACCAAACATCATTATGATGGTGGTCAACAAGCCAACAGCCATTGCATTTTTTTCTGAGTTTTTTGAATACAAAGCAATTTGTCAAATCATCATTCTCCAGCAAGTACTTGTGCCCTTGGACATCGAAAATATCAGTCACAATCTTGTATGTTGACTCAGAAGGAATCTCAAATGAAGGTAGAAGTTCTTTCAATTGTTGAGTTTGGTAGAATTGACATGTTTCACATAACTTGAATAGGTGATCAATATCCTTACTAATGCCCGGCCAAAAAATTGATTGATGTACCAATCTCCTGTTTTACGCAATTGGTTGCTTCCAAGGATCCAGGAGAGACTCAAGGAATCTCACAACCCTGAATCTGCAAATGTAGTAAGGCTGTTACCAATGTGCCATACCATACCTCTCCATTTCATTTCTCCATGATGACGTCAGTGCTGCTGCCCAGGGCAGTAGGATTTGCCAGCACAGCTGGATTATAGCACTGCAACATAGGCCATAAGCACATCACATTAGGAGCACCAAACCTTAACACAGCAGAGGGCATTAACAGAAGAGATTTTCATTCCCTCAATGAACAAGTCACCTGCGATCGTCAGTAACACGTTAGAAGTCTGCACCAGGCATCCCGACATCTGCCATGACACCTATATCCTTGAGAACCATCATATTTCTGCTTCATTTCAAGAGCTGGATACCTTAGATGGATATTGACTAGGACACCGCTCCCTAAAACCATAGATGACGACTCTGTTACAGAACTTCTTGACAAATGCTGCCTATTCCTCAAACAAGATGCATCTGGATCAGATGTTAGCATGATGATGTTTGGACCAGTCTAGGATGGGCCTTGATGTGCATTCAGACAGAGGATTCCCTGTTCTGCTGGAGCAGACAAAGAGGGGTTATGATGAATTTTTAAGAGCAGCAAGAGCATCAGGTGATCTTCCAACATGGAGGACAAGGACATCAAGAAGGTACATCATTTTCAACATGATGCAGCAACAGATACAACACTCCAGACAGGACTTGATTGCCTCTGCTTTCAAAAGATGTGAGCTGTGTGCAGTGATCATTCATTGACTGCAAATGTATTATTGCTTGAGAGGCAAGTGGTATCTTTTTATTCACAGAAACAAATGCAGCTATTTTTAATTGTTTTTCCTATGTTTTTGCTGGTATTAGATAAAAGTTAGTGTTTTCAACTATGAGAAAGCTTTCCAGAATGTGATTCTCCTACATTGAGCAGTGAGAAGATGTTATGCTGGGTTTTAGGGAAAAGGTACTGCTCCCTTAGACAGGATTTCAAGATGATATGGGCTCGTGCAGCTTAATTCTTGTGGTTGTAGTGACAAAGACAATTGATCAGTCAGGAGAAGACATAAAATAGGAATACAGTTACAAATATGAACTTACATTTGCGATGAAGTATCTCCAGCTCCAGGTGTCCCCCTTAGAATCATATCTTTTTTGTTCCTTTCTTACTACGTGCATTGTGAAGGACACCTGGTTGTTGCAGTGCTTGTTCTGGCAGACATCTGGGCTTTAAAAATGGTGTCAGGAATCCTGGGCAGTCCCAACAGTGTCAAGTACCTCCGCCATTGCTGAGAATACAAAAGCGTGAGTGGAAATCTACTATAGGTGGGACAGGAGAAGAGGAACACCAAGCGGGAGAGGGAGAGAGAAACTGGATAAGGTGGGTGAGGATCTCAACCTGGTGGAACCATTCCGCAGAGGATGGGAAAAATAAGGGGCTGTAAAAGGGAGAAAACAGTTTTAAACTTTTCAATGATCCAATACAGTGAAAAAAACTAAACTAATGTCCCAGTATCCTTGTAAATTAATGTGGAGTCTTCAGATTAAAGCTGCAGGATTTTGGAGCTATATTTATACAGGAAAATATACAAGACGCTTTTGTAATAAATGCTGCCTCAAGAGTAGAATGTTGAAGAGTTTCAACTCAAACATTTGCACGTGTATGCAATCATGTCACGAAGTGTCTTACATACTATGAATTATTTGAGGTACAATGGCTATGTTAGAGACAATTTTTTTCAACAGTTTCACTGTAGCCTCATCTGTCCATGGAGTGTGTGTTTAGGGTGATAGCTTTCCATGTACAGAAATGTGCCAGTTATTATATTGTCCGATACTGGAAACTAATGCTGCTCATGCATGTTGTAGCTTTAAGCATGATGAAGCAGTCATGGTTATTGGCAATATTGATGAATTAAACTAATTTTGCTTCAGAGAGAGTCCAAATCCCTCATATATCAAAACAAGTACGGAAGGTAATGTCCATAAGTAACTGCACCTTCTAATGAAGAAGTTAGTGCAACTGAAAAAGGAGCCTGTGAAGACGAAAAAAAAACAAAATCAAGAAGTAATACCTAAGAAAAAAATTGGCGCCCTGATCTGTATTGCACTTCTGGAGGCTAACAATCTAGATGAGAAATTTACCTATGCTTCATTGGTGAAAACTCACCTCAACTTTAAATCATTTCCTCACTCTGCAGGATACGTTATCACTTAAAGGACCTCAACATACCTTAGAAATAATTTAGCAATGCTCTTGCAACCACCTGTATTTAACTGTGATCCTTCTTCTGAAATACTTTATTTGCTTCTAATACTATTTAATATCACCAACATGCAAGCAACTATACAACAAACAAATACAGGAAGCCAGTCAAGAAATAAAAACAAATGATTCCCTTTTGATCAGTAAAGGGCCTAGAATATGCATTACCTAATTTAACTTGCATGAAAACTGCAACTTTCTGCTGTGTTTCTTAAATGGTGGTGAATTTAATACATGAAAATGCACGAATTAAGTAGTCATCTTTCACGTCTTAAAAAACAAAGCTTGATTCGGGAAGCAACAATGATGTGCAAATATATTTGAGTTACTACAAAGTAAAAGTTAATAGATTCTACCTAGATTACAAAAAAAAGCATAGGAAACATGAATTTGCCAGTATATTTTTCCTGGGTTTCCTTCCTGCTGTCAGAGACTTCAAAATATTATTAATTTCAATCTGCTTTATCTATGCTGACAGTGTATTTGGCAAGC
This sequence comes from Stegostoma tigrinum, assembly GCF_030684315.1. NCBI lineage: Eukaryota > Metazoa > Chordata > Chondrichthyes > Orectolobiformes > Stegostomatidae > Stegostoma > Stegostoma tigrinum. The sequence goes on from NC_081375.1 coordinate 33,627,729, forward strand.
AAGATGCAATGTAAGAAGTTCTAATGCTAGCATTCATGACTTGGAGTAGGTCATTATTTTTTGACATAAAGAAGAAAGGTTAGGAGGATTGAAAACATTTTTAAACCTCTATGCTGAATGTAGTGTACATAATTCTAATTGAATTACACTGTAGAATTTATCATATGCTATTCGCTTGATACCCTATAATTTATTAATATTGTCATTACCAATGAGGTTTGACAAAATATAATTTTATTACGGAAAGTACTATGCACTTCACTGTGCATTTATACCTGAAAAACAGGCACAACATCTGCCAAATAGATACAGTAGTGAGCAAGTTGCTTATTGGTTTAATCAAAATTTATATCATTTCATGAAAACACGCAGACAGAAAACAAAGCCCTTTATGAACGAGAAGTTTGGGCACCTGTTAAAGATGTCCATTAGAGGCAACGGAATTTGCAGAAGGAATTCCAGTTGAACGAAGGCAACTGTAAGTGTCCCAGTATTAAGTGTGAAGCTAAGCACTGGGAGAACCACAAGAGATGAGAATCAGAACTGGTGTCATTGGTAGTAGAAGGGATTTCCGAGCGCAGTTGGGGCAAGGCCATGGTGCTAATTAGAGATATGAACAAGAATTTTAATTTGGATTTAGACTGATGTCTAATTATTAAGAATACATCAGCGTGAGTCTGCCAGTTTCCATGTCTGTACCTAGTCATAGTCAACCCCCATGTTTATCAAACATCTTTATTGCTAGAAATTAATGATGCAAAATATATAAACAGCTAATTCCATTTTGCATTTTGACTATTGCTGCCACCTGCTCCAAGATAACTAAAGGAGAAGAACATTGTTGAGATTGCTGGCAGAAGGATATCCTTCAAGCAAAGCTTCATAATACCAGCTTTTTTTTTTAAGTAAATCCCCGTGACAGAAGAACGAACACGGCTGATGGTACATCGGCACTCAAGTAACGTTGATCTCATCATCAATGTCATATCAGAACTTGAAGCTTTCCCAGTCTGTGTTATACTCATTTGAGGATGTTGTGAGAGTATATTGCAAAGACAAGGCAGCTGCATATACAACAAGCAAATGCCTGTGTTCCAAAGAAGAGTCCTGGATAGAGTGAATGAGAAGGTGATTTCCATTAGAGGCAGAAGCACAGATGCGAGGGCACAGCCTCAGATTGAAGGGATGATCCTAAAGAAGTAAGATGAGGAGGAATGTATTCAGCCAAGGTCAGTGAATCTGTGAAAACCATTGCCACAAAAGGCTGTGAAGACCAAGTCATTGAGTGTCTTTAAGACAAACATTGTTGTAAACCCCAATTGTTCACGAACCAACTTTAAGGAAGGAAATCGTTCATCCTTACTCAGGCTGGCCTGAACATAATTCCAGACTTTTAGCAAATAGCCCTCTGACATGGCCTCGCAAGCCACTCAAACGTAACAAATTGTTACAGAAAAGAAGAATAGAATGAGATAGATTAGATTCCCTACAGTGTGGAAACAGGCCCTTCGGCCCAACAAATCTACACTGCCCCTAGATATATGCCACCCAGACCCATCCCCCTATGACCTTCACACCCCTGAATACTACGGGCAATTTAGCATGGCCAATCCACCTAACTTGCACATTTTTGGACTGTGGAAGGAAACCGGAGCACCCGAAGGAAACCCATGCAGACACGGGGAGAATGTGCAAACTCCACACATGCAGTCGCCCGAGGGTGGATTTGAACCCAGGTCCCTGGCGCTGTGAGGCTGCAGTGCTAACCACTGAGCCACTGTGCTGCCCATAGTGTGGAACGTCCAGCATCAAACTGGGCTGCAGAAGTGACAAAGGCAGGCCCTCCAAAATCTCCTCAATAACATCAAAGGAATTTACTAAATTCATTGGATTCACTGATCCAGAGACTAGCAATAGCTGAATAAAGACAATCTCACTCAGTCATATCAATATTCACCAGACCTCCATCACCTTTCCCTGGCAGGCTCAACCCACCAGAGATGGGCATAAAATGCAATACTATGGAGATGGATTGGTCTTAGGTTTAATCAAACCTAACATTAGGTCCCAAGATGTCTCATGGCATTAAGTCAAACACAGGCAGGGAACCCTCCTGTTGAACACTGTGTACCTTCCTCCCCTAGATGAAGGATCAGCATTCCTTCATGTTGAAGACAACTTGGAAGAAGTACCAATGGTGGCAAAAGGCACAGAATGTACTTTTGTTGGGGGCCATCAATGCTCAAGTCGAAAAATGACTTGGTAGGTGTAGTGACTGTAATGTCATTTTTGGTGATGAGCATTGATTGTAATGAAGTCAGCCAGGTGGACCTCATAGAATATGAGTTCCCTGGTTGAGGCTGTTAATCTGGTCCAAACAGGGAGCCCTGGCTGACAGATAAGAGCAGGAATGTCAGGCATCCTGTTAAATCTGAAAGCTAGCCCTGAGGGAGCTGGATCAGTGTCAAGGGCTTTCCACTCAAATAAAGGGTGACTTGGTAATGGAATACTGGCCTCTGCGGTGTTTCTTCAGTAGCAGCTGTACTGACTGAACTAGCTAATTCCTGAAGGACGGATCTGCACGCAGGGCGTGTTTCAAGCGGAAAATAACTAAAATGATTTTTTCATCAAATATTGGTACGAGTGACTGCTACAGTTCTGTTACTATGCCCTACCTTCACACAGAAGACAGTTTTCATTGTGTTGCTTGACATTATCGTGGTAACGTGGGTAGATGAGAAATGGTCTAGCAGTTGAAACCTGGGGATTCATGAGATATTGTGGACTATCAACAGCAGAATTCAATGACAATCTATAACTTCATGGCCTAGAATATCCGTCACTCTACCCTTACAGTGAAACCAGTAGATTAATCTCAATTCAATGAATTACACGAGGTGCAGTACCAAGCATACCTCTTAATTAAGATGAGAAGAAATTCCTTTCTTTGTGGGGTTGTAAATCTTTGGAACTCTTACCAAAATAAGGCTGTAGATGCCCCATTGTTAAACTCTGGGATAAACAAACTTTTGGGCTGTTGGAAAACTGAGGGATATGGAGCAGATGGGAAAAGGGATTTAAAGTCCAAAGGCAGACTCAATTGGCCAAGTAGCCTTCCTCTGCTTTAATCTCTTTTGATCGTGTACAACTAAATATCAGGCTGCTGAAATCGAACACTGTGGTACATGTATATTAAAAGAATGGTAGAACTAAGGGACCTCTTAAAGACAGACAATATCAATCCTCAAAAATCTTGCACCTTTCAGTTGTGAATGGTGGTAGATAATTAACTAACTGGAGATGGAGGATCAACATACTACCCAATATACAATAATGTGGGAGCACAGCAAATCGAATAAATTAATGATTTTATTATCACATGTATTTTACAGTAATACAAAAATCTTTCATCTGTTGCCATGGTTCAGCACCATTTTGAATAATTTAAGAATAAAGATAGAAGAAACATATAACTTAAAGACATTCCACCAGTGGTGATCCAGTTTTTCACCATCAATGATGCCTGCGCTGCTATTCTTCCTCTTCCACATCACCACCATCTACACTGGACCGAACCAATGATGAAGTCGCCAGTACTCAGGTACCAAGATAATAAAATGTGAGGCTGGATGAACACAGCAGGCCAAGCAGCATCTCAGGAGCACAAAAGCTTTTGTGCTCCTGAGGTGCTGCTTGGCCTGCTGTGTTCATCCAGCCTCACATTTTATTATCTTGGAATCTCCAGCATCTGCAGTTCCCATTATCTCTAATACTCAGGTACCATCTTTGCTGCTGGGCGGATACTCTTCCACCACAACCTTGCAGCTGCCTACGCCAGTTCAAGCAATGTTGGAGTTACACTTCTCGCTGCAGGGCCAGCCTTGTTAACATTGCCATAATGTCCTTCCACCGCTGCTTTGCTACTGCCAGCATCAGGCCTAACCAATGACTAAGTCACTGATTCTCAGGCGCTACCTTTTGATGCTGGGCTGCCTCCGCTGCAGTAGCAGCCTCCAATTCTGATGCCAGGTCGTCTGCTCCCTGTGGAGGAGTAAGGAATGGCTGGCTCGAGGTCTGTGCTGAGTTCACTCTCCTCCACACTGGGCCCACTCAAGGTCCTCGTGCTGCACCCATTCAACGTCTATGGTGGGCTGTTGTCACTGCTGATGCTGTCAGAGCTCCTGACAAGTGGTGAGTAAAGATGTAGAGAGAGAACAATATAAAGAGAGGAAAAACGGAAAAACAAAAAGAAAAGCAAAGCAGTCAGAGCAGACAAGCTCAAGCTTGAGAGTTCTAATATGACATCATCTTGTTCTGTAATGCACCAAAGGACAAGGTTAAAGCATTTATGACCATCTTCAACCAATTCTATTGGGCAGATGATGTACCTCAACTTCCTCCTGATATGCTCAATATCCAAAACTTTGTCCAAACTGATTCACTTCGTGATATCATAAACAACCAAAGACATTAGAAACTACATTTGCTGTATGTCAGCTGGTATACTGAAGACTGGTATTCCAGTGCTGGCTGCAGCTATAGCGAAACTGTTCCAGTACAGCTGCAATGCTGACATCTATCCAGCAATATGGAAAATTGCCCCAAAGTGTCCTGTGCTCAAGCAACAGGATTAATCCAGACCAGCCAAAAATAGTCCCATCAGTCTACTCTCGTTCTTCAACAAAATGATGGAAGGGATTGTTAACAGGGATAGGCATGAATGTGACATCATGTTACCTTCAGATTGGCTATGATCTTATTAAATGGTAAAGCAGGCTGAAAGGAGTAAATAGCCTACTCCTGCTCTAAATCTTTCTGTTCAAATGTTCATATGTCTTGTCATAGCCCAAAACACAGTCACCAATGGGAATTACTATGCAATTCAATCACAGAATAAGACATTGGTTCTGACCTCCATAATTATGAAGTGCTTTGAGATCTCAGATGTGGCTTACGTCAACTCCAGTCTATGAAATTGCCTTGCTCCTTTGGAATTCATTACTGGAGCAACAGGCCCACAGTAAACGTCATCTCCCTGGCCCTACACTCATCCTTGAAACATTTAGAGTTGTAGAGATGTACAGCATGGAAAAAGACACTTGGGTCCAACTCACCCATGCTGATCAGATACCCTAAATAAATCTAGTCCCATTTGCCAGCATTTAATCTGTATCCCTCTAAACCCTTCCTATGCATATCCATTTCTAGATGCCTTTTAAATGTTATGATTGCACCAGGTTCCATCACTTCCTCTGGCAGCTTATTACATACAATCACCTCTGCGTGAAAAAGTTACCTCTTAGGTCCCTTCTAAATCTTTCGTCTCTTCCTTTAAACCAATGCTGCCTGGTCTTAGACTCACCCACCCCAGGGAAAAGATCTTGTCTATTTACTCTATCCATGTCCCTCACGATTTTATGGACATCTAAGATCATCTTCAGCCTCTGACACTCCAGGGAAAATAGCTCCAGCCTATTCAGCCTCTCCCTATAGCTCAAACCCCCAAACCCTGGGAACATCTGTGTAAATCTTTTCTGTACCCTTTCAAGTTTAACAACATCTTTCCTGTTGCAGGGAGATCAGAATTGCACGCTGTATTTCATAAGTGGCCTTATCAATAACCTGTGCAACTGCAACATGACCTCCCAACTCCTATACTCAATCCATTGACCAAAAAAGGCAAGCATACCAAACAAATTCTTTACTTTCCGATCTACTTGCGGCTCCATTTTCAAGGATCTATGAGCCTGCACTCCAAGGTCTCTGTTCAGCAACACTTCTCAGGACCTTACCATTAAGCAAAATGCAAAATTTAAGTAACAGGGATATCTATGTCAGGCTCCCACTTATTGATAGTTCTGCCTTCAACAACATAATTCCAAACAAACTCATCTCCAAACTCTGAGACATGGATTTGGCTCCCAACTCTGTAATTGGACCCTTGACTTCCTTACCCATAGACTGTAATCAGTAAGAATAGGCAACAACACCGGTCACACACACGCTGCATACTCAGCCCCTCTACTTCTACTCTGTATACACTCAATACTATTTGGTCAAATTCCACCCCAACACCATTTATAAGTTTGCTGATAACACCATCATTGTAGGTCAGATCTCAAACAACAATGAGACAGAATACAGGAAAGGGATTGAGTACTTAGTGGCCTCGTATAAAGGCACAATCTTTCCATTAGTGTCAACAAACCTAAGGAGCCGTCATTGACTTCAGGAGACAGAGGAAAGGGCACACCCTTGTCTGTATCACTGGCGCTGAGGTGGAAAGTGTAAATTTCCTTGGAGTGATAACAACCAACAGTCTGTACTGGTCCACCTACGTTGACGTGATGGTCAAGAAAGCATAACAATGTCTCTACTTCCTCAGGAGGCTAAGGAAATTAGTTACGTCCGCAAGGACCAATTTTTATCAATGTATCATTCCAGCATGATATGGACATTGCTCTTCCCAAGACTGCAAGAAATACAGAGTTGTGAACACAGCCCAGTCCATCATGTAAGCCAGCCTTCTTTCCATTGATTCCATCTATACTTCCCACTAGCTTGGGAAAGCCACCAACATAATCAAAGACCCCTCCCACCCTGGTTAAACTCTCTTCCACCCTCTTTCATCAGGCTGAAGACATAAAAGTTTGAACACATGGATTTTAAACAGATTGCTGAAGTAGAAATGTGTTGCATGGATAGAATTAGTTTTGTAAAACACTTCCATAATTTTCTTTTTGGAGATAATAGGAACTGCAGATGCTGGAGAATCTGAGATAACAAGGTATAGGACTGGATGAACACAGCAGGCCAAGCAGCATCTTAGGAGCAGGAAAGCAGATGTTGCGGGCTTAGACCCTTCATTAGAAATGATGTCGAGGCCCGAAACGTCAGCTTTCCTGCTCCTAAGATGCTGCTTGGCCTGCTGTGTTCATCCAGCTCTACACCTCGTTATCTCGGATTCTCCAGCATCTGCAGTTCCTATTATCTCTGACATATTCTTTTGCCTGCATGCCCCACAGGAAGATCAGAGTTTTCAGAAAGGAAGCACAAGGATCTTAACTAGGAATTATTGAGGAAATACTACAACAAAACTTCTCTAATCATTGTGAAGATTATGAGATCACAGCTTTGGACAATTTCATGTGGCTGAATTGGGCACATAGTAATGACCCCTTAAACCTTTTGAGTCAGAGTTCATCAACACTGCAGAGCAAAACTGTGGTGCAATTTAAACCTAACCCTGGGAACTGGAATATTTGGGAATGGGTGGCAGCATGTGGCATTTCCTTGCATAATGAAAGAAATTTACTGGACTGCAACATAAACTTTGCTCAGTTCAGAATTTAAAAGGGCATCAAGCCAACGCCTGCACAATGGATTAATAAGGCAAACCTTGAACGTGGAAGAGTTCTGAAGAAGAGCAGATCTGATTCAAAAGATTAACTCAGTTTCTCTCTACATGGATGCTGCCAGACCTGGGGAGTTCCTCCAGCATTCTCTGTGTTTCATTCAAATCGAATTCCGAGAGTCAGAGCTGCAGCTATTGATGTTCTTTTCAGCACTCTACTCACGAAAAGAGGATTAATGGCAAGGAGGAGGTGACAGCTCTCTGAATGTCAATGATGCCAAACAGCACACACAGAACCATAATACACATATTAAAAAATACCCAGTTCAGAGAAGTAGAAAATGTTGGCAATTCTGTTCACAGAGAACAGTTAGAATACAGAATTTTTTGACACAAAACATTGACACAAAGTCCATAAATTCTGAGTACAATGGAGAAATGTAGCGCCATTAAGCTAACAGCAAAGGATTAATGGCCTGTTTCTGAGAGGTAAGATTCAATGAGATGTGAAAAGCCTGAAAGCAAGGTTACTTGGCTAATATTGGATGTGTTCAGTCTGCTTCTCCTTCAGTGCATCCCCTGTGCCCTCAATTGTTTACCCTGTTTCTTCACTTTCAATGTCTCAAGCACAGTACAATTTTTTATATCGTGGCAATCAAAACTGCTTCACCATCCTTCAAGAAATAATCTTCCATTCCAATCTTGAATCATTTGACCATTGTATATTGATAGTCTTAGGGCCTTTGATGCTGATTAAAGCTTTGCTTTAAACTCATTATTTTTACATTGGTGTGTTGTTGTGTTGCATGTCCAATCAGCCAAACCTTTTGCGCTGGTATTTCAGCTCGAGTAGACTCATCCCACCCTTCATCATCAAACTCAGTTACTGTTAATCTTCGATTTTATCCTCCCGTATATACACATTTTCGTTTACCTCAGTTACGATTCATCTAACTGATCCATGTGGTAGAGAGTTCAATACTCTCACATGGAGCCAGATATTCCAAAGGCCAGATGATCATTTCTGAAACAGTTGGAGCTGCATGACCGAACCTGCTGGATACAGCAAAAGAGTGTCTTTTTTGTGCTACTTTTAACCTAGTGTTCGCTGCTCATGTTGTGGTCTCCCGTTTTGTTGGAGGTCAATGCACATTTGAAACCTTTTTAAGAACACTTCCATTCAATCCACAATCATGATTCTGACCTCCTGCCACTAATCATTTCAGTTTTCCACCTTGCTCCCACTCTCACTTGCCTGTGGCCTGCAACAGTGTTCTAGTGAAGTTCAACACAAGCTGAAGGAACTGCACCTTATCTTCGACTTTGACTTGGCATCCCACAGCCTTCTGAACTCATTATTGAGCTCAGAAATGCCCAACCTTACCCAATTGGTCCCATGTAATTGTGCGTTATTTTGCTGGTTTGGATTTTCTCTAATTTCTATCTCAATCCCTTTTGCTTTCATTCAGATGGCTATCATGCCATTCACACCCCATGTACTTCTTTCATTTTTTTTTGCTGGTCCCTTTGGTTTTGAACCATGAAACCTTTTAAAATTTAAAATATTCTGTTCACCAACATGTTACAGACTGTCCTTTTTCATAGAGTTATACAGCTTAGAAACAAACCTTTTGGTCCAACTTGTCCATGCTTACCAGACATTATAAACTGGTCCAGTCCCATTTACCAGCATTTGGCCCATATCCCTCTAAACCTTCATAATCATATACTCAGCCTTTTAAGTGTTGTAATTGTACCAGCCTCCACCACCTCCTCTAGCAGCTTGTTCTACACACGCATTAAATCTTTCTCCTCTCACCATAAACCTATGCCCTCTAGTTTTGGAATCCCCTATTTTTGGGAAAAGGCATTTGCTATTCATCTTATCAATGCCTATCATGATTTTATAAACCCGTGTAAGGTCACCCACAATATCAGATCCTCTATGGAGAAATTCCCCAGCCTATTCCGTCTCTCCTTATATTTCAAACCCCCCAATCTGTTGGTTAGTCCTTCTGAACCCTTTCAAGTCTAACAACAACTTTCCCATAGCAGGAAAACAAAAATTTTAAGTAACATTCCAACAGTGGCCTCACCATTGTCCTGTACAGCCATAGCAGTGATCTCTTTGATCTTATTCCCACCATCCTTTTTGGTTATCTCACTATCTAATTTTCATCAATTCTGTTTTTTTAATTCTATTAGCATCAGTTTGCTATGTAAGTGGAATGACCACGTACGTTACATTGGATTGAGGAAGTCCTTCATCTGTCACCACTTCTTTCACAACAATATTTTTGCCGTGAAAGACATTCTATTTTCCAGCGAGAGTTCATTCAACCACTCCAGATGCACCCCGCCCCGCCATTGTCAACACATCTGGGTGGAGATCCTGGAGAACTGCTCAATTCTCTTGCTCAATGGCCACCATCACTGACACTAACTGCTGTTGGAGTCCCATTATGTATTCATATACTTCTCAAAACTACATCTTGTGGAGGTCAGTTGAAAGGTAGAAGAAAAAAAAGAGAGAGAAAATCACCCACATCTCTCTCAATCCATAACAATGGATTAAAGACCCAACATTTCCATCTGGTCTATTCTATCACAATATTTAATATTTTTGATGGAAATGTTGGGTCTTTAATCCATTGTTATGGATTGGGAGAGATGTGGGTGATTTTCTCTCCTTTTTTTTCTTCTACCTTTCAACTGACCTCTGTTATGTCACCAAGAATCTTTTCCTTTTAAAAGAGGAGAGAGACAACTTGTCCATCCACTCCTGCTCTGTATAGTCTCTCAGTTCTAGCATCACACTTGTAATTTATTTTATGAAACTCGTTTATAATGTGATAACTTTGCAGTAAGCTTCAAATGAGAAGGGAGAAGGGAGAAGGAAGAGGAGAAAAAAAACAAACATTCACTTTCCAATGCCATTCTGAACTCACATCTGGAAGAATTTTTATATTTCCTTACTACAAGACTCAATTCCTCTCAACAAAGAACATTTTTATGACACCTTCAGACAAAAAAAACAAAGAACACAATTTCATTAGGTGTACTTTTTAATTTTAAATATTTGTTCAAGCATTCTCCCAATTTTTTTATGCAACACACGAATTACGCAACCTACTACAGCCAGGACTATGGACGTTCTGAGCAGTTTTGACTTATTTACCGTTGTCACCACAAGCATGATACGATCTGCCACTGGGAGATATTCAACTTCAATAATCCATGACCTTACTACTCTCAGTAATTACATGAAGCCTAACTTGCAGAAGACATATATCCAGCTTGTAACATTACAGGTCCTTGTAAAAAGAAATGAAACTAAACAAGCAAAAAGGCATTGAAATAAACATGGCCTTAAAGTTTAAAAAGATACAGGGTATGAATAAATGTGCTAGAAGTACAAACAATGATTGTGAAATAAATAAGAATGACATGCTCTGCAGTATTTCTGGCTATGTTAAGTAACTCCTTCAGCATCGATCCCTACCATGTCCAAAGCAGCCCGAGGCTGCTGTCAGAATCAGTCTACATCACATTCTTTCTATTTGAAGAAACTATCCACCAAAGCCTGCTTATGCAGTTGCAACCTATCCAAGTCTGAATTAGCAGCCCATTATCTAACATATAGAAAATACACTTGGCACCACACACTTCAGCAAATGACCACTTTGTTACGGACAAAGTGAATAACTAATAAAACTGCCTGGTCTGGCAATTTATGCTGCTTCACCTCGACATAAATAGTTGAATAAAATCCATATTACCCACTAAAAAATGTTTCTGCTGAAATTGGCTCAGATAACAAATTTGAAATAGTGACACCTGTTGATTTGTAGGCATTCCCATCCTTCAGTTCAAAGTTAAATGTATGGCAACATGTACACAATGAGAAGTATTGTTCTTGTAATATTGAGCTGCAAAATATGCGGAAAATTCTCTTCAAGTAGCTTGCTACATATGATCAGGAGTAGAACATTCAGCTGAATTCCACTCATCCATTCAATTGTATCATAGATGATCTATAAAAACACCATTTTCCTACCTTAAATCCATAACCCTGACAATCTCCACCAAAACTCTGAAGTACTTTTGTGGTTGGATGCTCAAGCACAAAATTGGTGGAACCAAAAATTATCAAGTATGACAAACCTAAAGGACACGCTGCTCATGGTCAGTCATTGGACATGTTTACATTGCTGCTAAACAAAAAGACAACCAATGTACCCCCAAAAATTTGTGCTCATGCTGAACAATTTTATCTTTCTTAAGATGCTACTATTCAGCTATAATCTATAATGCTGCAAACATTTAATGTACAAGGATACTCTGTACACTGAATTATTCAGGTTGTGTGATAAGGAATAGTTGCTGTATCATTCCGGTCCAAACTTATTAAAAGGCAACATATTATAAAACTAAAACAACAGTTTCATTCAGCCTAGACATTCCCATAGCCTCAGGAGAACTTGTTTGCTTTTCTAATCTTAAATCTTATTTCCTGCTTGAGGGAAACTAAAGTGCACTTTCTGGGATGAGGGACATTACCTCAACTTCTTTGACCAGGATTGACTTTTTTTTGTTCGCAAACATTGGGAAATTGAGTAATCTGTCATTTGAAAATGTCAATTTAAGGTGAGGCTGCCAGCAAAATGTGCCTTAATACATTTAGACAGGTGAAGCATGTTGCAAGTCTGCACATAAAATTGCATGTTGCACTGTAGGAAAATAAATGTAAAAATTGAATGAAGAGGACACTCCAAAATGCAATTAGAGTTCCTGCCTGAGCAGTGCTACTTTGTCACAGCATTCTTTAGAGATACTACAGAGATACTTTATTAAGTGAATCTAAAACTCTCTCCCTCACTTTTGCATCTGCTACTTCTGTCTCAACTTCATGTCCCCATTCTATGTGATGAGTGCACCTTTCATTATGAGAAGTGCTGCTCTTGCTCTCATATCTGGCCTCTATATGTTAAGAATAATGTAAATTAATGTATAACCAATAATGTAAAAGTCAGTTGTTCCTGCCCCAGAGTAGAGAATTTCGGAGTAAGGCAAGCTTCAATGGTGCTGTGTTGGAGCAGTTTTATACCTCCCTCTCTGTTTTATACTTTTTTCTTCAACCAGCTACTGCTTCCTTAACGTAAGTGTTTTGAGGCAATTTCCAGGAGAGAGGCAATATCATAGAATATCAATTGTTATCCAGGAGCTTTGAGATATTTGCTGTGAAATATCCTTCGTGACTATGGCTTTATTGTGGCCTGTTACTGTAACATTTCATAAACACAGCCTTGACAAAGGAAAATTCAGTAAAATAGGTTGGCTCAGAAGCAATCCTAGCAACAGGAAGAGAACCCCAGCTTTTAGCTACAACAGAAAGAAGAATAGAAGCTTCCACATCAGCTTCAGGATCTCAGCAAATGCTGCTAAGTCTAAAACTTTATTTTAAAAAAAATCCTGATTCTATGGGAGCTTGACTCCACCCTTTCAGGCTGCTTCTATTGCTCCAACGTTTTAAAAAAGCCCCAAAGACTCTCAAACTGGTTACTGCATTGGCTATGGCGCAGACTGCTCATCACTCTGTCTCAACCCTTCTTCATAAAAAAGAAAAACAAGTCAAAATGCACCTCTCATTGTTACCTATTGATTCCATTCCTGTCCGTTTCAGAGTGCCAGAACTTACCAGTTTTACATGGCAATGTCATAAATAACCAAGACTTCTTTGTTTCCTCCTGCCTCTGGTCATGCTCCGCAGCAGATAGGATTCCATGTTGATAATAACTAACACCAACGCTTTACTAGCATCCTGACTCACTAATCACCTGTATTATTAGCTCTGCAAGATTTCATGAGTGGACAAAGAGCCTTCTTCAATGTAACATCAGCAAGACAAAACTACTTGGCTATCACAGAAACTAATGAATTGTGCTCCTGAGATGCTGCTGGGCCTGCTGTGTTCATCCAGCTTCACACTTTGTTATCTTGGATTCTCCAGCACCTGCAGTTCCCATTATCACAGAAACTAATGATATCAACTCAAAACTTATCTCCAGGTACCTTGTGATGCAAAACCCAATGTACACTTCAACAGTGGCATTTTGACTCTGTTTCAATGCCATATCTCTTATCAATCACTACGATTACAGGATTCCAGATACCTCTTGGGAAACTCATAATGCTTGAACCCTGCCACAGCTTAGCTGCCTCACAAAATTAAGAGTGATAATGGGAACTGCAGATGCTGGAGAATCCAAGATAATAAAATGTGAGGCTGGATGAACACAGCAGGCCCAGCAGCATCTCAGGAGCATGAAAGCTGACGTTTCGGGCCTACACCCTTCATCAGAGAGCTTCGGGCTCTCATAAGATATTTGTGCAAGATACAATGAGTCCTATTTATTAGCCTACTGCTTTCCTGAATCTAGTTATATTTGAAAGGTTCTCAACTGTGCATGGATATCTTACAGGTGGTCTGTATGCATGTCCAAAATACAAGTCACTCTTGGACAACACCACAATCAAGACCTTACAAAAGAACAATAGATTTAGCCCAGCAATCAAGCAACATCAGAATCTAAATAGCTCCCATAGTTGTTACATGAATTATCATAAAACTATACTGCTGCATGAGTTTATCACAAGATTTATTGACTGTTAATTTTGTTTGATTAATATAGGTGTAGCATGATTAATAGTTACTCAAAATGTTGTAAAGATTTATCAACACGAGGATCTTTCAGATAGATGTGTTCTCCAGTAATATTAATGTACATAAATAGGAAAATCAATGTACTTTTGCAGCTGATGCCACAATAATTTGCATGTGATTTTTTAAATGAACACACAGAATTTATAACAATTAATTATAACTAATATTTTACAGTTTCAATAAACTCCTTTTAATTCCAAAGAGATTCTTCTGCAGTGATTTTTGCTCCACTAAGTTATAATGTATTAAAACCCTTGAAATTATTATTGTTCAGTTTCAGTTGACTGATACATTTGCAAAGTTGCTTAGCTTGAAATCTATTTTGAATATTGATAATTTTTTTAGTTATCGCTTTAGTTTGGTCTCTTTTGTTGACATTTTTCATTCAGATTATCTGATCCTCCCCATATGCTGCTGGATTGCCATATTGCACAATGAAAACATGAATAAATTGTGTGTAGTTTGATTTGCCTGCTTTTCTCCTAAAATTTGAGTACAATGTAGTTCTATAGTGATATCTTGTTAACGTCATGAACAGTTTTGGTTGATTGTGAACATTTTTCTAGCTCTGATTCTCAGCAAATAGATGAGATAACTAGTGAAGTTCATGCTCTGAATCCAATTTGGAGACAGTTGTTTGCCTATGTTCTATTTAGTCATTGCTAATGCTTTGCTACAAAGAGAAAAGCCAAAGTAGAACACACACACAACGTGAGGTGTGATTTACTAACCTAATACATCACTCATCTTAAGTATTACTTAACAACTTGCTCCTTCAGCAAAATGAAAAATACATGAAATTTAGATGCTACTGATATAACACTATAAAGTAGCCATGTCTTAGCAGTTCTAACTTTACTCCTCCAAGTGGAAAGCTAATGAAAGCACGCATCTTGCTATATTGCCATGTGACCAACTTTTTTTCATGCCAAGTAGCACTCGAGGCAGCCTATTTCTTCCGTTGCTTTATTACTCCAGGAGCTCATTCTCTTGTTTCTGGAATAGAGATTTCTTTTTATGTGGGCAGGTCAATAGTCAAAAAGGGGGACTTGTCAAACACAAGGCTACAGTGTTATGTTCTGGTTAGGGACCATCAAGGTTGAAAGAAAAATCCAAACACCATTTTAACTAAGGTCACCTCTCACCTTTTTTGCTTAAAATAAACAAGCTTGTGTTGATTATTCCAGTGGTGCATGTAAATTTTGTAAACTACATGGTTTGTAACTGCCTATGTTATGCACTCTACTATACTTACTTTCATTTAGAATGCTCATATAAATATTCTGATCTCAGCTAATGGTCATACTGGAGTCAGCATTCTCCCACAGGAATGTTCTCAGTCTTCTCTAGCTGGGCTCAAGGATCCTTTCCTGAGGGGGGTGAAGGTCCGTCTATTCATCCAAGTCCTTTCAACCCTACTGTAAGCCATTTTCTCCTGAAATTAAAGAAAGGGATTGACTGTGCAGAAAGTGGATGTCACAGCTGGTGGTATTCTTCCTCATGGGTTGGAGCAATTCAGCTTTTGATGGTCTCCCTATTAGTCATAAACCCTCACAAAAAAGCCTCACAAAAATAAGCTCTTCCATTACACATCGAGGGCCAGTTAGCAAAGTTGGCAACTTGACATTCCTACTCTCTGCCAACTCCATGAAAGTTGGCAGTTCTAGTAATGAATGTGGCCGCTACAATATGTGGATCTACTGTGCCATGTTTTTTGGTTGCCTGACTCTGAGCTGACTGTCTCGTGCACAAATTTCCAGCCTCTTAGGAAAGAATGCTTTTCATTCCCAGGAAATGTGTCCTGACCTCAGGATCTGACCATCAAAACTTAGAATTTCCCCACTTTCTGTGTTGGAGGTGGGGTTGCAGTTGAGGGTGTGATTGGGGGGTGAAGGGTGGTGTGCTGGGAGTTTGGGGGTTTTGTATGCGAGCAGGCTTATTCAGAAGTTGGTGTGGTAACATAAGAATGCTGGAAACCTAGAGGTCATTGTATGGAAAGCTCGCCTTTGGGTTCCAGAACTGTATCCAAAATTTAAAAATAAAGATTTATTCAAAACATCTCTCAAAACATGCCCCCATCTTTCATCCCTCAACCTATTCATCACCCCTACACTCCCCATTCATTTTATTCACCTGCACATGAGGCTTTAGGTTGTCTATGGCGGGAATTAGGTAAGTTCACTTGGTGACTGAAACATGGATAGGGGCTGGGGTTAACATGAATTCACAATAAGTTGATGGAGGAGCTATAAAGAGTTGGGCTGTGTGTAGAAGGGCATATATTGACAAAGTATAGGACCTTTGAGTGCAAGGATGGATGCATGGCATACATTGGCATGAGAGTACCATAGGAGTGGGTGGAGGCCAGAAGTTTCCATTGCTTAGTATGAGTAGAGAGAAAAATAAAGTTCCACTGAAGTGTTTTGAAGACTTCACTACATTGAGAAAAATGTTCAAACATTAAAACAAACTCACTAATTTTTAATTCCTTCAATTTAAGACACAAAAAATAATGAATCAAGTACAACATACATTAGATTTCATAGGCCCACGTTAAAGCTATCAAACTATGAACTGGAAGGTACCCTTCTGTAAAAGTGAATCCTCAAATAATCTGTCAACTTGGACAAATGCAGCAGTGGAAATGTGAAACAGAAAACATTCATTTTCAAACTGGTTAGAGTTCATTAAAAGGGTTTGCATTTTATGTGCTTTAAAAGTCTTGATAGTTCCCTTGGCAGTTCTTCATCAGCCTGACAGTTCCAATGAGTTTATGCACATGCATTTCTATTTTTAACAATTGCAAAAGGCACCTGACTTCCCCCAAGGTGTGCCTCATCTCCCCCAAATGTATCTCAGGACAAGAGTCAAAGGTCTACCTATCTTTCCACCATGGTATTCTGGTAATGCAAATTAATCCTCACGGTTCAGACCTGCTCTTACCTTGTCTAATCTGTACATTGCAGCTTTAAGAGCCACCTATCTCACCAAAACCATGCAGGATTGGAGGTGGCTGATGATTTAAATTGCCAACTAACGAAGTAAACCACATATACATAAACATTAAGCCAATCCATCCTTGTCCCTACAAAAATGGGAAATGTCATTTTCAGACCCACAAATTGCAAACTCTGGCCACTTCCACAAGGATGGGAAGATACCCTGTCCAGGAGAAAACTTGGACCAGAGTTTTTGATAATGTTAAAGATACAAAGGGTGAAAGATTGAAAGGTCAAACAGAAAAGCTAGGATAGACACATCAATGTTGTTCTGTGTTGAGCAGTCAGTAAGTGATATTGACATGGCTGAAAGGAATGGAAGCACTTACAATGTCATGGTCAGGAAGGGGATTTAGCTGGCCAAAGATTTTGTGAAAATGTCGTCAAGGGAACAGAAAGTGAATCTCATGAAAGGGATGAGAACAGTCAAGGCCTGCACATAGATAGGAGACAGCACAGATAAGATACAGAACCCGAACAAGGGCGGCCAAGTGCATTGGGGAGATAACAGTAGCAGAGGAAGTGAATTACATTGCCACAGTCTTAGTGCAAAGGAATGGCCCACATCTCATCTTGGAGGGGAGGTAGGGAAGGTAAAGGATAAAGGATGAAGATGATAATTAGTAGTGGGCAAAATACATCTGGGATCATCTTTGCTGTCCTAAATGATCTACAGAATTGAATGGTTTTGTCAGAAGCAAGTGTAGTCTGATACATCCTGACATGATTGAGGCAGATCTGGTGTTGGATGGCTAAAGTGGTAGTCTATCAGGTCAGTTCAATGCTGCAAGCCTTGGAGAAAACAGAACAAAGATGGTGAGATTCATCCCACCCCAGTTGGAGGTTAGAAATTGTTAGAGAGAATCAAAGAGCCACAGAAGCATTAAAGCATATGGGAGATCAAAGTTTAGGAGTTTAAAAGAGTAATTCAAAGTGACTTGGAGATTATTTTTTGTAGGATGACACAGAATGAAGTGAAGTTAAAAGGAGGTGGGAAATGACAGTAGAGAGGGAATAAAGAAAACGGTCATGGATGCTTTGTCCATGATTGACCCTGGTGGAGAAGAGGGGCTATAGGAGATGGTAAACAGTTTTGACAGAGGAGAATTAAGGTAAAAAGATAAAAATGCTGTCACTGTGAGGACACAAGAAATAAGAGTAGACCTTGTGGCCTGTTGAATCTGCTCCACTATTCAATATAAATCGAATTGCCTGCAGTAATATCAAATCACAGGCCAACAAATTACAATATGATGATGGTGGGGAATTTTTTGTTTAATTTTTAATTTTTTTAAGGTCTTGTAACGTTGAAATAATACACTTATGCGTCAAAATCAGGCAAAATGTAAAAAGGTGTTAGGAAAAAGATTGGTTCACCGACTCTCAATGTGCATAATTCATGTTGAGTGTGAATACAAGTTCCTTTCTGTGTCGAGTTTTAATAAATGCAACCTGATTCTTTACAGAAAAACCTCTCGCAATATTTGTAGTATTAAACAATTAGTTCCTCAAATATTTACAACTTTTAAATTCATCATTGTTTCTATAAAGCTTTTCCCTTAACAAAGCCATGTGGACAGGTAATTAGTGTAAGAAAGATTGATGGAATTCAAAAGGTTGCAGACTAATTAAATGGATAGACAAAAGAATGGCAGATGGGTTTCAGGGCAGATTAATCAAAGTTAATGCACTTTGGAGAGGAGACACAAAACACGGGTACACAATGGCTAGATAGTGATGTGAATTGTAGCTAAAGTGACAAAGAATATGGATAAGACTGTCAACCAAAGAAAAGAAAATCCAGTGAATGAGAAACTGTTATCAACAAAATTAATCAAGCAGTGGATTGCATTTCAATACAATTGGAAACAGATTTCTTTAACACAGTATAACTCACATTTGGAATGCTGACCTGACCTTCAAGAGATTATTGAGACTAAAGATTCCACGATTTAGATTTCTGCTTCATGAAACAAGACACAGAACTAAGCCTGCATTTATTTGCAAAAAGATTACCAATAGACATTTTAAAGGATGGAAAGTGTGTATAACGGAACATTGAGAATGAACCTAGATATCAAAGATAGTAATACAAAATTAGCATTCCAGACTGGAGATTGGAAGTTTTTTTAAAATCTCTACTTGGTAGTGAAACTTTGAGTATGCTCCAACAATACAATTCATCAGCTGCATTGATTCTTTAAATAAATAACTGATTAAGAACCACCGCTAGTTCTTAAAGGTGAAAGATTGATACAGTTCAGCAATTATTTTGCAGATGATATTGTAGAATATTATTGCAGAACATCATGGACTGAAATAGCAAACCAAATCTATTGGCCTATATGGTTGATGTGATGGCTATAGTTATTAATGTGTTTTTGGTTACCAAGACCATCCCGACATTGTTGAAAATCTATTTTTGAAAGAGACCTGATTAATCAATTTTGCTTTTGGAGGCCAATATGAATTAAGTTAATGTGATGAACGGTGTTACTTGCTTTCCCTGGACTCAGCCATCCTAAATGAGCACCCAACGTCTACAGTAATAGTCTTCAGGCCTTGTTCAGTTACAACACAGGATTTTATCCCGATTTAACTAAAATTGAGGCGCTATGTTAGCTTTCCCTCAAATGCTCCTTCTGATTTTTTTTAAAAAAAATCAACCTATACTAGTTTCTGTAATCTGCCCATTCTTCTGACAGTATTGTATGCTTCATCATTCAATCTGATACTATCTTTAACTTCCCAACTGAGCTATCCGTCTCAAAGCTTATCCTTCTCATTGGGATATCTCTGCTGAGTTATGCAGTATCTCTCTCTTTAAATGTCTGTCATTAATTCTCTCATATGTTTAAACCTATTTTCCAAGTTTCCTTTCAACCTTGTGCCTTTAATTCTGTTTATTACACTAGTCTCAGATTCATACTTGCAACCTACTTTAACAACACAATTGCACCTGAGCAACTGTCTGTGCATTTACAACTTCAACACATGCACTGACAACACAACATGCATCTGTAGGAATGCTAACATCCATGATGCGGATTGTGTAAATTCTGGTACCCAGAACCATTCTGAATCCATGATTCCAGCTCTGTCTGGTTATTGTGCATTCAATCATTTAACAATCTTAGATCATCCAGCATTTGCTGGTAAAACATTTATAAAATATAAAATATTAGAGAACATTAACTGTCTACATATTACATAATTGCATTCATTTAATATCATTTCAGCAATGGCATGAGCTGGCAGTTTAAACTTAAATTTTCCTTCTGGTAATGAATCTGATTTTGAGAGAAATTAGGGGAAAAGTATGTTCAAAAATAGGCAAAATGAATTCGTTAAGAAGTGCATTATGTAAAAAGAGGAGATTGGTTCTGAATCTGATGAAGATATACCTTTACATTTTTCTTGACAGAGTAATGTGTAAACTCTAATTTCAGTCAGTGAAGCTCTTCTGGTATCATTCTGCATAATTGTTCTCTCAAATAAGGAAGAGTGGAAAACTTCCCTTAAGAGATACAGGGATTTCTATTTAACTAAAGCACTAGGGGAATAACTAGCTTGAGGCAAGGTCTTTTGCCTCAAACTAATTCTTAACTGCATTATTCACTAGCACTTTGCCCCAGTTTACTGGGTCTCTCAATCTCACCAGTCCCTTGATAGCAATACAATGTTAATCAGAATATTTAAAATAGGTTTCAGCTTCAGGGTAAAATTCTCTTAGGAGTTTAACTTTACGTTTGATTCACTGTGAAACAAGCAAGGTTTCAAAGACACAGTTTGAATACACTGTTGCTTGCTAAACCATGTAGGATAGAATCAATACTCTCAGTGTCTCCAGTTCATTTCAAACCACAGTCACACAGATCAATAACCTCCACTTTTGTTTTTAATTGCAAGCCATTTTTACTTTCGATTTGAAAATAAACATTATTTCCTTGTAAACAACAAATCACGTTCTACATATTCTAGGACAGTTTACAAGATGAATCAAGCCACTAAAACAAGTGTCTGTACAGGAAGCTAAGATAACAAAGTGTAGAGCTGGATGAACACAGCAGGCCAACCAGCAGCGGAACAGGAAGGCTGGCGTTTTAGGCCCAGACCCTTCCCGAAACGTCAGCCTTCCTGCTCCTCTGATGCTGCTTGGCCTACTGTGTCCATCCAGCTCTACACCTTGTTATCTCAGATTCTCCAGCATCTGCAGTTCCGAATATCTCTGTACAGGAAGCTGTTGTGGATCTGGTTAACTTCTACTTATTTACATCATTTACAGGGAGCTGGAAGTGTGTGCGCTGTTTATAATCTTTGTTTTGTTATTCCAACAAACGTGAGGGCTTGTGCTCACTCCATTGCAAACAAAAAACTCTTTTTGAAATTGGATACCTCAACCACCACTCTGTCACATCTGATCACCATTTCAGCGTTGCCTGCCATCCAAGCCATCCATGTCGCTCAAAGCAATTAAAGAGATATCTCATTCTCATCCCTTACAGAATAAGAGAAGTTTGCATTTATCATTGATAGATAGAATCCCTACAGAGTAGAAACAGGCCATTCTGCCCATTAAGTGCACACCTACCCTCCAAAGAGCATCCTACACAGAGTTTCCCAACTACCCTATCTCTGCATTTCCCATGACCAATCCACCTAACTTGCACATCTTTGGTCTGAAGAAGGAAACCAAAGCACCCCAAGGAAAATAATGCAGACATAGGGAGAAAATGCAAACTCCACACAGACAATTGCCCAAGGCTGGAATCAAACCCGGGTTCCCAGCATTATGAGGAAACAGTGTTGAACACTGAGCCACCATGCTGCCAAGATGTTTATTATATTAACTCACATCTGAATTGGATAACCTGTAAAGAATGTTGAGCTCAATGAAATTCTAATCGTAAAGGGGTAAGCTCATTGATTTGCAGCATGGGAAAAAAAGCTGGAATGCCTAGAAGCAAAACTAAAGTGAGAATGTTTATACAAAAAGTGTAAGAAGGTTTTTAAAATTATATTTCAACAAAACATCTCACCACTCCACATTCAATGAATGATATCGATACAGGTAAGGTAGCATATTTCAAGGTAATTCAAATACTGTGCTTCCAGTGATTGGCAATCTAGGAAATACTTTGAAATAACATCATTGTGTTAAATAAATAGTTATTGTTATTCAGCACTAAATTACTATTTTTAATTTTCTATTAAATTATAGTCATTTATTACACTTTTGTGGCAACGCATTTTTACCATGATCACATCTCAAAAACATATGTCTGTTGGACAGAAACAATCCATTGTTAACTATAGTAATTGATTTAAATAGCTCATTAGCTGCTACATCTCTGTACTACACTTCAGTCCTTCACTGGCTGGGACAAGATGCTACGTTACTGCAAGTTCTTTATTTGTTCCTTCTTCCTTAATGATAAATTACAAAACAATCAAAATAGAATGAGCTCAATCGGACCAGTAAGAAATTTACAACAATCAAAATCCATTAAAGCATCCACACAAATTACTCAATATCTTTTCCAAAGATGGGAATCTAGGTGCAGCAATTCAAACAAAAGAAACCAAATTGCTTTTTAGTTTCTTCACGTTACTTTCCATCCTATTTTTCCTTTTTACACAGGTTAGTGCTTACACCAAAAAAAAGTGCAGCACTTCTGTACTTGTAAATTCAGCTATGTATTTCAGAGAGAAAAAAAAACATTTTACTCATATACTTGTAGTTAATCTGGGGATACCTCCAAGGCTTTCCTCCTTGCAGACAAACTGCTCCATTTGACACATTCATAACTGAGCTTTCACCCACGCCTTGTCTTCTCCTTGAAGGTAGGGGTGTAGGTGTGTGTGTGTGTATGTGTAGGTGTAGGTGTGTGTGTGTGTAGGTGTGTGTGTGTGTGTGTGTGTGTGTAGGTGTAGGTGTGTGTCCGTCCGTCCGTCCAATTTGGGGAGCGGTGTGATGTGAGGCAGAAATAGTCAACAAGTGTTGCCACGCCCCTTTTTTTTGTATTTTCCCCCAGGGGTGGAGTGAGATTCTCACAACACAATTGAGAGATACCAACTTCAGTCATTATTTTTTCATAAAATGTCTAGTTAACACAATTACTTGCCACTTTAATATTCAGTTTCACACCTTGCCCAACTCATCAAACAAACTAGGCATCAGAAAGACTTGACAAGGAACCCAGAGCATGTATGTGGAAGATACAGCTTGCCACTCACTCAAAACATCACCACGTTGGATGCTGGGTGACAAAATCTCAGAGCACGATTGATGGGAACAAGCCATACTCACGCTCCTCCATAGTCATTGGCAACCAGAACCAGCCAACCCATCATGACGTCTTGGCATTTTTTCTGTGCCTTGGCAGTGTACTGTGGAAGTACAGACTTGCATTGCAGGGCACACCAGCAAATAGCATTGAAGGAAAAGCAAAATACTGCAGATCCTGCAAATCAGAAACAAAATGAAGTGCTGGAGAAACTCTGCAGGTCTGTCTGCATTTGAGGTGAGAGAAACAGAGTTAATGTTTCAGGTCCAGTGTAACCTTTCTTTAAAGCCCTGCTGTGGAGTCTGTTGGTCTTAGAGATTTGGTCTGATTACCTTCCCAGGAGCTTATTTAGATGGGTCAAACATGCCGAGGATCTTCTTGCAAAAGGCAAGATGACGATCCTCACTTTCAACGTCCAAGAGTTAGAGGGGAGGATCCAGCTACCTCTGCAATGTCATGAGTGGAATTACCAAGGATTCTGTGTATGTTTCTCCTCTGCCGAGCGCCTCCTGGCACCAACATGTCTCATTGTGATGAAGGATACCTGGACTAGGGTCAGGCACTCCATTCCTTCGTCGTCCTGTTTTCAGATATGGGCAGTAGACTGCAGGTATGTGAGGGAGCTGGACCTGGCTCTCTGGGGAAGCCAATATGTCCATGGAGGCAGCCAGATGGTTGCAGGATTTTCTACACTACTGCAGCTTCTGGGCAATGAGGCCATTGTGTCTGAGATGCCTGCTGCTCTTCCTTCTGCATTTGGATGACATCCATGATCACCAGCAGCACAGGATCATTTTCTACCTGGGAAGCATCAGGTACCTGGACACCAACAGTCCTCTGGGAGCCACCAGCCTAGGTCATATCTCCCTCACTCTCTATGGTTCCTGCTAAGGTGTCTGTATTTGATCAGGTTGGGGCTTGCAGGATGCAGGCTTGCTGATGCTTCCTCAGTAATCTTTAACTTCAGGGTCGAGGAAGGCCCTTCTTCCTCAGTCAGCCACTCTTTGCAAACACCATTGGAGAGCTGGCAGAGACTGAAAGACAAAGAAAGAGAAGTTATCGCGGCCAGTGGTTTGAAGTGGTGTTCAGTGATTAGGAATAACGTTGCAGTTAATGGGAACGTGGCAATGGAATGAAGAGTTGTACCTACTCAGTTAGCAGGACCAAGAAGTCTCAGCATCCCGACAGGCGCAGGTGTGGCCTTCTCCAGGGAGGGTCAGGATTATCTCCTCTAAGAGAGTGAGAACCCTGATGTCAGGCACTCCTCAACCAAGATGGGAGCTCTCCACCCTACTCTGTGCTCTTTTCCCCTGTAATGAGAGAGAGAAGGAAAAATGAATGAAATGACAGTGGGTAGCATAGTTCTTAGCTCTGCTACATGTTGGGGAAAGGTGGCGAGGTGTTCTGAAAGACAGGAGGTGCAAACACAGATGGTTAGTGGCGTAGTATGCTGAGGGGGGGAGAAGTGGGGAGGGAATGTGTTGCACGATCAATTGCAATGGCGGGGCATGAGCCGTGGCGAGAGTTGTGTGTAGTGGCACCATTGAGTGTGAGATAATGGAGACAAGAATGAGACACTTACCTTGGTGGAGGGGAGAGGAGGTCGTCAGTGGCTTTCTTCCTACATTGCTGGCTGTTCTTCCACATCCTGGAGATGGCAAGGAACTGGATGGTGACATAAGACCTGACTGGTGGCATGTGGCGGCCTGGCCTCTACGGGCAATCCTCCAGGAAGCGGACTCCCTTCATTGCATCACCTCCACCCACCACCTGCCTGTCAGAGAAAAGACGTTTTGCCTTGTGCTGAAATGTTTGCATTCTGTCAGTGTGTAGACCCAGCTTTAGAATACTTTTGCTAGGCCAGTGACTTTTTAAAAATTGCATGGGTGCCAAGGATACCGGCATGTTCATTGATATCTGCCGAGCAGTGAGTTGTTGGGTAATGGTACTTGGCAGGATGGGACAGAAATCAGATGTGAGAGATGCCACTGAGACATATTTGCTAAATAATGAGGGAAATTTGGTGAGAGAGGGCAAGAAAACCTGCCAGACTTTGTATTCAGAAACCCTCTGAAAAAAAAAATTCAAACAACTCAGACTTGGCGAAAACAAGGGCTGTATGGATGGATGGACATTTGGATGTATATATGTAGGTGGAAGGGTGTGTGGGTTTAGGAGTGCCTGTCTAGCTGTGTCCTATGATCAGTCAGTGCAATGTCTCCAGTTTGCCCAATCACAGACTGTGTCTATCGAACGTAGCTAGATCTGGAGAGAGTGAACTCATGATTGGTGGAACTGGAGCATCAGCCTTAGGAACAGAATCTGTGGTAGGAGGAACTGTTCTGTTTCTACCATCTTTAAGGCTGATGTTTGTGTGATTGATCAGCCTCCAGTTGACTTTTCACAGGTGTTTTAGAGCTTTAAAAGCAGAGAATTCACCCACTGGCCTCATGTATGTTGAGTGTCAAACTGCTGCTTCTGTAGGCTGGCACATCTGCACATTGTCCTTCACAAGCTATCATTTTAAGTCACGACGACATAACCAATAGCATCAGAGAGCTAAATTCTATGAGCATAGTCATTGTTTCCACATCTACAGTATTTTTAGAACTATCAATGAAATATTGACAGAGAATGTAAAACAAAAAAGGTAATTCTCCCATGAATTTTCACTTGAGTTATCAAAGCAGTGCCCTGGCGATTAATTTTTATTCTTGAAGATGCCAAGATAATCCTTGAGGTTTGTCCATGCTTACCCCAAAACTCACGTTATTTGTCAGATCCATTTTTTCACACTGCACAGATTCGAGTGGAGTTGTCAGACATTATACTAGCTGCAACTTCAACCACTTGTATGATAGTTGCCAAGTGTCAGAATACATTTAACTGAACCTTTGATCCATACTGCTAGCTTGCTACCCTATTTTGTTACATGTCAGAAAGCTACAATGAAATATTCTAACATATTTTGTTCTACAGAACTGTGCACCCATCCACATTTATAGTCCAACTTCTTTTCTTGCTGGCCTATGCAATGTTTCTCATTGAAATTGCTGAAGAATGCCAAGTGGACTGCCATAGATATTATCAAGGGCAACATGTGCCCCTAATGGATTGGTGGGATCTGCACAATATAGATGAAAGGGCACCCCTGGAATTAAATTCTGTCCTTCAGAAAATATTCATTTAACATCTTGCCTCATCTTAAAAGTTAAAATTTCTTCCTGTGTATTTAAATACAAAGCACAGGTGGGTCTCTGAATTACAAACATCTGACTTACCAGATAGTTATGAAATCTGTCTTGCACAGGAGTAAATTTTAAAGACCTAACATACAAATATTTCCTAAACTTATGAATGGCTGTTTGATATTGTCCTGCATGGTGTTCCAATTTGTGCAAAAATTGGCTTGTGAAACTACTCAGGAATGGAATCCGTTTACATTCCTGGGGGCTGCCTGTATACTGTTTCGTTATGGTATACTGTTAAATGAGGCAATTGATGGATAGACAGTAGTCTTTCCCTAAAGGTTGAATAAATCAACAATTTTGATTGGGAGTGGGCTTTCCGGATTTTTGCTTGGTTGGGGGGATATGGAACCAAGGTGATGCAGTGGTTTTGAGATGCAGAACAATTAAGTGATGGTGTATTCCTCTTCTTTATGCACCACAAAAACTTGGGTTCGAATGCATGCAAACCAACATAAAACTTAGATAAAGGCAATAAAAACAAAACGGAAGGCCTCGGAATGAATTTTTTAGTCAAGATTTAGTATAATTTCACTTTGATCAATCTGAGTGAGCTGAGGAACATTGAGATAGTCAGTGTTAAAGATATCTCGATATTAACAAAAGACATCAAGGGTGCTTTCAAAGCTTACTTTTACAATATGGAGAGGAAGTACCAACTATTTCAAGGCTCTGTTACAGAATCAGATCGTACAATAACAAAATGTAGAAATAACTTTTGTAAGGAATGGAATCAAATATCCTTCAAGTTCAAGCAAGAAATGTGAGCAAAATCAGAAATCTAATTGTCTTCACCTTCCACTTAATATAAGCAAAATAATACACACAGATTACTCCTTGCTCTTGGGTGTCAGATCTGTTCCCAGATCAGATTCAGGCATAATTGGAGAGGGAATTTAGGAGAGTAGAAATGGTGTAAACACTCTGGAACTCTAACCAATTAATTTGAGCTAGGGACGTGCTGTGTCAGCAAATACCAGGTGAATAGATCACTGACTTTTATCATGTGTTAAAGATATATAAAAAAAACTGCTTATGAGAATATGACAAACTTTTTTTTTTAAAATGGTGAAGCGTCTGGCCATCACAGCGGCCTGAAAGTGGAAAAGATTAACTGGATGTATGACATGGAAATAGGTCATTCAGTCCAACAGGCACATGCTGGTATTTACATGCCACACAAGCTGCTGAGTCCTCAAGTTCAGTGCTGAGATGATTTTACTTGTATAGACAATTTTAAAATAAACCATGAAAGCTAGTTACACTCTTTGAATATTAAAATAAAAAATCACAGGCAGATCTGATGTTTTGATTGGATAATGTTCAAAATGGTGTTTTTGTTTTCTATTATTATGGTGACTCCATTCAATGGAAAGGAACAGTTCTGCATGAAAGATTTGGTGGTAATCTCAGATTGGTAGATCTACATCGTAGACCGTGTAAGTAAATAAGAAATTAGCTGAAGAATAGAAAACTGCAAAGTATTTGTTCGAAGAGCTATGTCAGGGTGTGTTTAGGTTGAGTCCTTTTGAAGGAGGGGGAGAGAGGGAGTGATCAGAGCTTTAGGGAGGAAGAGTGCATCCTCAATAGTTCGGGTTGGGAACGGATCGAGGCTTTGTGGAGCGACATTGGGGAGTAATGGAGAGGAAAGTCAGGGGCCTGGACTTCTCCCTCCTGCTCAGCAACCCTGTATTGAGGAAAACCAATGGAAGTTGTGAGGGGACTGTAAGGTTAAAATTATGAGCACATTCCCAACACTCACTATTTCCACAGATCAGGAAATGTGAAAGCTGATACTCTAATCACACATTTTGTGATGTCAGAATAACTATTCAAATGTTTGTTACAAAATTTTTCTCTAACATTGCTATGTTTGTTTAGAGACTGGATACTGGAAGACTGTACAGACCATGCCAGATAAAGTCAAGTTTATAAGCCTTAGTAGAAACTTGATGTGGAGCTGGGAAAATGTTAATTCTACTGCACAACCTTATCAACAAAACTGGGTGAACAGATGGCCAAGTACCTGTTTTGCCAGATGCCCTCGCTTATGAATGTCTGGCTAATTTCCAAAACTCACTGCTAAATTTAACCCTTTTGAATAGCTGGCTGAACAGGGAATGGCTAGCTTTATTCTATTGCCAGGTGAAATAACTCTACAGAGGCTGGCATCCCGTTACCAAGTCACCTTTTATTTACACGTGGAGAGTCTTTGACACTGATCCAGCTCCTAGAGTGAACAGAATGTCTGGCACTCTTGTTCCTATCTGTCAGCCAGGGCTCCCTGCATGGACAAGATTAACAGCCCGAATCAGAGAACTCAGATTCCATAAGGTTCACCTGGCTGCCCTCATTACGATCACTACATCAGGTTTATGAGCTTAACTTCCTTTGGAGTCCTTTATTAAGCCCAGTTTATTTGGACAAGGGTAGGAGATGCCAAGATGATTCAGGCTTTCATTAATTGGACTATAAATGGCTCTGTTTGTTCGACAGCTTTGTGAGCGGATACAAAGATAACATTTCAAAATCCCCTTGGAAGTTAAATTTTTTTTAAAAAATTGCATGAGTATATCAAATACTGACCAGAATTATTATATTGTGGGTACTGGAAGTGGCATGGGGCATGGAAGGGATGAACAGTGAGGACTAAGGGGCCTAACATTCAGGAGAGGAACTGGCAGATATCCTGGAGGTTTGATGTGGGGCTTTAAATCTAGCCAGCCTCCCATCTGCCTTGGATGAGCCTCAGAAAGCAATGGCTCTGACTTCAGACCACCCTCCTCACCTCACGGTGAAGTCGGAAATGGGACTTTGGGAAACATCCCTGCTCACGGTTTCCAATTCCAAGTGGAGAATCTGGTTCTGATTATTGTAGGAGAAGCGATGTGTAGTGCCTCAATTAGATCTACACTCAAGTAGTTTGTGCTAAATGGGAATGACTGAATAGGTACAATTATAAAGGGGTATAAATGTAAAGCAAACTGCACTCAGGGAGCAGCCTTTCTTGAGCTGTATCGCCAGTATGCATACCTGTAGGTGATAAAATCTTTGTTTAGTTTAAAACTTCAATAATCTCCAAGTTGGGTTTCACTTGAAAGCTGCAAATAGTTTGTAAACCATGGCGTAGAGCTCAGTATTCCGGGATCTTGGGGTCTGTCAGTGGCCGCATTCAGTAATCTGATTTTGGTATATAAAACTTTTCTATATACAGCATAGTTTTAAGGTTGATTAACTCAAACCAATCTGGTGTTGCAGTAGGAACAAGTTGGCATAGCCAAAGGAAGCCTCTAGTTTGTCCTTGAATAATTTAGGGCACATTTTTCAAGGCTGAGTACTGTAAATGTATGATAAGCAGGTGCAAATCAGCCCAATTTGACCACAAATGATAACCGGTTTTCAAAATGAAGGGATTTAGAATATTTTCAGAATGTTACACCAGTGTGGATGTCTGGTCCTGGTATCATTAATTAAATATAGTCCTACCATCTGTTACGAAGAAATCACATTTTAATTTGTCTCAAACTGTTCTTAGTCTATTTTTAGTTTAAATTCCAACCCCATCTCAAACAAACTTTGAATTCCTTCCACTATGAAAAATGAGCTTTCAGCTAGCTACCATACAAATGTTCTAACAGGAAGTACTAACCGACGTTTGAATATTAAAACTAGCTGCTTATTCGAATAGTTGAAGCTGTCCTTTTTAATAATAACAATGTTACATGGGTTAGAAATATGCCCCATGGAAACACGCTTAAGAAAAAGGTTGTGTTCAAATCTACGATTTTAAAAGGTACTGTGTTTATCTGGTGTACATCTTAAACATACTGTTAACACTTTTTACCTTACTTCTTGCTTTGTACTTGGTGAGAATCTGCAGTGACACTAAAGGTTGTAGGTAAAACCAAGGGTTATAGGATTGTTCATGAGTCCTGTTGGGAAGACCAAATATTCTTTGTACATTGTACATAATAGAACTGGGTTGATGTCCCAGAGATCAGAGATGAACCTTCTTACCTCTGCCCATCTCCTTGCCTGGTATGGAGGGAAGATGTTACGAGGAAAGGCTGAGGGACTTGAGGCTGTTTTCATTAGAGAGAAGGTGGTTGAGAGGTGACTTAATTGAGACATATAAAATAATCAGAGGGTTCGATAGGGTGGACAGGGACAGCCTTTTTCCTAGGATGGTGACAGCAAGCACGAGGGGGCATAGCTTTAAATTGAGGGGTGAAAGATATAGGACAGATGTCAGAGGTAGATTCTTTACTCAGAGAGTAGTAAGGGAATGGAATGCTTTGCCTGCAACAGTAGTAGATTCACCAACTTTAAGTACATTTAAGTCATCATTGGACAAGCATATGGACGTACATGGAATAGTGTAGGTTAGATGGGCTTGAGATCGGTATGACAGCTCGGCACAACATCTAGGGCTGAAGGGCCTGTACTGTGCTGTAATGTTCTATGTTCTATGGCAGTGACAGGCCATCAGCAAGAGATGAGATTCCCAGCTCAAGCTCAGCCTCCCCATCTCAGGATGAAATGCAATATGAATAGGTTATATTTCAGAATCTGGGAATAATCTCAGGAAATGCCGCAAATCATGGCCCCAATTATAGAGGGAGACAGTGGTGGGGCTGTTCTTGGGGGTGCGGGGGGGGAAAAAAAATCGCTTAAAAATAACAGAACCCAAAGCTAAGGTCAAAACAACCACTTGATCGGCATTCTATTCACATTCACTCTCTTCATCAGCAATGCAGTAGCAGTAGGGTTTATCTATATGTTGTGTTGCAACTAGTCATCCAGACCCTTTTGACAGTACCTTCAAAACCCATAGCTCGTCCTGCTCCGCGTTTTAGCTCATACAGCACATGCCATGTTCTTACTGGGGCTGATATTCCTCAAGGTTTATGAGCAATGTTATTTGTATTGCTGTATCAAAGACTCATATGTAGCTTGGATTCTGTGCTTACAGATATTACTATACATGTACTACATAGAATTAGCTGATAATCTGAGTTTACTACAATCAATTTCAATGTTCTGAGAGGTGACTGAAGTTGAAATGGTTATCTTTATATTTACATGCCACATGCTGTGATATCATGTCACTGTCCTAAAGGTGGAATCTATGCAATAACCCAACACATTTATCTTCGCCATTGCAAATTTAATTTTAGCTACATAACTGGCCTCTTGAAAACATGACCCAAAACTATGTTAGGTTCCAAAGGGATACTCAGGACATTCATCTCTACCATCATCTCTATCTCAACTCCACAATAGCAACTAAATTATTTGATGCCTTGCTCAACATCCTTCTTTGGTCGAGTAGAAAATTCCTCCAACTAAATATGGGGAAGAGTCAAACCATAGGTTTTAATGCCTGCCAAAAGAAGACCACTTCTCTGCTTTTAGCTTTTTTTTCCCTCTAACTAGTTATCATCAGAAGCTGCACCAAATTGCTTGCAGTCAAGATGTAACTCCAAGATGATCTCCTGACCACAACATCACTGTGACTACCTACTTCTACCTCTGAAGCATCAACAGAATCCACTCTGCTCCTGCCTTAGCCTACCTGCTACTGAAACTCATCTATTCCCTTGTTACTTCTAGCTTAATGCACTGACACCCAGCCTTCCATCTTCCATAAACTACAGATGTAAGTATTGCTGCCTCTAACCTAACTCAATTCGAACTCCCATGTTTGCTACATTGCTGGAGAAACTCTGTGTGCGCAGCATCTGTGGAGAGAATGCAGAATTAACTTTGACCTCAGTAGCATTTCTTCAGAACTGATAGGAGAGAGGGGGAGGAATCTGCAGATAGGTAGAGATAGAGCACAAAGAGAGAGAGGGCATGATAGTTAGGCAGACTCATTCCCCCACCACTATACATCACCTTTTCCAAGAAAGTGACATAGTTGTGAGTTAGTTGGGAATACCAGATTTACAATGCAAGATAGTGTCAATAGTTTTCTTTTAAGAACATTTTCTTCACAATTCTGCTGCACACAGAATCTTCACGAGTACAGCAAATAAAAATTTGGCACCGGCACTGAGAATCATAACTGTGCAAGTCTCATCGGTCTTCTTTTATTTTTCATAATTAAACTCTATGGTCTGTGCTGCCTCTCAATGAATTACTTGTGCTATTGCACTTCTTCATAGTCGGAAACCAAATCTTCATAGACAGAGTGTTCACTCAGAAGCAAGATGACAAATATCAAAGGTCAAATATTAAAACATTTGAAAATTCTATTGAACTTTTTAAACTTGTGTTTCATAAATTTCTTCCTCTGTCCACTTCATGGCTCTGGCATTAGTCCAGCCGCTAAGATTCTGCCTCTATCACCTTCAAACAGATCATAGTATTTGAGTGAGACTCTGCAGCATAATGTACTGGCACCACAACCTCAATTACAAGATGTTCTCAGTTTCATTTTCTCTTTAGTTCGATGGACCAGATTCTACATGAACCTATATGGAAGTCAGGATGCTTTTAGTCAGAGTCATATTGCATGGAAGAAGACCCTTTATGTCCATGCTGACCACGATTCCCAAATTAAACTAATCTCATTTGCCTGCATTTGGTCCATATCCCTCTAAACCCTTCCACATAGCTGTCCAAAGGTCTTTTAAATGCTATAGTTGCACTCGCCTTCGCCACTTCCTTTTAAATCTTTCCCCCTCTCATCTTACACTTATGCCTTCCTGTTTTGGAATACTCTACATTTGTGAAAAAGACCTTTGCTCTTCACCCTATCCATGTCCCTTATCATTTTGTAAACCTCTACAAGGT
Organism: Stegostoma tigrinum; assembly: GCF_030684315.1. Taxonomy (NCBI): domain Eukaryota; kingdom Metazoa; phylum Chordata; class Chondrichthyes; order Orectolobiformes; family Stegostomatidae; genus Stegostoma; species Stegostoma tigrinum. Next base: position 33,661,139 of record NC_081375.1, read on the forward strand.
CACCCCTCTGCCTCCAACCCTCCAGGGACAAGATTTCAGCCTATCCGGCTTCTCCTTATTAGTACAAACTATCCAGCCTCAGCAGCGTCCTGATGAATATTTTCTGCACCTTTTCTAGTTTAACAACATCCTTAATTCAGCAGGGCATCCAGGCTTATGATACAAAGATTAATACATTTGACTTTTAATCTATCATGGAAGCGTTTATTGATGTATTAACTGAAAGGGTTTTAATAGCAATTAAGTTGAGCCAGTTTTAACTTCATTTCAAGTGGGCAAGGTACTTCATCATAAAATTAAAGGCAATTTGACAATCTTATTGGAGAAGCGGCAGGGATGACAAATGAAAACCATAATTTAGGGAGTTGTGGTGTAGTATTCTGGGGAGGGGGATTAGTTGAGTAGTTATGGTATACCATTGTGGTCCAACAAAGCAAGTTTTACATTGAAGATATACTTGACTTCCACACCTTTGATGCTACTATTGGTGCATGAAATGGCAAAGACATGTACTACCATTTTGTCTGTAACTAGTTTGCTGCAAATCACATGAACTTTGATTTGTCAGGTGCATGAAGAGGAGGAGGAATTTAGAGCACATGAAAGTATAGGGTACATGGCAAGAGTAATAAAAACAAAGCTGTTTTAGTAGCCAAGCAAAACGTTAGGCCTGAAGTATGATCAATTATTATCTGATGTACATTCACAATGATCAGATTCGTGGCAGTGATTTATACTTGTCTGATACCATCAGAAGTAGCACAGTCAAGTACAACATATTGCACTATTCACAGAATTTTATTGACATCCAATATCATTCTTTAAATTAAGAGGAGGGCGAGAAATTTTGAAGCTAACCAAACATCACAAGCGTAATGAACCACACAGTGCAAACATTTTTCACTTGAAGCGAACCACTAAAAGATATGATGAGGCTAATTAAACAGAAAGATAACAGTAGAGGAACCATTCTTGGTGTTGATTATATAGGACAAATATGATCTAGGTGCATTGACGGAGTGTAGGTGACTTCAGGTTTTAATGTGCAGTCTTTTGTGCTGATCTTCACTTAAAAGACATGTTATACTCTGTATAAACATTGTGGCATTGTAGAAGAATTGAAACAGCACCAAAATACAGTATTGATATTTAAAAAAGGAGAAAGCATTTCCTTTCTGTAACTCAGCGAATTAAACGTGCGACAACTCGATTGCAACGTAAGAATTTTGATGTTGCAGCATTCATATTGCAAGTGTGGTGCACATCCTGGGTTTAAATTTGAACTGGCGCTGAAGGGAAAACCTTCAACACTTGCACTTTGCTTCCTTCCCTCTATCACCAAAGTATTATATTGTTTTGCACCTACACATGGCACTTCATTGTGTGAAGACTTGTATTTAGTCACGTGTTAAGTAAACAATGCAGCAACTTAAAATAGGTCAAATATGTAAATAATACAATCCAATACAGAAGTGAACACATGAATAACATGCTACAAAGAAAAGTTACAATCAATGGTCACTGATCACATCTTGTTCAGTTGTTCCTGTGATGCATAAATAAATCGACAAATATTCCATTCATTCTAAAATTTACGCAATGAAAACTAAACAGTGGAGCAAGTATGAAAAAAATCCATTTTAATAAATTGGTGATGAATACTCATTGTTAATATGCAATGAATTGAAAGTGTGACAAAAGTAGTATACCCAAGGAATTGGTACAAATGACATTATAAATTATAAGTATGAGGTACAAATGATTTCCACTTGACAGCAGGGCTGAACTTAATTTCTCTCTATTCCTTTTTATAAGAGTAATGACATTTTTTAATTAGCAAAATTCAGTTGAAATACGTGTTGCCAAAAAGGGCTTTGCTTGTTTGTGACATCTTCAGAACCCAATTTCCTGGGTCAGAAGTCATGATGTGTGCAAGGTGATTTCGTAGCAGCTCCTTGCAAAGGGGCATTCTAGCACTTCTCAATGGTACTATAATCCTCAAAGTGAAGTATAAAAAGGCATACTCGAAAATAAAATTTTTTACATAGTTAGCTCTTTTACCATGGCTATGTTATTATTCTCTTATAACAAGTCCAGATATAATGCATAACACAAATTATCTGGCATTATTTAAAAACAGTGTTGACTGCTGATATTTGTAGTTATGGAGTTACTTACGTAACCCAGCTCAATAGCAGAAACAGACAGCACATTTAAATTAATTGGTGCTTCACATGTCTAGTGGCCAATGGCCAGGATATTCTGCAAAGTACAATCCTAATTGTGTAATTGTTCATCTTTGTCTGGCCTCCAAGTGTTCTCTCCCACCCCAGTCAAACAAGGAACAATAGTACAATAGATTTTATAGGAATACAGCTTTTACTAGATAAACTATTTTTTATGCTTAACCGTGCAAAAGGACAGGATTATATTCGCCATGATTTACACAATTGAACACCAGTGCTGTCCCTGTAGCTAATAGTTTAGGAATAGTTTTGCAAAGAGCTCAGTCAAAAAAAAACTAAAATAAATGTAATTCAGTTGTTTATTAAAATCAGAATTTTCAACTAGGTATACAATGATCTGATGAAAGGTATCAACCTAGTTCTGTTACTCTCCATGGCCTGGCCTGCTGAGCATGTCTAGCACTTCTTTTGAAGTTCAGATTTCACGCATTAATATTGTTGCATAATACTGACACATGGTCATACACAAATTACATCCATCGTAAAAATTAAGAATTTGCTTAAACATTTAACTATTTTGCTACTCAAAAGGTGTAAAACAAATCCATTACATAAGCTTGGATTATGTTCTGGATCAGGTATTGTACAGCTAAATTGCAGACTAGTGTTTCCACTGTGTTGCTATAATCAGTTAAAAATCACCTGTCAGATGCATGAGTACAATGATTTATTTTTGCTGGAAAGTAGGAGATTTAAAATAGTACAAACCAATTTCACCACAAAAAAAAACAAAATGATCAATTTGGGCTGAGCAAGTGTTGCAAGAGTTTTGACCTTGAATAGTATAAAAGAAGGTTTGATCCCAAGTTCATGCAAGGTTAAAATCTGGTCCGTGCCTAAAGTTGAAGTCAAACAGAGGGGATAGAGAGGAGCAAAGTCTTCTTTAACCTAATGCATATGAGCCATGTTGGTTATCTCATCTGAGATACACTAATTTCAGCTCAGGGTAATGTTTTCTAAGGACTCAGTTCGAATGGAGAAAACATGTAGTAAAAAAGGGAGGTAGTACTAGGCAGTTTTATTTATGGATAAACTGGTAAATCAGTATATTAAGGAAAGGTTCAGGGGAACAGATTCTCCTGTGATTTCAAAGTAACAAGACAGAAAGAAAGCTTGTGTTAGACCATTAGTAAGTCCCAAGTAAGGTTGCACAAAGGAGACCTTGCTCAGAATTGACAGTTTATAGCTGGATGATTTTCACAGCTAGAGGCCAATGAGAAAGATAGTAATGTTTACAAGCAATACCGAATATGTCCTGCTGGATAAGGCAGCATGGAGTTTGATGCCACAGGAAAGCAGGAAAGTAGGATGTCTGGAAATATTATGCTGCTCAGTCATGCGTTCTACAAAATAAACCAGCATCTTGATATTACCCTGGCTTGATATTAGAATGTTTATCAGTTCTAGCTATTGGACGATTAAGGAAGTCACAAGGTCACATATGAAAGACGCAAGTAAAAACTCCTACATCAAGGAGGAAAGTGTTTTGTTTCTCAGATTATACAACTCCACGCCTGTACTAGTGAACAATGCATATTAACAACAGAAAAATCAAAACCTGACAGAGCTACAAAAATTGAAAAGAAATAAGAGATAGCTTTAAACCCAAATTTTAAAAAACGCTCATTTAGACTCATGTCACTAATTAAAATAAATCACTGCTTTTAAAAAAACTGAAAATGGCAGCATATATTTGGATAAAGAAAAGCAAATGTTAAGTGGAAACAAAATTATATTGTTCAGTAGCAATTCAGTGATTTTTAACATTATCCTCCGTTCATGCTCCTTCAAAACCATATGAGATACCACGTCTAGCGATATAATAAATTATAAAAACTTATTGCTGTCACGGCCAGTGTCACTGAATTATCGAGGAAATTTTGCTCTTTAAATATCTAGTGGTGTCATGTGACAAGAAATGGAAGTAAATATCTTCTGAAGAAGCAATGGCAGCAGTGGAACACAGACTGAGATATGGTAGAGAGATAATGGGAACTGCAGATGCTGGAGAATTCCAAGATAATAAAATGTGAGGCTGGATGAACACAGCAGGCCAAGCAGCATCTCAGGTCAGCTTTTGTGCTCCTGAGATGCTGCTTGGCCTGCTGTGTTCATCCAGCCTCACATTTTATTATCTTGAGATATGGTAGAGCTATGTTCAATGAGGCTTCTATGAATGTGAACAATTGTTTTGAAGGGGGTTGTGGCTCAGTGCAATAAGTTCTGAGGCCTGATTGCTGACAGCAAGAGGGACAGCAAATTGGTCAGGCATCTAATTTTTCTTTGTCTCTCATGTTTAAGGTTTGTATCATCTCTTCCTTTGTCTAAGTTATTCCCCAATGCCACTTCTTCCGAATTTAACAGCTTTTCCTACTTCTACCCTCCAATTTCACTTTGATCACAAATTAATGTGAGGCTTTAAAATGAGGTCAGTGGATAAAAGCTTGGGAAGCTGTGTTCTAATATTCCTATGCTCCAGTATGCTTGGCATTTCTGATATCATTTGAGCATCAACGATAATCCATTTATTTTAATTGACTATTGAGCATTAAAATACCTGACTAATAAACATAAGTCAGAGAAGTGTTATGCACAAAACTAAACATATTCTTTTTTTAAATGCCTGTGTCTGATCCTAAAAAAATCCTTGGGGAAAGGCAGCTTTTGAAAGAATTTAAAAAAAGATTTCCTTTATGGAAAGGTGTTGTTCCATTTGTAGGACAAGTGATTTAGACAATATTTTGCAAAAGTTCTGATAGTTTTCAAGCTGACTGTGTAGGATGATTTGTTGTCCAAATTCTATCACTTTGCATGGAATCAAACCACATAAATAAATGAGGGCTGCATAAGAAATTCATAAAATTAAACCAAAAATTGAATATTGTCCGTATTGTTGGATTAGGTGCATGCAACCTGGAAGGCAAGTCATAAAATTTTGGATTTAAAACTGGATACTAAAATGATTAGAACAACCTTTAGGATTAGACTAACTTTTCCAGTAATTTGACCTTTATCCCACCACACTGCATTTCCACACTTGCCCTTTATCCACCTTATTCGCCAGAAGAATTCCCATTCATTTAATTTTCATGGCATGTAAAGAAATCACAGCATAACTGGCCCATTGTACATCATGGTTTGAATCCATAAATTGCACTTTAGTTCTATTCTATGCAATAATACAAAAATGAGTTGTAGTTTGTGTTTGCATTGATCCATTTTCATAATAATAAATGGTTCCATTCTACCAGTGCGCCAGGTCATGTGACAATTCAAAAGCAGACATCTGGAAATTACTTGCTGCCATCATTTGCCTATAACAATGGCCTCTCGAGATATTTGTAACCTCAGGAACAAAGTAGAAGCAACGTTTTGTCAAAGTTATCTTTCAGCAAGAGAAAAATTAATTATGTAGAGGGACAAAATATTCAACAATGGCTTGAAAATATTATTTAATCAGTGGATTTCAGCTAAAGGAACTATATTGTAATTTCTGACATGCACAAACGGCTGGGAGGTGGGCAGTTCTAACTATTGTAAATTCTAATGGCGTAATAAGCTTAATTTCTTTTTCTGAAGTTAATTCATTTTCTTCTGTTTTTGGACTCTGTTTAAACAACAAGTCTATTCAGGGGATCTATAGCCCACATTAGAGACTTGATTCAAGAATAAAAACTCCTTATAAGACTAAGAGGAGGGCTTTGATTTTGTTACAGTGGTCATTATCAAGAGGATTGGCCTCTCCAGAAGGTAGAAATGCTGGGTCACCGAATCTATTCAAGGCACTTGTAGGTAAATTTTTGATAGACAAAGGAGCAAAGGGTTACGGGAAAATTACAGGGAAGTGGCATTCAGACCAAATGCAGATTCAACCATAATGCTATTGAATGGCAGAGCAGACTCGCAGGCCCAAATGGTTTAATCCTGTTCCCAAGTCCGACATTACTATAACTCGAATCTTTAAACTGTATATTCCATTAAAGTTCTTAATAATATTCCCTAAACAAATTGCTAATTTATTGGTATAGCTATCTTTCACATAAGCTTTCAGGTTATTAATTATGTGCCCTTGCCTGAGCACTTTTTACTGAGTATCAGAAACCTCAGAGGATGTTTTAAATCCCAGCAGTTTGGGCTGACTTCAAACTCAAGTTATAATGAAAGCGCATGTTTCCATAAAATAATGCTGACGCCTGTGTAATATAGATAAAAGCACTTTGAAATCTCAGCTTTCTCTCTGGCCCCACAGCAGCTGAACTTTGTGGGAAGTGGAACAGGATCAAATAGGCAGTGGCTTTCTGAAAGTTAACAGAGGCACGCAGAGGTAAAACAAAATGGGCTTTGTTCTGCACCTGACCATTACATATCGAGCTCTTTGTACCAATAACGGTTAAAAATAGTAAGTGATTATGTTTTCAGAAAATAAGAAATAGAAAGTTAAAAGTTTGAGAAAGGGGCATTTTCAAATTCAGTGCAATGTTTGAAATTCTAGCAGTTTACACTTCACCAAACCTGTGAATAGTTAATATACATTTACATTCTTTCGAAATCAAGATTTTAAAAGATTGAATGAAATCAATTAGAATCAATCTTTATATAGCCTGTTCAGCACTGACAGAAAAAAAAGCTTGCTTACTCACTGTTAGCAATCTAGTTTGATGTGACTCTCCACTGCTCTGATATTCTTTAATCTTGTTTATTCATTGTTCAACAAAAACATTTTGCACAGTAACTTTAATGCAATAAAATGTCTCAATATGCTTAACAGAAACATTGTTTAAAAAAAAAATCAACATATCCTTGTCCGGATACCTGGATCATGAAGATGTCTCTTTCATAAAAGTGATCATGAGGTATCAGATTGTTGGTAGCTGATTCTTTACAGGAAGAACTTGATCATTACTCTGTCTGAAATCACTTGAGTTATCTTAAACAATACAGATTGTAATGGTTTACAAAGCAGTCAACTACCATCTTCTCAGGACAACCAGGGTTAGACAATAAATTTTGACTAAGCTATGAAGACTTTAAAATCAAGTGAACAAAGAAATAGTCTCGACCCAACTGAACTAATTTATCATTTTTTTCTTCAATATGGCTGCATTGTAAAGGTAACACATAAATGATTAAGGCAATCAAAATAACAAAACGCAGTTAAAAACATTAAATTTGCGACGTTTATTTTAGGAAATATATATCAAACACATTTTTATTTTATATAAAAAGTCTAAATTTGAAAATGAATGTAAACCCCAGAAAAATGCACATATAAATGTCATACAATGAAAGACAAAAGATAAGCTTCAATTTTCATTATAATTACAGTTTCAAAATACTGAGTGACTAACGTGACATTCCTTTTACACTTTGCTTCATGAAAACTAACTATCTTTTCAGTCAGCAATACATAATTTGGCAAAGAAGCAGTCTTTTACTCACTGTTGAACATTGTTTACATCATTAAAGAGTTTGTCTTTTTTTACACCCTCACTACCAACTTATTTCACAAAATACAAATGTTTCCATTATGTGTTGTCTTTCACCTCTCTAATTAAAGCCACCAAGGAACAAAGAGATCTTTGGGATTATCTTGAATGCCTCAATTGGCCGTGTTTTGATATACTGAAACATGCTAGTAATATATTGGAAATAAATATAGTAATAACTGAGCCAATTACATTCTGTTCTTGTTGTCCTGTAGAACACATTTAGTTTTAGCACTGCCATAGTATTAAAAGCAATTTTTAATCCACCAAAACATTCTGTTCACAAATTAACACAATTTTGTTTTAAGCTCCTCCCTGAACAATTTATTCTTAAATCACAAAAAAGCCTGACCACAAAAATCAATTCCGTGGTTTTCTGCAAAACATTTCTCTACCCTTTTCGTGTCATGCAAGTCTGAAGGATAATCAATAAAAGCCAGACAATACAAAAATATGGCAAATGTGCACCACTTAATTTTATGATGTGTAATAGTCATTTTTTGTGAACAGAATAGCATAATGTGGAATAAATTATCTTAAGACAAGCAGTGCTGATACACTACCACAAACATTTTATCTAAATTATTAGCTGGTCAGATAAGTTCAGCAGCCTGAAGGAAAAGCCATATACAGTTTACATGTTGCTGTTCATATCCTTTTCTGCTATTCCATTGGAAAACTCATTTCCCTCACTCAGCCGTTGAACTCTGTATGCTTCATAGTGAATGGAGCTGGTCACATCTTTGAGATTCTGCATGTGAGTCCTGAGGGATATTTAGTACAATGAGAATATGAAATGTAATATACTGAACCAATTTAAACTGTTCCACTCATTCATCATTACCCTGTCTGAAATCACTTGCATTATCTTAAGCGATACAGTCCCACATTAGACCAGAATCTGCTTTCAAAATAATGGCGATACTAATGGCACATGCTGTTATTTACATGGAAATCGTGCAACAATTTCAGGCAAAGAGTAGCGTGCAGCTAAATTTGAATTATTCAAAAGACAAACTTTCCCCAAATAATTTGTTTCACCACTACTTTGCGATAATGGCACTTTCCTCTCTGAACATCAGCAACCTGAATTGAACTTCATGGTGAGTTTGCACAAACCAAAATCACATCAGCTGTTTATGGCCAAAAATTGGTGGCACCTTAGTTGAATGTTCAACCTCTTTCAAACTAGAAACTAGCTTTTACAAGCGTGGATGCTCATTCCTGCTATTTTCAAGGGGAATTTACAAAGTCAATTCTTTTTCTCAATTTTCCTTTGTCTTATTTTTCCCTCTCTCAATCTGATCTTCTTTGTTTTTAGTTTTCTTGCACTTGCTTTGAGATTGAACTCATTCCCTTTAAATTCACTCTACTGTACAATCATTCCATTGTTTATTTGCCAATTCTTAAATGTTATTGTTAAGGAGATATCCTGGTGGCTGCCTTCAACACTTCTATTCTCAAAGTCCATTCTTCTCACTGTACCATCATCAGCTCCGCTTCCAGAAACTTTTAAAATTGACATTTTCTTGAACTGATGGGAGCAGGGTTAACAAATTATGCGAATAGACAAGGTCAGAAGCTCAGAGATAGCAAAATTAGGCCTATTATTTCAATTTAGATGCTCCACTTCATAGTAAAATTCATGGATAACAGTGTACATTGACACTTTAGGGATGAGACAAATTACTGTATGACTCTGAATTGCTTTTTAAAAACAAAATATATATACATGATATATCACACCAGCAACATTTACAAAAGGTAAATAAGTTCGATGACCATGCAAAAGACCCCTCCCTAACTGACCTTATCAGTAGATCACGCAAATAGGCAAATTCGCAGTGAGACATATTTTCCACTGAAAGAGATAAAAGATGTAGAATTTATTGTACTTTGTTTTAATGGCTATCCTTTATCATCCACTTTATAGCTCAAAACAGAATTTCATTGTATGGTACAACTAATTTACATTCATGTTATCTTCGTTCTTGAACAGGTCACCTCATTGCAGCTTGTAAATGCATGAGAGAGAATCATGCTGGTAACAATGAAAATTCAATAGAAACTTCAGTACACAAGTACTGAATGCATTATTTAACTGAAATTGCTCAAAGAGCGCGCTGTGTCATGGTAATACTGCCTATATGTTTGTCTGTAAATGGATATCAGTGCACCATGCAAAAATATGACTTTCATCACAATCTAATTTAAGCTTTCAGGGTTACACTACCATATTATTTCCGACCTCCGAGTTAGCAAAACATATATAGAGAGATAGGGAGCTGAGTGTATCCAATGTGTGCCACCACGACAAATAGGCTATGTAATTATGATACTCATAAGCAAGAATACATCTTAAATCATCTTCAGTAAAGCTTGTTCCAGAAGTCCTGAAATGTAAGTTGTAACATTTCTGCTTCAAGTAAGGCTCATACCAGCTCTCCTGGAATGGAGAATTCAAATATCCTTTCCAGAACAAATGCACACTGGATACTGGGGTAAATATTCAAATTCATACAGTATTTATGCTTTTGTCATTTTTAGTGATTTGACAATAGTGACATAACAAAATTATTCTCAACAACCACTAAAAATTTTGGAACTGTTAATGTAATGTTTTGTGCATTGAGAAAGGGATAAAACAAGATTAAAAGGCAATCTCAACAAGAGCAGGATCACTTTTGCTTCGTTAACATCAGCAGCGAAGGAGAATGAAAGAACATTTGAGAGACTGTGACAATATCAAAACACTAGAGTCACTGTTATGTGTACCAGTGATTTTTGTTAATGGACATAGTACAATTTTTAAAAACGACACTTCTGTACCATCCTCTGAGCTTTACTCATCCATCTTTACACCTCCTCCTGTCATTCAGTGCCCATTTTTATCAAGCAGCATAATTTACATCTTCTGTAAGCTAATAGATAAGCACAAATCATTCCATTTATCCACTGGAAAAGTAAAACAAAACTATAATCTTCTATACACTTTCATCTCAAGTAGCCACAAGAGGGCAGAAGAAAATGCAACATTATGACAGTAGATTCAACTGGAAAAAGAAGAGCTGGTTTTAGTAAGACAGCACTACCTCATTTCCAGGCACACAACCGCACAAAAGAGAATTGTCATACAGTGTCAGTGTCCCTATTTCACGTTCAGAAGGACCAGGGTCAAGTACCATCTGGCCCAGAGAGTCATCATACTATCTGGGCAGGTTGGTTTAAAAATTATATATAAATCAGGCAAAATGTGCGTCTGATTATGTATCTGATTACATAGAAGTTCTCAGCTCATGTGTTGAATACAGATATGGTTCTTAGCTATTTAACAGACAGATGGTTAGCCACACTCACATGTGCACACACTCAGAGGCATCTGATGAATAAGATAATTAAAAAACTTAACAAAACTTGCATTTACATGACCTCAGCCTGTCCCAAAACATTGTACAGCCAACAAGTTGTCACTGTTGCATGTTGCAAAACTGTTCACAGTAATGTCTCATCAACAGCAAAGCAACAAACGTACTGAAAAATCACCTTTTCTCGTACAGTTGGCAGAAATAATGAATGATAATCAAGACTCTGGAACAATAATCCAGTTTTATCTAAGGACAATACATAAGAATTCCTATCCAAGGGGTCTTTGACTTAATGTTCCAACTGAAGGCTGCATTGCAGTCTCAGCCTTCATACTCATTCTAAGTATTTGCACTCAGCCAAATCCATTTTAAACAGTGGGTGAATCTTATGGTGTTTTAGTGTTATAGTTGCAGCCTAAGATGCTCCGAGTGGATCGGAGGTGTGCCACAAAGATCCTTAATAATTTGGGCCATCAACAGGCATTTAATGAACATTAATTCTCCTTATTTGCAACTCGCCACTGCTCCTAACCACATCAAATTGGGCTGCACTAGACCTCTCAGATTTTTATCACAGATCTCACTGTAGCCCACATCACCAAAACCCCTATAAGATTCTGCCCCATATTTCCATTATGGGAAAATATGCGTTTTTTTGTCTAACGCAGGGAAAACAATTCAAAGGGTACAACTTTATGGAATATAATAAGAAAGAACATCCTGTGAAATGCCTATCCTTTATAGTTTGCCACTAACCGTACTGATAGCTGCCACTGGGTGTGTTCATCATGCAGGTCATGCTGCACAGAAACTAATAAACAGCCTCCTCTTTCCCTACACAAAGAGCTGAGATAGAAGTCACTCAGAGAACAGACCAGGAGAATCACTCTTCCCTTTTCTTGTAACTAGAAATGCAAAGTGCAACAAACTTCAGACCATAAAAAATGTTTTGCTTTTGGGCAATAATGATTTAAAGTTGCAAATTTCTTTTCTTGCTATCATTAATTTAATAAAGCTAATGAGCCAAACCATATGCAAATGAAAAAATATTAGCAATGTATTTCAGAATTATTACAATCAAAACCTGTCAAGCAACCTCTTTATGAAGGAGCGGAATTCCAGCTGGAATTTCCAGTTGGCTGTGCTGGTTTTGCCCCCACAAAATTCTCCCAAAAGTAGCAATTTAAAACGAAAAGCATTTCTGACTGCAAACTGTATCCAAAACAATCTGATTTTATGCCATCTACCAGGCAGCTGTAAAAACGTAGACAGCCCACAAAATCAGCCACGTCCCCAGATCAAATCAATTATCATGGTAAATTTCAGTCAATTGCACCTGTTTGAGAAATCTCAAAAATCTCTTAATCATAAAGACACTGGTGTGCAATACTTAAAACATTAATAGAAATGGAGTTTACCATGGAACAGGCTATTTTACACCAATGAGATCAGTAAAGGTCCTGTACAGTATTTCAAAGACAGCAATTTGAAATTGGGTACAGGTTAAATATAGCTATCAGTCTTTATTATGAATCTAATTTTATCTGATTCAATAAAATCACATACCAAATACATGATTTTTTAATGCAAATTTGAAAAAAGAAACACTCTGCAATCAGAACTGGACATTTTGTTTGCAATCTGGAAACAAATTCAAGCAGAAACTTGGGCATAATTATCAAACTTGATAAACCAGTGCAATTTTTAAATTCAACGTTCTGCCACAATACCAAATGCAACCAAAGTAGAATGTGCATCATACCTCTCTAAACGTATAGTGGAAAATAATAATTGAGTTCATTTCATACTTGATTTTCCCTGCATTTAAGATATTCTCTTTTAATCTGATGTTGGACATCCACTTTATTTTAACAAAGTTAAGCATTGGCCAGGACAAGGGTTTTGATGAGAAAGGTGGTACTAATCTTCTTTTTATTCCTTTTGGTTGAAAACTAGGCTGTCAAACAGGAAGCAATTCTCCTCCACAGTGTTAGGTTCTGCCATATAAGGCAGATCATGCATGATGAGTGGTGTCTAAAGTTTGGCACCTCAGAGTCACAAAGTTGCATTTCAGTTCCCACAGCTAAGTCTTTAATCACAAAAATCTAAACCAACTCTTCGAAAAAAGCACTGACTTTAGGTGCCAATGAACATGAGAATTTGAAAATGATCCATTACAATATTTACTTCAGCTTCTGTTGCCTTACTTGACACTCTGATCAACTGCTGCACCATAAAGGGAAACATATTTTAAATTCAAACATTTTCATGTAACAGCAGAAAGCAGATCATGAATAGTTTCCAGACTTCAGCATGACTGATATTCAGAATCCAAATTAAACCAGTTGTTTCATTGCAATTTTGATTGTTAAATTGAGTTTTGCTCCTGTAACAACTATCAAAAGGTCTAAAAAGAGGAACGTACCAAATCTGAACTAGTAGGATGAGGCATTAAGTTAAAGCCTAATTGCCAGATCAGCTGGATATAGAAGTTGCATGGTTATACAGTTTTACACTGGTACTACACAAGGATATAAGGAGGATGTGGAAGCTTTGGAAAGGGTGCAGAGGAGATTTATTAGGATGTTGCCTGGTACGGAGGGAAGGTCTTACGAGGAAAGGCTGAGGGACTTGAGGCTGTTTTCATTAGAGAGAAGAAGGTTGAGAGGTTCTTAATTGAAACATATAAAATAATCAGAGGGTTAGATAGGGTGGATAGGGAGAGTCCTTTTCCTAGGATGGTGATGGCAACCATGAGGGGGCATAGCTTTAAATTGAGGGGTGAAGGATATAGGACAGATGTCAAAGGTAGTTTCTTTACTCAGAGAGTAGTAAGGGAATGGAACGCTTTGCCTGCAACGGTAGTAGATTCGCCAACTTTAGGTACATTCAAGTCGTCCTTGGATAAGCATATGGACGTACATGGAATAGTGTAGGTTAGATGGGCTTGAGATCAGTATGACAGGTCGGCACAACATCTAGGGCCGAAGGGCCTGTACTGTGCTGTAATGTTCTATGAAGTCCCATGGTCCTGTAAGATAATTTAAAATGCAAGTATTTTTCTAGGTAAACTATTGTATTCAGACAGTTTCCTGATCAAACATACATCTTCAAACAACACTCAAGACGGGGTTATTTGTTCTTTATTATAGTTCCTTGCTATACATAATTTGGCTTCTGCTTTTCTTTCATTCAAGCATATTCATTGCTGCAATGTAACAAAGTATTAATTGCCTGTGAATTGGTGTGAAAAGCACTATATGAACATTGGCCAGTCTTCACTATGATTTTCACCTGTTCTACCATGAACAACCCAATTGTAGGCAAATAAAACTGAGTAGTTTGATTTAACTGTGCGCCACCCTGAAGCGTGATAAGTTGTTGGTTGGTAATGCCCGAAGTTTGGGTGGAAGCCCAAAAGAACAAATAATAGCATTTCAGGTATGAAACAGCAGCAGAGCTGGGGCTTAAATTGTATATAAGGCTGATTTAGATGGATTCTTGATCAACAAGGGGGTCTTAGATTATAGCAGAGACAGCAAAAAGTTAGCTCACAATCAGATGAGTGATGATTTTATCAAATGGCAGAGCATATTCAAGAGGCTGAATGATCCACTCCCATCCCTAAATCAGACATACCTGTATTCTTCTAAGGCATTTTGATGATGGTAGTTATAATAGAAACTATCTGACTAAACTATCAACATTGCAATGAATTAATTGGTTAAACTCAGATTCCAAATAGCAATCATGATGAAATTTGCAAAGTGTCCATCTGCTGTTACAAGGAAATTTTTAAAAGTTATTTTCGCCTATACGGTTTAGTAGTGGATGTGCCAATTAAGAAAACAAAAGCTGAGGAATACAAAGTAAATATTGTAATGAATCATTTTCAAATTTCATCTCTTCTTTCTTTACCAGTAACTGTGCAGAAAATAGGAAGAATAAACAATGGTTTGATGTGTAATTAAAAACTGGGAAGGAGTAATTTGATTTTATATATTATTTGGGAATAACCATTGAAATACTACCAACTTTAAACAGGTAGAGAATGTGGAAAAGAAGACAAATGAACTTGAAATATTGCAATAAAATTTTAGCTAGACGTACTGTGTTTGTGACATTTGCAGAACACAGAAGATGAATAAATATAGAACATCAAAATATTAAGTTGACAAATTTGCAGAATTAATAATGTTACAATAAATTTGTAGAGCAACAGATAATCCTAGCTGTAAAAATTGGCTTGCAAATAAAGGCATCTGACTGAAGGAGGGCAGCCTAAAAACAAAAAAAACACGTGTGTAGCAGAGAAATTGAATCATCCAGGCAATAAAGAACAAAAAGGGATTAAGGAGCAGTCAAATGCAAAATCAGAAATGATAACCTTCAAGGCAAAAAGGTAGAAAACGCAGAGCGTGATTTCACTAGATGCCCTTGGCAGTGCTTCCATTCTGGAAGTACATTACAAAACAATCCATATGATATATAAGCACATCAACAGCAGTGTCACATCAATGGGTGACTTAATGATATGCAGCATGGCAAAAAGAGCATAGGTGGTGGATAGAAAACAGAAATCTCTAGAAGACTCTAACAAACGTAAAGAAAACTGTGTTTGGAGTCCCAACTGGACATCTCTGGTGAAGACAATGAGGCTGACATAAACATATCATCTAGGGTTCTCAGGGCAAATAAATCTGTTTAGCTTGGTTAGTTATTTCTGCAAAGTTCTTCAAGAACAAAGAACATATACGAGAAAACTGTTAATACCACTAAATGAAGTTGCAGTACTAGTCAACATGGAAAACTGGGAAAAAGTAGTGATAATGGAAGAATAGGCTCTAAGATTCTACAATACAAAGACAATAATATTGCAATTAACCAAAGGAACCATTGCATGCAGGGTTATGCGCTGAATTGCAAAAAAATTAGGATCTGTGGCAACATAATACTTGTGTTACCAGGCTCAGTGTTTGACGTGGGGGCCAAATATATGCAGCTGGAGGAGTTTCTTACAAGGACTGCCTTTGGCTTTGAAGGGGTTAGATTGGTTTATGTACAGGTGTACCATTAAAACAATTAAAAGCTTCTACTTTATTTTTTAAATCCTTAAATCGAGTTCCCTTGCTACTACAAATAATAGTGATCAAGGGTAAGACCTACGGAGCTCCGCATATCTGGACATTTTACATGTATCACTACTACACTATTAAGTAGTGCAAAGTAGGAAGCACACCTAGAAAAAATATTGTTGGGAATTGGAAATGTTAGACTAAATGGAATTAACAGTATTGCGTTGAAAAGTCAACAAAGGCTGCAAAACACAATGTTATATGAAACAGGGCAACAAAACAGGCATAACCAAATATGTACTGACACACAAAAAGTCAGAATTAGCAAATTCTTTAGCCTACTCAAAATATTGGTCCAAATTTGTTGAAAAGCAGCATCCAAATAGTGCATCATCCTCACCGTCGTGATCACGCAATACTCAGTGAACTGCGTTTGCCATCAGTTGGATTGACAGCGGTTCAGAAATTCAGTCCTGTGTAGGGTATGTTCCATGTGATTGAATGACTAGTTCTGAAACTCCCTGAATATTAGACTCAGGCATCATTACAATGGAACCAATGTGGCAATACAGCCTGCTGACAAAGAGAAAGAAGAGGTCGCCTTTTAATCTCCAGCCAGTGCTAATCTCATTGTTGAACTGATATCAAACTCAGTATGTTCACCTTTTCGCTATATCCTTTCACATCCTTTGGCTAACAAAAATCTCTTGGCCTTAGGTTTGAAATTAACAACTGAAGCCATCTCTACATCTCTCTGCTCCCTCATTATCTGCAGATTTTCAAATTAAATTTTAATTATGAACTATAGTGAGGCGCAGATGATATTGAATTGGCAGTTTATTTTCAATCACATAATTATAATTTCAATTGGCTTCATTTGAAATGAAAATTTGGTGGGTTGCTTAGAGTCCAATTGCAGTGTCTAGTCTGCACTACCAGAACAAGGCATGTCAGTAACCATTCGAGGAAATCAATGGAAGTTAAATGCCTTTTTGTAGATGCAAAAACTACCTCATCTGACAGCATAAGGGAGGAAATAGAAGGCTAAGTTTATCAGTAAATTAGATTTCTGCATTAAGATCTGATGTTGGAGGTATTAAAAAAAAATGATAGAGAACTGTTACAAATTGCATGACACAAATGTATACAGTTAAGTATCAGGATTTGGTGTTGCCAAATAGTTATGTTTCACTGCAACGGTATGAAGTGTACAAAAGAGAGAACAAGGGACAAGTGGAGTGCGAAATAAGTTAGTTCACTGTTGAAACTTTATTGGTGCTCTTTGAATCTCACAAAGGTGTTGTATCACTATTGTAGTTAAGTGAACGCAGATTCAGAATGGAGAGGTTGGGTGGTATACAGCATGGGGTTTACTATCACACACAGCAAGTTACCACTTCATCACTAGAGACAGGATTTAGAATTAAAAGGCAGAACAAAGTCACCAATTTTACCTCAATTGCTGAGAAGTTTTAGTGTTAGGCATTAGCTTGTTGATTGCTGCTGTACTCTGTGGACCCAAGTGACTAGAAACAAAAACGGGCTTCTTTCCCTTTTCATCACAGTTTGACAGGGCTCCAAATTAATGTGAAAAGTGAATGTTTGTAGCATAGTGTGAGGGAAGCTATTTCATAGAGTATTGTGATTATTTAATATCTTGTCACCTCATGGAATATATAGTTCTTCTTGGACCATCATTAAACAAAGCAGAAATGGAAAAATAATTACTTAGTATTCTGTGTGCTAAAAAGAACCTTGATACAATGCACATTATTTATTTGATTCCTGCATCAAATGTTCTACAATTTTCATACAGCATATAGCTGTTTGACTTTTTCTTCCTTCATATCAGATCTACATTTGAATTTCTTTTTCTCAAGCCATTCTTTAAAGTTCTTATTAAAATGCTCTGTTAAATTGCAGAAAACAGCTATGGGTGTCGGTTCTGGGACCTGTTTTGTTTGTCATTTTTATAAATGATTTGGATGACAGTATAGATGGCATGGTTAGTAAATTTGTGGGCAAAACCAAAATTGGTGGCATAGTAGATAGTGAAGGAGGTCTTCTCAGTTTACAAAAGAATCTTGACCAAATGGTTCATTGGGCTGAAAAATGGCAGATGAAGTTCAATCTGGATAAATGTGAGGTATTGCATTTTGGTACAACAAAGATTAAGTTTTATACAAATAACGGTAGGGCTTTGGGTAGTTTTGTAGAACAGAGGGACCCAGGGTTTCAGGTCCATAATTCTTTGAAGTTTGTGTCACATACGGACAGGGTGGTTAAAAAGGTGTTTGGAACGCATGCCTTCATTGCTCAGTTGTTTCAGTACAGGAGTTGAGAAGTCACACTGAAGTTGTACAGGACAGAGGTGAGGCCTCTGCTTAATATGAAAAGTCATCTTGGGGCCTGGGATAGGGGTGAGGGAGGAGGTGTGGGGGCAAGTGTAGCATTTCCTGCGGTTGCAGGGGAAGGTGCCGGGTGTGGTGGGGTTGGAGGGGAGTGTGGAGCGAACAAGGGAGTCACGGAGGGAGTGGTCTCTCCAGAAAGCAGACAGGGGTGGGGATGGAAAAATGTCTTGGGTGGTGGGGTCGGATTGTAGATGGCGGAAGTTTCGGTGGATGCTCCGTTGTATCTGCAGGTTGGTGGGGTGGTGTGTGAGAACGACGGGGATCCTCTTTGGGTGGTTGTGGCGGGGGCCCCATACCTCCTCCCTCACCCCTATCCCAGGCCCCAAGATGACTTTCCATATTAAGCAGAGGTTCACCTGCACATCTGCCAATGTGGAACACTGTATCCATGTACCCAGTGTGGGTTCCTCTACATTGGGGAATCCAAGCGGAGGCTTGGGGACCGCTTTGCAGAACACCTCCACTCGGTTCGCAATAAACAACTGCACCTCCCAGTCGCAAACCATTTCCACTCCCCCTCCCATTCTTCAGATGACATGTCCATCATGGGCCTCCTGCAGTACCACAATGATGCCACCCGAAGGTTGCAGGAACAGCAACTCATATTCCGCTTGGGTACCCTGCAGCCCAATGGTATCAATGTGGACTTCACCAGCTTCAAAATCTCCCCTTCCCCCACCGCATCTCAAAACCAGCCCAGCTCTTCCCCTCCCCCCACTGCATCCCAAAACCAGCCCAGCCTGTCTCTGCCTCCTTAACCTATTTTTCCTCTCACCCATCCCATCGTCCCACCCCAAGCCGCACCTCCATTTCCTACCTACTAACCTCATCCCACCTCCTTGACCTGTCTGTCTTCCCTGGACTGACCTATCCCCTCCCTACCTCCCCACCTATACTCTCTCCACCTATCTTCTTTACTCTCCATCTTTGGTCCGCCTCCCCCTCTCTCCCTATTTATTCCAGTTCCCTCTCCCCATCCCCCTCTCTGATGAAGGGTCTAGGCCCGAAACGTCAGCTTTTGTGCTCCTGAGATGCTGCTGGGCCTGCTGTGTTCATCCAGCCTCACATTTTATTATCTTATTTCAGAAGTATCCTGGTTTGCTAGTTTCAACAGACATCAAATCAATTCTAATGATACTAGGATATGTGTTTGTATCAAAATATTTTTAATACATTGACTAAATAAAACATTAATTTGATTTTCTTTCGCAGACTGAAGTCATATTCTACTATCTTGAAATCACAGTCAAATTTAGCTGCACATTCTCATCACCGCACCTTCTACAAGTGTCTGTAAAGCCTTGCCACAGGTGTGATTACTTTGAAGTTACATGAAGCGAGCCACTGATAATACTGATGTTAAAATACTGGCCCGGGTCCAGTCATATACTGTTCTATCAGTATTTTATTTTGAGTTCACAAACAAGCTCCAACATCACTACTTCTTACCTATATACACACACACACACACACACACACACACACACACGTGTACAGGCTCAGTCATTCAATTATTTCTTGATTAATGTAAAACTATCACTGTTTCCCTTGTTTTATTTGGCCTCGAGCACTCCAACCAAAACCTACTAGATAATAACAGCCATTAACAAAACACCATGATAATCACCTGAATATTCAAGTGGGTGGGGTCAATACATTAGATAAAGCTGTTTGGATAACGGGCCTCTGGCTACAGATTGAATGTGCGTAAATGTATTCCAATCATGTAAACCAGACAAATTGAATCCACTCACCCTGACTGCATTTTTGCCACGGGACAGTTGGAGAGAGGGCTGTGAGATGAGCCAGCTAAGCCTCTGTGCTTAAGCAACTGTTTTTACTGTAAGCCACACAACAGAAAATAGAAACAATGAAAAACTAAAATCTTCTTTCTCTTTCTCCTATCAACTTGCAAGTTTCGAACCCTGTCTGTTTAAAATATCTGTATCAACAGGCAACAGCAAAGTATCAATCTACAGCTGTTGCCTGTAGATGCAGAGATAAATTGACTGTCAATGCCTTCAGTTTAATACCAAACCCAGAAGACCACAGAGTTCAGCCTAATGGCCAGCCAAGTTGTCAGCCTTTCAAGATCTATGTACCTATGTGTGCATGTGTGAAACTTGATTGTTCACATGAGAAGTTAGAAGATTTTCAAAAACTTATGTACAATAAATCACTCAATACAATACAGCACAGGAACAGACCCTTCAGCCCACTAATCCTGCACTGATTCCTACTCCTTATTTAGATCTGCTACTTATTGCCCATATGCGGTTTCTTTCCCTCTGTTCACCTCCCATTTATGAGTCTATCAAGCTACATCTCAAACCTTGCTAATGTGCCTGTTTTCCACCGCCTCCACTGGCAATGCATTCCAAGCATTCACCACCCTGTGTTAAAAGTTTTCCCCACACTTCTCCCTGAACCTTACCCTTGCTCAGATTGAACCTATGCACCTTGCAGTTGACCTTCCCACCCTAGGAAAAAGCCTCTGAATATCCACCCTATCTAAGCCTTTCATAATTTTGTAGACCTCTATCAGATCACCCCTTAGCTTCCACCTTTCCAGTGAAAACAATCAGCGTTTAACCTACTTCTCCTCATAAGTAAAACACTCCAGATCAGGCAACACCCTGGTAAACCTGGTGTAGAATTGGATGAACACAGTAGGCCAAGCAGCATCAGAGGAGCCGGAAGGCTGACATTTCGGGTCTGAGCCCTTCTTCAGAAAATTTTCTGGAGAAGCGTCTCGGCCTGAAACATCAGCCTTCCGGCTCCTCTGATGCTGCTTGGCCTGCTGTGTTCATCCAATTCTACACCTCGTTATCTCAGATTCTCCAGCATCTGCAGTTCCTACTAACCCCGGTAAACCTTCTCTGGGCCTTCTCCAAAGCATCCGTGTCCTTCTGGTAGTGTGGCCACCAGAGATGCATGCAATATTCCAAATATGGCCGAAAGGGTTCTGCCATTTATTGTATAATTTGCACCTGAATTTGATCTTCGAAAGTGCATCACCTCACATTTGCCTGGCTTGAAAGCACATTTGCCTTGCCATTTTTCTGCCCAAATCTGCAATCTATCTACATCCTGTTGCATCCTTTGACTAGTCTCTGCTCTCTCTCTAACTCTGTCAATTTTGGTCTCATCTCTTTTTATTCAAACAGCTCAAGGATACCAGATTTCTGTGCGTGTCTTTAACAGTCACAGCACATTAGCAATTAAACATTAATTGAATTGAACAAACATTTCATTTACTTATAAATCTATTTGGCTTAGAAGAAACAGAGCAAAAAGGGAAGCCATGCAACCCCTCCTCACTTTGTTGTGACACTGACCTACTGTGGCTCCCAAGGAAACAATGCCTTGATTTTAAAATTCTCATACTTTTTTTCAAATCTCTCATGGTTGTGTCCCTTCCCAGCTCCGTTACTCCTCCAGTCTTTCAAACCTTCATGACATGTGCACTCTTCCATTCATATTCTTTTCTGATTTTATGCATTCTACCACTGGTGGAAGTGCCTTTAAAGCTCCAAGGACCAGGTTTCCTTTCTAATCCTCTACATTTCCCAATCTTCCTTTAAAACATACCCAGAACCTTTATTTTGGACTCAATCTGTCCTAGCTGTTCACTCAGTCTCAGATTTGTTTGATAACATTCCTGTTAAGTGCCTTGGGACATGATGCTACCTTAAAAGGTACCTTACAAATGCAAATTGCTGCTGCATTTGTGAAGATTCATCACAACGGAATCTAGACTAGTGTGCATATTGGTAAGGAAGGACATTGCAAAACAGTAAAGGAAATCAATCAGGGAGAGTGGAAGAAAGAATCGGGACAAACATCATGGTAATACATCAAACTAGAAACCAGCTTTTCCTTTTAAATTCGGAGAAGAAATTCCATTATTTGAATTTCAGCCCATTTAGCTTGAACGGAGAACAGAGGAGTCTAATTTTGCGAAAGATGACATTTACGATCATTCTCACAGCAGTTTTTGCTTTCAGGAAACCATAAGAGAGAATCAATTTTTTTAAAGCTGTGGATGTGGTTAGAAGAACTAACTGTAAATAATGTAGTTAGCGTGGATAGAAATAACAAGCACATTTGTATTCTAAATTCTATGCTGCTTTTCTGTATAAAAGAATAGTCAGCTCAATGAATACAACTAACAAAATTAATACATTTAAACAGTGGTTAGCACTGCTGCCTCACAGTGCCAGGAGCCCGGGTTCGATTCCGACCTCAGGCAACCGTCTGTGCAACCTCCACACATTCTCCGTGTCTGCATGGGTTTCCTCCGGGTGCTCCGGTTTCCTCCCACATTCCTAAGATGTGCAGGCTAGGTGAGCTGGCAATGCTAAACAGCCCGTCGTGTTCACCTGTAGATCAGGTGGGTTATAGAGGGATGATTCTGGGTGCGGTGCTCTGAAGGTCAGTGTGGACTTGTTGGGCCGAAGGGCCCGTTTCCACACTGTAGGGATACTCAAACATTTTGTTGCCAGAACTAAGAGATAGCTATTCAATAATTGCAGAAGTATGACTTGCAGCAAGTAGCTAAATACAACATTTTGACTCGTTATTGGAAACTGGTGTTTAATCTGTATGAGGAGTAAACAGTATGCAGTAAAGGCGTTTGTAGGACAATCATCTCTAGGTTGGTAGCTTAACATTACCAAGTGTGGGGAGGAAAGAAAAAGATAGCCTTCAGTAGACAGCGAACAGGTGAATATTCAGCCCGCAGGACTAAGAAATCAAGGAAATGCTTTCGGGTTTAAAGCCCTCTATAACAGATCAATTAATTTATACCTCCAATGTGCATAGGGACAGCAACTGGAGTGTTTGTGACTTAACACCTATCACAATACCATGGAGCAAAATTGAAAGTAGAATACATAATGAAATTTACCATTCACAGAAAATTGAACTTAAAATAAATATTCCAGTGAAGAGATATCAGGAGCTGACAATTTACATCCTAGTATCCTGTGGAAATTCCAGAAAAATAATGGTGACTCTGGTGATAATTTTCTAATTTTCTTTGGGGGAACAAAGCTGAATTAGAGACCTGGAGAAAGGCAAATAGGGCAAAAGTTATTATAGATTAGTTTATCTTCTTTTAACAGTTAGAAATAATCCTCAGCAATAAACCCAAACAAACAGACAAAACGGGCTCAGAAACCATAACCACTCTCCCCTACATCAAAGACATTTCCGAAATGACTGCCAGACTACTCGGACCTCTTGGCATCAGGGTAGCCCACAAACCCACCAACACACTAAAACAGCAGCTAATGAACTTAAAAGACCCTACACAGACAACAAATAAAACGAACGCCATCTACAAAATACCTTGCAAGAACTGTGACAAACACTACATTGGACAAACAGGCAGAAAGCTAGTCACCAGAATACATGAACATCAACTAGCAACAAAACGACATGACCCACTATCACTCATATCCTTACATACAGATGAGGAAGGGCACCACTTCGATTGGGACAACACATCCATCCTAGAACAAGCCAAACAGAGACATGCACGAGAATTCCTAGAAGCATGGCATTCCAACCGGAACTCCATCAACAAACACATTGGCTCCAAATCAATCTACCATCCCCTGAGAAAAAGAACAGTAAACGACATCACCAATGCAGAAAATGACATCACCAACCCAAGGAAACTTAACCAGATAAATAGAAAGCGGGACATAACACTAGCGCTTCGTCGGAGGCTCACTGATGATGTTACCTAGAATGGTGACGAAACGTCTGAGAACTAACCTTCCAGCTCACATCCAGAATAGTTAGAAATGTCAGTAAAATCAATGCTACATATCATGAAATGGAATTTGACTCCACTATAGGGATATAGTTATTGAGACAGCCTGGAAGCTTCAATTGGAAACACCTTGTGAATCATGTTCAACGTGCAATCTAACAGGGCTGGTATTAAAGCAGACTACATGAATATTTTCAACGTGGGATTTGAGGAAATCACATTGGAACTTGATGCTGAGAACAACTTGTGTGCAAAGCAAATTGTGACAAGAATTAGTCAAGCGAAGTTACTTAGGTTAGCAGAGAGTGTAAAACAAGCTGAAAGGTGGACGGTGCAGATTGATATTAAGAATTCAGGCGAATCATTCACTTATTCAAGCATGTAACACAACTTAGCAAAATGTTAAGCAGGCAAAGCTATTAAGATATTGAAGTTAGGGCCATGGAATTGAAGGCAAATTGGTAATCTGAAACTTACCATAAAGCCTAATTTAGACCACAGTTAAAGTAATGAGTATATTATAAAAGGGATTACGAAAGTAAAAGAAAAAGAGACAGATTTACTAGAGTATTACCAGGTCAATAGGTTACAATTGCATTAACAAAAGGAGATACACGTTAGATTTAGGTTTTTTCAGAACCATTAAAAAAGCAAATGTTAAGTGGTTCGTTGGAGCTCTTACAGCTATCAAAATGTAGGTAATTTAGTATAATCACAAGAACAGGGAAGGTTATAAAAAAAAATTTTTCTAAGATATGATCAGCATTCAGAATACATCGCCGCAAATTTATTGAATCAGAATGCGTAAATGACTTAAAAAGGGATCTAGATTTTTGCTTAAAATGATGGAATATTAAAAGACATGGATAGACAGCAGTGCAGATAACTTAATCCCTTGAATGGGGAAACAGAAACTGGCAGAGAGTTGATGATTTTGATTGACCATTTCTATATTATAACATTTTATAACAACTTAATTCTGCAATTAGAGTTTAATGATTACAATTATTCTTTCAATTACCTTCAATAGTTCCCCACTTGGTTTTTCGCCCAAGAATTCTCCTTCCATTTACCTGGTACTCGAGGTTACTTCCAACCACCGCAAAAGGCACCATTTCCTAAACAGCAGGGAAACAAAAAACAAATCATGTGATGTTGAACGTGGCTTCTGAGTAAATGAAGGGTCTAGACCAGAAACGTCAGCTTTCCTGCTCGGCCTGCTGTGTTCATCCAGCTCTACACCTTGTTGTCTCTGCTTGAGTAAATGTTGCTTGTTTTTTATTAATACGGCTTGATTCCTCAAATATCTACAACGTTATGTCAAATTTTGCCTCTGCATTGATTCCCTTTTTTGTCTCTCTTGGTTTCCAACTTAAATGTGGAGTTTTTTTAAAAAATTGAGCAATTACAATTATTGCATGATTCATCATCAGCTAAGTCTCACACCACAGATTACACAGCCACAGCATCAACCTGGTGGAAACAGGGGCAACTAAATAAACATCAGGTTGCACAGGGAGGGTGCCTGCTCAAATCATCCTAAACTACTTTCCACAAGCAATCCTTCAATTGGCACTAGGTTCCCCAGTTTAACGGTGGTTCAGGATACCTCCACAAATGTAGCAGTCCATCAAATTCTTCTCCCACAGCTACATTTCATAGCTAGACAGAATGAATGACAATCTATACCCCAGAGCCCTTCGCATTCAAGTGCAATCCATACCCTGGTAAGCAAAAGAAAGGAACATCAGAAACCAGAATTGTGCAGAATAAGGAAAGGCCTCTAGACCTTCAAAAATTGCAAACCATGTCTAGGAGTCCCGTCCCATACTCGTGACAAGGTAAAAGGACCAGGAATGTGATTCACACAGACAAGGAACTCAAAAATCAGCAGGACCAGTTGACCTCAGTGCTAATTTTGACCTAATCCCATTTTTGCTGTTGCAATGTAGCAGTCAAATAAAAGATGGAGTAGATGTAAATGCCCTTTGTGGAAAGATAAGGTCCATTAGACCATAACAAAAAGGAGCTGAAGTTGGCCATTTGACCCATCAAATCTGCTCTGATAATCAATGAGATCATGGCTGATCTGATAATCCTCTACCCCACCTTCTTAGCTTTTCCCCATAACACAATATTCCCTCACTGACTAAAATTCAATCTATCTCAGGCTTAAATATTCTTATCAATCCAGCCTTTACAAGGAAGAATTCCACAGATTAAACTACCCTCAGATGAAGTTCCTTACTATCTTAAATGGGCAACTTCTTTATTCCAAACTGTGCCCTCTGTTCCTATATTCTCCCACAAAGGGAAACAACCTCTCTGTATCTACCGTCAAACCCCCAAAAGTCTTGTATGTTTCAATACGTTTTCCCCTCATTGTTCTAAATTCCAATGATAATAAGTCCAAATTACTCAACAACTCAAGAAATCCCTCCATATTTGGAATCAACCTAATAGAGCTTCTCTGGACTGCCTCCACTGCCAGTATATGTTTCCATATACAAAGGGACCAGAATGTTCAAAGTATTGAAGATATTAGGGATGTGATGGCCGAGTGGTATTGTCAATAGTCCAGTGACCCAAAAGGTCAGCTTTTGTGCTCCTAAGATGCTGCTTGGCCTGCTGTGTTCATCCAGCTCTACACTTCGTTATCTCGACGTCCTTGGGGACCGGGTTTCAAATCCCGCCACTGTCTACTTGAATTAAATAAATACTTGGGATTAATGAACGATAATGAATCCATTGTCAATTGTCAGAAAAAACAATCTGGTTCACTAATTTCCTTTAGAGTATGATACTGTCATCATTCTACATGTGGTTCCAGACCCAAGACCATATGGTTTATTCTTAACTGCCCTCTGGGAAAAAAAATGGTGGACTTAGCCAGTGATGCCCTCAGCCCGGTGAGTGGAAAAAAAAAGAAAAAAACTTATACGCGAGCTTTTTGTGATACAGGCATTAAGGCTCGCAAATCCCTCTGTGCTTCAGCTTTCTGCTGCCCTTCCCCATTTTCATCATAGTCAGCTCCTCTATGCTTCTTGCCAATGTGCATAGCCTGAGATTCTCTCACATTAGGTTCCATCAGCCAAGTACCTGCCCACTCACTCAACCTGACTGTATTGCTCTGTAGAATCTGTCAGCCTCACTGCTTGCCTTCCCACGTATTTTTGTCATCCACAAACTTGGCAATAATATATTCACTTGCCTCATCCAAATCATTCATATGTATTGTTCACAAGGCAATTATGCCAGTTTCCTCCCACAGTCCAAAGATATGCAGTTTAGGTGGACTGGCCATGCTGAACTGCCCATAGTGTCCAAAGATGTGCAAGTTAGGTGAATTACCCATGGTTAATGCAGGGTTACAGGGAAAGGGTAGGTGGGTCTGGGCGGGATGATCTTTGGAGGTCAGTGTGGACTTGATTGGCTGAATGGTCTGCTTCCACATTGTAGGGATTCTATAAAAAGATAAGCTGGTTTTAGTGGGAGATTTGGAAGTATTTCTTTTTAGAATGGCTAACCGCTTGAGATTTAAAAGCTTTGAATGGATTTTATGGATGGTAGATATTTGTTTATTGGTCAAGTTTGTAGCATTGCATTGGTATTAGTTGGTCAGAACTTGTTCAGAGGGATGCAGGATGAAGTTGAACCCATTGATCCTGGGAACAGAGTACTGTGGCAACACAGACTGGGCAAGCTGGCTAGAAAGACCATGTTGATTCTCTGGGACTTAGTCCCAGTTGTTTTAGAAGTTGTTAGGCCCTCTAGCCCACAAAGCTTCCACTCTCTCCACCAACACCCTATTTACCCCACTATGTTGTAACTCAGGTCTCTCCATAGCTACCTACCCACAGTTCGTGATGAACCAACTCCAGGAGCCATGGAGAGAATAAAAACGCCAAAGCAAAAGTCATGTGATGTGGGTTGCTGTTTACTTGGTGCAGCAACTGGGAAATCTCAACGGAGATTCTGGATTGGATACTGTTTCAGTCGCATAAAACTGGGCCACAGTGTTTAATGTGGTGTAAGAACGACTGCTATGTTTTCAAACGTAACAAAGTAACCAGACTCTCTCAAAATCTGGTCCAATTATCAGAAGTGACTATAAAGAAGAGTGACAATAGATTTTACTCAAATCAAAATGGATGCTATTAAGCTTGGAGCTTAATATAAGTGTGTTTATATTTTGCAGTCTAACACTGCAGCACTTGGAACAAATTCTCAGCTCAACAGCAACACCGGATAATGATAAACTCAATGATAACGCAGCTATGGTCTTAAACCTGTCACACCACATCAGACAAATATCTAAATGATACCCAATTACGATTGATCACAGCTAGTGGCATATATGAGATAGGTCACCATAAAATTATTTTTATTCGGCTGTTTCTAAACAGTTGCACATGTTAATGTGAGGTGAATGTCAATTTGAGCATGATTTTGAAAACAAAACATGCGGTTCTGAGCATAGAGTCAGGGATTTGTAGGTTAAATACAGACATACACTGTTCTCAGTTTTATTACTTGGGGCATAGGATACTACAGCAAGGAGGTGATGTTGAAATTGTATAAAAAACTGGTTAGACCTCAATTGGAGCATTGTTTACAGCTCTGAATGCTACTTCACAGGAAAGATGTGAATGCACTGGAGAGAATGAAAAGGTAATTTAGAAGAACAATTCTAGCAATGAGAAACTTTGATGATGAGGATGATTGAAGGATTTGAGACTGTTCTCCTTAGACAGGAGGTGGCTAAAGAGAGGTTTAAGTGAGGTTTTCAAAGTCACGAGTGGGCAGAAATTAGTAGATGGGAAGAAGCTGTTCTTGGTCACGAAAGGAACAAGAACAAGAGGACATAGACTTAAAGTGACATGCAAAAGAAACAAGGGTGAGGAATGGTACCAATGTGGGCTTTACAAGCTTCAAAATTTCCCCTCCCCCACCGCATCCCAAAACCAGCCCAGTTCGTCTCTGCCTCCCTAACCTGTCCTTCCTCCCACCTATCCCCTCCTCCCACCCCAAGCCCACCCCCATCTCCTACCTACTAGCCTCATCCCCTCCCTTGACTTGTCCGTCCACCCTGGGCTGACCTAACTCCCCACCTACAGTGGCTGCATCCCCGCCTCTCTGACCTGTCTGTTACCTCTCCACCTATCTTCTCCTCTATCCATCTTCTATCTGCCGCCCCCCCCCCCCACCCCGTCTCTATTTATTTCAGAAACTCCATCCCCTCCCCCATTTCTGCAGAAGGGTCTAGGCCCGGAATGTCAGCCTTCCTGCTCCTCTGATGCTGCTTGGCCTGTTCATCCAGCTCTACACCTTGTTATCTAAGGGGGAGGAAAAGCTGTTTCACAGAGAGTAGCTAGGATCTGGAAAAGAAAGCCTGCAAAAGACGACAGATCCAGGTTCATTTGTGGCAGTCAAGATGGCATGGGATAGTTACTTCAACAGAAATAGCATCCAATGATCTAGGGGGAAAAAGCAGGAGATTGGCACTAGGTAGTGAAGAATCATTTGAAGTGCTGGTGCAGGAACAATTGGCTGAATGGCCTCCTCTTGCACTTTAATCATTTCATGATTCTACGATATGCATTTGGACAAAAAGCAAATTTGACTTACTCTAATTTTGTCATTGATTATTTGATCCTCTGCATCTTCGTCAAATTGCCTTTGAGGATACACATCAATGTCGTGCTCCTGAAGGTCATTTCTGATCTGTTAAAAAAAACGAATGATGTGCTTCAAAACAGTCAGTGTACAAATTACTTCCAAATCCTGGTGTCTGGTGTTTACATTTCAGGAAGTCCATTTTTATTTTGCCTAATGCTCAAATCATTTTCAATGCCAATTTTCAGATGGATTCTGCCATTTTTGCTGCATTATAAAGTTCAGGTATTAGTCACAATTCTTGCTGTGTTCCTGTGGAAACATTAGTTCTAGAGTTGACGTGGGCAGAACCTATTCATCCCTTCATTTAGCCATTTCCGTACTTCCTTTTGTCATATTTTTAACGCCAGCATGTCACAATCTTTCCATTAGATACCTCCATGTCCTTACGCAGAATAAACTTTTATAAACTTGTTTTGCAGTAACTAAACTCTTCTGGTATTGTTGACACTGCAGAACACATTGTGGTACAGAGTTGCTTGGCGGATATCAGTTCCAAAGCCTGTCTAGTTTTTATTCTATTTATTTCAAAATGGTTCTACATTAGTGGATATTCTATAGTGCTAAGTCTCTACTTCGAGTAGTGAGCACAATATCACATCAGATTTACTTGGAATAATATACAATACTAATACTTTGTTTCGTTTTTAAAAAAAAGACAGAATGATAGGTTTCCACAAGGGTGACTGAATTGCCACGATGCATCCTGCCCCCGGTATCTCCCCTCTAATGCCTCAACAGGGCATTTCATCTTGACGGCCTAATTACAGCAGCATCACAATCTACTGGATAGATCAAAATTCATTGTGATATTATGCAGCATTATCTACAGAGAGGGAGGAGTTGGCCATTTTGTTATTTGAAGGGAAGAACTAATTATTTTTATTCCCAAAAGTTTTCTTTAAGCAATCCAAAATCTGAAAGCATTGCCCACAGTAAATAATTATAACGGGGGGCAGCTGCTGTTGCCAAAAAAAAATGAAACTCGTACAGCCATTTGGTCCTACCAGTGCTCCACAATTAACAATGCGGAAATCAACAACATCCAATCTAATGAAATAGTTATTCATGCTTCCAAGGTCCACTTTTAAGCTTAAATATAATAGGTATCATATTACTTGGACTTCAACAATACCAGTAGTAATGTTTGTCATGGCAAGCTGGCATATGCATTTTTTGATGCATTTAATTAGCAGTATCAATGTCTTCTAAATAAGATTTAGGACACTTAACAATTACTGAACTTACAAACATTGATCATGGATTCTGGTAATGAATGTGAGACAACATGCACATGTGCGTGTGCATGTACACACACACACACACACAAACAACACAACACTGACGGTACTGATTAGTATGACGGAAAGTACAACAATTGAACGTGAACAAATCATTTCTGTTCATTAACAGCCAATAAGCAAGACACTCTATAGCTAATGTGATGCAATTATTAAAACAAAATGCTTTCTTAGCTCACCAACTGCCCACACAGGCAATCATGCGGAAAACGGCAATCCCTAAGGAAGTACTAGAAAGAGACATTAATCCTGCCAATCCTTTTAGAATTTTCAACAGGAACTTGATGACTGACCGGTTTTATTTTCTGATTGGTACAAAGTAACCTTTGTTTTGTAAACGTGTTTCTCTGGAGAGAAATCTGTGTTTATTGATCCATAACTTAATCTTGGAGTTGTGGGAGCTCATCATAAATGTTGCTTAAGAAGTTTTCTGAATAGCATTTTACAGTACGTAAGTGCCAAACGAAGAGAAAATCACATCATAAAAAGTTAGAAAGAGACAGTCACAATAAGTAAACAATGAGACAAAAAAATGCACAATAAATGAACATCAGAATTTTCACAATGGTGACAAATGAATAGTCAAAGCCCTTCTTAAATTAGTTATAACACGTGACTAATTACGAGTGAATGTCTTAAGGTAACATAATGGGGCCTCGGCATGTTCAAGCAGCACTACAACACCTACGCACTACCAGACATCCTAAACTGTGACAACTACAACTGGATGGATTATACTGGCTGTTACATAACCAGAGTGGCATAAGCATTCAACATAATTTGCCTGCATTTGAACTCAATACCTCTATTTATGAAGCCCACGTCCACATTTGCTTAAAATAGACAAAAATCTGTGGGCTCTCTAAACCTGAAACAAAAACAGAAATTTCTGGGCAAACTCAGCAGGTTTGGCAGTATCTGTGAAGAGGAAACTGAGTTAACATTCTGAGTCCTTTGACTCTTCTTCAGAGCCACATATGCTTTGCTAATCACTCTCTCAACATGATCCGCCATGTTCAAAGATCAAGGTATATGCATTACCAGTGCCTTCTGTTCCTGGGCACGTTTCAGAACTATCTTAGAATTTTATCTGCCGTTTGTCTATCCATTCTCCTCTCCTGTGTTTTACTGCAGACTACTCTCTGACATCCTCTAGTCTGTAAAATGACCAACTACAACTCATTAAATTTCTGTCTGTAAACTCATTTTTCTTATCCAAGCTGACACTGGCCCTCCTATTCCAAGGGTCTCAATGTTGATAAACAATCTTTTATGTGGTGCATTGGCAAAGATTTTCTAAAAATCAGTGTAGATAACAGTCATTCACTTCTCTTCATCATTGCTCTTTGGAATTTCAACAAAATAACTATTAGATCAGTCAAGCATGATCTGCTTTTTACAAATCTGTACTGAATAAACCTTGATAAACTCAAACCTTTCCAGCTGCTTGTGACTTTTATCTTTGATTGTTGTTGACAAAACTTCACCCAGCATTGATGTGAGAATAACTGACTTGCAGGTCCTATGGCAGTCCTTGGGCTTCTTCTTGGATAAAGGATGTTATATGTGGCACCATCCAATTCTCTGGCACTTCCTCTTGAATCCAAGGATAATTGGAAGATAATAGAAAGCTCTTTCACGATGTCCAACCCACTCTCTTTCACAACTTGGCATACAAGTTAGCCAGCCAAGTGAGCTATCTACTCCAAGTATACACAGGCTTTCCAGGGCCTCCTCCATCACATCCATTATCTTTGCCAATCCATTGATATTTTGTCAGCTTCCTCTTGCTTAGTAAATATTGATGCAAAGCTTTGCCCTAGATCCCTAAGCATATAGTTACCTTCTTTTGGGCTCTTATGGTGCAGCGGTAGTGTCACTACATCTGGTCCTGAAGGCGTAAGCTTAATTTATACCTGTCCCAAAAGTCATAATGTGTCTGAACAGCTTGACAAAAATATTTAACATCACCCTCTTTGTCCCCAGTAGGGTCCATAC
Organism: Stegostoma tigrinum; assembly: GCF_030684315.1. Taxonomy (NCBI): domain Eukaryota; kingdom Metazoa; phylum Chordata; class Chondrichthyes; order Orectolobiformes; family Stegostomatidae; genus Stegostoma; species Stegostoma tigrinum. Next base: position 33,694,479 of record NC_081375.1, read on the forward strand.
TACCTCTTCTTACCCACTTACTGTGTACTTTGCTATTTCCTTTTTGCAAAAGAAAATAATTGCAAATTCCACCCATGATCATTCCTGTCCACAAAGCAGCAAGGGATCTGTTTTGTGAGCTGCAGAAACCCACAGGCCAACTGGATCAAGCTTCTGTTTGAATACTCATGCTCCAATCGATCATTCTATACAGGATTTATGGTTTTTTGAAAATTTTTAAAAAAACATGAATTACACTAAAAATGCTCAATTTTTTGTTTCTAAAGTACTTAGAGAGCAACATTATTGATTATGTGTCCACAATTCATGCCATCTGTTCCCACAAACGTCGCTGGGGATACATAAAAAAACGGTCATGTTTCCCAACTCAAATTTCTCGCAAGGTAACATATGGCTTTGCAGTCTTGTTCAACAGCAAGATAAAATACCTGAGCAAACAACAAAACCCTGAAGTGAATGTCAAATACAATTCTGTAGTCATGAAAATTGGAGCTTTACTGAAAGTTCCTACCAAATTTGGCTCCTTTTAACCTTAGAAACCAATATGTTCCAAATAGCTTCTTGGTGATCATTTTAAAATTACTGAATACTGGCATATCTTCTGCTGCAGTTGGACAATTAAAAACAAACGTACTGATCACCAACCTGATGAAATGCATGGCTGAGCTTTTGTAGACTTACTTAGTGAAAGCCCGTGTCTGTATACACAATTAAACCCATGGTGCAACTAAATACTGCCAAGTCACAACACACCATCACGAATGAGGGGACACAGAGTACTGACTAACACACCATGCACGCTAAATGCAGTTGATGATTTTTGTGCAGTCCTATTTCCAAGTATCTTTCATGGATTTAATTGTGATATCCTTTGTACATATTTACTCTGGTGCAATTCAAGCATTGGAATTTTGTCATCCTGAAGGGAGATAAACTTCTTTCACTTCTTTTAAAAGAAAAGTAAAATTGGCTACATGGTTAAGCGCTTACTTCTATCATACAACACAAACCAGGCTAAACCTTTTTCTATTCAAATCCAAAATGCTCAGTCCAGTTTAATATCTACCCACAGCATCAGTGAAAATGTTCCTGTTGGCTTACCAGAAAGTCTTGAAGCCCCCAACAAACTCTTTGTATTTCACTTCCAGCAGTGGTACCAAATGTTTTATAAAGCTGTCACTGCAGCCCAATATTGGGAGTAAAGATTGCACAAAAATTTGATTTTATTTACTGTGTGCGCCTAGTATTCAACTACTTTAACAAAAATAAATAAGAAATTTAGTGGGACAATAAACAGTTACCAATTTCTATTGGCTTACCTCAAATAAATCCAATATTAGTTCAAAGTCACAACTCAAGTACCGCAGGCAGTTGTATAAACAAAATTCTACACTAAACCACATAAGAGAAATTTTATGATGGATCAAAAGCTTGATTATAAATACTAGGGAACACTTTATGGGCGAGGGAGCGAGGGAGTGAGATTTAATGACATTTAGTCGTTTTGAATAAACCAGCAAGAATGTAATTTTACAAATGCACATTTTTAAATGTTAGTTTGCAAACATTATATTCCATAAAAGTGCAACTTTTAAATTAAAATTATGTTTGTTAAAAATGTAACATTTTAAGGTTACGTGTTGTCTTAAATTTGCAACTCTCCTCATCACAATCTAATAATAAGTGAATGATTTCAATTCATCTACAGTTTTTAGTGGTGTCACCAATGACATTTTAGAATGTTTGGCACTGAGGGTTGTTGCCGAGTTCATTTTCTCAGGCAATGAAGCAGACTATGCTCACATATAACAACTTTCTAGCTTGGCATGATTTGTACTGGGCAATGACTATCTGCAAGACTTCTAAGTAAGTATTCAATTGAATTAATAACACCAGATTACGCATCACCAATATCCCTGGGTTCATCATTAACTTAACTAAATTAGCCATAAAAAGTACTGAACTTAGCTAAAAAAAGGTCAGAGGTTGGCAACGTTACAGTGAATGACCCACCTCTCAATTGATGTTGACAAGGAAGATGTCAAGATGTGATGAAGTGCTCTTCAGTTATCTAGCTGAGTGCTATTCCAACACCACTCAAGAAGCCTTACACCATAATGACAAAGCAGTTGCATGAGTAGCACCCCTTGTTTAGTACCTTAGATTTTCACCCACTCTGCTATTGGCACACTTTGGCTGCATTGTTTACAACATGCAAGATGGAAGCAGCAATGTGGCAAGATTTCCTCAACAGTACCTTCCAAACTAATGGCCTGCAGATGGACAAGGGTAGCAAAGGCACAGGAATGCTAATACCAGTAAATTTCCAAGATGCATGCTACCTGTTCTTGGAAAGCTCGCACCAATCCTACAGAGTTGATGGGTCAAGTAATGGAACCCTTCCATTACAGAGTTGTGGGAGCACCTACACAACACAGATCACAGGACTTGAGGAAAACAGTCCACTGCTACCATTAAAGGGATAAGGGGTGAGTTTTGAATTTTTTGAAACAAATTTAGTGTAATTTTTATACTTAAATTTTTATGCAGTGCAATGCTTGTAAGATAACATTTAACAAGGAGAGTTTGTAAAATTTATTCTTGCTGACTTATTCAAAACTAAGTGACATTAAACAGGCTTTAGAACTCTATCAATCCTCCGTAGAGGTATTTCTAAAATCTAGCTCTATAGACAGGTTTTTGATCAACTCCCCTAAAATCACCTTAATTATGAAACAGTTTTACACCATACGTTTCTGCAAAATAATTCAGAATATTTTACCATTTACATGAGAAGTGTGCTATGCAAACACAAGTTGTGCCTCATCAGGGACAGGTAGTAGATGTTGGCCTTCTTGGTGACACCCATAGTACATGAAGGAATCTTTAAAAACAATCTTATTTGAATAACCTAGAGTCTACTGCAGAGTTGAACATAAAGTAAAAAACGTGTAGATTTTGAGTAGAGTACAAAAAAAGCAAACATTTCTGCATGTAATGTATCCCACCTGGTTAAACACTGCTCATTTTCTCCATTTAGGTTCACAAGTGTCAGCGTATAAGCACAGTTTGTACTCTACAGCTGGACATAGCGGAGGTTGCTCAGAATAACAATTCTGTGACTGCCAAAAAAAGTCCCAGGATTCCATTTAAGCTCCCTGCCTACCTATATGATTCCAAAAAAAACAATGAATGCTGTTTGGTTTTTAACACTCTTCCTTCAGGCAACAGATATCACCTTAGCAGGAAATGGGAAGAAAATGAAAATGGCAGTGTGCCACGTAAATAGCAAATAGATCACTTCAAGTTACTGCACTTACCTTTTTCTTAAATGAGTCTCTCTCTTCCAGTGTTAGCGTGTCTGCTTTTGCGATGACAGGAACAATGTTTACCACCTTACTCAGGCGTCTCATAAATTCGATATCTAAAGGTCGAAGACTGGGGTGGGAGAAAATATCAATACATTGAAAGCTTTGACACTGTGCATGTTCAAAACGCACTTAAAAGTCAAAAAGAATTTTCATTATGTCAGTGACTAATATGCTCATTATTTTTTCTCTCAACTTCTTTATTTCAGCTTCCAAGCTTTTACTTGGAACTTCAATTATGAGAGGTCCTCCCAATTTCAAAATGACAGATTTCTAGAACATAAAGAACTAACTGTGTATCTTTTGAACATGGACTTCAAAGACCACTCTAGTACTAGATGAGTGCCAATTTCCTGGTATCTGGTCAGAGCAACTTTGATAAGTACCTCGAATAGTGGTTGATTTCAATAAAATTGTATTGAGAGAAGGAATACAAGCTTTTAACACCTTCGGGCTACATTTAGAGCTCAGTTAGACAGACGTTTAAAAAATTCTTTTGCACCCTAATTGTAGATGCCCAAACTACTGTTGGATGTACTATACTCTAGTATTAGCTGACTACTTTAAAACAGAGAAAGTATATTTTCATCACCATGGGTTAAGTCATCTAACAAGGTTGCAGTATCACTGGAAATGGTTTCCCCTCACTGATCATCACAGGAAACTTGGATTAAGAAAGGCAAGAAAAATGATATTTTAAACTGCACAGTCATGTCCTCTTTCTGTTAATTCCCAAAAAAAGTTGGCAACCTTTTTTCATGTGGATATTTTGCAATTCCACAAGAAAATTGGTTAATTTTTACTTAAATATAATTGAACTCCAAAATGATCCAACTAAAGGATGAAACTTGAAATTTGATATTTGGTGGATCCAATGGCTAGTTTCAATCTTGTAAGCATCAATGGCGCCAGAAACCTGTGAGACAACAGTCCAAGAGTCTGATGAAAGGGACTCCCTCAAAGTTGATGGCGATTGTTTGGATTCGAGTGCAGTATATGATCAGAGATGGTTTCTAGCCTATGCACTTAAATGAAATGAGGGGTATGTATGAGAAAATTTTACCTAGGTAAAAAGTGAATGTGTTAAGGTAATTTCTAATTAGTAAAATAAGCAATAGGTTGTTTCCATTTTTTCATGGAGGAACAAGTGTTTTATTTTAATTACTGAGATGGAGGGAAAATGAATATTCCTGGAACGTAGAAAATCCTTTTCTGTGGTCTTGTGCACAAAAGTCGACCATATCATGGTGGAGAATGGGACAAATTAACACTTGGATAATAAGCATATTTGAAAATGGATTTGAAAATGGGAAATCATACTCTGGTGAAACTGGAGTTCATTTCAGGATGGCACTAACCAAACTGATAGAGGATACAGTATACTTGAATTTTCAGAAAGCGTTTGATAAGGTTTCACACAGGAGGTTGGTTAGCAAAAGTAAAGCTCATGCTACAGGAGGTAATGTACTGGCAAGATTTAAGGATTGGCTAATAGGCAGAAAACAGTAGGAATGAATTGGTAATTCTCATATTGGAAGACTGGGACTAGTGGGATACTGCAAAGATCAGATGAGTTCTTAAGAAGGATCACATGACCAAAAACGTTCATTATGTTTTCTCTGCACAGATGTCACCAGATCTGCTGAGTTTCTCCAGCAATTTCTGTATTTGTTACAAGGCTCTGTAGTTGGGCTCTAGCTGTTCAGAATATATATCTATGATTTAGATATTGGGACCAAATACACTACTTCCAAATTTTGGTGTATAAAGCTAAGTGAAAATGTGTGTTGTAAGGAAGATGTGTGTAGGAGCAATGAAATCTTGCTTTGATTGTACAAAAGCCTGGTTAGGCTGCACCTGGAGTACTGTGCGCAATTTTTGTCTCCTTATCTCAGATAAGGGTTAATGTCAATAGAGAGAAATGCAAGGTTCAGTAGACTTGCTCCTGGGCTGGCAGAAATGACTAATGAAAAGTTTAGATAAATCAGGCCTCTATTCTGTAGAGTTTGCAGAATGAGAAGTAGTGTCATTGAAACCTACAAAACAGCGAAATGGATCGACGGATTAACACAAGCAAGCTATTTCCCTGGCTGGGGAGTCTAGAGCCAGGAAGCATGACTTAAATATAAGGGTTTAATCCAGGACTCTGACAATTTTTTTAAACTCAGGGAGTGGTGAATCTTTTGAATTTTCTACCCCAAGGAGCTCTGGAAGCTCAGTCTTTGAATACATTTAAAGTACAGGTTGATAGATATCCAATTGCTAGTGGTGTAGAGGGTTAAAGGGTAGTCTTAGTAAAAGGCATTGAAGTATTCAATCGGCCACGATTGTAATAAATGGCGGAGCAGGCTTGAATAGCCTACTCTGGTTCCCTTGTTCACCAAGGAAAAAAGAGTTGGTCAGGCTTAAAAAGCATCCATTGCAATGCAAACCAGGTAGTCGTGTCCTCGGAGGCAAAGTGTTACAAGTGCATGCTAGACATAAACAAAGTTACCATGTATGAAAAAACAGCCTGAATTTGTAATAGCTATTAGATTAATTGCTTGGGTGATGAAATCAAGCTATGTCACAAAACTGCGGTATCACTTACCCAGAAACTGGGAATACATTTGAATCATACTAGTTAGGATGTGGCACATAACTGCCATATCCTGGGAGAAGGTGGTTAGAACAAACAGATGGTAATCCTGCTCTCACCTGTAGAGGATTGTACCTATTCTATATTGATTTAGCCAAATGCAGTCCTGCTGAATAGACCACCAACAGACCCAAAAATGTAAATGCAACAACTACCTGTGGGATTCCCTTTGATGAGCAATAGAAATTATTCCAAGCTTGGATGATTTATTTGTGAGGGTGTACTTGAAGAGCAAAAGTCAATACTGGAGGAACACAGCAGGCCAGGCAGCAGCAGAGGAGCAGGACTGTTAATGTTTCAGGCGTAGACCCTTTATCAGGACTCAGAACTTCAGAGTTCTGATGAAGGGTCCCAACCCGAAATGTCAACTTTCCGGCTCCTCTGATGCTGCCTGGCCTGCTGTGTTCCTCCAGCTTCACTCTGACTCCAGCATCTGCGGTTCTTGCTATTTCCTTTGAAGGACAGAAGATGGGTGTTGGGTGGGACAGTACTTCAGACTGAATCAATTACCCCTTTTCACCCAACATATGTAGGAGGGGGAAAAAAATCAATTAATTTAAAGGGGTAAAAAGATTTGAAATCAAAATTTTAAAAAAGTGAGAAACACATTAAATGATTACAGTAATTGCATACAGTGGTCAACAGAGGGCAGTATGCATGTTAAGATCATTTATCCTGCTATTTTCAGTTAAGATTTTAACACTCTGGCATTGCTAGCATACCACTGCAGGAATCACATACAACTCTCCTCTCCTCTTCTCCTCCCCCAAAAGAAATCTCAGGGCAGCAGTTAGAAAAGATCTGCCGTCCGGCCCACTGCTTCTGAACTTCCTGTGCGTAATATGTGCAACCCAAAGGGAAAGAGTTGCTGAAACGCTTAAACAATAGACTTCCGACATTTGGAACAAAGCGCAGCATTAACCAGTTTAAAGAGGAAAAGTGAATGCCTTATATTAACCTCTGGGTAGAGCAGTATGCCACAAAATATGCTGCAAGTAGAACTACACTTGGAATCTTTAATACAACACTACCCTTGGGGATTTGAAAGGTTGATTTAATGAATCATATTCTATTTGATGGAAGTCTTACTCCCTTGGCTTTTATACCATTATTCATCCTCTTCAGGCTGAACAAGGGTCAATAGACAGCTGTCCAGTTTTGACTCCCAGTCCAAAAAATGTCATTAATAACAATGACTTTATGTACAGTTTTATTCAGATACATGTGGGTTATTTCATGACAAGCCTAATTAGATCCAGTTGCAATGTTTAATCTCATTTTGAACCTCTTTTTAAACAAGCAGATAATCCACAAAGATCAAAAAAAGATTTGATTGAAGTTTTAATTATTTATGGAAAATGACAATATTTCACAAAATGCTCACCTACCTCCGTACATGCCTCACCATTTGATTTCAACACAGCTTTGCACAATACTGTTAGGGTTCATGCAGAATATAAAATAGACAATATTTACTCCAATACTTAAAGTATTTTAATAAGTCAAAAGGACCTCGCAGTTTAAGATCTCAACACTCAAACAATCCCGAAGAATAGTCAGACTCAAAAAGCTAATCAAACATTAGCTCTACAAGAACAGTGATGTTATAGGAGTCCCTTAGCTGTTGGAGGGGTGGAAATCACAATGAGAGGTTGAATCAAGTGTCTTAGAGGGCTGAGTCACGGGTGGGGGTGGGGAGAAAGATTATGGGTTTTACAGCCTTCAAGGGAGCCCCCGAGGAAATTATTTTACAGGTGTAATCGTTAAGTGATATGCGGATGATATGCAGAAGACAGTAACACTAGAAGTTTGGGACTTGGAAAAAGGGGCACTGTAGTGTATAAACTGAAAACTGAAACCAGGGAGCCTTTCTTCACAAAATAAGCAAAGCAAGAAGTGAATCCTAGATGAAGTAAATGAAAAATATCTATCATTGAACTGGATGCTACATTAAGGCAACCTTTGGATGAATGATCCAAGATTAGTTAGCATTCTGTGTTCACAATTACCCCAGATTCTGAAACATGAAATTTTGACTTGGCATTTAATAGTTTTATTCTAATTCTGCAAGATTATTCTACTTGTGGAATGTGACATTTTGGCTTTCAAGAATTTCTGTTAAATGTTGTGAATTAATTAAAGGGCTTGAACTGCTGAATTTGTACCTCTTGGGGAGAGAGAATCTAGGAGATTAGTTTGCTGTATGGTCCTAATGGTCCTGTCACAGGGCTTTAGACTCACACAGCAACAGTAGTTCACAAAGGAAAATAAGATCAGGATAAGTAATTTAATCTATTTTTGGAGGAGAAAATGAAGTGGCTTTTAGAATTCAAATTGAGGAGACTGAAATCTTTCATCAGTAGTCTCATGTAATAATAGGTTTTCATTAATTAATTCATGGACTGTGGGCATAGTCAGTTAGGGTTCATTTATATTGCCTATCTCTCATGGACACACTAGTTTAGGTGCATGCATTGTTATTTACAAACACTTCCTGCTAATGTTTCTAAAAATATCACACCTTGTTCTTATCCTTGCTGCTGACCAATAATATATTTACAAAAAGGTTTTGCACATCAATTCTATATACTTCCCAGCAGGTGTTGATTTTTTTTAATACTTGTATTCTATTGCACAAGGCATGGTAATAATGGCTATAACACAAATATTTTCTCAATTAGAGAGCTCTTCGATTTCCATAATACTCTACCAATGATAACCATTAGACATGTGTAAAATGAATATTGTTTAAAAGTCATTGGCTGGAAGCAGTTCCCATTCCATAAGTATTACTAAGTTGCAGAGAGCCTTAGTATCAGTAGGGATTCAAGGCCCACCTGCCCCAGGCTCTCAGATCAGAAAGAGAAGGCGCAAAAATATTGAGGGTACATAAAGCAAGAATGGGAACCACCATATCATTGATCAGCTTCTGTATTTTATAACTGTGGAATGCAACATGATCCTCAAACAACACTGTGGCTAAGTTAAGATGTCATCACCAATGCTAAAATATAGAATTCATTAAAAAAAACACACACAAAATACAACCTAGTTTGCAAATACAGTCCCTTGTGAATCCTTAACCCGTTTTCCTCTTTCAGATATGGACTGGTCTCCTGGGTGTCTCCAGTGATTTGGAGCAGTGAGACAAGGATTTTTCTGTGCCTATGTATCCCCAGTGATATTTGATGTGAACAGGCAGAAATTTGTGGGTGTACAAGGTTTGCAGGGAAAATGTTTTCCTCAGTGTGGACTCTTGTAAGTTTAAGAAAAGGCACTCGGATCAATTATCCGACCATAATGTGGCATGATCTGGGCATGGGAGAGTGCAGAAGCTATATGAAACTGATAACAATACAAAGAACACGTAATCTATACCATTTAATAATAGGCAGAATTTAGAGCAAATTCGATAGGGTTCCAAATAATAATTGTTGATAAATACCATAAACAATTGTTCATAATATTAGATGTGAAAGAGGTATTAAAATTCCAGATAGAATGAACTGGTGACAGCTCACTCCTGTATTTCTGCATTCATTTTTAAAAAATATATAAAGAAAAATCTGCATTTTATTTCAATGGTTTGCAAAATGCTTGTTTTAAACTGGAGCCTTACTATGTGGTTTCTCGGTGCTCAGATTCTCATTCTTGTTCTAGCCCACAATAGTCTCTTCTCAAGCTGGACTGTCAAAAAATAGTAAAACCTACTCTTCATGTCCCCAAATCATGTTGGCTTGTAAAACCACAAACATAAACATAAACCTGTGTTTTTACCTCCATTTACCCTTCTTCACTATTTCACACACATCCAATTAGTGAGGTTTTCTTCTGTAAGCAGCTTGCATAAAGTAAAAACCCGTACCATTACATAGCAAGGCAAAAAAATGCTAGTAACAAAATAGAATACTTAAATAGAACACCAAAAAGTATGGAGGCCTTAAGGATTCAATCCCGGTCATCAATAATTAATTAATAACTCCCCTCAGAGTTAGTTAATATGGACAGGATTCTGTACTATCACCAACAAACACAGGTTTATCGCTTCTGGACCAATTTTGTGCCATTGGACATCTAATACAATTGGGGAACTCTTGTTCCTACTACAAAGATCAGCCAAACATTTCAGAAATTTCTAACCTGGAGGCCATTTACTGATGATTTGGAACCTTGCTCACATAGACAAAAGACCAGTGACTATACAGGAAAATTATTCTCTGTAAATAATGTGTAGTCTGCACTCCAGAGAAAGCCGATTATGGAGCTTTGTCAAATATGTATTTGATGCTAAATGTATTGAAATGAATCAGCATCACCAAAACTACCATTACTGTATTCCCGTTAGTAGTGCGAGAAATGCTAGAAACATATTGTCAAGTTAGCCCGCTTTCAGCAATCAACATTAAACCTCTTCAAAGCCTCCACAGCAATTGCTCATAACATGCTCAAAAGATTTATTCCCATTTTAAGCTGCAACTTTTTGACTGTTACTCAACAGTAACAATAACTTGCATATTCTTAGACCACTTTCATCATAACAAACACTCCAAGGCAGCTCACAGCAACACTTAATGAAAACATGACAGGCACCCAGCCACCTAAGGGGGTAGGAGGGTTGATGACTTAAAGCTTGTTCAGAGAAATTAACTTTGACAAAGTGTCCAGAAAGGATGAAAAAGGCCTAACATTGTGAACTATTAGCCAAGAAATTCTGAAGTTTACGGTCTTGGTAGGTGAAAGCACCACTGGCAACAGTGGAGGAATTGAAAGTGGGATATTCAGTTGGTTAGAATTGAAGCATTGTAAGTACTAAGGGCTTTTGGATGTCTCAGGGATACTGCGAAGTGAACCCAAGGAGAGATTTCAAAACAAAAACAAAAATCTTTTGGAAATTGAGACTCTTGATTAAGAGGGGACCAATGTAGCTCAGTAAGTACAAGTCTAATGTATTGGGATAAAAATTGGCAGAGTTTTGAATGAAAACAAGTCAAGAAGTTGTGATGTGAGCAAATTAGTCAGGAGGGCATTTGAATAATTAAGTTTTGGAGGTAGTAAAAACTCAGATGAGGATTTCAGCAGATAAGCTAAGGTAGGAGCACAATCAGGCAACATTACAAAGATCAAAATAGGTGTTCTTAGTGAAAGCACAGATATATAATTAGAAATTCATCTTGGGGTTAAAAATGACACGTACATTATCAACAAATTGACTCTGCATCAGCTGACAGGCAGAGGAGTGGAGGGTGGAACCAGCATTCAGGATTACAATTGTGGCAGGAACCAAATACAATGAAATAAAAGCAAAATACTGCAGATGCAAGAAATCTTAAATAAAAGCAGAATGTGGCAGAAGTCTCAGCAGTTCTGGCAGCATGTCTTGAGAAGAACAGAGTTAATGTTTTGAGCCATTCCCAAGAAGAGTCATCAGACTTCAAACATTAATTTGGTCTCTCTCTCTTCACAGATGTTGCCAGAACTGCTGAGTTTCTCCAGCACTTTCTGTTTTTATTTCAAAGACAATCTGTTCAAGTCTTGCCAAATATTTAACTGGAGGAAACTTCTTCTCATCCAGTACTGATTTCAGGCAAGCCATCTGGCAATTTAAAGATAGGAGTCAACAAAAACATTTGCTTTCAACATCCACGTTTTCAATTTAGCCAGTTCCCACACTCCTTGGAAAAATTACCAGTTGATGTTTTATGAATTTGTATCTGAACTAAAAGACTGTATTTTTGTAGTGTTTTTCAGGACTGGCAAAACATTTCAGTCAATGGAGTCATTTTTAACAGTAGTCACCATTATAAAATAGGAAATGTAATTTCTACACAGCACGCTCCCACAAACAGCAATGGGGTAATGTCCAGATAATATGTCAAGTTAATGGAGGGATAATTATTGTCCACACAGCACCAGCCATAATTCCTTTGTTAGCATTTAAAAATGGTCCCATTGGAGCTTGTACATCAATTTCACAGAGCAGATGTGGCTTTTGATATCTCATCCAAAAGACTAAACCTCAGAGTGTAGCACTCCCTCAATACTGCACTGGAATGCTAGCTCTAGTTTTTTCCTCCCACCCCCAACCAATTCCATTTATTACTTTATCCAACTGGTCAACTCTGGAATTTTTAAAGTTGATTTTATTCGTCCAGTACATCATCATGTCTGCATATTGTGTTCCCCTAAATCCAGACCCTGTTTAAAACTACAGTATTTATAAGAGGATAGGCTTCACTACTATTGTGCCTGAATTTATAATGTACCAGCTTAAATGTTGTGTTTAAATTCTGCTTGTTACAGCAGTCTAATGTGAAAACCAAAGAACTTCATACTGAAGAACACAATGGAACAATACACGCTTAGTAATTTGCAACTATTTCAGGCAGGTGAAAATCACTAGTCGATTTGACTTACGGATCCACAAGATCCTTTTGGTACATTTCAAAATGAAAACATTATTTCCACATCAATGCATTGTAATACTTCTGGTTTGCTGGCTTGCTGGTTTGCTAAATTCAGCTCAAAATTGATTAAAATCTCCAAAGTGGTCAAGTGTTAACGGATATCGTTAAGATCAAATTTACAAATTAAAATAAAAGTTCCACAACTCTGTAAACTCCCATACCCAATAAGTTGGAAAAAGATAGAGTGCATTTCTCAACCTCAGAATTGCCTTATGTAATTTGCAAAGTTAACACTGTATCATAGCTGTAACATTGTCACTGTTGTAGGAACCATGCAAACCAATTTGGCCATAGAAAGCTTCCACAAGCAATGTTAGAATGACCAGTCAACATTTTTTTTTGACATACAATGAAGGATGCAGATTGGTTTAGATACTGGGGACAATCCACACAATGGCTCTTGAAATAGGACATGGGATGTTTTAATGACCAGCTGAAGATGTTAAAAGGAATCTTCAACATTAGAAAATTGACACCACCAATAGTGCAATTACCCTCCAGTACAGGATTGGTCGCCTAGATTTTTGTACTTCTGTCTCTACAGCAGGACCTCAACCAACAATCTTTCAATTCAATCGGCGTGAGTGTTGCCCACAGTTGACGACATGAATAAAATAGCCTATTCATTTGGATACACAGTTTTCAGATTTATTTACCGTGCTAAATTGCTAGCCCCGTGAATTATCTCGGACCATAGAAAGAGGGAGCAGGACAATCCAGCGGTCTAACAAAAATCACATTGTCAGTCAGATTGAAAGATCAGGAAAGGGGTACAAGGAAAAGTGGGAATTCTGACTTTTATAGTAGTACTGACTCACATCAATAAAGCCCTATTCCGTTAAATTGGTTAGGATCCAGGAACTTCCCGCCACAGTGTTAATCAATGGGTTACTGATCATGCACCACATCCTGCTAGTTTTAGTCCTTTAATTCTTGTAAGGAAACTAGGAACTAATTTTTACCCCACAATATAGCGTGAAGCGGACTCTATTTAATCTTCTGAAACACAAATGAGAAATTACTCCCAAGGCAGAATCTCCTAATTTGCTAACTGGGACAGCATTCTTCAGCTGTGAAGTGACTGACGCATCTCAGTTGAACTTGCATGCAAAATATGTTTTGTATTTAATAGACACATCCATTGATGTAAAACAGAAGAAGGTGAAAGTTCTCTGCAGGTCTGGTAGCATACACGTGGAGAAGGAAGCTGCACATTTGCCACCAGACTTTCTTTTTGCTTTCAGATTTCTAGAAGCTGTAGCATTTGCCTTTGTGACAATCAGGGATACGCTCACTAACTACAAGAAGTTCATCAGCATCCAGGTAAAACGAGGGCAAGTAGTTTACTTGCTTTGACGGGGGCAATATTTCCTTAGGTTTAACGAACAACAAAATGAACTGGGAGCCAAGAGGTACATACGAGTGCCCAGTCGGAGCAATGAAGTATATACAACAATGCACTCTGGTGTCCTGGATCCGCTTCTTCCTGTTGACATTCAGTTCTTCTTTCAGATATGTTTCATACTGATCATTAATAAATTCTGTGATTGGCTGCCAGCTAAAATGGAAAATTGGAAATAGAAAATATAATTAAACTGACCAAGCAGAAATATAACTACAGCAGACTTATCAAAGCAACTAATAAACCGGATGATTTAGAATTAAATTAAAAACAAGTTCAGATTTGCCTTGAACTTCCAAAGGGTCACATTCTTTGATGTGGTTATTTTATAGCTGTAATTTTATTTTCCACTTAAGGAGGAAAGTCAAGTTGTCAACTGTGAGAATTTCTAGAATTTCATTTCTATACATGGTGGTCAACTACTTTCAAGTGAAATGTTAAAATTCTGATCAGAAACATCACATTTGGAGGTACACCGTTGTGACAAGCCAAAACCAGACCAACATATCATCTGCCCTCTTGCAGAATTAACAAGTTTTGAAACATTTATTTAAGTTTGCACTTTAAGGTCAGTTGGAATTTAATGAAGAGCTTGCTGTGTGCCAAATGTTTCTCATTGGGACGTTACATTTAACATATCTGGATGGACATGATAAGAAAGATGAATTGGAATTTGTTGCAATAAAAAACAGTGCAGGAGTAGTATAATATATCAGAAAAGAGAAAGGGTAATTACATGAGTGTGATGGGCTTTGCTTATTCTGAGAGGTGAAGGATTTTCATCTGAAAATATAACACGGAACTGAAATCCACCTCAATAATGGGCATAGAGCACATTCACTTCACTGACATGTTGTGATTGCTCTGCATTCAGCGTACTTTGATGAAGTGCAAGCTAGCAAGCAGACAAAATTACATCTTCCTGAAGTAATCAAAGCACTTAAAATACTACTCTGAAAAGGAATAGTGATGCTTGCTGTTTTGATTCATACAAACCATGTCCCATTTTAATGTGGAGATGACTGGTACTCACCAATTCTCATTGTTTATCTGATCACCAAATCCTGGGGTGTCAATTACTGTCAGTTTCATACGCACTCCCTTTTCCTCAATATCTGCAACAAATTAATTGGTCTTGAATAGATCAAGCCCATCAACTAATGACTGGACATTCACTTTCAAAATAAGGCAATGTTCTGTTTCAGACTGAAGCACTAGCAGTATTTTCCATGTATTTATTCAGCTATACTGCCGTACCCCAATTATTAGTTGATAAAATTATTTCAAAGCTTCTACTTCGGCACTTTGAAAGGAATATCTGGATCTGCAGATGCTACAGTCCGGGCCAGGAATCACCACATTTATGTTGCAAAAAGGGTTGAGTGATGGTGCACAGAAATTATGTCTGACCCAGAGAAGGAATTCTTCCAGTTGGGGCTTCATCTTATCACTGCATGGAAATGATGCCCGACACTATATGTTTATAGCTTACATGAATGTGCCAACCATCGCCTCTTCATCCTGGGCCTGCACATCCATCCACCAAGATGGTTTGAGGGTTTTCTCCTTCTTACTTGACAGAACACATGAACTGCCCCCATCCTACATCACCCTCCTTCACCTGCCTGGGCTTGTCCTCACTTTGAACAACTTCTCCTTTAACTCCTCTCATTTTCTTCAGATCCAAGCGTGTGGCCATGGGTACCCACATGAGCCTCAGATAGGCCTGTCTCATGGTGGGTTATGTGGAACATTCATTGTTCCACTCATACTTGGGTCCCTCCCAACAACTTTCTCCAGTACATCAACATACCATCAGTGCTGCTTCCCCTTCTTGTCTAGAATTGGGAAAATTTATCAACATTTCCCCCCAACCCAGTTTCTACGCTGTTCTCACCTTCACCTGGTCTGTTGCTGATTCCTCCCTTCCTCAAACATCTGTTCTTATTTCTGGGGATAGGCTAGCCACTGATATCCAACACAAACTCACTAACTCCCACAGTAACTTTGGCTGTACATTTTCACATCCTATTGCCTGTAAAAGAACAACACTCCATACTCCTAGTTTCTCTGTCTTCATTGCATCTGTTCTGATGATGCTACCATCCACAGGGAGGTCTCTGTAGTGTTCCCTTTCTCCTCAAATTCAGGATTTCCCACCACTGGTTCAGAGAGAGCCCTTGGCCCTGTCTGACCCGTCTCTTGCACTTTTCCCTTAATTCTTCCCTCCCCTTCTACAACAATAATTGGGTTCCCCAGTCTCACTTTCCACATAACTAGCATCTGCATCTATAGAGTAATTGGCCACTTCTGCTATCTTCAGCGAGATACCACCACTAGACATTGTCATCTTGTCTCCCTTGTCAACCTTCCGATGAGATAATTTTCCCTCGGTCTACTTTTCCTTTATTCCTGACATCTCCCAGCACCCCATGTGACTGCACAAGGTGAACACCTGCCAGTTTATTTCCTCCCTCCTCACCATCCAAGGCCCCAGGCACATTTTCCAAGGGAAGCCATGATTTACCTGCATTTCACTCCACTGTATTCAAAGCTCACGTCTCCTCTACATTGGGGAGTCGAAGCACAGACTGGGTGCCTGCTTTGCAAAACACCTAAGTTCAGTCTATAGAAACAACCCTCTCTTATTTCCCTGACACTTTGACATAACACCATTTTCCTGTGCCAACATTTCTGCCTCAAGCTTGTAGCACTGGTCCAGTGCAGTTCAAGAAAAGCTGGAGGAACAAAACCTCATCTTCCAACTAGGAACCTTACTGCCTTCAGAACTCATCATGGCATTACATAACTTCAGAACTTGAACACCCTCCTCATTGTTATCCTGCCCCCAGTCCCTCAGTTCTTTATTGTATGGGTGGTTCACAGAACAGCCAACCTATTTTCAACCATATTCACTTCTCACTAGCACCCAACCCAGCATTTGTCTCTCTCTCAGCTTACCAGTAATCTCCGTTTGCCTATTCATTTTTCTCTTTCTCCCTGTACTTCCTGTCTCGATGTTCTCTATATAATCCACCTTCCCAACCTCCTCCCAACACATACATACACCTAGTCACTAGAACAATCATTTTCCCACCTATTTTTAGTTCTGAAGGGTCATTGGACTTGAAATGTTAACTGTTCTTCTCTCTACAAAAGCTGCCAGATCAACTAAGTTTCTGCAGCACTTTGTTTCAGATCTCTAGTTCTTTGCTTTTACTTACAACTAATTGTCGGGAGGACCTCCATAACATCACACCGTTCCACTGCTACCTCACAGCTCATCTGCTGCTGAGACTCTTAGATGTTATCAGAGATAATGGGAACTGCAGATGCTGGAGAATTCCAAGATAATAAAACGTGAGGCTGGATGAACACAGCAGGCCAAGCAGCATCTCAGGAGCACAAAAGCTGACGTTTCGGGCCTAGACCCTTCATCAGAGAGGGGGATAGGGTGAGGGAACTGGAATAAATAGGGAGAGAGGGGGAGGCGGACCGAAGATGGAGAGTAAAGAAGATAGGTGGAGAGAGTATAGGTGGGGAGGTAGGGAGGGGATAGGTCAGTCCAGGGAAGACGGACAGGTCAAGGAGGTGGGATGTGGTTAGTAGGTAGATGGGGGTGCGGCTTGGGGTGGGAGGAAGGGATGGGTGAGAGGAAGAACCGGTTAGGGAGGCAGAGACAGGTTGGACTGGTTTTGGGATGCAGTGGGGGGGGGGGGAGGGGGGGGGGGGGGAGAGAGCTGGGCTGGTTGTGTGGTACAGTGGGGGGAGGGGACGAACTGGTCTGGTTTAGGGATGCAGTAGGGGAAGGGGAGGTTTTGAAACTGGTGAAGTCCACATTGATACCATTAGGCTGCAGGGTTCCCAGGCGGAATATGAGTTGCTGTTCCTGCAACCTTCGGGTGGCATCATTGTGGCAGTGCAGGAGGCCCATGATGGACATGTCATCTAGATGGGAACCCTGCAGCCTAATGGTATCAATGTGGACTTCACCAGTTTCAAAATCTCCCCTTCCCCTACTGCATCCCTAAACCAGCCCAGCTCTTCCCCCCCCACCCACTGCATCCCAAAACCAGTCCAACCTGTCTCTGCCTCCCTAACCGGTTCTTCCTCTTACCCATCCCTTCCTCCCACCCCAAGCCGCACCCCCAGCTACCTACTAACCTCATCCCACCTCCTTGACCTGTCCATCTTCCCTGGACTGACCTATCCTCTCCCTATCTCCCCACCTAAACTCTCTCCACCTATCGTCTTTACTCTCCATCTTCGGTCCGCCTCCCCCTCTCTCCCTATTTATTCCAGTTCCCTCTCCCCATTCCCCTCTCTGATGAAGGGTCTAGGCCCGAAACGTCAGCTTTTGTGCTCCTGAGATGCTGCTTGGCCTGCTGTGTTCATCCAGCCTCTTTGATGTTATCTCTAGATTTGACTGTTCTAACGTACTCAAAAGGTGGCCTTCCATTTTAGTATATCAAGATCATACAAAACTCGGCTGCCTGTACCCTGACTTATATCAAACCATGCTCATACATTACCCCCATTCTCTTTAATACCACAAGGTATAAGGCGATGATGTTTTAGGCTCTTTCCTTTAGTACAAAGTAAAATGGAGCACGCAACTTCCCATGAGTTCTGCACACCATTGGGAATGAGGGACCAGTTCAAGTTTTATTGAGAGCCAAGTACCAGATTTAACACCTGAACACAAAACGGATGCATGTGAATAAATGCAAAATACTGTGGATGCTGAAAATCTGAAATAAAAACAGAAAGCGACAGAAAAAATTTAGGAGTAGCAGCATCTACGGAGAGAAAAACAGCTGATGCTCTCAAGTACAATTACTCATTCTTCAGTACTGCTCCAAAGAGGAGTAACTGGACCCAAAATGTTAACTCTTTCTCTTCAGAGATGCTGCCAGCCCGACTTAGTTTCTCTATCACTTCCTGTTTTTGTTTCAGAAGTCACTGACTTAGATTTGAAGGGACCTAATGACGTTTAGATTTACTGACTAAGAATCCACAAAACCCCACGGCCAGCCCTGGAATGTGGATTAGGATCCATTAGCAGCAGTTGTTGAGTATTTAGTTGTTTACTCTTAGCCACCAGCAATAAGCATGGGACAGCCCATTGTCTGATCAAAGAGATAGAACCTGAAAACACGAAGATTTCACCGGCTAGACTGGGAGAAAAAAAGTCACTACAGAGGGCTTTATTGTTGGCAGTCATTTCAAAAATTCTCAGAAGACAGAGAAAATGACTTCTTACAGACACTGGAAGTTACAACTTAGCAAAACAGGGAAAACAAGCTCATGTGATGTTTGAAGTAACTTTAGATGGGTTCCTGTAAAGTCTACTTTTCAGGAGAGGGTGTGGCAGGATGTATAAATATGCAGCACAAGGGGATCAGCTGTGTTAAGAAACTAACAAGGAAATCAGTCAGCAAATAAAATATTAAAATCATGAAGTAACTTTTAATTGACTTTTTATTTTAGTTTGTTAGAGTAGAATTGTAAAACATGAAATTCTGCTGGATGATCCTGAGTCAGTCATGCAGGATTCAAATTTCTTTTTATAGTTATCGCTATGGAGACTGGAACAGCTCGTTGAGCTAAACTGGTTGCTATTTGAGCAATGCCTCGACTTTGAAACTCTCATTCTCATTTTCAAATCCTTTCATACCCCTGTACTGTCTTTTCTCTATAACTCTTCTCACCCTAATGCCGTCCAAAGATGACTGAATCCGTCTAATTATGAGCTCTTGAGCATTCACAATTTTAATTGTGCTCCTATTGACGGCTGTGCTGCTTAAGCTCTGAAATTCTTTCCTAAACCTCTGTACCTCTATTTCATTTAGGATGCTCCCTTAAAATTTAACTCTTCAGCCAAAGCTTTAGTCACAAGCTCTGTTGTGTGGCTTGTTTCAAAAAAATTCCTTTAAACTACTTTGGAATGTTTTACTACACCAATGGAGCTATATAAATGCACATTGTTGGTCATCCGTGCACTTGATGCTTATGGTTCTCGAAATAAAAGTTTCTCTATCTGCTCCTAGGCAGCGGTTGGTTTCAGAACATTGACATTTCCAAGATCTGTTCACACAATGAAACAGTTTCTCTAGTTGAAGGGTTAGGGGAGCTCTATGATTGGGGCTGGGAGCCAGGATTATGATTTATGAACCTTGAATGCCAACCTATGCATGGAGATGTTTCTGGTATGATCAGAAACACTGGATGGGCACCTCTATGGCTCTATTTAGAATTCCTTGCTGCTTTTCATTTATTGCTTGACAAATTATCTTGGCAATTCAAACTATATTTTGGTCAAGAGCTTCAAGCTAATAAACAATTATATTTTTCCCACGCAGTAGATACTTCAGATATACATCGGGTCCAAAACCAACAATCACATTTTAACTGGAGCTGGGCAGATTAACGCTGTGGTCTCAATCAAAGACAGGGTCCATAAAGTACAAACATCACATAGAAACACAGGATCAGTCATACATTAGAGTATTGTAACACAATTTGCTTTATGTAGTGTGCAAAACCTTTATGGATTTATTTCTTAATGCATTTAAAGAAACATTGGTTTTGAATGGATTGTGCAACCAGGCAGACGTGGCCACGTGAATGCACAAGAATCACACAAGTGTTATTGTTCACATTCGTTCATCTCGATGCATGAGCTCTCTAGTTTAAAACAGTTGTAAAACTTAATATGCAATTACGGAGAAATACATTTCTTTCCAAATTCCTTTTGATTTTATGTGTAAACTCCAAAAGAGAGACTGCACGTTGCCATCAGAAACCTTAATAAAACCAAAAGAACTGTGGATGCTGAAAATCAAACAGAAATTGCAGGAAAAGCTGCTGTAGCAGTATCTGTGGAGAGAAAGCAGAGTTAATGTTTCAGGGCCAGTGACCCTTCCAGTTAGCAAGAGTCACTGGAGCAGAAATGTTAACAGATTCCTCTCCACAGATGCTGCCAGACCTCCTGAGCTTTTCCAGCAATTTCTGTTTTGTATCAGAAATCTTAAATTAGATAAAGAACTGTAACAGTGCCATTCCATAAATACATTTACAAACCAATTCCATTGATGGACTCACCATGGCTGATTGATTTCATTTCAACTGTCTGGGGAATTCGTTCCTCAGTTCCTTCAACAGATTTACGGCTAACCTTGGATTTGAACAGGGTGTTTATTAGTGTAGATTTCCCCAAACCACTCTGACCTGTGGGTGTAAGAAATGCTGAGTCATATCACAAACCTACACAGGTAAGCAGCATCTCTAATAAACATTACAATATTGGTTATTAGTTACCCTTTAACTCAATCTCTTTCAAAGATAAAATAAAGCAACTAGAGACAGTGAGAACTGCAGATGCTGGAGTTGGAGATAACACAGTGTGGAGCTGCAGGAACACAGCAGGCCAGGCAGCATCAGAGCAGCAGGAAAGTTGACATTTTGGGTTGGGAGAAGGATCCCAACCCGAAGCATTAACCCTTTCTGCTTCCCTGATGCTGCCTGGCCTGCTGTGTTCCCCCAGCTCTATACAGTGTTATCTTTAAACAATTATATGCATTTCTTAGTGGCAAACTAATAATTTAACTACAAACAAGTTAACAGAGATTAATAATATTTAATAACATCAAATTTTCTATTTAGTTAACATATCAGCCAAGGTAAAAGGACAGTGATAATGGGAACTGCAGATGCTGGAGAATCCAAGATAACAAAGTGTGGAGCTGGATGAACACAGCAGGCCAAGCAGCATCTCAGGAGCACAAAAGCTGATGTTTTGGGCCTACGTCCTTCAGCAGAGGCTCTGAAGAAGGGCCTAGGCCCGAAACGTCAGCTTTTGTGCTCCTGAGATGCTGCTTGGCCTGCTGTGTTCATCCAGCTCCACACTTTGTTATTAAGGTAAAAAGACACATGTAGTTAAGTGGTAGTGTCCCTATCTCTGGGCCAAAAGGTCTGGGCTCTCATCACACCCACCCTGGAGGTGTGTTATAGTATGTATGAACATCTTGATTAAAGTATCTACTAGCAAAGCTAAAGTACTTAAAAACATGACAGAATAAGATGGTCATTCAAACTACCAATTGCATTCGTTCTACTGATTGTGTACAGAAACAGAACAAAAGTCATTCAGTTCCTTGAGCCTGCTTCGCCATTCAATAAATAGGATCATGGCTGATCCAACATTCTTCCCATTCACTTTTATGCCTTTTCCCTCGAATTCCCTACTGAGTACAAATCCATCTCAACCTTAAATATACACAGGGGTCTGTCCCCATAGCTCACTGTAGCAAGGAGTTCCAAAGAAACTCAACCTTCAAAAGAAGGAGTTTTTCCTCATCTGAGTGTTAAACTGGTATTTCTTTCCTCCGAGAGAATGCCCTCTGGTCCTAAGCTCTCCCACGAGGGGAACATCCTCACAGCATTTACACTGTCAGAAGGAGACAATGACCTGGTGGTATTATCACTGGACAGTTAACCCAGAAAATGTTCTGGGCACCCAGGTTCAAATCCCACCACAGCAGATAGTGGAATTTAATTTCAATAAACATCTGGAATTAAGAACATAACTGTGAATCCATTGTCGATGGTTAGAAAAAAACCATCTGGTTCACTAAGATAACAATGTGTGGAGTTGGATGAACACAGCAGGCCAAGCAGCATCTTAGGACCAGGAAAGCTGCCGTTTTGGGCCTAGATCCTTCATCAGAAAATTTTCTGCTTCTAAGATGCTACTTGACCTGCTGTGTTCATTCAGCTCTACACCTTGGTATCTCGAATTCTCCAGCATCTGCATATTATATCTGGTTCACTACTGTCCTTTAGGGAAGGAAACTGACATCCTGACTGGGACTGGTCTATATGTGACTTCAGACCCACAGCAATGTGGCTGATTCTTATCTGCCCTCTGGGCAATTGGGGATAGGCAATACATGCTGCCAAGCCAACAACACCATCATCCTGTGAATGAAATAAAAAATCCTCAAGAATCTTACATGAGATTACTGCTCATCCTTTTAAACTCCAGTGAATAGAATTCCAGCCTTTGCTCATGAGAGAATCCCTCAATCCCATTTGGTTGAGACAAAATTCTTTTACCCACAAATTACTCCAGAAGATTATTCCATTCACATATTTCCATTGCTCAGGTATAGTTGGTTATTTTCAACTAATAATAATGAACTACTGGTTTTAGTTTAGTTGAAGTATAACTATCTTTCACCATACCTGTGATGGTGACTGTAAGTTAATTAAATAACTGAGCAGAGTCAGGAGCTTTAAATGACTGAGAGAATAGAGAGGAGGCTTAGGTATCACTGGCTGTCTGACAATACACCAAACAGGAAAAGGTGTTGAGAGATAATGGGAACTGCAGATGCTGGAGAATTCCAAGATAATAGGTGTTGAGTTCTATTTTGCCTGCAAGGTTTTAGCTCAACCATATTATGATACTAAGTCTCACCTTGGAGACCAGAGCAAATTTGTTACATTGACATTTTCTCGCAGACAGGAAATCCTTTGGCACTATTCAGAAAACCATTCCTCAGCATTTATCCAACAATTACCCGTATCACTGTAAACAAATTAATTAGTCACCAACTCTGCTGCTGGTGTGCACAGTTAGCTATCGCATTTGCTATATTTCAGCACGGACTGCACTTCTAAAGGAAAGTTTGTAATTGACTGTGATGCATGTTCACATGCCCTGAGGTCATGTAATGAAAAGCTAAATTACATCTGGGATAACAAGGTGTCGAGTTGGATGAACACAGCAGGCCAAGCAGCATCATAGGAGCAGTAAGTCTGACGTTTTGGGCCTAGACCCTTCTTCAGAAATGAAGGCTAAATTTCAAGTGACTGGTCTCTCCGGTGCCCAAATTAAAGGTCAAGATTTTCCCAATTGAAATAAAGGCAGCTAATGGTATTTCCAGTCTGGGAGACGAGTCCCAGAAGCAAGATGTGGACTGGAGCCCAGAGCAGGAAGCAACCTGAGCCCAGGCCGAGTTGGAGGCAAGTCTGGGCCAGAGACCAGCACATGGAGGCAGCGAGGCGTCATGTTCTGAAGCCCGGACTGCACGGACTCTGTGGAAAGAACTATAATTTGAGTACTTTTTAAAACTTTATATTCCTATGCTAAACTATTTCTTTTACTCAAAGGTATGTGTACCTAGGCACCCAGAACTTAGGATGGTGCCAAAGAGGTGACATTACAAACTTTTCGCTGCACTCATTCGACTGCACGTGATAAATAAAGGCTATTCTATTCTAAAAATATTTGAATGTTTAAACTAGCTTTTCCTTACCTCCACAAACCCTCCAACCTCTGTCACATTGGTTTCACTCACAGGAGTTGCCCCACAGTTTAGGCGGGGATAGAAAACTAGGATTTCAGTGGTAGTGGAGAGTGTGATGACACCATATAGGTTTACATAGAGAGGGCATAAACGCAAGGTCAATACAACAACAAAACTATTACTGTGTGCTCCTCAAAGAGTTAGTTACATTTCACCACCACTCAAATGCACAAGTTGCATTACTACTGTATTTGCTTGTTATATTTACTGTCTAACAAATTTGTTTAGCAATTAATAAAATGAAAGCCATCTTGCATAGGCTAGTAGTAGTAAGAGCTCATGAGATAAAGTCAACAGCTAACAAATACTGATTTGGGTTCAATCCCTGGTCACGCTCCAAAATTCATCTAAAAATCAATGGGCCTAGAAAGCCCAGGTCCCAAGAGAAAAGTTTTAAATTTAGAAGTCAACAACAAAATACATGGAATAAAATCAGTAATGAGAGCTAAAAATGTGACAAGCATTCATTATGTTACTGAAAATGCTTTAAATTACTTGGTGGAGGCAAAATTGTTTTCCTCATCAACAGTGTCACTTGGGATTAGTCATTCTCGAGACCCCAAATATATCGTTCACTCCTAGTCACTGCTTATATTTTGCAGCATTCTATTATGACGATCTAAATTTGTTTCTTTAAAACCATTTCTCCAATGAAAATAACAAACTCCAAATGTCTCTACAAAGTTTAAAGCCTCAAATGATACAATCACCCTTAATACTCTTCTGTCTCTTATTTGGCCTAACCAAGTCAGAGCAGTACTGAAAATTAATCATTGTAAGTAAAGAGAAAACTCAGAGCCAATTATCTTTTTAAAATGGTCCATTCCAAAATAGCCACAAACTTCAGACATCAAAACAAAATAATTGAACAATATGCTCTGTAGCATAGGAGACACTGTGCAGTCGTGCATTGCAAATACACACATATAATTCCCTTTTTTAAAAAACCATTATTAACAACATCACAGGACTTTGTTAAATTAGACTTCTTTAACCCCAAGATTTTAAATCTGGAAAGAAATATTGCTCAGAAGGCAATGGAACTCATTTCTAGCTCAGCTCCACATTTCTAAGCACTCCATACAATATTCTTCAGGTCACCATAAAAGGCAAAACATCAAATGAAAAGTCTAAATCAGTTGGCTGATGCAGATTACATGAATCATTCTATCTGAACCATGTGAGCTTTGTTTAAATGCAATGTTTTGATTGCAAGCAATAGATTATATTTCAAGTCATCATCGTCAAACACTGAACTCCTGGATCTCTTCCAGGGATAATGCTGTGGTGGTAAGCTTCTTAACCTTTTAATAACCGAGATCATTAATAATCTGCAAACAATATTAACACATTCACACTGAAATTTACACTTAAAGGTTACTAAAAATATATTATGAGACCTTGGAATACTGCTTCACAGTTCCTTGAAAGTAGATTTGCAGGTAGACTGAACAGTGAAATAGGTGTTTGGTATACTTGCCTTTATTGGTCAGTGCATTGAGTATTAGAGTTGGACTGTCATGTTGCAGCTGCAGAGGACATTGGTTAGGCCACTTTTGGAATACTGCATTCAATTCTGGTCTCCCTGCTGTTGGAAGGGTGTTGTGAAACTAGAAAGGGTTTGGAAAAGATTTACATGGATGTTGCCAGGATTGGAGGGTTTGAACTGTAGGAGGAAGCAGAATAGACTAGGATTATTTTCCCTGGAATGTCGAAGGCTGAGGGTATCCTGGTAGAGGTTTATAAAACATGAGGGGCATGAAAGAGGGTGAATAGCCAATGTCTTTTCCCCAGCGTAAGGCAGTCTAAAACTAGATGGCACAGACTTAAGGTGAGATTTAAAAAGGACCTAAGGGGCAACTTTTTCATGCAGTGGGTGGTGCATGTATGGGATGAGCTGCCAGAAGTAGTGTGGAGGATGGTACAATTGCTACATTTAAAAGGCATCTGGATGGGTACATGAATAGGGAGGGTTCAGAGGGAACAAGGGCCAAAAGCTGCCAAATGGAACCAATTAATTTAGGATATCTGGTCAGCATGGACAAGTTGGACTGAAGGGCCTGCTTCTGTGTTGTATATCTCTATGACTGTGTGACTTCAAATGAAAAGTAAAGGAGCTTTAATTTTGAAAGCAGAGTCCATGGTAGCAATTGTACTGTGAAATATGAACTAATTTCTCAGAAACCACATTGTGGGATCTTCAATACTGTGGTATACCTTTTGGATGACTTTTAAAATCAATTGTCTCATGGTCTTTGCACCAACATAAAACTTCAAAAGATAATGCAAACTGCTTCAGCTTTCTTCCTTCTTTAAAACATACACTGATTACATGGTTTAAAAATATGTTCCAGGCAGCACAACAAGTTATCATGTAGTAGTGAATAAATTGGCAAATCTTCTGTTTTCCAGTTTTATTGCTCAGGAGAACTGAGAGAATACAGGCCACTGGAAAATTATTTCTTTCCTCAAGGAGGGCACATTCTAAGTGTCTTGTATTTAGGAACAATCTAGGTTGGGGAGGTCATATCGTGATAAGGATAATTGAAACAACTAGTGGCCTATCTCGTAAGTGAACTAAGCAGCTGATTGGATGTAGGAAGTCATGGGAAGAACCCATTTTTATTCCTTTATGTTTGGAACACTTTCAGCCATACAAGTTATGCTGAGGCTGGAACAAAGGGTGCAAGTCATCAAGACTTGGGCTATACACTGCAAGTGCACACCAGTGGAAGCCTAGATGAGTGATTCATTCAGTAAATAAAATTGTTGCAGTATCACCAACATGAAGGAGGCAGTCAAAAACAAAATCCAAGTATTTTTAATGCACCTCAGGAGATAAAGCTTTTGATCCTCTCCAAACCACTTACTCGACTATTCAATGTGATCATGTAGATCTGACTATTCCACATTCCCACCTCCTGCTGATAACCTTTCACCCCTTTGCTCTTCAAGAACCTACCCACTTCGGAGGAAAGAATTTGCTTCCTCTGCCTTTTAAGAGATAGCCTTCCAAAGACTCACTACTCTCAAAAGAAAACATTGTCATCCCTGCCTTACATATGTGATCCTTTATTTTAAACAGTAACTCCTTGTTCTCAGGTAACAAAGTGTGGAGCTGGATGAACACAGCAGGCCAAGCAGCATCTCAGGCGCACAAACTCCTTGTTCTAATATGCTTCTCAGTCCAAGATGGCAGTGGAGTCTCAATGCAGCATGAGGGCGCCTGCCCGGAGCTTATTTTCTCTGTTCACTTTTATTTCTTTCACTGAGTTATTTTTTCTAACTTTAAACTATTTATCTTCTGTGGAGAGTCAACTTGTGCAGCACGGAGGAGAGCGAGCACAGCATGTGGGAGATCGAGCCCAACAAGGTGGTGAGAGAAGTCCCCAAACATCGGTGCGGGACAGGTCAAAATATGCCTTTTTTAGAGAGCTTGTTGTAGCTCAGAGCACAGCAGCAGCTGGGGGCATGGATCGGGACTTTGATGGTTGGGGATCAAGTCTAATGTGGGAACAGGGAGACCAACATGGTGGTGGTGAGAAAGGTCCCCTGGCATCTGCCACCACAGGGACAGCAGGCAGCCTCAGGTCTACCGTACAGCGACCAAAGCATAAGTGAGCAGGCTAAAACAGAGGGCAGGAGGCCCTTGTAGGGAATGCGAGCTCAGCATGGTTAAGCACAAAGAGGACTGTTTAACTTTCAACTTCATTTCTTTATTTTTCTGCTTTGTACCAAATATCTTATACCTCGGCACATTTGTACCTACCATGGCGCAGGAAATGGCGGCATTGTATACTTTTCACTGTACTCACGTACTTCTGTACTCAACAATACAACGTAATTTAATTTTAAAATTTCACACAAGAGGCAACATTCTCTCCATATACACCCTGTTCAAGTCCCAAGAGTAGAATTTCAAATAATCCACTTTTCCAATCCAAATGCTGGCCCAAACTGGTTTGGCTGGAGATTGATAGATTTCTGATAACCAAAGGCGTAAAGTTTTGGGGAGTAGTGTAGATAAGAGGCATTGAAGTGGTCCGTCATGATTGTCTTAAAAGGGCAGAGCGGCTTAATGAGCTGAATGGCCTAATTCTTTTCCTATGTCTCCAGGGGCATTTTGATATCAAGGGTGTTTCTAGATTGCTTATTTCAAACAAACAAGTTTCAATTCTGTTGTGTATTAAAAGTGGATTAAACAAACTGATTTATGCCCATGATTCAAATAGTCTCTTGCATAAGTATCCAACACTGTGTAAGCATCTGTATATCCCTTAAATGAAAGGCCTATCCAACATCTATTGTGTTAAAATCAAAGCATTTGTTCAGATTAAAGTAAACTTTTGTTCTTTGACAACTTACCTACAACCATTATATTGAATTCAAACCCTTGTTTCATAGCTTTTCTTCTCATCTGCTCAAGAATGGAATCAATGCCAACATATCCAAAATTTTCAAATCCTGACTTCTCACTTTGCATGGACTGCTTTACTCCCCCGTCTCGAGAAGGTTCCGACATTATGCTGGTTTTGATTGCACTATTTTCTGCACCTACCAGTATGAAGAAAAGAAAAAGCAATTCATATATATTTATATATATATATACACACACACACACACATTAAATTATTGTGACAAAATCATTGCAATGTTATATATTCAAATAAGTTAACCCCTAAGAGAGAGATGAGCGAAAACTAATGAACTAGCAGCAGGTAAGGGGTGCACAGAAACTAGTTTTAGAATGCCAAGACAAATATCCAAGGTTGAAATACACACATGTAAACACCACTCAAAATGACCTGTTGGGGCTCTTTCTGTGCTCAGTGACTGTATTTCCCATAGGCTCAGCACTGAATACAAGACCATTACTAATTAATACCAAGAATATACATACCTATGCAGAATGTAACAAAGGATATTCTGCCACAGAGCACAAATTGATTGAAGCAAACAAAAT
Organism: Stegostoma tigrinum; assembly: GCF_030684315.1. Lineage (NCBI taxonomy): Eukaryota > Metazoa > Chordata > Chondrichthyes > Orectolobiformes > Stegostomatidae > Stegostoma > Stegostoma tigrinum. The sequence continues at coordinate 33,723,687 of NC_081375.1, forward strand.
TTCTTAAAACAAGTAATCAACAAATAAAACAGATAACACAGTGTGGAGCTGGAGGAATACAACAGGTCAGGCAGCATCCGAGGAGAATGGTCCCAACCTGAAACGTCAGCTTTCCTGCTCCTCTGATGCTGCCTGATCTGCTGCTTTCCTCCAGCTCCACACTGTTATCTCAGACTCCAGCATCAGCAATTCTTATTATTGCTCAATGAATAAAACACACCCTTAATTCTGAAAGCAGCTATCTTTAATGGATGACATTATTTTCTATCTGCAGAGAAATACCAGGGAACCAGACTTCCCACATGAAGTTGATACAACCTTGTAGTCAATCTCATTGTTGGTTATTGGTCTCATGATTTCTTTTTAACAATTAGATTTTGCATAGAAAGCCATTTTTGACACAACATCTTCTAAAGACATCAAGGTCTTTTCCGAAAACAGCAAACAATTATGCTTCTTATCAAACAGTGTGAAGGATTTTTATTTTGGTATGCACAATGTCTGAGCCAGGTTAGCCAATTAGAATAACTAGTCCAATACCAATTCAGGAACAGAAAGAAAAATAAATTTACAGACATTTAAAAACAACATAACCCAAGATTCTGAGATCTCCAACAATTACTGAAACCTAAAGAAATGAGGCATCATAATATGGGAGTTAATTTTCAGTGCCAAGGAGATAGCTTGGCAGAATTTAAGATGTATCACACTTTTTTTTCCCGCTTGTCCATTCCAACTTTCTGAATATAATTAAAATCCTATCCATTAGGCAAATCCATCAATTTTGCCTTGTTCCACATGTCTCAATGGTGAGATTTTTTTGCAAGATACTGACAATCTCTGGAGCAACAGGGCAATACAGACAGTAACTGCCTGATTTTGATATTTAAAACGCTCACTGTGCAATGGCTAACAGTTATTTTCCAATTAACATTTCCACTGTTTTGATTACCAATTGCCCCTATTATTCTTTGTGGAAAATCCAGACTAAATGTGGCAATTACAGTAATACTGCTATGTTACCAAACAATTTCACAATAGATCTTGGTTATTAAAAATACATAATTTAATAAATTCTAGACTGACTTTAATATTCTTTATACATCTCGAAAAACAACACGTTTATTTGAACCATTATGTATCAGAAAGAAAGGAAGTGGATTGTAAAACATTAATGTGCAACACTGCTTAGACTTCTTGGAAAACATAAGTTATACAGTCTTGCAAAATTGCACAGGAACTAAAGGCCATCAATATGCAATCTTGGAAATTCTCAGAATTCTTTAAGCTGCATCTTTATAGACAGCTAGCAAAGTAGTAATGTTGAATGGTTTTGACATGTTTCTTACAAGTACTTACGCACAGTTCAAACTGACTATAATTTTGAATTCATTTATAGTTTCATAGAGAACCGAGTTTGGCAACCAATTTAAAAGGTAAAGTGCTATGACAGGTAGAAAAGAAAAATCAGAGATGGATTACGGAACATTGTTGATTGCACAGAAAATAATACTGCTCATTCGTCATAAGTTAAACACCTCATTTATTGGAGCCCCTGAAAATGACAATAATGGCAGCAAAAAAACAATAAATATCACACACTTTGAAGAGAAACTACATTTTAGGAAATCTGGTTTTAGTTCACTCAAATGGTTATATTTCCAGTTCAATATCTCTCTAAGTTGATTTTCTTTAGATTACCTATCTGTAGTGACACAATGCAGGAAATGGAGGGGTATAACTAGCCATATTAAAGATCGTTGACAGCACACATCCTGTAAAATTCAATTTTGTTTAAAGTTTAGGCTGCTGGATCCATTAAAATTTTCAAGATTCCAGTCAATTGATTTTTTTGTTAGGGTAAACAGGCATGGAGCAAATAAAGACAAACTGATTTGGGATACTTGATCAGCTGATATACTATGTATTTGAATAGCAGCATAGGCTTAGTGGGGGGGGGGGGGGGGGAGGTGCAGAGTGTATCTAAAAAGCAACATGGGGAAAAAAAAACTCCTCTGATGCTCTCGGCCTGCTGTGTTCATCCAGCTCTACACCTTGTTATCTCAGATTCTCCAGCATCTGCTGTTCCTACTATCTCATGGGAAAAAAATACAGTTACGACTTCCTGAATGTAACATAAGGATATTCGATTGTAAAAGTGGTCTCGGGAAGAACAGGCATTAAATACTGCCAATTTCAATCGTATCCAGAGAAGGAAACATTTTAAAATCTGAGAAGCTGGATGATGGTTTTTTTACTGAAGGAATATTCAAGTTTTATATATACACTTTTATACCATAACTAAAGTCTTTGGTAAACATTTAGAGGATTCACACAAAAGTAATTCATAGAAAGCCATCCAGTGTGCAAACCGGCCATTTGGCCCAAGCAGTCCACACCAACTCTCTTAAGAGCATCCCACCCAGACTCTTCCCCCCAACCCGAGCCCTGTAACCCTGCATTTCTCATGGCTAATTCACTTAATCTGCAATCCCTGCAACTATGGGCAATTTAGCATGGCCAATCCACCTAACTCACACATCTTTGGCCTCTAGGAGGAAACCAGACCACCCCCACGCAGACATTGGGAGAATATGCAAAGTCCACACAGACAGTCTCCCGAGGCTGGAATTGAACCACTGTAGCACTGTGAGAACCTAAACATATCCAAATGCATATAACCATAAAACAAAAAATCCTGTCTTGATTATACATGAGCCAATAAGACTGGGATTTATTGTAAACATATTTAAATCCCTCTGAGTAAGTGATCAAAAGAAGACGACAGTTTCACAGACAGATTTTTCAGCCTTCATAAATGAACGCTAACCCTTTGGAAGTATTTATAGCAATAAGCCTCGACAAAACTAAAGTCAATGGGAATTAAGGAGAAAACTCTTCACTGACTGATGTCATGTGTGACAGAAGAACGTGATAGTGGTTATTGGATGTCAACGATTTCAGCTCCAGGATGTCACTGCAGGAGTTCTCAAAATCCTAAGTTTGAATATCTACAGTTGCTTCATCAACAACCCCTGGCTCTCCAAATCCAGTCTGTCTATCATCTACAAGGCACAGGCCAGGAGTCTTATAGGATTCTCCCTACTTGCCTGGGTGAGTACAGCTCCAACAGTACTCAAGCAGCTTGGAACTATTCAAGTCAAGGTCAGTCCAATAGCACTTTCCAAACCCATGATTTCCACCACCCAGACAGAGGAGGGCAGCAATTATATGGGAACATCACAATTTGCAAGCCATACACCATTCCTTCACTTTTGCTGGGTCAAAATCTTGGAACTCTCTTCATAACAACCATAGGGATGCCTTTATACTCCAAGGATTACAGCGGTCCAAGGAGTTGGCTCAATACTCCCTTTTCCAGAGCAATTAGGAATAGATAATAAATTCTTGCAAAGTCAGTGATGTTCACATTCCACAAATGAACAAAAAATGCTTTTTCTTGTTCTGAAGCATATCCCCAATATCAAACATCTCTACATCAATGCAGACACAGGTCAGTTTTTGTTCTCCCTCCCAAGATTTCAGCAACATCCAAATTTGAACTCATTAGGAAGATCTCAAATATTAACTCTGGGTTCCAAAGCTGTATAGTCCATCACAAACATCTAACTACTCTGGCTGCTGTTCGTGACAATGTATTATAGATAGTAACATAGCAAATTAAATTCACCCATTTGAAAGTAATTGAGAAGACACAGAATTGGTTGGGAAAGGGTATATAGAAATAAATTAACAAAAACATTAATTTTATGCAGTGTTTCAAATGGCAACTAACACTCATGTCTAGAATAAAGTTTAAAACCATAGGCATACATTATTTATGCTTTCAAGCACACAGTCCAAACATTGGAGGAAGATAATGGCACTGAGTTGAAATGCTCTTCAGAATACCTCTGTACCATTGACAATGCAACCTCATTCTGCACCATAGCAATCCTGTCATCGCGTTGTGTTTTGAAAGTTGTATTGATGTTCGAATATTTACATCCAGGTCAGTTCCAAAACAATAAATTTGATCTCTTATTGCTAATCCAGCACCAATAGTTAAGTGCATACAATTGGTGATTGGCAAGTCCATCTTTCAAATTTTATGGAAACTTATTACAGTCAGAAGGAAAAACAGGAAAGCGGTTCAATCCCTCACCTGTTCACTGCACTTTTCATTAAAAATAATGCACAATTTACTAATATAATCACAGACACCCCTTCTTTCAGCAGAAGAGAAGTTAATTTAAAGAACAAACTTACACAGATAACTTGTGAATGTACTCTGTGTCTATGCACCTGTTGTTTTTCCCTGCTTTTCATCAAGCTCGAAGATCCTTGATTATCTTCATTACCTCAGGGACATCAATGTTGCCACGCCAAAGCAGATGTCTAATCTGTTACCTACGTTCAGTGTTTTCTCTTTTACGTGTATAAAAAATCTTAACTTTTTTTAAAGAAATGAACCCAGGCAAAGAGTGGACAAACAACTTTGAGAAATTTAGTTCCTATTTCAGTTGCAAAGTACGGTACCCATAGAACAAGTTCATCTAAACAATTTGGATGAGAATACAGTTGGCATGGTTAGCAAGTTGCAGATGACACCAAAATTGGTGGGACAGTGGACACTGAAGACAGTCATCTAAGATTACAAAGAGATCTTAATCAACTGGATTAATGGGCTGTGGGGTAGCAGATGGAGTTTAATTTAGAAAAATGCGAGGTATTGCATTTTGGTGAAACCAAAAAGGGCACAACTTACACAATTAATGGTACAGCCCTGGGTAGTGCTGTAGGACAGACAGCTCAGCGTTCAGGTACATAATTCTTTGAAATTTGCATCACAGGTAGACAGGGTTAAGAAGGCATTCAGCATGCTTGCCTTCATTGCTCAGCCTTTGAAAACATGAGTTGGGACGTTACTTTGAGTTTGTACAGGATGTTGGTGAGATCTCTTCTGGAGTACTGTGTCCAGTTTCCCCTGCCCTGTTATAGGAAGGGTATTATTAAATTTGAGAAGGTTCAGAAAAGATTTAGCAGGATGTTGCCAGGAATGGAAGTTTTGAGTTTTACAAGGAGAGGATAAATAGGCTGAGACTGTTTTGTTAACTGGAGTGTGGGAGGTTGAGGGGTGACCTTATAGAAATGTATAAAATCACGAAGGGCAATAATCAGGTAAATAGCAAAGGTCCTTTCCCCATGGTAGGACAGTGAAAAACTAGGCGCGAGATTTTTTTTAGGTGAGAAGAAAGATTTAAAATGGACTTGAGCAGCAACTTTATTTTTAAACACAGAGGATGGTTCGTATGTGGGATGAACAGCCAGAGGAAGTGGTAGCTGCAGGTACAGTTGTAACATTTAAAAAGATATATCCAAATAAGTACATTACCAGGAAAGTTTAAGGGATATGGGCCAAGCACAGGCAGGTGGGACTAGTTTAGTTTGGGAACATGGTCAGCGTGGACTAGTTGAACTGAACAGTCAGTGTCCAAGCTGTATGGCTCCATGACTTTTTTTACATATTGTGTAAAAGCCAGTGTCACCATTCTTCTGAATAAGCGCCTATTTTAGTAGCTTGCACTAATTTATTTTGGTCACTAGATGGGGTGAGGAGGTACACCCTGAGTTTTGATCAAGTTATAAACAATTCAGGAATCAATGATTTATTGTTAGCTTCATATTATGCTTTATGTTTTAAGTCTATAATAAAATTCAAAGTATGATTTGGCTCTTCATAAATATTATCTAGTTTTACTGCAATTATTGCAGAGTGGAAGTCATTAGGAAGTAGGCATTAGGCAACCATTCGTAAAATAAAATGTTATTGTTGGTTACAGATCAATAATATTGCAATAAGTTCTAAATAAGATTACCAATTTTAAAATTCATGCACTCTTTGGAAGAAAACTAACCCACAGGGAGATGATATAGTTTGAAAATATTGGTACATTTCTAGGATATAATGCTTGTGTTATGATGTTTAGAAATAAGCTTGTGCTATTGGATGAGGGTTTCAAGTTTCAAAAACTGAGGAGTTTTAAATGTGTTGAGATCAGTCAAGTATAGAACAAGAATCCCATATTCAAATGTCTATTCTTTGCCCAGTCAATTGGGATGGGAACTGAACTCAGCCAAGCCCATCTATGTTCATGCTAATTATACATCTTCCATATCTTTCACAGCAAATCAAATGGCACATATTCAACAATATCCTTGTTATAAAGTATTGTTGATAAAGCTTACTCCAAACTAAAGTGCAACATGAAGGAAGTGTGCACTCTATGTGTTAGTAAGTAGTCTGGCATTTATGGGAAGGGCAAATTGCTAAGTGCCAACTTGCACATCATTCTGATGTGGGTATACATCACTGCATCCCAGCTTTCCCTACCACACATCTGAAATGATAATGGTCTGCAATCCCAACCAAACTGTTACTTTGGATGAGTAACAAGAATGTAGACTTTCTACATTGCTCACACTTTGAGACCCAATGGAGACAAGACCCAAATAACCACCCTCTTCAAAGGCAATTAAGAATGGACAATAAACACCCAACAACCTCATCCCACCAATGAATTTAAAAACAAAGCAAAGCAATCTCTTACTTATGAGACTTTTAGTAAGATAATGCACGTAGAATAAGTATTCAATTTAAAAGGTCATAGTCTAAGCTCTGCAGGCTCTTGCCTCACTGGTGCATTCTCCTCCCAGCCACACCATCTCCTCTCAGGTCGCATCTCAGCCAGGCGTTGTGGCTTAATGCACCCATTTAAAAAGATTTAAAACAATTATTTTACTTCTTTTTGCCACAGAGCATGGTAGAAATTTAGAATCAAATAATCTTCCAACTTGTAGTGTATTAGGAGAACTTAATCTTCAGAAGCTGTGTAGCTATCAAATATCTGCTGTTCCTGCTGAGAGTGAATAAAATGCATTCTTGCATTTGTTATTTATCTGCCAGCTGTTCTCAAGATAAAAATAAACTGCTCTCTGCACAAAGATGACACTGGCAAGGCCATATTTTAGTGCTTCACTGCTATGGGATTGATCAAGGCAGAGTGTGGGATAGATAGACTTAACATAGATACATAACCAATTGCAGGTATCTTCTAAGATGAATCGTCATAACAGCTGATCATATTGTAGGAACTCTGATAGATTTGTTGCCATCATTCCCTTTCCTGATAGGGATCTTGAGGGTCTGCTTGGTCGACTGTGGTGGAGAAACGCCACTTGATGGCTTCATGAGAAAAGGTCCTAGTATTAAACAAGATCCAGTTTATTGCAGAATCAAGGTACAACTGTCAATAGACAGTGATGGAGACTGTTAGGAAGACTTTGATACATCTTACTTCTTCCAGTTCCTAAGCTGTTCTCCGACCCAGTCTGTCTGACATCACCACATTGCTCAAGCCACTCTTCAGCATTGACCCTTTCAACCCTCATAACATTACACAAAGCAGAGCAAGGTACGTGACCGATGTAAAAGATCAGAGGTATGCAGGCATTTTCATCAACGAACATGGTTTTCCTACACATTGGTTGCAACTTACATTCACATCTGAAAGTTGCAATCCTTAAATTTCAGGTGGTGTTCTTATTTATCTAAAGCTTACAGTGAATGCATCCCTTCCCACAGAAGCAGGGGAAAGGGTACCAATGAAAACAGAATTCTAGACAATGAATAAACGAGCAAGAACAAAAAGCTGCCATTAACCATGAAAGTAGCCCAAACAGTCAATGCACTAGGCATCTGCTGTGCACAGCTGTCCTGAAACAATGATGGAAAAGGTGCAGCAACTGAGGTGCACGTCACAAGAGTGAATTCAGAGAAGAAATTTATTCTTTTGCGTTTTTTGTTTCAGTTTGTAAATTGATACTGACTACATTTCTGAAAAGGTGTCACCCAAATCCATGGAAAAAAAACTTGCCTATGCAAGAATAATTTAAATAAGCTACTTTCAAGAAAAATTCAGCTGTAAAGCAATACTTTGACTTCGTACTTCCCACTGCCTTTGTGCATTGTTACACAGATGTAAAATGTTGAAAAACTACCAGAAGTTCTGAGTAGTTTGCAACTAACCTGCAGTCACTAAAACATTATGGATAACTAAACAATGCATTCAGGAATTATTTCAAATCTAGTTGTTCTGTTAAAGGAATAATAAAATCCACTAAATATATCACTTTTTAGTCTCCTGCCTCTTTTAAGCCAGAGTCCATGTATCACAGAGATACTTGTAAAATAAAACATGAAGCAGATTAGTCTAGACTTACCAAACCCTGATCGCTAAGTTCTTCAACTTTGGCATACAGTAGAAAACCCACCTACTTGTTCCAAGTCATGTGTAGATTTCCAAGGAATGAACAAAGGGACATTAATGTAGGAGTAATCATTACCCACTTTACAATGCAAATCATCAATCAAGAGAGTGTGCGTTTTAAGGCTGCTGTTACAGAAAAAAATCAGAATTCAGAGTGGGCAAGCTCTGTTGTTAAACTAGTAAAATCTCTAAAATTTCATATCCATTAGGAGTTGGCAATTTCCGGACAAGTTTGGTTTCCTAAAAGCTAGGAGGAATTCCTAACATTCTAACTCAAAGCTACTGGAAACACTGGATAAAAATTATTATTCAGGCTGCCCTGCAAAACGTATCAAATATCTGTTCAGCATAGAAGAAATGTTGTGATCCCTCCACAAATTACAGATGAAACACAAAACTTTATTTTTAATGGTGCCCTTAAAGCCAATTACCATGGATAAAATTTGACTGCTCCTTTTACTTCCTGTGATTAACATATTGGTATGCAAAAAGGTAGGTGGTGTTTTTTTGTCCTCAGGAGTGAACATCCTAATTAAATAATTCCAGCAGCAAACTTTAAAATCAATGTATCACACACTTGCCCCAGGTTTAAAGAAAAATATATCTTGCTCACAAGGAGTGGATATAGATTAATTTAAAGCAAAATTGTTGAAAATTATTCCAGAGTCTGGTGTGAAAGGCCTATAGTTCTTCTATGTATTAAAAGTTGAAGTTTCTTATAGTTGACTTTCTAGGAGGTAGTCTCTTAGGTGAATTTAAAGATGGAAGAGGCTGGTGTGTCATTCTCCCAGTTTTAGAGTATTGCTATTTATTAATTTGACTGTTTGGATTGTTTGTAGCATGTTCAGTGCCTTTCTGTGGCATACACTGTTTGCAAGCAGCTTCTTTTGCTTTTTAAAAAGAAGCAGAAAACCCAACTGGTTTCCCAAACCATGTGTCTTCCATGAGTTCAGAGTGCTTTGGTGATGCCTGTTTATTCCAATCAGGTGTTGTTCAACACCTTGAGAGTCTGAGTCAGCCAATACCCTTCTGTATGAATGAGCCATTTCATTTTGAAATTACCCATTCAGAATAGATTCAGGAAAGACATTGATTCTCAGTCCTTTTTGTTCCCTATTCAGATAACTGGGCAATTTCAATCCATAAAACAAAGTCAGGTGACCCACAGGTAGCCATCATTTGCAGTTTTTTTTGTTCTATTTTTAAAAGAAATAAGCTATTGACTGGAAACCCATAACATAATGGAACACAATACCAAACAGTTTTAAATCTGAATCATCAAGCCAATACAGGCACAGATGTGGTTACATTTTCTGAGTTAGGTGGCAGTGCTCTTTTCAGTCCCACAGCAGGATTGAGCATATCCAAAACTGATAATCCAGCACATTGAGAGAGAAAATATTCCATTACTGGGGAAGAAGCTCCTCGCCATGAGACTTTAAACTGAGGTTCCATCTTCTTCTTTCAATAGATATTAAAAAAACCCACACTGTCATTACAAGAGAAACAGAGGCTCTTTTTAGTGGGTTGATCATCCTGACTAAATCCTGGCAGTTTCCTTCACAGTGAAAAAGTCACTGGATTGGTAGTCCAGAGCCCAAGCTAATGGCAGATAGTAAAATTTGAATTCAATAACATTTGGAATTAAAAACTCTTATGTCCTTTCTGGAAAGAAAATTGGCTATCATTACCTGGTCTAGCCTGCTTCCAACCTCAAATGCACAGCAACGCAATAGACTCTAATCTGCTCTTAGGCTCTGTAGGTCATTTCAATCTGTTTAAGGGCATTTAGGGACCGGCAACAAATGCCAGCCTTGCCACAAATTCCAGCACCCCATGCAGGAATAAGAAAAGTACTCTCCCCCCACCACCACCCCCCCCCCCAATTCTGTGATGCTGTACGAGACCATCTAAAGGATATAAAAGGCTGCTAGATCATCTTTCTCTGCTTATCATCCAACCTATTCTGTGCAAGCATCAATGTTTAAAAACAGCATTTTGTCTCGATTAAGTTAAAATTGCTTTCCAATGTCAACCACAAATGAGAGATAAAGGGGGGAAAAAATTTAATTTAATTTTGAACCTGAGGAGGAAATAGCTGGAAACAATTTGTCACTTTTTCATGGTACATATCTTCTCTACTTATGAAAACGGGGGAGGAGAAGATCAATCTCTTGGAAATTCCACCTTGAACCCGTGTAACAAGAGTCCTGTCTATTACCACAGCCTCAATTTGTGCAATCACTTCATCTTTCTGGCCACAGTCCTATGGGTGCCTACTGATCAGCTGGAATTTAATACGCTACGAAGGAGCCTTTCTGACATGTTCCACCCATTAGCTACCCAAGGATGATGAAGATTCCATGACTGCACAGAGCAGTAGTTGCATTTTTGCAGTTGTATGCTGAAAAAAAAAGGCAAACCTAACTTTTCCTACATCTCAAAAATATTTTACAGCCGTTGCGTTTGGTTATCTTCTAGACTCTCATCTTCTTGCAAGATATCAAAGCAAAAAACTATTGGGTGTCTACTTGGTCAGAAAATTAAACATGAATGCACTTCAAATCACCTCCGTGTTTGTGAACCTGTCCAGACTGTTCTTTGGTTTAATCGACTTCTTCCGCTCCCCACCCCCCCAAAAGATATCATGTCACAGTCTAATAACACAAGGCTAAAACATTAACCTGCATTTAGGCTTTTTCAGTGTGATTAATATTAGCTCTCATGGGAGGTGGCAGCTGAGGTGTCTATATGAGAAACTTACCTTTCTGCACAGTTTTAGTTTTGATCTATGCTTATTGATTTTTTCAAATGACCTAGATAACAAGGGTAACAGGGGCAGTCAGGAAATTAGAAGCCACAGTCAGAGCAGCCATGATGCTTTCAAATGGTGGAGAAACCTCAAGGGGCTGGCTGATTAGTCTGTTCCTGCTCCCAACTCTCACATTTACAAGAATTGTAAACTTCCTTTCAAGGAAAGCAGTGGACATGAATCTGTATTCTGCTATACAGTGCATGAATGTTGCTGCACCAATGAGTTGTCTGAATACCTGATTTATTACATTCCTGGTTTTAAAATCAAATTTACAAAATTTTCACTTCATATGGCAGAACCATTGGAGACAATGAATGTAGAGATGGAAACCTCATACAGAGTTTCCAGGTCATTGAGTATGGAAGAAAAATTTCATGACTAACAGCCAAGAAGGGTGAAATGGTTGCTCAAATACAGTCTGTATTACTAATCCAGAAATTACTGAACAATAGCATTGCTTTTGCCAATTAATCACAATTATGAACATTCTGCTACAAATCAGTTTCGACTCAAATTTGTTTGCATGCCAAATTATTTTCAAGTCAATTTGACCGTATCCATATGACAGTTCTCATAAAAGGACAATGTGGATCACAATCATTTTAAATAACTTGTTCGAATTTTATTGAGAAACACTGGCAGCATTGCTGTATCAGTCATAGATTGATTTGGGGGGGGGGGGTGTGTTGGGAAGGGTCTTTATTTTAAAATACTTCTTACAATCCCGTAGTTTTATAGCTAGACTTCAGTTGGGGCTTAGCCTGCACTAAATGATGCAACAGTCTTCTATCTCCATTTCAAACCATCTCGGGATGATAACGTAAATCTTTTCTTTCAAATCACTAAAGCTGAATATACACTGACCTTAGAAAAAGTCCTTGTCAAAACTTAAACTACAGTGTAAATCTCAATAAAACTCAAAGAACTTATTAAAACGGTGAAGTGATTCTCACTGCCAGTTTATGTAAAACTGTCACATGTATATGGTCAAATTGACCTTTAAAAATAATTTCACATGCAAACAAACTTTAGTTAAAACTGTTTATGGCAGAAAGTAATACACTAATCTGGTAGTGGTGACATTTTTTATAAAAAAACATAATAAATGCAACAACAGTCTCACTGTATATTCACTTTAGTTGTTGCAGGTAATACCATGCACCAGTGTAAACGCACCTTAAATGAAAGAAAGTTAAACAGATCCTAGCTTGCTTTGAATCAAGGATACATGCACATTAAACAGGCACATATTCTAGTATTCAAATAGAATGACAGGACTGCAAGCAGGATCCTTTGTATTCAGTTCCTGCAGAAACAGCAGAACCAATTATGGGCCAGATAACCAATCTTTGAAATGAACCTATTTAATTTTGGCCCTGTAACCTAACCAAGGCATTGGCACCCCAACTCCGAGAGAGATTATCTATTTGTGCTTTGCCAGAACAGATAACGAAAATGACTGTGGTGACAATTCACCAGCTCTTGGATTCTTAGATGTTTCCCCAACCATAGAAAAGTAGAGAAAGTTGGAAAGCTCAATGCCTGCGTCTGTGACCCCACCCAAGTGTCTTGTTGAGAGCTCGGAAAGGGCTGCAATTGAGGAAGAGGTTAGACCCGCCGATTAAGCATGTAGACAGCAGCTGAAGGGGTCAGCAGCAGCATTGTTGTCCCTCTCACCTGGACAGGTTGCAGTAAGAGGATGTGACAAATGAGGTAGAATAACTCTTTCAATTCAAGCTCATGACTGATTTTTCCAGCATTCTTTAAGCCAAAACAATCTGTAACTCATTCATTTTTTTCTACCTCACTTTCCAATCTGAGTTGCTAACACTTTTAATCAGCCTAGTACCCACTAGCAATGATGCATCACCTGCACAAATATTACCTTTTCCACACCTGCAGAGGCAGGTTTGACCACCCACCTTTGTAGAAGTGTGGGTGGTGGCCCCTACAGCAACCACGTAGCTCAATGCTCTCTGGTAATGTGTGTCCACACGCTCCACTGGGAAGGAGGTCTTCAGAGATAATGGGAACTGCAGATGCTGGAGAATCCGGAGATAACAAAGTGTGGAGCTGGATGAACACAGCAGGCCAAGCAGCATCTTAGGAGCACTAAAGCTGATGTTTTGGGCCTAGACCCTTCTTATACTGCAGGGGTCAGCAGTGAGCTGACATGAGAACACAAGCCTTCTGAAACATTAGTTCTTGGATGTCCTGATCCTCTGTCAATACCTTCTCTTAGTTGGTTCACTGAGTTCATCCCTTTGCCCTTTCGAGAGACATGTGGATCACCTTGTCAGCTAATCAAAACAATGACAGCACTCTCACAGACAGACTTTGAACAGCAGTCTGTCAAAGACTGGGGCTCTTCAAATAATTGATCAAGGCCTTGTCCAATTATCAGGTTCACTTAGGAAGCCCTCCCCAACACACAGCCTCAATGATCCTGGCAAGTAGCCGATAGGGTGGGAAATCAGGTTCCCTGTCCTAGAAGCCAAGAAATGGGGTTAAAACAACTTCTTAAGATTATTATGTTAATTAAAAAGCCAGTCAGACAAGTCCAAGAGAGGATCTCCACTACCTTCAATTTCCAAGCACACAAATCTGAACCATGATTGGATCCTGGCTGTATTTCCATTGAAGAGAGTGGATTTCACATACTCATATCATGATACCTCCCCTTACCAGAGAAAGGATGCACCCCCAAACCCCTTTCCACCCCATAAGGCCAGATTGTTTGAAACAAGATGACTATTTTCCAAATGAAGTGCTGGAGAAACTCAGCAGGTCTGGCTGCATTTGTGGAGAGAGAAACAGGAGGTAACTTCTTTCTTAAATTCATTTTTGGGCCATGGCATTGCTGGCTGGCATATATTGTATCCCCCTAGGTGCTCAAGGAGGTGATCGTGAGATACCTTCTTCAACTGCTACAGGTTAACCCACAATGGTCTTTGAGAGAGGCAATCGAGGGTGTTGACCCAACAGCAGTGAAGGAACAGTGATATATTTCCAAGCAAAAATGGTGAGTGGCTTGGTGAAGAACTTGTAGCTACTGGTGTTCCCATATATCTGCTGCCCTCGTCCTTTAAGTAAAAGTGATTAAGTCCAGCTTGATTCTTTGAAACTCAAGTCTGTTGTCACAACCGATATCCTGTCCTGGCTATTAGGTGATCTCAACAAGGGTAAATTTAAGCAGACTAGATTCTGAGCAGCAAAATAACCTGTTTGGATTTGTTCCCAATAGTTATCCTATAAAACTTCATTTCTGTAGTTCCCATTTAGAAGACTCTTATTGTCAAAAGTAGAGACCTGCAATTATGGAGCTTGACCTCTGGGCATGTCAAAGCACTTCACATCCAAGAAAATTTCTGATGTGATTAATTCTCATAGCCTTGCTTCATTGCTGGAGAAACAATAGCCAATTTGTGCCCAAAAGAGGTCTTGCTAATAGCACAGGATAAACAAATTTAATTTTTTTTCCCTGACAAGAGGTCATTAACCTAAAATTTCTTTTCAACATAAATGCTTCCTGACCTGCTGAATATTTTTCTTTTCATATCAGACCTTTTAATTTTAAAAACAGCCATAATGCCTGAAGGGCACCTATACAATTGTGCAAGATGTTTTCCACCATCTTTATAAAGCAGTCTGGCACTCAGCCTAACATCTAATCTGACAGATGCTAACTCCAATAGTACAGCTCGATATAATCAGGCATCTACCCATTCTACATACACGAATCTCATAAGTAGGACTTAAAACTACAATTCTATGATGATATTACGCTATTAGCTGATTCTAGGCAGATAAATATCATCGGATCATGTTATTGTGCTTTTGCAAAGCTCACATTTATAATGGCATTGTGCGTTGTCACAAACGACAGAAATTGAAGATCATGGGTGAATCTCGCACTAAATTTGCAATAATGCCCAAACTGAAGAGTCCCTCCCACTCTGAAATCTACAGGCCATCGCAGAAACTTCATTCAGCCAGCCAACACAGACAGGATGACCCAAATGATCTCTTTCTGACTTGTTAAAATTCCATGAGCCATCTGTATAAGTTGTTGTCAGAGTCAAATTCACTTCAAAACCTCAGGTATTGTGAGCTGCAGTCCATTGTGTATTTTTTTCCATTTCAGGAATAACCCATATTTCTGCTGCACCTTTAATACTCAAAAAATGATTTACAAAAACATGTAGGAAAGAAATGGACACTAAATTAAGAATTACAGATGAGGAGACATAACTGACAACCTGATCATAGAAGTAGGTTCAAAGGATTATCTTAAAAACGAGTTGGGCGGCATAGGTACGGTACACAGAGAAATTCTGTTTGGCCTGGTCAGCTGAAGGCCAGCTGCATACAATGAATCGATGTAAAAAGAAGCAATATCTAGTTATCCATAAATTATCTATAGTTTTGGAATTAGATTTACAAGAAAACTGGTCTGTACAGACTTTGCAGAAAATACTGTTGAATTTTGACATTCCACATTACAGCTCCAATCGAATTGTGAAAAAAAAGGAAATTTTCTAATCATGGAAGAAAACTATTCACATTCCATTAAGGCAAACGAGAGGTCTCCAATCTTAACAGACCTTTGTTATATTTTGGCAAAAATACCGCAGTCTTGCCCCTCTGCACCTTGGGAGCAGGTGCCCCAAGTTTTCCAGCATCCCTCAGCATGTAGTCCTGGATGTTGGAATGTGCCAGTCTGCACTACTCAGTCAAGGTCTATTCTTTTCACTGGAAGAGCGAATGATTTTGTGCAGTTTCAGGGACAGTCAATGTGTGTCTCTGAGAGTGTCCCAGGGACCACAGAACACTGAGTCATGGAGCTGCTCGGGATGATCCTCAACAAAACTCACTGTATCTGTCTCCAGACTTTCTTTGCAAAGGCACATTCCAGAAAGTGACACAGTCTCTTCCCCAGTGCAGCTGCTCGAAGGGCTGCATGCAGTGGCACACAGAGACTTGGGGTACATGAAGATCTGATGTGTAGTGTCCTTCTCATCACCAGCCAAGCTATGTCTTGGTGCTTGTTGCAAAGTTCTGGTCATAGACATTCTGTCAAATAAATTGACAGTCTGGCCAGGGAACAACTTGACAGGACGACCAGCCAAAAGCTAGGGGATGTGAATTCAGGGTCTTAGACAGCTTTATAGAATGGAAGGCAATTAAAGAAATGGGGAGAGAGAAAGCAAACATGGTGGGAAGGTTGACCCATGAACCTTGATAGTTTCATCACAGAGTATATCACCAATGCACATGAGTGATGTCAAAACACAGCATGATCTTACATGCAGTGATTCTGCACCGGAGGGACATGGGTGGGAGAAAAGAGTATTAAAACCAGAATACAATTCTGCTTTTTGGGTTCTAATTGCATAGAGGCTGCTGCAGGTGGAGAAAGGAAAGAGCACAGGCTCCTGCTGGCGCTTTACTCATCTAAATGGGTCATCATAATGGGTGTAAAGCCATCTCAGACTGAACAATGACCAGATCAGCTAAACCTCTAACTGTCAGGCACAAAGCCAGACAGCTATCCACTCTATATAAAAGGATCTTCTGCTTTGTTGGTAGTATTACAGACTAACATCCATATTTTGCCCAACAAATCTTTCTATTACACATATGGTGTAAGAAGTGATAGTGAGCAGATCTTCTGTTTTAATGAAGTTGATCAAAGGATAGTTATTTGGCGGGAACCCAAGGATAACTCGCCTGGGTCTTCTCCAACATAATGCCATGTGATCTGTCTACATCCACTGGCAAACAGGGCCTCAGTTTAAAATCTCATCCAAAAGACTCCCCTTCAACAGTGTAATTTTCCTTCGTACAAATGCAGATCAAGAAGATTAAGTAGAGCCAAGCTCTGAACAACAATCCAAAATTCAAGGAAATAAACAACACTCATACACTGAAATATGACAAACTATACCACGTACATCATACACAGTAA
The DNA here is from genome assembly GCF_030684315.1 of Stegostoma tigrinum. Classification (NCBI taxonomy): domain Eukaryota; kingdom Metazoa; phylum Chordata; class Chondrichthyes; order Orectolobiformes; family Stegostomatidae; genus Stegostoma; species Stegostoma tigrinum. Next base: position 33,740,800 of record NC_081375.1, read on the forward strand.
ACATGCATAAATCTAAATCACAAAGCTCGTAATTTTCATCATGCCACACTTGTCTTCCCAATCTCCCTGCAATGTTAGCTGCCAATGCAAAATTAAATGCAACAAGTGTGGAGTGCGAGAACAGCATTCACAGCAAAAAAATGAGAGAGACGTGGTTATATCTGCAGCCAGTCAACAAATGTAATCTCATTTCCATCCACACCATCTGGTTTGGACGCTAACAAAAACACCTAGCAGTTTAAAATTTAAAGCTAGCTTGTACAGAGTAAGATTAAAAGGACTGTGTTATAATCAACACACCTTCTCTAATTTCTTTTTATTTGTATATTTTTGTACAAGTTGAATAACTTCTGCTTCCACATTGGGTTGGAAAGAACAGTAATTCTATCACTATGTTCACATGGTACATAATCACGTACTGCTTTTATTAGTCACGCGAACATAAACATCAAAAACAATTAGATCAAATGCATGTTCTTTCTTCCATGTGAACTATTCCTCAATCTACCCACATCTACAGCTATCTTTGCACTGCACATGACCATTCTCAATTAACCAAAACAAGAAAACTGAAATTTTGCCCAAATTAGCTTGCCTGATGTCTTAAAAAGCAGAACAGTCCTTTTGAACATGGAAATCCATAAATTCTGCAAAAGCTGATGTCAACACTCACTGTTTAGGCCCACGCATGTAGAAATGCCACTTGCACTTGGGAGAAAGACAGCACTGCTGTTTGCATTCACGGAATAGTATCCAGCAAGTGAGAGTACCTTCGGGGCGAGGAACAAACAGAGGTGGAGTGGGGGAAGACAGTTGTGCTTTCACACAGAACAAACAGGATTTAATCCTTGGGTTAGCAACCATACTATAATATGACAATTCAGCACAGATTGCAGCAGTAATTTATTGAATTAAGACACTGAGCCTTTGTTTGGTCAAATAGCCCATTATTTGGCAAATGAGGAAAAGGCTTCAGTAAATGGAAGGTAGACAACTTCTGAACTTGTGAACTCAAGCAGGCCATTTTGTTAAATGATCTATGTAATTTTGCCCTTGTTGACTTCAACAAATTCACTTTGTATTTGCGGGCGTGCATCCAATCATCATTGCTCTTACAAACATATGTTGACAATCAAAGTCACCCACCTCAGTTATCAAAAAGCTTAAACATTCACATTCTGTTATTGGTCCAAGATATCCAGTCATTATTGATGCTCAATTACCACTGACTGCATAGGAATGATTTGTGCTTTGGCCATATTCAGGACGACAAACTCGCTCTTTCAAATCAAGAGAAAGTTACTGAGCTTTGAATTCATCTCCATATGAACTCCTCCATTCCCTTCAACGATTCAACTCTCTTGCACAATTCCTGAACTAGAAGGGGAGGCTAACCTAGTCTGTCAATTGTACATATACTCATTAAAATGTACAAAGCACAGAATACAAAATCTCTGGATTTTACTGTTGCTAAAACAGGTTCAACTAGAATTGAGGAATACCACTGTGAAACAGATGCTGAAAAAATTGGCTCAGAAATTTAATGAGCATGCAAATTGATAGGGTCTGCATTTCATGCATGCGTTCACTTTGCAGACATTAGAATGGAGTGCTGGAACCTCTGTGTAATTTGTCACTATATCGCCAACATGTCCCATCTTCTTTTTCATTGCGTCGCTATTTGAAGAGGAGAATTTTCTGCTGTCAGAGGGCAATGAATCTACAAAGTTCTTGACCATAAAGAGTTTGAGATGCTGGGTCTTTAAAAATCAGTATAGAGTACACTTAATCAGTAAAGGAATCAAGTGTTATGGGGATAAGACAGGAAAGTGGATTTGAAAAGAAAGATCACATATCTTTGATGCTACGTTAGGGTATTCAGCTGCTTGCAAAACAGTAGGTGAACTGTGGAGATAGCAGGAACTCCACTACACCACACTTCACACTTTCCACTTCTCCGTAATCAGCGAGACTGCGATTTTCATACACCCACATATGACAACTTGTCTACTACATTCAAACAGTAACACGTTGTTAACAGGCACACTCTCACAACCTATCACAAAGCTGCTCTTACCGATCTGCTTTCTCTCTTACAGGAGAACAAAACACAAGGCAGGAGTGATTTAAAGAAAGAACAAGCCAACTTCACAGACTTCCCCCAAAGAAGGGCCTCTGTGTGGGCTTTGCAAACATGGTGCATGATGTGATGAAGTAAAAGGCAAGAGAAGTATGAATTTATGCACTTGGTAAGGAAGTATAAAGAAGCTGAAATGTACATGGCTGCAGAAAACTAACAGAAAGGGATTTGGGAGTCTTTGTGCATGTAACAAAAAACCGGCAAATAAATTCAGCAGATTAATTGGGAAGGCAAATGGAATGTTGGTCTTTACTTCAAAGGGAATGACATATAATAGAAGGGAGGTCTTGCTCAAATATTACAAGGCATTAGTCAGACCACTGCTGGAATACTGTGAACAGATTTGGTGCCCTTACCTAAAGGGACAAAGTCATACGACACCAGATTATAGTCCAACAGGTTTATTTGAAATCACAAGCTTTTGAAGCTTCATCTGACAAAGGAGCAGGGCTCTGACAGTTTGTAATTTCAAATAATACCAGATCATAATCAAACAGATTTGTGATTTCTGACTTTGTCCACTCAAGTCCAGCACTGGCACCTCCACATTATTATCTAAAGGAGATATATAGTGGTGCTGGAGGGACTCCAGAGAATGTTCACTGGGTTGATCCTAGTATCGAGGGGTCTCCTCTTCCAAAAAGGTCAAGTAGATTGGACTGAATTCAATGCAGTCTGGAAAAATGAAAAGCTATTTAAGATAATAATGTTTCCAGTGCTTGACAGGGGAGATGCAGGGAGGTTGTTCCCCTTGTGGGAGAATCTAGCACCAGAGAGCACAATCTCAGAGTAAGAGATGGCCCATTTTAGACAGAGATGAGGAGGATTTTCTTCTCTCAGAGGCCAGTGAATCAATGAAATTCTTTACTGCAAAGAGTTCAAGATGCTAGGTCTTTAAGAGCATTCTAGACTGATTTTTTAATCAGTAAGGGAACCAACAGTTATGGGGAATTGACAGCAAAGTGGATTTAAGGATTGTCAGGTCAGCCATAATCTCACTGCATGGCAGAAGACACCCACTAGACCAAATTAACTAGGTCTGTTCATATGTCTCATGGGAGTAGTAATGCCTGTGACAAGAAATCCAGACCTGGTTGCTTACTCAAAGTGGTTGAGAAGGATGGAAAACAGAGGAAATCCTTCCTGAAGGTGCGTTACTCTAACGACTAGCAGAAATGCCTCAAAAGGGTGTGAGAGATAGATACTTACATACTAAATCAGACCCAGTGTATAACCAATGGAAGAGTAACAGAATGGCATGGTTTCTAATTTGTTGCAGTATACAGTGCGACAGCAGATCCAAATGCTGACTTTCAGGCTACTGATGCAGATTGAATGGCATACACCAATAAGAGTCAAGTACTACACACACACACACACACACAGTCAGAGAGCTCATGCAAAATAGCTCAGAATAAGGAGGAGTGTTGAGGTTTCACAGAGCATACAGACCAATGCAACTATCATTCAATGAGTGTTTATTTCCAGGAATAATGATGACGTGGCTGACGATTGTGCCTTTGGAGACAGACGTAATAGCTTCCAAGTTAGCCCACACTTCAACTCTGTTATAAGAATGACTTGCTCATCTATTTAGGTAAACCTCTGCTTTCAGTGGTAGTGAGGAACCTTGTGAGAAAGACTAAAACAAAGAATAAATAGTCAGCCAAGCATTATTTAAAACAAGAATGGAAGGAAACAACTGAATAAAGCCAAATTGAAGGAGAGCAAAGACAAACATTAAATTTGAAGGAAGAAAGCTAACCAAGAAAAACTAGCATGTTTTTGGACCAGTGCCTCGTGTAAAAGAGTGTGCTTATACTTGTGTATTTAGGAAAGTATGCAAGTTAACCAAGCCAAACCAGAAACAATACATAAACTCATATATGATGGAAAAATCAGATCACAATAGAGGAGCTTAGAGCAAAGATTGCTGTTTATCTGTAAGTATAACAATATTCAATTGGAAAATATACTAGTCAGTAGGATATCTATTTGCCAGATCATTAAATAGAATTAATGATAGAATAGAAAATAGTCCAGATACTAAACAAATGAATGAAGTACTTATGGCATGAACTACCCCAAACAAACAGAGTATACATCCCTCCCCTTGTTGGACATGACAAAAAGGGAAATAATTGGTTAAGTTGGCACTACAGAGATACTCAGCCGATCCTGCCACTTGACTAGTTAAGTGCCACATGTAAAGGTCTATTATGAATTTTCTTGAATTATCACCAATTAGCACCCTGACATGGTCAGCAACTTCAGGACCTCAGCTCACCTTCTCCAATTTCACCACCTGCTATGAAGGCAGTAAAAGAAATGCTGGCCTCCTGATCTGGTAATTAGGGTGACCTGTCTGCTGGGTTAGGGAAGATCTACATTCATCCCAGTCTATAGGCAGCTGAAGGCATGGATTGAGAGAATGGAGGAAATGGGTGTTTGAAACCCACTCCCTTCCCTTGCCTCTGACAGTTCTGTTGGAGATAGTCAGTCTCTACACTTATGCTGGAAAAGGGTAAACTGTAGCCAGAAGGGACAATTTTCCCCTCATCTACAAACTGTTATTGCTTTTGCAAGTAAAGCTTTCTTCAATAATGCTTTTATCCCTGATTCTGGGAGATTTCTCTGGGAGAATCATCTTGTCATGTTCAGCTGACTCCCAGAACTATCGCCCACCAGCGAGGGAAATGATAATTCCAGGGTGCAAAGACCTGTTAGTAATGTTAGCAAAAGTGGGGTAGCCAAAGTAATTTAGAATATAGGAAATATAAATCATGCACTGCACACCTTTGGGGACAATAAAATGATGAGCAATGATCATCCCATTGTACATACCATTGTGTATGTACAGCAGAGTGCACAGCATTCCTAGCATTTGGTCATGATCAGAGTCATTGACAAAACGTTTGTAAATGACAAACTTTAGTAATTTTCACCTAATTACAGTATATTATCCTACACTTTGGAGTGGATACAGTGGATGCCTAAACTACTTAAGGCAGGAATTGCAGGAAGTTGCAATGTGGTTGAGATTCCATGGGAACACCTCCCAGTTCAATTCCTTCCCCGGCTCACTGGAGTCACATTAGTGTCAGCTCAAAATCATGGAATGGCCACCCCAAAGTCTGCAAAAGAATCATGTTCACAGATCTAGCTTTCAAGTGACTTCTGAATAACACTGCTAATGTTCAATGTTTAGTCACCCCACCCACTGAATTTTTCACTCAGCTGTTTGCTAAATTTAGAACCCAGTGCATTTATCAATCAAGACAACTGCAACTAAATTCTCAATCAAATTCTAAAATGTGCTGCAATTACTAGTGAAATGCGAGTAAGGTGCACATTAAACACCATAAGATTGGGGATTGTTATTCGCAACGGATCAGGAATTTACATTTGTGTTATACTTGGACCTAATGACTGCGATAGAAATGAAAAGTGGTTTAGTGTATTGGGATTCTTACTGCATTCAGACATGCTGATTTTTGACTGCAATTCAATTCAGTTTCTTCACAAATACATGAATTGATAGATCTATTTCAGGTTTAGTTGCAATTGTCCATGTTTCTCCTGTGACCTCAAATAACAGTTACCAGAGACATCAGAATATAAGTTGGCCTTTAAAAACAGGAATCAACATCTACACAGTGGAACATGGGAACTATTAGCGTTTGTGGTCACTGTATTGACAAGTGATTTGAAAAAAAAAGCAATTTGTAGCAATAACCTTTTAACTACAATAAAAACTTTTCTTAAAAATTTGCAAAATTCATCGTCTTCAGCATGTGGTCACAGAGTTCACAAATTCATTCTGAGACACTTACGCTAAGGCATCAGCATAAGAATTCTACTTTGGATCAACAGTGGTGTCTTCACTTTCAGACTCTGCCCTTGACCAACAAGTAATTTTCTTCTCTACACACCAAATTAGACATTCCACACTTATTCAATAATCTGATGTCACTTGGTGCTAACACTATCCAACAATTTGATAATGAAAGTATTAAAAAAACCATCATAAAGAAGCAGCAGGTATACTTCTACATTGGAAAAGGTTTCTTTTCCTCCTCCCTCAATCAATCAACCATCCACTTATTCAATTCAGTGCCAAATTCACCTTGAATGGCTTGAGACAGACATCCAATGGTTGAATTAGGCATGGTAGACCCTTTGGTACAACTTCAATGTGGGTATTATTTCTTTGCAGCCATCTCTCTGAACACATCCCACAAAAGAAGCTGTGTACTTTCTTTTTTATGTAGGCCACCAAGACACCTACTCCACACATTACTAATTCATTTGTGCATCCAACCATTGTCAGGGACAGGCCCAAACTCTCCAGCCTTGATGATCAGCATAGTTTTATCTCTGGAAGTTTACAAGGCTTTAAAGTTTGTCCTGTCACCATACAATTATCATAGTGAACTTTATCTCTTCATATCCTGTTGTCATTTTAAACGGAACTGTGTCTGAACCTTTCCACTCCAATTTCAATGTCAGGCAAGTCAAAATTCATGGGTATTTTACCATTAAGTCACACCAACAATATGGATGCTTTGTTATTGTTTGTCTGTTGGAGGCTACACTGTGGGATGGAGATCTTTGGTAACCACGTAATGATCTTTATCCCCTGCTACTACACTAGACTGCTTCACTTCATAAAAAGTGACTCCACCAGCTAGTTGTTTTGCCGAAATCTTGGGTTTGATTTGGCCCATGCAAGGGCAGGTATTCACCTAGCATTTCTAGTATTAATGCTGATATTATTGTGAATCCATTCTGATACGTGCTTTTCACAATTGTGTCAGTGGCTGATCCATGTTCAGATGCCATGTTTTGACTTGGGCTCCTTCTTTCAAATTGCTTGTGCGACTTTTGTACCAGTTTTCCACTAATATTAAATTCACACACTGCTGCACAGTAATTTGATGAGGTTGCAAACTTTGAGTTTTAGCTCGAAATGAGATCTGCACTTCCTTTGTTTTACTGGATAAGCCATTTTTATTTACCACTAACTAGGCCATACACATTCTGTGCATGGCTTTAACCACATCTTCATTGCATAGCCCATGCTGTGTGCTTGATGTAACGTCACAACGTAGCACACAGTCAGTAAAACATGCATTCTGGCATATAAAATTAAGACAGCTTAAGCGCTCAATGCTGTGCATTGCATTTTATGGTTAAAATGGGGACAACTTCTGTGCTGCATATATGCAAAAACAGGAATGTTGGCCCCATTTTTCGCTACCATCTTAAATACTGCAATCTACAGTTGTGCTGAATTTATATTAAAGCACTAGTTTCAGCAGAAATTCTCATCCACATAACCATTCAAGCTATTGATGAATGCATTATTGTCAATTACGGGAAGCATAGTCAAAAGTTCTACATAAAATTCTCAATTTCACATTCAAAAAACAATTCGAGTTTTCCCCACCCTGGCCTAATTGTCCTCTAAAAGAGTAGAGAAAGCTGAACCATTTCACGTATGTGAAGTGAAAGCACTGTGTTGATGCAGAGAAGTTCCAGAATTCAATCCAGTGCAGTTGTTATGTTGTTAAAAACACATCAGAACCACATCACATCTACAAACATGTGATTCGCTTTACGGCATTGAAAGTAGATCAAGTTGTTCTTTTTATGTTACTGGCTTATTTTTTCAAATCAAAGCCCATAAAAATAAGGTCTTTGTTTAATAAATAAAGCCAGATGGATAAACAATTCATTTAAGTGTTATCACATGTACAAAATGCAAATAGAATCAATGAGTTCTTCTATTCGAGAATGTATGCCAAACAAATTCCACTGTTTACTCTTGGGCAAGATGTGTTGGGTTTCAGTGGCCATTTCACCATGTCAGTTCCTGCAGCTCAGCATTCTCCATTGAGACACTGTAGTGTAATTCTTCCTGTAAAAAGGAGGCATTCCAGCTGGAGATTTGCTATACCACTCCAAGTTTTGATGGCATGGGTAGGTTACGAAGGTAAGGTCACAAGTTGTCTGTTTTTCTTTTCCCTATGGTTCCCAGAGGTTAGTCTTTTCCTCCTCACTTATGCTGTCTTTTTAGGATGTTTTTTCTAAATCTTTTGTTTGGGTTTTTGGTTTTTTTTGGCTAGTTTGAAGTATACCAGTGAATTCTTGTCACAATCTCACCAAATCCAGAATTGGCCTCAAGAGAGCAGCGAAGTAGTATCACCGATGGGAACGGATGTTCCCAGAATGCAATGACAGAGAAGTACATGGATTAGCTTCAGTATCTTTTAGCAATCCAGTGGTCCAGATGGTTAAAGGTTGTGAAGAGCCAAGTTTTATGGGAACTGGGAGGTAACATTGGGTCTCTTCTCAGCCTGTGCTGGTTTAATTGATATCAAACTGTTGGACCGGTCAAACTTAGCATCTCCAGGTCAGATAGGAGACATCTTGCATTAAGTTTATTCACCCAGTTGGTATACACATCATTCCTCCTAAAAAGGTGCATACACAAATGTTGGATGAACACAGCAGGCCAGGCAGCCTCAGAGGAGCAGGCAAGGGGATGTTTCGGGTCTGGGCCCCTCTTCAGAAAAGTTTCTGAAGGAGGGTCGAGACCCGAAACATCAGCTTTCCTGCTCCTGTGATGCTGCTTGGCCTGCTGTGTTCACCCAGCTCCACACCTTGTTATCTCAGACTCCAGCATCAGCAGTTCCTACAATCTCTGAAACGCACACGTTGACTGTTTTAAAGACCTTACTTTTAAAGACCTTACATAAAAAAACGGATGCTTGGATGTGCTACGAATTGCCTGCTTAGAAGGCAACAACCCTCTAACTCCTACTTGTCTTTGAATTACCTTGCCATTTATTTCTCCAAATTTTTAAAATAATGGGGCAGTGCCACATTGGAGAAGTAGAAATAAAACTTTGAGTGACAAAGGAACAGTACATGCAAGCGATGATAAATTATCTACTCCCACCTTCCACCAACTGAGTCGTAATTATCAGGAAACACACTGTTCTCAGCAGCAGGTAATCAGAAATGCTAATGGAATAGAACAAAGAACAAAGAAAATTACAGCACAGGAACAGGCCCTTTGACACTCCAAGCCTGCGCCAATCCAGATCCTCTATTTAAACCTGTTGCCTATTTTCTAAGGATCTGTATTCCTCTGCTCCCTACATATCTGTCTAGATCTTTCTTGAATGACGCTATCGTGCCCGTCTCTACCACCTCCGCTGGCAATGAGTTCCAGGCACCCACTACCCTCTGTGTAAAGAACTTTCTGCACATGTCTCCTTAAATGTTTCCTCTCTCACCTTGATATCATGATCCCTAATTATTGAGTCCCCCTTTCTGGGAAAAAGCTTCTTGCTATCCACCCTGTCTACACCTCTTTTGATTTTGTCGACCCCCTCAACCTCCTCCTTTCTAATGCAAATAATCCTAATCTACTCAAACCTCTCTTCATAGTTAGCACCGTCCATACCAGGCAATGTCCTGGTGAACCTCCTCTGCACCCTAATCAAATCATCCACATCCTTTAGGTAATGTGGTGGCCAGAACAGTTTGCAGTATTCCAAATGTGGTCAAACCAAGGTCCTGTACAACTGTAACATGACCTGCCAACTCTCGTACTCAATACCCTGTCCAATGAATGAAAGCACGCCATATGCCTTCTTGACTACTCTATCGACCTGCGTTGCCACCTTCAGGGTACAATGGACCTGTACACCCAGATCCCTCTGTGCAATATAATAAAATGTGAGGCTGGATGAACACAGCAGGCCCAGCAGCATCTCAGGAGCACAAAAGGTGACGTTTCGGGCCTAGACCTCTGATGAAGGGTCTAGGCCCGAAACGTCAGCTTTTGTGCTCCTGAGATGCTGCTGGGCCTGCTGTGTTCATCCAGCCTCACATTTTATTATCTTGGATTCTCCAGCATCTGCAGTTCCCATTATCACCCACACTCTCTCTGTGCAATGTCAGTTCTTATTTCAAGGGGTTTGAAGTATAAGGGTAAAGAAGTCTTACATCAAAAATTCATCAGAAGTCAGACATAGGATGTGACCAGTAGGGTACCCTTTGTCATCTAGTACTTACCCTGAGTGCAGAAACTACACCATGTTCTCCACAGCCTTCAACGTTATCAATGATGCCGAACATCTTGCCAAGGTCATCCTTATGCTTTCACCTCTCGCCTTCAAACAACCGCCAAACCTTAAACCAACCATAGTTTGCAGCAAACTACATAACCTTCAGAACAACATCAACCACAAACACCATACAACCCAGCCACAGCAACATCTGCAAGAGATGTCAGATCATTGACATGGATACTATCTTCACAATAGGGAACACCACACACCATGGACATGACAGGTATTCATGTGACTCAGCCAACATTGTACAGGTAAGGATGCTCCGTGGCATGGTATGTTGATGCTATGACTACAGGTGAATGCAACAATTGTCAGACAGGAATGTTTCCTCCCAGTGGGGGGGCGGTCACTTCTGTGGTCAAATGACATTTAGTGTCCGATCTTCGGATAAGCATCCTCCAAGGTGGCCTTGGAGATACACAATGCAGAATCACTGAGCAGAAACAGATAGCCAAGTTCCACACCCATGAAGACTGTCTCATCTGAGATCTTGGGTTCATGTGTTACATGTAGCCTCACCATATTGTTCTGTATTTGTAAAGTCTTCCTTACTGTCTTGTTTTGACACCATCACCTTGATAACTTGTTATGGTCTCTCCATCTTAGTTTGTACTGTTTTGGATTATTTGATACTTTGGTTAGACCGTCAGCATGCAAAAAACTTATACTATTATGTCAGTCCAGCCAGTTGGTTTGTCTCCAGCACCATCTTATTTTTAATTTTTTGTAATTATCTCTCTACCTCTATTAATTGCAAGACATGTCAGATCATTGACATGGATACTATCACTGGACGGGGTACACCAAACACCATGTACACAGCAGGTGTTCATGTGCCTAGGACCAGGCAGCAAAGTCTCAGAGCAAACGGGTGTCAAATTAAGACCGGAGATGATGGGAAAATGCAGGAAAGTGAACATGAGAAATGTCAGATCAGCCGTGTTTCAATTCAATGGTGGAACAGGTTCTGCGGCCAAATGGCCGACTCCTGTTTTCTATGGTCTTATGGTTTCAGTCAATATAATGTAAATATTACTGCCAGCAAGCACAGTTCTTACATTAACCAGTACACTATTTCAGATATCAATCAAAATTGCACAATGATCTACTTACTTTGCAAAAAAATAGTTTAATGCGCTCAATACACTACTTTAACCAAACTGTGTGTCTCAAAATTAGCAATTGGTAAAGCAATTCAAACCTCCTGCAGATAGTGGTCTGCAGTAAGTCTCCATATGGTAGGAATTATTGCAATTACAATCTACTTTCTGTTTGGTCTTTACATGAAATTTTACTGTAAAATAAAAGTTGACAATGAATTCCAGATATTAATTGGTTAAACTAAACATCCTTGCCAGTTATGGCTCTCTCAGGAAATAAAATGTTGGTCTAATGCAGCCCATTACTTTAGCAGTTAATCTCTCTGAACTCTCATTAAGACGGATGGCCAGCTATCTCAGCACAGCTCATCCAGTGCAGAATATGAAAACACCATCTCCACTTATATGAACTCTATTTAAAAACCTTGTTAAAAAGATAATTTCAACTTCTGTTATTTACAATCACGTTATCTTTGCATTTACAATGCCCAGAAAGACTGTACAACGGGGAAAGCCAAATAACTTAATTCATGCAAGATTTACACAGCATGTACAGCACATACACAGGCTATCTGAATCACTTGTCAAATGTTACTCCCAGCTTCCTCCCACACTCCCATTGTGCACCTTCTTTTCTCCTTTATGTACTTATTGAACTTTCCCAGAAATGCATCAGTGGTATTCATTATTGTAATTCAATTTACTAGCAAGCATCGCATTTTAATCACTTTTTGGAGAAAACTGTTTTTCCTCTATTCCTATTGAAAAACATTTTATATTTTCATTATATTTATATTATATTTACATTATATTTTTGGTCCAACATTTGGACACCTCCAGAAATACAATCCCTTTTCTATCACACTTACTCCTTCCCACCCCCAGGGAGAGATCAGTCCCAGTCTGTTCAATCTTTCTTTCAGTATAGCCTTTCCATTCTATATCAGTATTCAACCTTGGTGCACCATCTGCATTGTCTCAATATTTTTTTTGAGACAGCCCAGAATTGCACATATTACTGCTAACTGTGGTCTAACCATGGTCTGTACAATTTAATAGCGTTTCAAAAGTATCCTACAAGAAATGAATCACCATATATTGCTTGCTTCCTTATGGCCTGTTTAATCTGCAGTGCTTCCTTGTGATTTCTGTACTTATCTCCCTCAATACTTTGGTTCAATTTGGACTCTTCTTTTTCAAGGAGTATGTAGATTTCTTACTCTTTCTACTGCAAAACAGCACCTCACAATTACTTATAGCAAAATTCATTTGCCACTTGCATTTCAATTATGGATACCTATTAATACCTACCTATACACCCAAATTTAGAAGTATTTGCATGTTGTGTATGACTGTAACTTTAGATTCTTATTTGAAATGTCTACACCCCACAATTTTTATAGCAAACAGGATTATGAATTTATCAACAGTAACTATAAAATGTGTAGCTTCTTCAGATCCTTTATTGAACTATTCGCATATCTGCACAGGCACCATCTTCTTTCTTTCAAAAATGTCAAAAGCCAGATATAATAGTTCTATCAATGCAAAAAGTTGTAACATTTATCCTGCCCTCAAGCTGTACGTGGCAAGTTTAAAAAGGCCATAGGCAGAAGGAAATGCAAAAGAAGCCAAGGTTAGAATAATTGTCAAATTGCCAATAAATCTTCTGTTTGAAGAGTGAAAGAATGTACCTTTGTGCCACAGAGCAGGAATTCAGGCTGTGATGACAGCAGTGATGAGAAGCCTAACTTTCATTCAATGAAAAATCTAAAGTCAGTGATAAAAGCCTAAGTCAATAATAAAAAGTATCAATTCAGCCAGCTTCCCTCATGTCCTATATCAGTTAAAAGAAAACAAAAAGAATATATAGATTGCGGTAACTACAGAGTGGATAGAAACAATCTATACCCATCAGCAGAATGGTCAATAATCAAAAGTGCAAGGGGACAGAGATTTAAAGCATTTGGCAGACAGATTAGAGGAGATTGGAGGAAAAGCCATTTTCACCCAGAGCATGGTGAGAATTTGAAACACATTGCTAACAAGGTAGAAGCCATCATTGCATTTCAAAAACACTTGAATTGGCTTCAACGGGGGACCAAGCTGATTATCTCTGTTTGACCATAACAGATAATGATGGACCAAATGGCCTCTTGCTGTGCTGTAACTGGTTGCAGAATTCAATCAGTCAGTCTGCAACCAGTGGTAACAAAGCTGAGTTTTCATATTTTGTAACGAAGGCCCAATTTCAAACACTTTTTTTCCACGCAATATGCAAAAACACAGGCTTTATTAAGTAGCACAATGAAATGTACAAGGCAAATTTTTTCTTATCAAATGCAATTTCCGAGGGCACATGGGGTTTACAGCAACAGGAGAAAAGTAATTGGGTTATTAGTGCACTGGAAGCTGCAATTACATTTAAAGATAACATCTGACTACCCTTGGGGAGAAAAGGACAATCCACAATATTTATAGACGGCTCAAAGCACCAATTAGCGTACAACAGTTAATTAACAAAAGGAAGGAAACTATTTCAGGACTTGATAACAAATGTTTACATTATATTTTTCTATATTCAAATATAGCTTCAGATGTGGGACACATTTATTATCTGTAAAGTGCAAGACACAAGCTATGTCCAAATTGAAGGCAAACGTACAAACATACAGATATCATCAACAAAAGCGACACAACTTACAGCTGATAAACAATTTGATATAAAACAGGAATTCAATATTTGACAGAATATTTGAGGTGCTTTTATTTTTAAACAAATCAATGATTCAATTTCACCACTATGAAAGAGTTATCAATATCCTCACTGTACTTTGTTTCGCAGCTGTAACTGCTGTAACAATGCAACAATTTCAGTAGCATTGGTGAAGAAAAATCCACCTTTTGCACACAGTTAATCAGCTGATAAGAGATCAGCTTGTCTCCCTGTGGAAGCTCTCAGTATGGAACAGATCATTTGCCAGAGCAATCTTATTCCAAGACCGAAAAAAAGCAACACTCAACAGGAAGCTGTCATTTGCCCTCTCCTCTTGATGAGCAAAGTAGCTGAATATTAATACAAAAAACACCAGAGGCATAGGTTTGGTCAACAAAGTGCAGATCAATCATGCCTAAATGGTTTCTGGTTCAGACATAGGGAGCAAACGATCAGTAATTCAGCATTTATATATTTTCATTGACTATAACTCCATGACGATTCTTTCTGCTCCTTTTCAAACAACAGTAATTTGTTTCACAAAGATGCTAAACAGCTAATGAAATCAATATACTTTTAAATAGGGCTCCTCCTCTAAGCTTAAAAGAAAACTGCACAGAATCAGTTAAGGGACAGTTTATCATGTTTTGTTAATGCCTCATGCAGCACTGCCTCCCTGTAAAATGACATATCTACACGCTTTGTTGCAATCCTTCTGCTCATGCTGATGAGGTGATTCAGAATCCACACTGCACAGGCTTAATAAAAGTTTCTGAAAGCTGGTAAACTTAAAATAAAAGCTGGCTGACAGCTATGGTAAGTGAGCTGTCAATGCAGTCTTGTACTTTGAACGGAAATCATCAGATTTCTTTATCAATTCAACATCACAGCTACATACCATATCCTTTACCAACTGACAGCAGTAAAAGGGCAGTAATTGAGCTGCATTTGTGCTTTGCAATGAAGGATTTAGAATCACAAAAGTTCTCAAACTGCCAATAAGCAAAAGTATTACAATGATGTATGCAGCGAGGCTGCAGATACTATTAAAAATATCGCAGTTAACATGTTTACCTAATCTAGATCAAAAATAAAGTCACCGCGCCTGGGAAATGAAGAAAAGCAAAATTGTGACAGACATATGGGAACTCAGAGGATGAAGATCTCACACAAGCCAAAGCAAACTTTAAGACTGAATATCAGAGATACAGCACCATGTGCCACGTGTACAAATCCTGAAGGGCAAGTCAACCAGCTGCTGCTTGAGGTTTCATAAAAGCAGGGTTTAAGAAAATGAGTTCTTAGCAATGAAAGAAAGTCTAACTTACTACAGAAAGCAGGACTAATTATATACTTTGAAATGAAATGAAAGTAAGAAACAACAAAACAAAACTGCTGCTAAGCTTAAGGATCTTGGCCACATCAACACTGTGCTTTGTTCAGTGAATCAATGGAGTTTGAACCTCAATTCCAGTTAGGAATTTATAATACGCAGTAAAATCCATCTGTGGTTTCCTGCTAGAAGAAGCTGACAATAGCAATGTGGGCAGCTGGGAGATGGTAACATTATACCATAACATGTTATTAATTATTAGGTTAAAGAATCACATTAACATGCACCCTTCTCGAGATCAGGATCTCCTTACTTGCTTGATAGAAGATTTACCAGAGTCAACTGTAAACTGATTATTGTTTTTAATTCTTCATAAGCAAGCACAGCAGGACGACAGTTTGCTTATAATAAAGTGGCTTGGTATCATGAGTGTAGGAGTTGGGTATTACTTTAAACAAGCAGAGACTTGAACAGCCACATGGAATACAAGTTTGAGGTCAAGCAGGGGATCTTTACGTAAAGCGTAGGCAAGGATTCTGTAGACCGAACTACAACCCAGCTAGTTGAAAATATAGATGAGACTAAAAATAATTTACAAGGCCATGAAATTAATCTTCCCTAGTTAAAATTCCATGTTAAACCTGAGTTGTGGCTTGCACCAGCACAGAACACAGTTCCCCCAATGCAAACTTTAAGGGGGTTACTGCAGGGGATGAAATTTTTTTTTCTGCGTCATTCTACAGCTGTCAACTGGGAACGACCAGAACAGCTGGGGGAGTATTCAAATCCTGCAGTGCTGCTTCAGGCTGATTTATGAACAGAAGGCCTTTCTGCCATCCGAGTTTGCCCAAAGGAGGAAATATCTTCCCAGTTGCTACGTTAAGTAATATTCTGAAGGAACTGCTCTTTCATTCAGAAAGATCATGGCTGACCTAGCTGTGGTGTCAACTCTACTTTCCTGCTTGTTCACCATTGCTCTAGACTCCTTTATCAAAAATCTAACTTGGTTTTGAATAAATTCCATGATCCACCCTCACTCCATTTTTAGGGAAAATAACTCTAAGAATAGGAGAAAAGAAATCTCAACTCAGTCTTAAATACACTGCTTATTCTTATTGTGTCTTTCCGAATGGTTCTCACCTCCACAAGAAGATACATTTTCTTGAGTCTACCCTATCAATTTCCCTCAGTATTTTATAATGTTTCAATAAGGTCACCTCTCATTCTTATTAAATCCAAAGTATATATGCTAAACCTGTTCAACACTTAAGATAAGCCCTCCACCACAGTAAAAAGAAGTTAAGTGAATCTTCTCTGAACTGCTTTGACAGCAAACACATTTTTGAAACAACATTTTTAAGAAAAACTATGCTCTAGATATGGTCTTGCAAACAAAAAAGTCCTATAATGTTGCAGTAAAAATAAAACTTCTGCTTTGATAGTCCACTTCACATGGATTAAATTCCAAATTACCTTCCTAATCACTTGCTGAACCACTATACCAACCTCCTGTAATTCATGTATCAAACACCCAGATCCATGACACTTTGTATCTCTCGGTCCTACCATCTTTCGCCTCTTAAAAATCATATGTTGTTTTCCTATTCTTGTGAATAGTATATTCTTATTCGCTGAAGTAGCGAACTTTATTTTTACACATTATACTCCATCCCCCAATATTACCCTCCCCTACTCACTTAACCTATCTTCCATTATGGACTCTGCCTCTTGACAGCTTACTTTCCTACTCACCTCAGTTAATTTACTGTGAGGCAAATTTAGCTACCAAACATTAAGGGACAAATTGCTATAGATTATAAATAATTGGAGGATCTAGCACTGATCCCTGTGGTACTATTCAAGTTACAGCCTGCCAACTCAAATAAAGAATCATTTTACCTTCTCTGCTTCTGGTAAGCAACCAAATCTTTCATCCTTGCTAACAGGCTACTCACTACAGTACCTCATTCTCAGGCCACTAAACACTTAATTTCAGCAAATTTTTGAATTATACTATCAAATTTTCCAGGATAGCATTCGTTACATCTGTGGCAATCATTGAAAAATCACAAACCCAAGTGTTATTACAGTGATAAAATGTCAGCTATGGCTCTAACTAGCACTGAAAAACAGCTTGTTTCACAGAGAGACTAAAATTACAGTTTAATTTTGATACCTCCGAAGTGAAGCAGTTGGAAAACCAGTGGACCAGCTAATCAGACATCAAGTTTTAACTTTGACATCACAAACTACAATTCCAACAGAAAGTCAAACCTGATTACATGCTAAATTGCCTCAGTGCTTCTTAGTAGTTTGTTACTTACAAAGAGAAGCAGGACAGTCCTACCCATAAGATATTTAGGTTGAAACAGTGGTAAGTTGAGCTCTGCATATGTAAGCATCCTTGCAGAGAGCTGATTCTTGAAATTGAAAATTACATTTGCAGCCAGCCAGTATTAAAGTGACAGCACCCAGCTGCAACCAATAAGAATAAGCATGTACTTTTAGTGAACAACACAGGGGATAACATACCACATGTCTCCTCAATTGAGAGAGGAAATTAGGCACTCATTGACCATTATTTTCTATCTAGCAACATTCAGAAATGAAAATGTGAAGTGATTTTTGGCAGAAATTCATTCCCTGGCAGTTGGGTGAACTATGAAAATCTATCAACCATTCTTGTGAATTGACTGACAAGAGATCTGTATTTTGTGGCATTGTGTCAATAATGCAAAACGCTAGTGCGGCCTCATTTGGAATATTGCGTGTTGTTCTGGTTGCCCCATTACAGGAAGGATATGGAAGCATTGGAAAAGGTGCAGAGGAGATTTACCAGGATGTTGCCTGGTCTGGAGTACAGGCCCTATGAAGAAAGGCTGAGGGACTTGGGTCTGTTCTCATTGGAGAGAAGAAGGAGGCTGACAGGGGACTTAGAGACATACAAGATGATCAGAGGATTAGACAGGATGGACAGGGAGAATCTTTTTCCGAGGATGATGACTTCAGCTTGTACAAGGGGGCATAGCTACAAATTGAGGGGTGATAGATTTAAGACAGATGTCAGAGGCAGGTTCTTTGCTCAGAGAGTGGTAAGGGCGTGGAACGCCCTGCCTGCCAATGTAGTGAACTCAGCCACATTAGGGGCATTTAAACAGTCCTTGGATGAGCATATGGATAATGATGGGATAGTGTAGGGGGAGGGGCTTAGATTAGTTCACAGGTCGCCGCAACATCGAGGGCCAAAGGGCCTGTTCTGCGCTGTATTGTTCTATGTTCTATGTTCTATGTTCTATGCAGCTTACAGGACAATGGTCATTGCATTGCTTATCTATATCGGAGAAAGCTGACATTCCGAACTTTTAATTTTACAGAAGTCTGAACGCATTTTTCACTCCCCAATCAATAATGCACGTAACACCAAAACAAATCTATTGCTGCAACACTAATTATGTTATCATCCATCACGGGCTTGTTAAGTAGAAGTTACACAATTCATCTTCCCTCAAACATTGGCTTCCAGTTAAACTGATTGCTAAGTCTTTTGGTAAGCATGGCTGAATTTATATTTTGGTAGCAAGTGGTAATTTACTGTATAAAACTATTTGATCTGAAAGACTCTAAAAACATGGCATGTAAAATTTATATTACTGTGGTGCTCTTGTGTTGTCTGTCATGGTATGCAGAACATATGATGTCAGTTTTGCTTCAGTTGGCAGCACGTGCCTCTGGGTCATGAGGCTGGGAGCTCAACTTGCACTCCAGAACAGGAATCCAAAAGTCACAGCTGATATGCCAGTGCAATACCTAGTGAATTTAGCAACACTGGATGTGCCATCTTTTGGAAAAGACACCAAAACAAGGCCCTGTTGACTATCTAGTGCTACATAACAGTTGCCCATTGAAGACAGATGGGGAGACATTTTCTCAGACGGTTCAGTGCCTTTGGAAGTCCTTCCTGAAAAATGGTGGAAGCAGACTTTTGTAATTTTGAACACCAAAGGTAGATAGATTTGTTATAAGCCAGGGGTTGAAATGTTGGTTATCAAGGGCAGCTGAGGAAGTGGAGTAATAAAGGTCAGACCGAGCCTTCTTGAAAGGGTGACCTTATAGAGTTTTATAAAATCATAAGTGACTTAAGTTAAGATGAATAGCAAAGGTCTTTTGTCTAGTGTTGGGAAGTTCAAAACTAGAGGGCATAATTTTAAGCCCAGACAAAAAAATTTAAAAGGGACCCAAAGGCCAACTCGTTCATAAGTGGAATGAACTGCTGGAGAATGTGGTATATGCAGGCACAGACAATTGGACAGGCACATGAATAGGAAAGATTTACATGGATATGGGCTAAATACAGGCAAATGGGGCTAGACTAGTTTGGGATTATGTCCGGCATGGACTGTTTGGACTGAAGGGTCTGTTTCTGTGCTGTTTGACTCAATGGCTGAGCAGATTCTCGGGGCCAACTAGTCTACTTCTGCTCCTAATTTTTATGTTCTGTTGCAAATGATCCCAAAGGACTACTGTGAACAATAGCAGTGGAACTATCCTCAACTCCCTGGCCAATATTTATTCTTCCATCAATATCTCAAAAAATAGATTATTTGATCTTTATCACATTGCTTTTGGGAGTTTACTCTGTACCGATTAATTATCCCCCTGCCATGTGTCCGAAACTCTGAACGTGACAACAGTTCAAAAGGTACATAATTACTTGTAAAGCGCTTCAAAACATTTATTGGAATATATAACGTGGTGGGTCGAGAGTGATATAAGACATATTTTGACTGTTGTGGATTGTTCTTTGTTCTTAATTCAATATACCAAAAACAATGCAGCATAGAAACAGGACCTTCGGCACTGCAAGCCTACACATCACATTTTGCCCTTCTGTACTAAAACAGAATTCACTTACAAATTTGTAATCCTCTATTCCCTTCCTGTTCATGTATTTGTCCAGACTCTTCTTGAATGAAGCTACTGTGTCTGCTCCCACCACATCCTCGAGTAACACATTTCAGGCACTCACCACCCTTTTTGTGAAAAAAAAAACTTACCTCATCTCTTCTAAACTACCCCTCCTCCACCCAATTGAACCTGTGTACCCTAGTAATTGACCCCTACACGAGGGGAAAATGCCCCATACTTTCCAGTCTATGTCATTCACAATCTTATGAACTTCTGCCAGGTAGTCCCTCAACGTCTGCTCTGCATATTTCCTCTGTGCTGCAGTGTGTCATGGCTCATTGGAATAATGTTCTAATGCAGCTTCGTTTGCACCATCCCAACACCCACAAACGAAGCTGCATTAGAACATTATTCCAACGAGCCACCACACACTGCAGCACAGAGGAAAATCACCTATACAGCGTATTCAAAAAGAATGGGTACCCTATGAACACAGTCCGCCAATTCCTCAGCAATAAACCCAAACAAACAGACAAAACGGGCTCAGAAACCATAACCACTCTCCCCTACATCAAAGACGTTTCCAAAATGACTGCCAGACTACTCGGACCTCTTGGCATCAGGGTAGCCCACAAACCCACCGACACACTAAAATAGCAGCTAATGAACTTAGAAGACCCTATACAGACAACAAATGAAACGAACGTCATCTACAAAATACCTTGCAAGAACTGTGACAAACACTACATTGGACAAACAGGCAGAAAGCTAGCCACCAGGATACATGAACATCAACTAGCTACAAAACGACATGACCCACTATCACTAGTATCCTTATGTACAGATAAGGAAGGACACCACTTTGATTGGGACAACACATCCATCCTAAGACAAGCAAAACAGAGACATGCACGAGAATTCCTAGAAGCATGGCATTCCACCCAGAATTCCATCAACAAACACACTGGCTCCAAATCAATCTACCATCCCTGAGAAAAATAACAGGAAATGACATCACCAACCCAAGGAAACCTAACCAGATAAATAGAAAGCGGGACATAACACCAGCACTTCGTCGGAGGCTCACTGATGTTACCTAGAATGGTGATGAAACGTTTGAAAAGGAACCTTCCAGCTCAGCGAGCAAACTTACATCCAGAGCTTACACATCTATCTGGTAATGCAGTGGCCAGAACTGTATGCAATATTCCTATGTGTCCTAACTAAAGTTTTATAAAACTGCATCATAACTTGTCTACCCTTATACTCCATACCCTTTCCAATAAAGGCAAACATGCCTTATCCTTATCCACCTGCGCTGCCACCTTCAGTGATCTGTGGACTTGTGCACCCAGATCCCTCTGCATATCAATACTCTTAAAGATTCTGCCTTTCATTGTATCATTACAATCAGTACTTGACCTTCCAAAATGCATCACCTGCCATATGTCCGGATTAAATGCCATCTGCCATTTTTCTACTTATGCCTCCAACTGATCTATATCCTGCTGCACCTTCCTCACCATCCGCAACTCCACTAATCTTGAAAAGTCTGCAAGCCTACTCATTAAACATGCCATGTTTTCCTCCAAATCATTAACGTTGATCACGAACAGGAAAGGTGCCATCACTGATCGCTGTGAAACACCACTAGTCAAAACCACCCACGCTAAAAAGCATCCTTCTCCCACTACCCTCTGTCTCCTACAATTAGGCCAGTTCTGTATCCATCTTGACAGCTCACTCCTGATATGGAGGCTGGCAGTATGGGTTTTTTGAGAAGAAGTTGGAAGTAATTGATTCAATACATTATGATGTGGAATATATTGAGACAGAGCACACAGGGTTGGAAAAGAGAACATTCGTAGACTTGGAGCAGTCTGGAAATTAATAAAAGAAATAGGCTCAAGTGGACAGAGAGAAATAAATGCAGGGGGAAAAAAAAACTATGAAAGAAAGAACATGACTATCTTATCTTGTTTGTTGATAAGAAAGTCTGAAAAAACAGTATGAGCCAAATCAGCTGCATGAAAATGGCCTAAATATCTACATGTAAATTAAATGCAACACAGCAACTTGACACAGGAAGTTTGACGAAATAATGCATCAGATATACCAATATTTTAAAAAGAGGTCAAAGATATATTGATAAAGTTTTCAGGAGAAAGAGAAGGGGAAATGTACCAATCACAAAGGGGTGCTATGTTCTTAATCTACATAATTCTGAGCATTGCAATTAAAAATGTATTTTAAAACTGCTAAATACTACAGTACAATAAGTCTACATCTTGGGAAACAAAAACAGGATTTTCCGAAAATAAACTGAATCCGCTCAGTAGAGAAATACAATATCAAGTGATAAGCTGACGGGTGTGAAACCACAAGCTGGGGAGCGGATTGAATTGTAGTCATGTGGCATACCAATACCTGAGTTATGTCAAGATCATTCTTCCATAAAGTTCAAACAAAATAACAAAGGTGTCAAAACCCTCTATCGCAAGCAACTGGATTAGGGTTATATTTGAGCATTCCTCTGGCATTTATGTCACATTCTCTCATGAGGAATTCTATTTATTTAGGCACATAACAAGAAATAGTTCCTCAAAACTCCTGACAAATAATAAAACAAAATGGAAAGAGTTAGAGAATTTTAATTATAGCTGCAGAATTAAACCAGTAGCATAAACTGAAGAATGTTGCTCACATATTAGTGCAAAATTAAATCTATAGCTAGGTTTCTAATTGTGTAAAGGAAGTATTTTCAATTATTTTCAGGGTTTAATGCATCATTTCTTATCTACTTAGGTCACAGCCTCTTATAGTCATCCCAGCTGCCTGTTCTGCACAAGCATTTTCTCTCAGTGTGACTGCATATGACTAATTTGTGCCTTCCCACTCAGGTCTGAAGAGAAGGATTCATTCGTAATAAACCATCAGCATACACATCTAAGCATTCAACAGGGGAAAGTAAACAATTAAATGATGGCTTATTGATATCCATTTCTGAAGCCCTTGCTAAATAAAAACAAAAACATTGAAATGAAACATGTACACAGTGTAATGCTCTTTTCGGATTTGTTGCTTTTTAAAAGTGGCTCTCCCTTATGATGTGAAATCACCAATACTGTACTTGCATTCTTAAAATGTACAAGTGTTAACTCACTCATATGTATATTATATTCAAATGTGAGATACTGGAAGTGTTACCCCGTTATGTATCACCTGCTCAAAGCAGGTAGCTGAAGGGAATTGTTGTCGCATTTCCTGTCATGTCACCTCATTAAAAGTGTTAGAATCCTAGAATCCTCAGAGTGCAGAAAGAGGCCGTTCACCCCACCTTGTCTGAACCAACCTCCCAAAGAGCATTCCACCCAAATGCAGTCCCCTATCCTATACCCAAAATCCCTCACTTCCCATGGCTAATCAGCTAGCCTGCAGATCCCCGGACACAACAGAGTTTAGCATGGTCAATCCACATACCATGCACAGCTTTGGACTGTGAGGGGAAACCAGAGCAACTGACAGAAACCTACACTGGCTCAGGAAGAATGTCTGTGTGGAGTTTGCACAGTTGCCCAAGGCTGGAATCAAACACAGGTCCATGGCGCTGTGAGGCAGCAGTGAGTGATTGCCACTCAGCCACCTCATTCACGTGTTAACTCCAGAATCAGGTCCTGATGCATTCAGGTTATCGTAGCATTTGATGTCACATTCCGGCACACCATATTTGTAATTTAAAAAAAACCTTGCTGCTTTTCGAAAGAAAGCCGATCTTGTTGTGAGGAAATTCAAATAGTAACCAACACAGCAATGTTTGCCAAGCAAAATACACTGCAACATAAATGCACATTTAGCCATAGTTTGTAGTAATGACTGTTTAGAATATCTAAACTTAAAAAAACAAATCTTCAATGACAGAGCAAAAAAAGCTATTAAGTCGTAATAGAGGAGCATACTTCCAAAAGAATGACATGCTTGAAATGATTTAAATTATGATTGAGTATTAAATAGAGTCATAGAATTATACTGTCATAAAGCTTCAGTTCAACACATCCATGCCGACTAAGTTTCCTTAAATGAAACTAGTCCCTGCATTTAGTTCCTATCCATTTAAACCTTTCATATTCATGTACTCATCCAAACATCTTTTAAGTAAACGTTGTAACTGTGCCTACATCTACCACTTCCTGTGGCAGTTCATTCCACATCCAAGCCACGCTCTGTTAGAAAAAGTTGCCCCTCGGGTCCCTTCCAAATCTTTTTTGTCTCTCCTTAAAATTATGTCCCATAGTTTTGAAGTTTCCTACCCTAAGCGGGGTACCTTTGCTATTCATCTTATCTATGCCCCTCAAGATTTTACAAGCCTCTATAAAGGTCAACCCTCCACCATCTATGGTCCAGTGAAAAAGCAAAGTCCTAGACTATCTAGCCTCTCCTTGTAAAACTTAAAACCTTCAGTCCACACAACATTCTTGTAAATATTTTTCTAAACCATCTCTCATGAAAGAACAGCCTTCCTATACAAGGGTGAACAGAACTGTACACAATACTCCAATGTAGCCTCACCAACGTCCTGTAAAACCTCAACATGTCCCGACTCCCGTGCTCAATGGTCTGAGCAATGTAGGCAGACGTGCAAAACATTTTCTTAACCATCCTATCCACCTGTGATGCAATTTTCAAGTAACTTTGTAGCTGACCTTAGGTCTCTTCATTCTAAAACAATACCCAGGGCCCTACCATTTATTGTACAAGTCCTGCCCTTGTTTGTTTTACCAAAATGCAATACTTCATTTATCCAAATTAAACTCCATCTGCCACTCCTCAGCCCGTTGGTCTAATTAATCAACATGTCTTCAATCTTATATAATCTTCTTCACATGGTGTCATCTGCAAGCTTACTAACCCTGCTTCCTAAAATCTCATCCAAATTGTTTCTACAAATGACAACAATAAAGTGGACCCAGCACCAATCCTGGAGACTTGACAGAAATTTTCCCTGCAAATACTTTGGCACAGCATCTCAGTGTAGGATGAAGCAGCTTTAGGGATGATCTATCACTATGTGCCCAAAGTGGTGCTTTAAAACTCAAGTCAAAAAAAGTAGAAAATTACTGCAGATGATGGAATCTGCACTGAAAACAACAAATGCTGGGGATCACAGTGGATCAGGCAGCAGTCAGTCATCCAGTCTTGAAACGTTAGCTTGCTCTCTCTTCATAGATGCTGTCTGACCGGTTGTGATCTCCAGCATTTGTTCTTTTCAGTATCAGTCAAGAAAACATGGATATTGTAAATTTGATTCAGAATTAAAGATTATTCCAAAATTTCAAAACCGCAATCTGGTAGAAATACAGATTTTGTAATCCTTTGTCAGACTTTGGATTGATATCTGTTACATCCCAAATCCAGTGGAAATTACATTTTGCTGTTCTCATTAATTGACAAAGTGCTATTCTATACACAACAGGATTTGATCCCAGTTCATGCTTATATTTTCGCCTTTCTGCATCTGGATAGTTTATTCAATGGCCCAAGAACAAGGTTGAGCAATTTGTTTAACCCCAAAGTTCCTCTTTGTCCTCCCAATAAGTAATGAAGCAAAATTCCAGTATGTATACCATTCATAGTTAATACAAGAAAAAGCTCAGAATGAACTTCACTTGGAAACATACATAGGACTATCTTCAAAGACATTATATTACACAAGAATGAGGAGCAGGTAATTCAGTCCCTCAAGCCTGCTCTGCCATTTAATACAATCACAGCTAGTCTACTGCAATGTGGGGTGGGGGAATTCAATCAAAATTTTAATTTTGAAAGTCCACAGCATACAGTAAAATGATTGTTAATGCTTTGGGTTCTATTACTGATTACTACATTACTGACAATAACTGCAGCCAAATTCTAAGCACATGTGCTAGAAGGCAACAATTGTTACAGAGATAGTAGGAACTGCCGATATAGGCGAATCTGAGATAACACGGTGGGAAGCTAGATGAACACAGCAGGCCAAGCAGCAGAGGAGCAGGAAAGTTTGACATTTCAGGTGGAAAAGGGTCTTGACTCGAAATGTCAAGCTTTCCTACTCCTCTGATGCTGCGTGGCCTGCTGTGTTCATCCAGCTTCACACCGTGTTATCTGAGTTTCAACAACTGTTCCAGTACATGTCAGAGCACTGTAATGATCAATACTTACCTCAGAAAAATCTGAGATGCTCAAGCAAGATGAATTTAAAGACAAAGCCATATATTCCAAATTTCTTGCTGGAATAAATTTGTATTGCAGGATCTTCAGATGGTGGCGAAATTAACCAACACAGTTAGAGACTATTTTGATGGGGAAACTAATATGGTGATAGGAAACATTTTATCATTTCATGCTGTACATTTCCCCAAGTACCTGTATCCTCTCCTTCCTCAGTAGGTGAAGGCATGTCCTTAAAGCTTTGACATTAGTTGTAGAGAGAAAATTTGAGAAAAAAAGCAATTTATCACAGCAGTTTTAAATTTATGTGGTATAAATAATTCAAGTACCATACACCTGCTTTTGAAAGAATAAAAAGTGTTTGGATTTTAATTTTGTATCTCACTCCCATTTGCCTTTCCATCTACAATAAACCATTTGGAAATTAGAATTCATTTCAAATTGAACTTCACCACTTGCTAGTTATAAAACTGGTAATTTCCCCTAAAAGCATAACCACAAATCATTCCAGTGATTTCAAGTTATTCTCAGATTTGATCAATGAAATACACTCAACGTCACTCACGGAAATCAGTACAAATAACTCCTTCACAACAAAAGCACACCAGTCCTCCTCTAAACAGAGGAAGTCAACTTTTAACTATCAAGCCATCAAGCCAGTAAACATAATTGCAGAAACCCTGCATTCAAGACTCTAACTAGCAGTTCAGCAGAAAGATGCAGTCAGACTGAGAGGCCTGTAAGTGAGCGTACAAAGACATTGGAATATACTACACTTGTGCATGTAACTCATTTCTGCCCCACATCTTACAAACCATTTATACCTCTAATGTGATACGTGCCCTGGTCACAAGTATAAGAAGGGATAATTAAGCAGCAGTTTCCAAGGTAATACTACATTTATATCAAGTGTACATTTGGCCTTTTTAAAGTTAGTCAATTATTCTATCAATTGTTTACATTCTCCCCAAAATGCAGCTGAGTACAACTTTCAGAGAAATTGAAAACTCACAAAAGACCAGCGAATGTTTCAGAGAGGCCAGAAACATGTTTTTAATTTTCCACAATCATTGAGGTGGTTGTATCCTGAGAATCAGTTGAAAACAAAGGGTCTGTGAGTAATTGTAGATCAGAGCAAACATGAACAAACTTTCCATGGTATTTTATCTTGCAGAGTGCATCTATGACACGTTATCTATTGATTTTCTGTGTTTAAGGTTTTAGCTTGGTTTCTGTAAGGCTGGGTGGGAGTAGGGGGAGGGGACATAGCTATGTTGATGATTAGTTACAGATCAGCACCAGTGAAGCATGAGAACATTTGTTGCTCTCACACACATTCAGTCTGAACTTATTCTGTGGCTTCGGGTGAGTGGTGCTCAAAAATTTGATATGATTGAAAGTGCCAGGCTTCAAATTAATTGCCAAAATTAACAGGAAGCTGCACCAAGTCACATCCACTAAAAATTACATACAAATTATTATTGATCTAGGTCGTCGAAAATTGATGGCACCTTTATATTCAAAAACTTGCTAGATTTGAATTTTCATACAAGAACATCTCAAATGATACAAAATCTAGTTCAAAGTGCAGTCTAAGCTATACAAGTTGTACATGTGTATAACTGGCAAATACACTAAGTGCTTATACTTAATCCGTACAACATGAAGATTTAGAATTGGAAAATCTGACATTTAAAATAGTTAAGGATATTCTCAAAACAATAAAGGGCACTTTCAGCAGAGTTAGGAAAGGTATTATCTCACAATGGCAAGAATGAGAAACCTTATCAGCATCAGTGAGTTAAAGGACAGGATGACCTACCTCCTGCTATTGGACAGAATCGATTTGGAAGAATCTGCCTCTGTGTAAACATACAAAACAAATGAGGAGGAGTGTTCAGGATTATTTTTAAAGGCAGGGAGGGAAATAGCAAGATTAAATACTTTGGGGAGCAGAGTCTACAGGATAGGGTTTTAAAAGGACCAGATCATTGGCCTCTGATGAGAGAGCAAAGGAGCTGCAATCTAGCTTCAGAGGAGTGAAGATTTTAGGCCAGGGTTTCTGTTCAAGAAAACCACTCAGTTATGCACAGTAAAATATGCCAGAGTTTTAAAACTAAAGCGTGTTCACAACTGCAAGATCTCCCATGGCGCTGCTTGTAATTAAATGTTATATTTACTGTAGCGTAACTAATAAAGAACCAAAAACAGTCCAACTTTCCTTAGCTCACTACAGAGTCAAATAGACAAGGCCATTTTAATTGATAATCAAACACAGCTTATCTGCAAACAGAGGCTGGTAAGACAGATGTATTTTATCATCCCCCTAGAAGTCAAAGTTTCTTTACAGCCTAATGAAGGCAAAAGTTCAGCCAAAGTTTATTTAAACACACAATATCTCCAAACAATCAAGCCCAAAGCATAGACAATGCATGAGCTAGTTAAATGTTTAACAATCAGTGACAAAATTTCAGATTTTTGTAGCTATCATTTACTTTAGCTAAACTAACTGATCCTCGAAGAAACAAGTAGTCTGTTAAAAATTTTCTTCTGTGTCTTATTACACAGTAAATTTACATGTCACTTCTTGCAAGATCAATTGTAGATGTACAGAAGTCTTCCAGAGATACGAAATAGACCATAATTTCAATCTGCGGGCTACAAATAAGGCTTGTTATAATCGATTTGCTATGAAGCTGCCTTGGAAATGGAGGGGTCCATAAACATTCATAATTCACAATCAATCTCAGAGATGTGCTCCATAGTAAACTATGGATGCAAGTGACTGAGGGACCTTCTATTAAGGCTTTCACAGAGCTGCACTAGGTCTCCGAAATGAGCATTGACTTAGTGCCATCTTCCTGCCTTTTTCCCAATCACCTTGCACATCATTTTTATTCAAATAATCATCTAATTCCTTCTTGGATGCCACAATCGAACCCGCCTCTACTACATTTTCAGATGATTTTTCTTTAAAAACTATGACATCACAACCTGTACTTGAACAACTGATGGGAATTAAAGAATGTTACAAGGATGATTTCCACTTAGGAAAAAAGTTTTTTTTTGACTTTCTTGAAATGATTAAATGTATTAATTCATCAAACATTGACAAGAATGGTCCTGACTGGATTGCTCTACAGAGATCCTGCACAGACTTGGTGGGCTGAAGGGTCTCCACTGCATCTCTACGATCCAATATGATTAATGATGCACTGGACAGTCTACAATAGCACCAGTTGGGTTTAAGTTTGGCTGAAGTATGAGAAAAGGCCTGAGCAAAAACAGCACCTTGATTTCCTGGTCACTAATATCACTATTTGGAGAACACTGAATCTAAAATCACAAAGTCGACAGATACATTGATCTAGTTATTTCTAGGGTTGCTTCTCCGCACCATGCCTAACTTGTCGGTTACTTGCTCCCAATGATGTGCTAGCAGGATGGTCATCCATTTCAATTTACCCTTTATGAGAAAGAAGGTGGAAAGTCAAGTCTATAGGAAACCAAGACCAAAAATAATCAAAAGACGAAGATAATTCTAATTAATTATACTTGTATAACTGAAACCTAAAAAGGCAACTAAGAACAGTAGGCATCAGCTATCTAACCTGTTACGTCCAAGTGCAGTGAAGATCACATAACAATGAAGAACTGAGTGTGCAGGTAACAAACAGGCCAAACACAACTATTGATCCCTTTAAGATATGGGAAATCTTAAGAGATCCCAAAGTATAAACAGACCACACACAAAGAGAATTAGAGGGAATGTTGACTGTACAACCTACTCCTGCTCCAATTTAAGTTTTAGTTATAGTTAGATCTTTATTCCAACCTCCGTGTCATGTACAGTCAGCTCGGAAATAAAAACAGCCTATATTTCCTGTGAACTGCAACCAATGTCCATGTAGGAGGTTTACATGATGCAGTGTAACAGTGGAAGGTAAAAGCAATGTTTAAAACTTAAATGGGACTTTTCCCAAAACGTCATAAATACAACATTGTCAAGCCTTAGCATTCAGGATAAAGCCAACAGGTAGATTTATAAGTATAATAATAGATAAAATTTAAAAAAACCTAATAGAGTGTAATAGTATAAAATCTTCCATGTTTTTCAGAAAGGGGTTCATTTTTCCATTATTTAGACAGGAAATTGCCTGCAACGGTAGTAGATTCGCCAACTTTAGGTACATTTAAGTCGTCATTGGACAAGCATATGGACGTACATGGAATAGTGTAGGTTAGATGGGCTTGAGATCGGTATGACAGGTCGGCACAACATCGAGGGCCGAAGGGCCTGTACTGTGCTGTAATGTTCTATGTAATGGAGTAACAATTTTTGCATCAATCACCTGCAATGAGATGCTCATTGGACAAAGTTCCTATTCACTGTATCAAAATCAATGACATTGAAATGAAATTGTGGTCATGAGAATAATCTCCTGTACTTACTGCAAGCCAAAAGATTTATAAAGGCAGGCGATCATGAATCACAAAATTTGAGACAGAAATTGTTGTGATCCACAGAAGCATTTGATGAGCAGACATTCATTTATAATCTAATTTTTATAGATGCATTAATGATTTTACAGAATTATTTGTTTTGCATTTAGGATAAAGCTTCCTTATCCTGGCTAATGTGCAGATCATCCAGAACTGACTTGGTCCCATTGCCAAATCATCACTATCCCTCCACTTGAAGTGTGCATGACAGGAGAAGGAAACGTCAATTTCTTAAACACTCTGGTACATTTCTCTGCCGAGAGAGATGGCAAAGAGGAATGGTTGGCCAATGTGAAAATGTTATCCTTTAATCATACGGCTTCCATTGGTAGTGCACGACGATGGAGACCGGGAACTACCAGAAATTCTCTTACGACTAACCAGCAATATAAGACCCCATTTCTCTCAAATAGACTCCACCTCCAAAAAAAATCACTTTTTTTTTGTATTTATTGAATCCCCATTTCAGCCATGGTCTAATTTGCTGGCATTAAGAGCCCAAATCAATTCTGCTCCCACAACTGTATTTTACGTACTGGTGCCGTATAACTGGGCACAAGGAATCCAATTAACAATCCAGGCTGCGTGAGAGTTTAACACACACCCACTTGTGCACAAGATACAGGTAACATTAAAATAATGACTGCTGACACTGACATTTCACCTTTACATTCTGCATAATGATTGACAACCATTTTGAGAGGATTTTTTCCTAAGATTGCAAAAGGTCAGCCTATATGCTGAAAACTTCAGTAATTTTAGTTACCTGTCACCTCTTTAATAAAATGAACTATGATTTTTCATAAAATATTATCTCCAAACATGTTGAAACTTCAAAAGGAGTTTTAAGTCTATGATACTAGATTTCCCCACCTCCCCCACCCCTACCACCCCGGAAAACAGTTCTATAGAACAACTTTCTCCAGGGTCATAAAGTCATTCAATCTCTCACCCTGATTAAGTTGAACTTAGTTATACACTTTGTGAGGCAGGTAACTGAAAAAAATACCCAGGTATTTTCTTCTGTATCATTATCTTTTTGATCCAGAACAAAATGGCGAGAAAAGTAATCATTATAGATGAGCTCAAACAGTACAAGTCAATTGGCTTGAACACTAACAGAAGTGTTTTATATTTCTTTCAACACCTGCTGATGATTTACATCTTGCTACAGATTTGATTAAAGCCAAAACCATTTGGCTTTTACATGCCAATTCTTTGTGCATAAGCCTAGATAATGACCACTATCTGATTGTTCAATCACGGAAAGCATCACAATTAATTCTTTACCTGTTTTGTCTACTTGAATCAACCAGTTCAGAGTTGCGGAGCAGGTTGGATTTAAACATCTACCTCCTGGAACAGATGTAGGGGCATTACCAAAATTCTACAAGATCCTTTATTCTGTTTTAAAGAGAGATCCACATAAGTGGATACTTCAATATTAAAACACAAGCACAAAAAACCGTGGCTTCATTTTTCAGCTTCTCTAATTTGGGCCATTAGGCCAACTGGAGTAATCACACTACAGCACAGGTCAAAAATATTCGCGTCAACTTTTACCAAGGGTTTAACTGGCAATTTTTTCATCTATATGGTGGAATAACTGGAATGAAAAAGAAAGATGGGTTTTAACCAAATGAGGTGGAGCGAGCGAGTCAAAATCTCGACCACATTTTCAGCTTTAACTGAAATCAGAAAGTAGGTTGGCAACAAACTCAA